>NC_056683.1:52965282-53623782 GCF_018350215.1 Panthera leo
CTAGACGTAAATTCAGCATGCCACAGTTTTGTTTGGTATAACCACAGAAACATCCAAAAGACCATTGTAGTTGCTAACCATATGCAAAAACAAAAATGGATCTAAGGTTTATTTTATTTAACATCATAAGGAAAAATATTTTAAATTGCAATATGTAAAAAAGATACCACTTTCCCTCTTGCCACCAAATAACATTAATGATCAGAAATACTGATTATTTTTAAAAAGGAACAGTGTTCAGATTATAAATAAGTCTTTGTTTTTACAGTTATACACGAACTAGATGCAGGTCTTTAAAATCCTGTCCTATGATGTTTATCTCCAGGACCTCTTTTATTTGTCATTTAATTGACAAATGAATGAACAGATCTATTACTAACAAGAGCTGCAATCTTGATACATTACAGCAATTCATTATTTTGTTCTTTCTGTTTTTCTTTTTCTTTCTTCATTTGTAATGGATTCATTTCTATTTTTTAAGAAAAACACATTAAATCAATTTGTGTAGTACAACCTATGTAAATGAATCAGAACTGAATAAAGTAGGATATTAATACTTGTCTCTCAACCTTTCTTCCTCCCTCCCCTGGGAAAAGCCATTAACAGTTTACTGAATGTTTGTGACCCCATATTTTTCCACGCTTACTTAAATACATATACATATATTTAAGTAAAATAGATAGAGGTATTTAAGCACCTAGATATATATGTGCTGTTAAACAGAACTAGAATCTTATTATACATGTTTTTTTAACCACTTTATTGAGAGGAAATTTACATACCTTGACACAGTATGCGGTCTTCTGTGTCTGAATTCTTTCATTCAGAATAATGTTTTGGAAATGTATCCACATTGCTACATGTATCAGTATGTGGACCCTTTTTGTTGACCAATAGTATTCCATTGTATGGATTTAACATATTTTGTGTATCCATTCATCAATGGATGCATATTTGGGTTGTTCCACTTTTTGTCTCTTATGAATAATATTACTCTGCGCATTCATGTACAAGTCTTTGGTAAACATATTTTCATTTTTCCTGGGTAGATACCTAGAAGTAGAATTGCTGGACCCTATGGTAATTCTATGTTTAACATTTTGATAAACTGCCCAAGTATTTGCCAAAGGGGCTGCCCCCTTTTACATTCCCACCAGAAATATATGAGAGTTCTAATTCCCTATTCTTATCTGTACTTGCTATTGCCTTTTTGACTGTAGACTTTATAGTACTCATGAAATAGTATTTCATTGTGGTTTTGATGTACCTTTTCCCTAATGACTCATGTTGTTGCACATACATCCCTGTGCATGTTAATCATTCTTCTATCATCTTTGGAGAAATTTCTATTCAAGTCCTTTGACAATTTTAATTGGGTTGTTTTCTTGTTGCAAGAATTCTTCACATATACTGGATACAAGTCTCTTATTCAATATATGATTTGCAAATATTTTCTCCCCATCTGTAAGTTGTCTTTTCATTTCATAGCGGGTACTATTTGAAGCAAAAGTTTTTAATTCTGACGTCCAACTTTTGTTTTTCTTTTATGGCTTGTGCTTTTTTGGTTTTATCTAAGACATCATTGACCAACCCAAAATCATAACGATTTGTTCTTGTATTATCTTCTAAGGTTTCATGTTTTAGCTCTTGCACTTTGTTCATTCATTCATCCATCTTGAGCTCAAATTTCACAAATGGAGTGAGAATAGGGCCCAAACTCATTCTTTTGAATGTGGGTATCTAGTTGTCCAGCACCATTTGCGGAAAAGAGTCTTTTCCCCCATTGAATTGTGTTGGCACCTTGTTGAAAATCAATTGACTATGAAGGTAAGGGTTTATTCCTCAGCTCTCAATTATATTCTGTTGATCTAGATGTTTATTTTACAATACTACACTGTCTTGATTGTTGCAGCTCTGTAGTAAGTTTTGAAATCAGAAAGTGTGAGTTCTCCAGCTTTATTCCTTTGTGAACACTTTTTGGCTAGCCTGGGTTCCTTATATTTCTATATGAATTTTAGGTTCAGTTTGCCAATTTCTGCAAAGAAAAAAAAGCATGAATGGGGATTTTGATAGGAATTTTATTTAATCTGTAGATCAGTTTGAGAAATACTGATATTTTATCAATATTAAGTCTTCCAATCTATGAACATGATGCTTTTCCACTTACTTAGATATTCTTTAACTTTTTTAAGCTATATTGTGTAGTTTTTAGTGTAGTTCAAGTGTAGCCTTGATTTTTTTTGTTTTGTTTTGTTTTTGCTAAACTTATTCCCAAGTAGCTTTATTCTCTTGGATTCTATTGTAAGTGGAATTGCTTTCTTAATTTAATTCCCAGATTTTTCATCAATAATGTACAGAAATGCAATTGATTTTTATATAGTGATCTTATATCCTGCAATCTTGCTGAACTCATTTATTAGGTCCTTATTTACAAGGTAAACCTTATTTACAAGGTTTTCAGTGGATACATATTTTTAAAATCTCCCTCTTCACTTCACAACCTATGAGTGTGGATAGCTTTTCAGGTCAGTTAAAAATACCTCTTTAATGCCCATTGTAAGAGTACATGGTATTCCAATATAATAAAATTTATTTATTTATCCCCCTATCGATAGGCATTTATAATGATTTGTCTTTTTATTTTGCTATCACAAAAATACCAAAATGAAAATGCTTAATCATATGTCTAACTATTCCCACATGTTCATATTTTTACAGGTCAGAATCCTAAAAACAGAATGGACCAGTCATAACATATACTTATTTAAAATTTTAGCAAATATTGGAAAATTCTCCCTCAAAGGGAGTCCAAATTTTTCTGTCATTAAAAGAATAGTTAGATTTATTAAGGATGACTCTCAAAACAACTAACAGTTCCTGATAATAGTCCTTTCACTTGGCTAGAAAGAATTCCTCTCCAGTAAAGCAGCAAGATTCTTCCTGTGATAGTCAAATTTAACCAGAAATAACAGAGAGGAACTAAGAGGATTTACTGTGGTTCAATCGATCAATCATATATGCTGTGAAGCTTTCTGACATTTTTGCTTACTGATTCCCAGAGGATCATGTTTCACTAGGTCTCAGAATAGGAAGCACATGTTTGGAATGCAGATACATATGCAGACCTGGTGTAGCTATACAGTCAGTCAGCCAGCACTTCTCCAAATCAATGATTGCTCAAGTTTGTATATACCTACACAGTGATCCACACACACACACACACACACACATTGGCATGAAATGTTTAATCAGGAACCCCCTTGCTGCTGCCTCAGGGGCATATTATAATCATCTTCCAAAGGAAGTGGGATGGTGGTTCTCCCTACCAAGAAATCTTTCTCAGGTTACATCCCAACTTCTAAAGAGAGTTTTTGTGGGGTTTTATGTTCATTTATTTTATTTGAGAGAGACAGAGAGAGAGAGAGAGAGAGAGAGAGTTAGAGAATGAGCGGGGGAGGGGCAGAGAGAGAAGGGGACAGAGGATCTGAAGGGGGACCTGCACTGACAACAGCAAGCCCGATGCAGGGCTTGAACTCACGAAGCGTGAGATCATGACCCGAGCCGAAGTCAGATGCTCAGCCCTGAGCCACCCAGGCGCCCTTAAAGGGTGTTTTGAAGTATTCCTCCATTGTCTCTAAGTGCAGGGCCCATTGACTATAAATGAAAAGATAAAGACCATAAGCCAAATGCCCATACCTTGGAACATCACATATTCTCTTTACGTTGTAAAACTGTCATGGAGCATTCTGAAGATAAAACAGAATGGAAGGAAAATCTTCAACAGAAGTGACTTAGCAAAAACGATTCTCTAAGTGAACATCAGCAAAGACTAAAATCTTTCTACCTGTTCTCAGAAGAAAGAAGTCCATTGAGTATGATGTGATCCCTGTGTAAGATGACCGACAGAACGTGCAAAATGAAAAAGGTGGGCTATCCGAGACCATAAATTATAAACTTGCCCACAAGATTAATGTTTACTAATGGTTTTTTACAGAGAAAGAATCCAGGGTATAGGATTTCTAGCTGATAGGTATGTGTTTGGAGCTAAGATAACACTTAGAGTAAAATCTGAATTATTATTTGTCACGATTCCTTTGTTCTTAAATCAAAAATTTTTTTTTCAGTTTTGTCTCATCCCCAAAACACATATCTACTAAGAAATTCCTATGTGAAAACTCTGGGTAAAGTAGTGACAGTGATTAATGCCTTATAGGAGAGAAATAGGCATCCATATACATAATCATAACACAAAATCCTATAAAGCCTACTGATAATGGTTTGCAGAGACTTTTCATGCTTTGTAACTTTAATAATGTCAATATTCTACAAACAACATAAAGATGTAATTAACCCTTTAAAGCTATTTCCAAAGTAAGTTTAAGTAATTATATTGCTTTTTTTCTAATTTTTTTAAGTTTTATTTATTTAAGTAATGTGTGCTCCCAATGTGGGGCTTGAGCTCACAACACCAAGATTAAGAGTCACATGCTGTACTGACTGAGACATTTGTGGTTCTCCTATTCTAATTTTTTAAAACATTTATTTACTTAGAGAGAGAGAGAGAGGGAGGGAGAGAGAGAGAGAGAGAAAGTAGGGGAAGGGAAGAGAGACAGGGAGAGAGAGAATCCCAAACAGGCTCTGTGCTCTCAAAGCAGAACATGGGTCTCAATCCTACAACAGTGAGATCATAACCTGAGCTAAAATCAAGAGTCAAAACACTTAACTGACTCAGCCATCCAGGTGCCTCCCTATTGTAATTTTTAAAGTGATAAAGAAAAACCCTCCAAATGCAGAGGCTGTGTCTGTCTTGTGCATTGTATCCCTAGCATTTATCACAATTCTTGATAAATAGTAGACACTCAGTAAAGATTAGTTGAATTAATAAAGGAATTCAGATTAATGCATGAAAACCTAAAAAAAAAGAAAAGAAAAACACAAATTGGTCAATTTTATAAATACCACCAAAGTATATATTTTTGCTCAGTAATGTTGTCTTCTTAGAAAATTGCTATAATTAGAATTGTGTTTAAAGTATGTTCGTGTTTTACATTGTAATGTACAATGACTTACCATCTGCCACAAAGTTTACATTATTTTATACTTCATCACTGGGATATTGGTATGTGACAAATAATCTCCCAGTGCTATTTTTCATTTGTATTGTTTTAATTACAAAATAGAAAGGACATTTTTTTGTTCATTGACCTTTAATTGTTCCTTATGAGTTGGCTTTGTTTCCTTCTCCAACGTTTTATGAAATTAGAAGTTCTTTACATAACACTGTTATATAGTACCTTTATCTACCATATATTGCCTTTTTTTTCCATCTTTATGTTTGTTTGTTAATGTCATCTACTCTAACCAAACCTACAAAAATTTCTCTTTAGATTTCTGACTTTGGTGTCACACCAGAGGCCGTTAGCGACCTAAGATCATGAAATTATCTGCCTGTACTTTTCCTAGTTGCATTTTCCCACTTTAATTTCAATACGTCAAGAAAGTATTTGCATCTAAGCTGTGAGGTATAAATTTAAATTTGGTTTTCCAATGAGCTAATTGTTCTAATATCATTCGATATGTAGACCAATAGCCTTGAAATGCTACATTTGTAATACAAAAAAATTATTATGATTATCTCTCGATTTTTTTTGGCTCTATATCATTTATGTATTTTAATGGTGGTACCACCTTCTTAGAAGTATACAGGTGTACAGTATACTTCTTTAAGGAGTATTGTTAAGTATCTTTAAGGAGATTAAAATATCTCTTTAATACCTTTTGTATTATAATACTCTTTGTGTTTATATCTTATCAAGAAGTTCCCCTTTTTAGGTGGATTATTCCAGTTTCTGCACCATTCTTTAATGTTATTTTTTTTCTGATAAATTTTAAACTCCTTTAATCAGGCTTTTTTCCCAATATCTCATTGGAATCGGTTCTGGGATTCTCAGAGTATTGTTTGAAACTCTCCACAAGGTAGTTATTTTGTGTAATTTTAACACAGTTTCAAAAATAATAGAATCTTTTCAAGAAAACAGTAAGAAATGAAAAATAAAGCTGATGGTTACCAGAATGGAGGTGGGTGGGGGGATGGGCTAAATAGGTGATGGGGATGAAGGAGGGCACTTGTGATGAACACTGCAGGTTGTGTGGACGTATTGAATCACTATATTGTACACCTGAAACTGATATTACCTGGTATGTGAACTAACTGGAATTTAAATAAAAACTTTAAATAAGCAAGTAGTAAATAAATAAGTCTTAATGAGAAAATTAAGAATGTCAAAAATCTCATGGTAAACAAAAGACCCATGGGTCTTTCCAGGGAACCTCTGGTAAACTGAAAAATAAATAAATAAATAAATAAATAAATAAATAAATAAATAAATAAAACTGTAGTTTAACCACCAGAGGGCAGTACAATCTAAATAATGGACTTCAGTGGTCTCCAAAGCAGTTTCACTTGAAGGTCAAATTTATCTAAGAATAACAATAGAATAGGGGTGCCTGGGTAGTTCAGTTAGTTAAGTGGCCCACCTCAGCTTAGGTCATGATCATGCAGTTAGTGAGTTCAAGCCCCACGTTGGGCTCTGTGCTGACAGCTCAGAGCCTGGAGCCTACTTCAGGTTCTGTGTTTCCCTTGTTCTCTGCCCCTCGCCCATGCACTCTGTCTCTGTCAAAAAATGAATAAAAATTTTTTAAAAATTAAAAAAGAATAACAATAGATTATAAGTTTACTTTAACCTCTATAATTACAAAATTTTATTCTGATATTAGCAATATGGCATGTATTTAGAATATTTCTAGAAACAGTCACCACTAAATTATAAATATTAATTAATATGTAAGTTTCTGCCTACACAGCCCCACTGCAGAAGACCTACATGAAAATAGATGGTACCCTCTATGAATGAGAACTCCCTGAAAGCAGGAACTGTGTCTTGTTAACCAGTTGTTTCTTCAGTACATGTATAGGATCCAGTTAATAGTAACAATTCAAATATTTCATGAAGAAATTAAATGATCTGTAGTCTCAGCCTTGCCCAATTTCTGAATTAATTCACATGAAACCTGGTACTACCCTAGGAACTAGTACTTCCCTTAAGCAAGAGGTTCCCCTGTCTCAGGACCTGCACTTCTGCAGGCTCCACTTGCCCTCCTCAAGTTGCACCCCCTCTCCATCAGGCTAGAATACCCTCTCTTCTTCCTTCAGTGGTCAACACAACATGGCCACCTAAAGTCTATGATCACCCTTTTACATCATGCTTTGGATAACTCAGACACAGAATTAACTGGAATCCACATTCTGAGGCTGTGTGGTCTGCTTCTCTGAGCACATCTTACCTGAGCAGATTGTGCTGTGAGTGTGGATACCTTTAGACCCAAAGGCTAGCTGATGGGAAGCTATTTCTTTAGAATGTAGACAGAGTTTCATTGTGCAGCCTCAGATTTATGGACAAGAGAAATGGAAGGGGAATTTTATCTTTCTACTCCTTATACTTCCGAGTTGCGTCATGTTTAATAATAATTATGTATTAATTATAGAATTTTTAAAATACAGAGGAAAAGATACAGGAAGTAGAATCAATGTGATTTGGTGACAGATTAGATGTAGAAGGTGAAAGGGAATGAATGTTCTGTCTCTACCTTGTTGGCTTAGGGACTAGTTGAATAATAGTATCAGCAAATGAAATTAGAAATTCAAGAAGGGGAATAATTTGAGGATGTGGTATAAGGATGATAAATTCTATGAAGAATGAGTTGTGTTGAGGACCTATGTAGTATTCATATGTAAATATCTCAAAAGCAGTCAGAAATTCCAGTGGAGCTCTCAAGAGGCAGGTTCAGACTAGATCATGCATTTAGAGGCATCTATGGATAGCTGAGAATTTAAGCAAAGAGGCCAAGAATGGTATATAGAGTACAAAGAGAATAAGGCCAAAGTCAGCACCTTGAGAAACAACAACATTTTAGCCTAAGAGGAAAGAAGGTGACTAAGAAAGACTGATCACACAGGCAGGAGAAGAATACGGAATGCAGGGCCCAAGTCAGGAGAACCTCTCTCTACAGAGATGGTGTCTACATGTTCACACTTCATGGAGAAGATAAGGAGAAAAAGAGTGCAGTTACTTTGGGGCTGGATGGGACAGGTTAATTCTAAGAAAAGCTATAGCTTCATAAGAGAAATCTGAAAATATATCCTCTGGAAGACTAACCTCATTGAAACCCCAAACGTGACCTCTACCTCTGGTCTTTTCCTGTTTCTTCTTGACTCCCAACTAGCAAGATCCATCTTTGAATGGTGCCAATTAGAAGCCAAACACTACACAAATGGACAATTTTCTGCCCATTGGTGCAGGTTCTCTTCTACAAAGATTAATGTTAAAGTACTGCTTTTACTCATCAGTGTTGATCATTTTCCTGGAATGTATATTCCAGGAAATGAAGTCTCAATTTAGACAACTTCATATTCTAAGTAGTAAGTAGTACGTTGATATGTGAATTTGGTAATGCATAGTTGAAAGCCAATATAAGAATCCTTATAGAAGTCAAAAAAAGAATATAGGCTGCCCAAAGTTTCTTAATTTCATTTGCCATGTTCATCTTGGCTTTCATTTCTATTCTTATGTAAAATGATAAAGGACAAAGGTTTAGTATTGATTTATGCCAAGTTGGACTTTAACAGATTCATTATTGTTTAATGCAAACATCATTCCCACCTCTTTGCAGAGTTACCTTCCATGGGCACCTACTGCAAACTCCCCTGCCCTGCTCCTCATTGCTCTCTTCTTTCTCACACCCACCTCCAGCCATGAGCCATTGTCAGTTGAGCGGCTCACAGCCTGCCACACTCCAAAGTCCCCTAAGTAAGCACTGCTATCTTCTTGTGGGTTCCAGAAGAAACAATGCAAACTACATTCACTTTTATGGCCCAAGGAGAGAATTCTAAAAAATTAGGCCCTACCCTCTGTCTCCTTTTTTGTGCACTCTCCAAAATAACTCTTTCTTGGCTCCCCTATGACTCTCTCCATTCCCCCATGAGACTCTCCATTCTATTTTTGGAAACACTCAATTTCCTATTCACAATATCCAACCACTTTCCCTACCCATTCTCAACCTACCAGCACAGTACCATAAACCGGATTCATTCTATCTGTATAATACTCAAGGAAGGGGAGGGGGCTTCAGCAACATAGTTGATGAGAAGCACAGCCCTCCTTTCCTAAACATGGCTCTTGTGTGAGTTGGGGACAAAAGCCAGCTGGTGCCCCAAGTCCCATAGGGCCCTTATGACCCAGGCAGACTGGTGGACAAAGGACACTTCTCTCCAGGGCAAAGACAAATTATCAGACTTTTGTCAGATAGCTTGAATTCATAAAGTAGCACAAAAGTTTCCCAACTGCCTCCTGGCTGCTTTGTAATTTGGGTGGTACCTCTGCCTCCTCTGATATAGTGAGTCACATCATTAAATAGAGCAGTAACTGTACTTCTCAAGGGTGGATCCCTTCAAAAAAAAAAAAAAAAGGAGTTTGGAGATAATTATCCAAGTCCACAATAAACTTTGCCAAATACCCTTGTTCTCAATTTCCATCTGGGGGGAGAGGAAGAGGGTGGTTTATTCTCCAGCTTATTTCATTTTAGAAGAAGACTAAAAGCCATTGTAATACCAACTCCAGGATATCAACTGATCCATTCAATAACCTCACAGAGCTATTGATTTTTATAACCAAAATTGCCTCATCACAGCATCTCAAGATGAACAAGAGATGTTTTTTTAGAAGTTATTCTTGGGTATTTCTGTAGCATTGTGATTCAAGGTAGCCTAAAAGAATTAGCAGCTTTTATTCAGGGGTTCATTCAGCAAACTCTTCTAGAGTGTCTTGAGGTAGGTGTAAGCATCGTGATGGACATGGAGTATAGAAACATAAATATGAACCCCTGTGCTGAAGGAGCTTACAGACAGTAAGTTGTTGGCCCCACGATAATGTGATGAGTGATGTAATCCATGAGGCACAAGTTGCTATGAGGGAATAGGGAGCCCACTCCAGTCTGAGGAAATCACAGATGGCCTCCCGGAGGAAGCAACACAAAAGCTGAACCTTGAAGGATGAGTAGGAGTTACTATGGCCCAGAAAAGACAGAAATATGTTCTAGTAGAGGGAAGAACTGAGGAGAATAAATGTCTGAGATAGCCCGACTTGAGAGAACTGAAAATGGCTTACCATGAGTAGAATACAAAATTTAAAGTAAGAAATTTTAGTTGAGTTAATCAAGATGTGTAGCAAAGATGTTAGTTTGTTCACATCTTCACATTAATATAAATACATTTGTTATAATTAATGAACTGGTACTGATACATTATTATGAACTAAAGTCTATACTTTATTCACATTTCCTTAGTTTGTACCTAACGTTCTTTTTCTGTTCCAGAATCCCACCAGGATACCATTTTACATTTATTTGTCATATCCCCTCAGACTCCTCCTGGCTCTGTCAGTTTCTCAGACTTCCCTCGTTTTCGATGACACGTGATGGGCACAGTTGTGATGGGTCAGTTATGAATAATACTTGTTATTTTTAGAATGTACTCAATTTGGGTTTGTCTGATGTTTTTATCATGATTAGACCCCGTGTATGAAAGTTTTAATAGAATATCTAATGGACATCAGGGCAAGGCTGACCTCAAATAAAATTCCCTACTACATCCACACACATGTCCACCCCATGTCCTCAGGCCCAGCACTCAGTGATGTCTCTCATCCATCTCTCTGAGCCTCTCAGGTTCTTATTGACAGGAAGCTTCCTCTTCCTTTCTCTCTTGAACCTATCTGCTCACTTTGGAATCCTAGTTCGTGCCTTCATCACTCCTCAAAGCTACTGCACATACTAGTCTCGGCCTGGAAATTTCTCCACACCTCCCACAGCCCTTGATGCCCACCTTACCCCATTCCACACCCCATCTACTCAATACCTCCCATCTGCACTTACGGGTCTCAGACAAATGTCAACTTCCTCCGCAAGTACATCTGCTACCATTGGCCAGCCCCTGCCTCTCAGAACTAAGAGCAGCTTGAACTGTTCCTTCACAGCATATGTCCTCCACTGTGGTTGGATATTCATGTGCTCCTGTGAGAAATGCCTACTTCCTATTATCTATAAGCTACATGAGGGCAGAAAATGCTTCTATTTTTTTCTCACCCAATATTGTCAGTGCATGGCACAAGGCCTGATAGTCAGTGGATACAGAAGAAGTCTCCAGGCCAACATCCTCTCAAAAATCAAACACTGTTAATTACCTACCAGTGTTCATGGAAACCAAAATAGATTAAATATATTAAAGATGCCTATACACATGTATTGGGGGTAGGGTACAGGGGTATTTTGGAGGAAGACAACAGCTGCAGGAACAAGCATGAAAGCCTCTTTTAAAATCTAAAAGTATATAAGTTGGGGCGCCTGGGTGGCTCAGTTGGTTAAGTGTCCGACTTTGGCTCAGGTCATGATCTCACAGTTCATGGGTTCGAGCCCCGCGTCCAGCTCTGTGCTCACAGCTGGGAGCCTGGAGCCTGCTTCTGATTCTGTGTCTCCCACTCTCTCTGCCCCTCCCTTGCTCACACTCTGACTCTATGTCTCAAAAAATCAATAAATGTTAAAAAAAATTAAAATCTAAAAGTATATAAGTAAACAATTAAATAGTAGGGATTAGAATTCAGTTTTAATATTAAAATGTTAACAATCCATAGAACATAAACAAGATTTCCCAGAAAGGAATAGCATCCAAATGAAAAGTATATTTTAGCTGAAACACTGCAATCACATATTCCATTATGGCTGCTATCAAGAACACGTGCTAATGAAAGGACCACATCATTCTGTTTATATTTTTATATTTTTGGAACAAAATGCCTGAGCTGACCACCAAATCCACAGCCTCAAAAGCACACACTTTTTCCTTACATGTGCAAACCCCCTAATTGCTGATTGACAAAGAGTGTTTCCTGGAACTGAATCACTTAGCAATTCCTTGTTTGTTCACAACTGATACAAATTTGGAAAATGTGAGTGTTTTCCAAGAAGGGAAGCTCATTAATTAGCCATAAGGTACCAATTTAGGTCATTCCAGATATGTCATGAAAAAAATCTAGTAGGCAAGAGTCTCCGTTAAATACACGTTTTAAAGTCGTATTTTCTCTCCCTTTTCTCCTCCCAACTTCAGCAGAATGTTAAACTGGCATCATTTTATCCTTCATTTTTCAGTCAGCAAACATTTGTTGAGAGCTTGCTAGGTCCCACTCACTATACTAGCACCAAAGAGCAAAATACAGACACGTTTCCTGCTCTCAGGGAGCTTACACTTTAAAGGCATAAGACGGACAAAGAGAAAATAAATGTAAAAATATACACCACAAAAATTTCAAACAGGAAGGACCTCTTTAAGCTGGAAGTGATCTTCGGTAATAATAAGAAGAAAAAAATCCAGCCTTGAAATAGTCTAAGGGAAACATATTCCAGGGGAGAAAATAGCAAGGACAAGAGGCCCTAAGGTTGCACAAAGTGAAGCTTGTTCAAGAAACAAACCAAAAGCCAGTGCAGCTTCCCTCCTGAGTGAAGGGAAGAATAATGGGAGATTATTAGGAGGAAGTCAGGACTCAGCTCTCACAGCGATTTTCAGACAGCAAAAAGGAAATCAGATTTTATTCTAAGGGAGGTGAGAAGCCATTGGAAATTTTTAAGTAAAATAATTTTTAAGTAAAAAATTTTAAGTTAAAAAATCAAGCTGTGATTTACAGTTTTTAAATAGTACCTGAGTACAATGTGGTGAATGGATTATAAGAGTAAAATTAGAATCAGAAAGGATAATGAGGAAGCTGTTGCAGTAATCCAAATAAGAGGTGAAAATCATGTGAACTGGGATGTTAATAGTAGAAGCAAAGAAATTGATAAATTTGAGGTCTCTTGGGAAAGTCAGCTGTGGGTGGGGGGTGGACACGGTGACGGGCCACATGTGGAGGATGAGGAAGACAGGAATGAGTGCATGACACCTACAGGGCTTCCAGAGGATTGAAGGTGATACTGTTCACTAAGAGGCAACAGCTGGGAGCACAAGGAAGTGAAGGGAGAAGGAATCGAATATTCCTAGTTCAGCATGTTACGTTTGGAATGCCTAATCCAGTGAGAGTTTACACACAAGGAACCCAAAGTCGATATTTAAGTAAGTTGCCCACAATCATACACAGCGGGTACATGTTCTAGTATTTGAAATTCAGCCCTTCTTATTCCAAAGCAAATGCAAATTTGGAGGGGACCTCCGAAATTATGGTACTCATCTTGTACCCACAACTTAGAATCAGCCTATTTATTAGCCAAACACGGAGTCAGTCTTCTCTGTATCATTCGAGATACTCGCTGAGTGTTATTACAGACAAGACAATAAAAACAAAAGTAATGAATGCATTATCATAGGAAGTTCTTTCTCAAATTAGCTTAATGTTAAAAATCACTTAGCACTTTGTATGTTCACGATGGACTTAGGCAAGTGAAATTCTATTGCAAGAATTTGAAGACCTTCAGAGAGAAATTCACTAACAAGGATAAATGTTCTAAATGTAACTTTGATTGGATTGTGGAACAGAAAAACAACATTAATGGAAAAACTGTTGAAATCCAAAAAGAGTCTGTAATTTAGTTAATAGTACTGTACCAATGTTTATTTCTTAGTTCTGACAAATGCAGCATGATTTTGTGAGATGTTGATGTCAGGGAAAGAAGACTGAAGAGCATACGGGAACCCTCTGCAGTATCTTTGCAATTTTTGTGCAAATCTAAAATTATTCCAAAATAAAGGATTAAAATGAACAAAAGGATATTGATGTATCTCATGGAACCTAAGTGTTTGGAATGCCTTACAAGGAATTAGAACCATACAAGAATTAAATAGTGCTAATGATCATAAGCAAAATATTCGACTTCACTAGGAGTTGTATAAAACACAAAACATTGTGAGATATAATGTGCTTCCTATGAAATCAGCCAATATATAATGACAACCAATACTGAGTAGATTTTGGGAAAATTATCTCTTTTTATGCTGTGAGGAGTTATCATTGTATCAGGATATTTATATTATAGCAAATAGCAAACTTACCTCATAGTGAGAAAGGAGGAAATTTTTCAGTTCAGGTACTAAAAATTTCCAAGTTAGGTCAAGATTCAAGTGAGAACTAGCCCCAGTGCACAAAAATCCAGATTCTTTCTGCCATGTCTTTGCTTCAGTAGTGTTTACCCTAAAGTTAACCCCAATACACAATAATTCTCATAGCTGTATTCTTTCTCCTTTCCACAAAGGAGCCAAGAAATTATTTTCCCAATAGTCAATATTTCTCACCTCAATGGCTGGAATTAAATTATGTATCCATTCCTGAGTCATGGCCCATTCACTGTGGCCCAGAGAATGGCTTCAGAGATGGGGCCAATCCCTCTAATACCTTCTGGATGAGAATATCAGAGGGAGGGTCCATCAAAGGAAATAGAAAATACTATTTCCATGAAGGAGGCGTAGGAGTCAATTTTTTATAGAAGCTTTTTTAACATGGAGAATTTCAAATCTAGTTCTTTAAATTTGTTTCAAATAATCAAAGTTGTACAGAAAAAGGAATAATGAACAAAAGGTGTCCTGGAATTTTATGCATCAAAAATTGGAAAAAAATCTAAATTCCCAGCAGTAGTATGTTTACTATTTAAGCTATAATGCACTGCCATACAGCCATTAAGTATAATATATTCAAAAAATACTTACTGATACACGAATAAAAGTCATACTGTACCAGTGAGTTCAATAAATAATTGTTGATGGTTACTATGTATCAGGCACTAGGATACATCAGTGAATAAAGCAAAGACAGCTTATCTCCTGGAATTAAATGAAAAAATAATATTACAAAAAGAGTATGAATCAATTTTTTAAATAGCAACACTCTCAAAAGCATGCACACACAAATATCTGCAAAGTACCAATGTTTTCATATGCTTATACACACAAATGTCTATAAAGTGATACATCACTATGTTAATAGTAGTTTCCTCTAACTGGTAGTTTAAATGGGATATTTTTGTCCTTTCTTGGTTTTTTAGTTGTCTGCCATATGATAAATATATGCTTCCTGTTAAACCAGAAAATAAGTAACAAATTTGCTATTTTTTAAAAGAGTGAATACTGGCTTCTGTTGATGTCTTGGCATTTGTAAAACACCTGTTAAAAGTTTAATTCATTTCCTTTAACTCTGACATAGTTGAGGGTTGGGTAGTGAAAAAGAAATAAAAAGAAAAATATTGAACTTATTTTTCTACACTGACATCTAATTCCACCTAACTTGCTTAAATTGAACGCTTCTTGTATCAAATCTCATTCATTTTATTTATTTATTTTATAATTTATTTATTTTTGAGAGAGAGAGAGAGAGAGAGAGCATGAGCAGGGCAGGGGCAGAGAGAGAGGGAGTCACAGAATCTAAAGCAGGCTCCAGGCTCTGAGCTGTCAGGACAGAGCCCAATGCGGGCCTCAAACCCATAAACCATGAGATCTTGACCTGAGCTGAAGTTGGATACTTAACCGACTGAGCCACCCAGGTGCCCCAAATCTCATTCATTTTAGTAAATGTTGATGCTGAATTTCTATTTCCCAAGAGAGAATTGCTATTTTTAGATTTGTGAAAAATCAAGATTGGATACAAGGAGTGGACATTACCTATTTTTATTATCTACGATATGATTGCAGACAGAATTATTTCACATTTCAGAATTCTCACAGCATGACTTCTGTCATGTGTTTAAAATAATTATAATACTGGGGTGCCTGGGTGGCTCAGTTGGTTGAGTGTCTAACTTCGGTTCAGGTCATGATCTTGCGGTTTGTGGGTTTGAGCCCCGCATTGGGCTCTGTGCTGACAGCTGGGAGCCTGGAACCTGCTTTGGATTCAGTGTCTCCTCCTCTCTCTGCCTCTCCCCTGCTCATGCTCTGTCTCTCTCTGTCTCTCAATAATAAATAAATGTTAAAAATTTTTTAAAAAAATAATAACTCTAATACTGTCCAAGACATTCTATATTAACCTTGGTGTGTGAATTCCAAAACCATTCCCAGAGCAGAGATATTTTTAAAGAAGTTTCCCATGAGAAAACATAGCATCTGACTTTTGGTGATATGAACAAAATAAAATGTCCAGTCAACCAACTTTTCTGTTTCAACTACCTACGACCATATCAACAGTGGTAACAACATCCTTGGCATGTATGGGCTAAAGGCAAGTACTTTGAGGAAGTCTGTTCTGTAGAACTAATTCCTATATACAGGAAAGTTTTAAAGGAAAGGAAAGTTTTAAAGAGGTCTCATGCATGTGAGTTATTCTCTGAATGCTCACATCCTGGTCTGAAGAAGAAATGATTCCTTCCTAACTCCCAATGAGTCTCTGCAAAACTGATCTAAGATTTATCCCAGAAAGAAACAAGAGCAATTTGTTCATTATATCTTGGACACTTGTCCTTTCATTATTTTTTGAACATCATTTAAAGAATCTTGATTCATCAGAAATACTGTATCAGGTATGTCAATTATTTTCATGAATAGGACCCCCAGTGAAGATATATTAAGTATCAGATACTTCTCATTTTAAAATATCTTTGTAGATCTTTGGTAAAAAATAGATTTTTGATATATAAAATATCTTTAATCACTTAGTATGGATGACTGCTCAAAATACATGCACTGAACCCATCACTTTCCAGAAAATTTATTCATTTATAACAAATCAAGGAAGTCTGATTTTTCTATAAGAGAATTAACTTCTTTTGGAGCAAGGAATTATTAAGTGACAGAAGCCAATGACCGGCCAATATCTGTTCGACAGCTGATATTTTCTGGAAAGAAAAAGAGAAAGAGGAGGGAGGGAGGAGAAGGAAGGAAGAAGGGAAGGGAAGGCAAGGGAAGGCAAGGGAAGGCAAGGGAAGGCAAGGGAAGGCAAGGGAAGGGAGACAAACAGAAAGAGAGAATGGGAGGGGGGAAGGAAGAAATTAGAAACAATATCAGGCATTAACAGATTAAAATTATTCCTAGCCACATTAATAGTTTATAAATCTTATTAATATATTTTATGACTTTCTCAAAGATTTTAAACTTTTAATAAGCTATAATCTCAAATGAGATGTGGAGAACAAATTTAAACATTCTTGAGCACTTTCCAAAATCAAAGTCCATAGAACAATAGCACTAGAAGTCTTTTTTTATTTGAAAAAAATTTTAACATTTATTCATTTTTGAGAGACAGAGTGCAAATGGGGTGGGGCAGAAAGAGAGGGAGATACAGAATTTGAAGCATGATCCAGGCTCTGAGCTGTCAGCACAGAGCCCAACGTGGGGGTCCAACTGAGGAGCCATGAAATCATGACCTGAGTGAATTTGGATGCTCAATCGACTGAGCCACCCAGGTGGCCCAGCAGTAAAAGTCTTAAATGTAGTTTTTAAATTATTCTGCCGAATATCCTAACAATACTGCTCAACTGTTTATCTACAGGTAAACATAGAAATACACGGTTGACATTTATGGCTCAGTACTAAGTAATTCATTCAGCCAAAAACCATGAAGAGAATCTAATGCCTATACAAATCACAGTGCACGAATAAGAATTAAAAATGGAAAAAAACATGGGGTGTCTGGATGGCTCAGTCTGTTAAGCATCTGACTTCGGCTCAGGTCATGATCTTGCGGTTTGTGGGTTCGAGCCCTGCATTGGGCTCTGTGCTGACAGCTCAGGGCCTGGAGCCTGCTTTGGATTCTGTGTCTCCCTCTCTCTCTACCCCTTCCCCACTCACGCCTCATGCTCTGTCTCTCAAAAATAAATAAAAACATTGATAAATTTTTTTTAACTGGAAAAAAACAGTCTACTCTGGTAGTCAAAAATTCTCCTTTTCCTGCTGTAACAGAGTATGCTACTTGACAGCAAAATGTACAACTGTTTGGCTTCAAGATCAAGAAATTGAATAAATTAATTAAATTAATAATCTTAGGTAAGTAATTGCTAAGTATCTACCAGAATGAGCATCGTTCCTGTCACTGTGAAGGGCCGATTAAACCGTCCTGGCCTTGATCTTCAGGAAATCACACTGTGGGGCAGTTCAAGTTAATATGGATTTTGCACTGGGAATTATCAAATTCTGCTGTCTATGAAGTCTCCTAACCCAAAAGTATATTTACTCAAACACTAGTAAAACTTGAACTTCAGGATCTTTCATGTGCATGGGCCTCTTTCAAGGCCCCTGAAGGGGACTCTAGTAATAAATTTACAGGGTATTTGTTTTTGATAATCTAACTGCAACCAGATAAGATCCCTGTTTCATTTCACAGACTCCTTTCCATCATATTTCTCCTCACACCAGGCAGTATAGGAGTGGCCATCAGCATTTTGACCATCTGGCTAGGATTTGCCCTAAGGGATTCCTTTAGTTTTGGCTTGGTGGGCTACGTTCATTTAGTTCGCAGTTACACTCATGTAGAGGTGAATACTTATTAACCATCTCAGTGTACAAATGATGTGTCCAGGAACTACCTTCCTCCTCCAATTTACCCAACATCAAGGCACAAAGATACGAGACCAAAAGTAATGATACAAAATGTTCTATGGCATCTGGCACTGGAAATACATGAGTTAATGAAGGAGAAACAGAATTATTCCGTTTATCTGTGATCTGATAAGTGGATTTCAGATAAATTCTTGCATATCATCTAATCTAATAAAAAGGTCATGTGGTTTTAAATTATTTCTGCAAAAACAACCTTCAAAATATATAATCCTAATAGTGCAAACACAAGAGAATAGGAAAGTTTATGGTTCTGTTCCTAGTATGAACTTCTATTCAGCCACATTAAAAGGTAAAGTAATGATGATCTAACGATATGTCCCAAGAAGCTATTGTAAGTTGTTTTTACTATACAAGAGGATATTGAAATCTGTGTTTATTAATTCATCTTTAAGGGTATCTTATGCCTTCAGATATTAAATACACTAGTAAGGAGGCATTCTCCATAACAAGCAAAACTTTTAAAAACAAACATGCAGAATAAGAAGATAAAACTCTTTCTAAGAGCATGAATGTTTTATGATATCAGCAAATTTACAAATATTTTAGATTATCTTGATATCTTATATTACATATTTATAAAACACATAGTATGTTAATATTGGTAGCTAACATTTACATTATACCAGGCACTGTTCTAAGCACTTTACATATATAAATGAATTCTCAAAGAAAACCATGGAGTAGTAGTATTATTATCTCATTTTATAGAAGAGGAACCTGAGTAATTTGCCTTGCCCAACATCACCTAGCTTGTACAATATGGACTTGAATTTGGAAACAACTCCTTTTCTGACTGGTATTCACCTTCCCCTTCCCTTTCCACCCCTCCTTCCCCATTGCACTCTCACTTTCCAGAATAAGAAATGAAAGTAATAAAGATAAGTCATGAAATCAGTAGAAAGTATTCTGACATTGAAAAGGATAGACATTTTTTAATGAGTCAAACATTTTATTTCTCAATGCCAATAATAATATAGTCATAGAAAGAGATTTAATGTAAAAAACATTTCAATTCATCTTTTTATGAATTTTGTTTTTTATTGAAGAATAATTGATATGTAGTATTGCAAAAAGATAGTTTAAATTAAAAAAAAATAGATCACCCATGGTCTACACTGATATAGACAAACTTCTTTGTCATCTTTCTTCCCCAGTGGATAGATTTCTTCTAGCTTTGACAGGAACTTGGCTTATATTGAGATTTTAGTTTCAGCTCCATACTTGGCATGGCCATGATCCCTATCCCCACACAGATAGAATGACTCAAGTTAGGGAATGCCAGAATGGCTAATAGGGAACATAAATTTGAGGAGAGAATACTGGAACACCATTGATTTTAAAATGTTAAAATTGTATTCTTTGGGTTGGAGACTGACTAGATGTTCTCTGATCTGTTACTTCTTCCTAGGCAGTCAGGAAAATGACATTTCCCAGCCATCCTCTGCATCAGGCTGAGACCCTGTGAGTAGCTTCCAGTGAATGAGATGTGGAAAGGAGAGAAGTACACCCCCAGGCCTGGCCCTGAAATCGCCATGGGCCTTTTTTATATACTCCCTCTCCTCTTCCTCAGAGGCTGGTGGCACTCAATGGAAGAAGGTTGGACTCCTGAATTAGTGCCTGAAGGAAACCAACGAAAGTGCTAGTTGACTCTCATGATATTGGATGTCAGCAGGGAATTAACTTTTATTGTGTTACGTTACCAAGTTTTGAGGGTTGCTGGCATTAATTATCCAGACAAATATATTCCCTTTATAGCTATTTGAAACATAAGAGTTTTAAGGGACATGATCAAATATATAGTAAATCAAAAAAGTGACCTTACTAGAGTAAAAATATGTTCATGATTAAGCTGAAAAATTATTTGTAGAGTCTTATTTGTAAGCTTATGTATCAATTTTTAATTACTGATTGTTTACTCTAAGACATCAAAATATTGATTATAATGATTCTGGAAACTGTACATTTATTTGTGCAGTAGCCACCCCCAAAATGTTCACTGATGAAAAATAATGGCTTTTTTGAATCTAAAGTAAATGTTTCAATACTTGAGTCAATACCAAAGAAAGCAGTGAAGTTGAATCCCCACCCATTTCCAAATGGATTTTACGCTGGCCAAGGTATGTGGAAATGTGGGCACCTCTCTTTATATTCTTTAGAGAAGAATTAATACAAATGCTGTCAAATGCATACTATTATCTGGTTAAGATTTCTAACTAATGTTTATCATTTGGGAATATATGTATATGTGTGTATTTCTAACAAAAACAAAATGTTTACAACTGAATTCATCCTTCATTAGCATTTTTATACGTTATAATATCTAGAATTTATTAGCTCAGGAAATTATTTATTTATTTATTTATTTATTATGGAAATTTATTTAAATTTGAATTCAAAATGAAAACTACAAATTTCTCATTTTGTTTTTTCTCACATAACACTATGACAGGGTAATTGTTTGAGACTGTGAAACATTTTGACATTGTTGGCAGTTATGTTTTATTCTTTGGCATGACTTTCTTAGGTTGTTTCATAATGTTATAGACTTTCCTAATTGGGAGAGGATTAAAAAATTATCATTTTAAGAATGCAGAAACAAAGGCATAGCTAGATTAGTTGCCTTGCTGCAAGCCTTAGAGACACCCAGTGACAAATCTGGGAAGAGAATCCAGTGTCTAGCTTCCCCCCTTTTCTCTCCTCGTTGAAGTATCCTTATAGATAGCTGCTTATTCCAAAAAGAATTTCAAAAAATTTTAAATAATTTTGTATTTGTTTTAAAACTTATATGCAATTGTCATTTTTGAAAGCAACTTTACACATTCAAAGTCTTGCATATTTTCTTCTTTGGGGGATTTTTCTAAATAAAAATGCCCACTAATAATTCCCTTAAGTGTATACTTAAAGTATATAAAATATAATTTAAGTGTATAAAGCTAGGAGTATCATTTCCTAATAGAATCCCAGAGTCATGAAGTCTTTAATTTCAATGAAAGAGCTCCTAATTGTTCTTGCCCTCTGCACAGCAAAAGCGTCATGATTTAATACTGGGATGAAACCTGAGTTTGCAAATGCAACGCTCATTGTAACAAGAAACAAGCTGAATTTTGTAAGCCAACTCATGTGGAAGCTCTTCTCCAAGAGTTTCAGGTTAGAATCCTTGAAGATCACTCATACTCAGAAGCTGTTTAATTGTCATCTGAATGTAATTTTTTTCTACAGTTCAACACGCATTTTTTTGGCTGCAGAATGAATGACTTCAGCTATTTTATCATTAAATCAACATATGCTTAAACCACTTTCTAGTTTTTATTGATGAGGTTACCCAAGGAATGAAAATATCTTCAATATTAAAGAAACAAAGTTAGGGGTTTAAATTTATTATTTTATGGGCTAAACTAATTTGTAACTTTAAATAATAGTAGTTTAATAAACCAGTGGGAGGATTTTTGTCAGGTAAGATGCACCTCATCTGTTTCCTATCTCTTGGGATCACTGTCTTTTGTTGAGTGTTATCTAGGATCTTGAAAAGCTTTGTTTCATAGGTTTTGTCTGTATCTGTCTTATTGCTTCAATAAGGTCCCTATTCAGTATGGTCTCTATTACTTTTTCTACACTGGAAGCAAAGTGTGTGAACTGATTTTAACAAGAAAGGATTCGTGAAAAGTTTTTGGAAGAGAGAAAGCACTGCTGAGGCAATTGTAGATGATGACATACCAGCCATTGTGGAATGGCGTGGAAAATAATAAATGAATATTTCATTGATTTACTTATTTAACCCAAGCACAGGAAAATTAATTTAGTCTACTTAAGAAATTATGTGGAAATTGACCTCTTATTTTGAGTCAGAATAGGGTGATTTTTCCTGCAGAAACAAAGATACCCCCAAAATTTTATGTACTGCTCCATCAGAGGACCCAGGCTGGTGTAACAGCCTGTATCTGGGGTCTCTAGTTTGATAGTCAAGGTTAACCCAGAAAGTGCCAAAACTTCAAAATGTTTTATTACTTCTTCTCAGATACGGTGCACATCACATTCACCCATATTCTATTGACAAATACTAGTCACATGCCTATTCTTATCTGGATATAGGACCCTATAAGCAGGGGCCCTATAATGTAAGTCTCCTGAATGTTTTCAACAATAGTAAAATCTATCATGCTCAATAAAAATTATAAATTAGTGGATGCTCAATAAAAATTAAAAATTAGTGGTTCTTAATCTCTTTTGAATTCTTAAGAAGTTCTTGCAGAAAAGTACAAATATGCAACAAATATAGATATTTTTCATACAGTAATATCCTAGGCCTTGTGAACCCCTATGGTTTACCCAAGGACCAAAGGCCATAGACTCTAGATTAAAAACCTCTGATTATATAGCTTTGATGTTCTACATCTTTGGGGCCAGGAGAAATCTCAGGTTATTTTAAATTTTACAGAGTAGAGAGGTCATATTTTGAGAAAAACAGAATGTACTCCAATTTGATTGATTAAAATTCTAATCTGTTTGTAAACATATCAACATATCCCATGGAATAAATATAAATGAATATATTCAATATTTGTAATACATGTGAATTAAAAAGTCATTTAACATACCAGGACTTATGCTTTATTTTCAGGAGTATTGGTTGAACCATCTTAACAAAAAAATTCTTTAAGCTGAAAAAAGTTTGCTAAACTACATTTGAGTTTTTAACTCACTCATTTGATTGGACCTGTGAGAATAACAAAACACCTGTTGGTCAAAGAGTGTTACTTCTGTTCCTTTTAAGAAATCTTGCCAGATTTGTCAGACTGTGAGGCTACACATGCTCCATTAAAAGTCAGAGAATACCGTAACAATCCTGAAATAAGAAATGAAAGAAGTATTGTTTCATTTCTGTTTTGAAGAATGGAAAAGAAACTAAATCAAGAACAAGAAATACCAAAAAAACCAAAGAGTAAAATATTTCTGTTTAGGGCACAATTTTATCCATCTCATTTTGTATGTGAGATCTTTATGTTTATACTGTTACCATTATAAAGTATATGAAAATAGGTGAGAATATATTTATTGGTCTAAGAAAAGAGTATTATTTTTATATTTATTATATTTACTTAGATTTGGATTCTTTGAAAATTATAATTTTGTATCTAAAAACAGTAAACATGTACCACAAACTGCCTTAGGTTTTTTTAGAACAAAGTCAGGAAGCAAATTAATAAAGAAACCACAGTAGGATGACATGAACACTGTAATAATCAGAGTTCCAATACTCAAAATAGAAAAATACTAGGCACATTTATTGACGAAGGAACTATTTTCAAAAGCACAGGCAGAGGGTCAGATAAACCACAGTAACGCTGAAGCACTTAGAGTTAGTAACACTAAAGCCTGTTACGCAGAAGCTCAGAAGACAGAGGTGACAGCAGGTGGTGGAACCGACAATCAGAGTCTTGCAGAGAAGTGTGCCTACAGAAGAGCAATGACTTTTGGTAGAAGGGTGCCACCATCCCAAGATGATCACCCAGGAAGGAAGGAATCAGTGCCAGGGTCTTAGTGACCTTACTTTCCTGCCTCCTTCTGATCTGCTGGGGCTTCCCTTTGGTAAAACCCAGCTGGAAAAGCCAGAAATCAAGGAAATGGATCTTGAAGAGCAACTGGAAGGACTCTGGCCCAAATATTTAGGTAAATAATTGGAGAATTTTATTTTATTTTATTTTATTATTTTATTTTATTTTATTTTATTTTTAAATGTTTATTTATTTTTGAGAGAGAGAGCACAAGTGGGGTAAGGGCAGAGGCGGGGTGGACAGAGGATCTGAAGCAGGCTCTGCACTGACAGCAGCAAGCCCAATGTAGGGCTCGAACTCACAAACCATGAGATCATGACCTGAGCCGGTGCCATATGCTCAACTGACTAGCCACCCAGGCGCCCCAAGAACTGGAGGATTTTGAAAATATGAAATAATATGATCATGAGTGGATTATACTCCACATCTATGTTTTAACTGCAAAGTAGCATCATATCTTGCCTCATCATTATTTTCCTCTACTCCTCCCATAGGGAAGAAGGAGGGATGAAGAAGCAGAACAAGTCCCCTCAGAGACTTCTAGTCTCAACATCTATAAATTCCTCTCAGCAGGATGCCACACTTATAAATCTTTTTATCCTAAATGCCTAGCATGTATTTAGCACACAATAAATATTTATTGAATGAATGTAATGAATAAGTGAACGAATCATGTTTAAATGGGAAGGAACTGATGTAAATAAATCCCAACAGTAAAAATGGAAATCTATATAACACAGATTGTTAATCCTAAATGTAACTCCAACTGTGATTTCTCATAAATGTATGTGAAACCCAGATACTTTAATTCTCTAACACCCTGGCCTACGTTTCAAAATTATTCCTTTAGGTAATCTCATGCAAGTCTCTGTATATCTAAACATACAACAGGCCCTATGTTTTCAATTTATTTTATGGTACGATGGTTCTTGAAATATATCATTACTAATTCCTCCAGTTTTCTTTGGGTGTTATATTGTAACATATTAATCTCTAAATGAAAACAGGATGATTTGTTGGAATGAATCGGTACTCACTTAGGCCACCCCAGAGAAATAAATCTCAACACTTTCAGGAGAAGCAGGGGAGCCTTGTTCTTTTGGCCTCAGCTTGGCTCACCCAGAGAGTGATCATCTTTAAATAGCATAAAGATCAGAGTCCCTTAGAGACCCAAAACGTGTAGCTAAATCTATTTCCAAGTCAGTTTTCACTTGACTGAAAACACTGCCCCTATGTAATTTACACCCAGAAAGCCTATATCCTCCAGCTAATTATGAAGTCATCCTACTCTGTCCTTGACTTTTCCTTCTCTTTTCTTCTTCTATACCAGGTATAAAACATTCTCAAGTGACATCAACAATTATATGGAAAAAGAAGGAGGGCCAAAGTATATGCATAATCTGCCAATTTCTTTATAGGCTTTATGATAGAAACCACAGGTTTTTTGTTCAAATTTTATGCATTCTACCTTGAACATGGATATGACAAAAATGTCTCCTGTGTAATAGATGGTGAAGGAAAAATTAAAGGAAAAGGGAAAAGGAAGCAGAGGAGAAAGAAAGAGAGAGAAAGATCATTTTCTTCTACTTACCCATTTGTAATTCCTGAATCAGATGTTTCAGATCAAAGTAAGTAACAAAGGAAAAAATGGGGGAAAAATGTGTAAGAGAAACAATACATGTCACCTCAAGTCTTCCAGAACCTTAAATCATGGTCTCAGTTTGATGGACTACGCAGAAAGATCTTACTGACTCAGGTGAACTTTTAGACAAAGACAAAGGAATTCAGGGAAGAAGATGTAAATTCCATGTAAAGAAAGACCATGAGCTTTTGAGTCAGAATAGGTGGGTTTCAGTGTGGCTATAACTTCAAATGTGTCTTTTGACCAAAAAGGATCCTGGTCAGTAAGTGGCCATAAGATGAGCTAAAAACAATTGCTAAGAAGTTTCTCTCAGAGCCAAGAGAACTTCTGCAGTTGCTTGGTAAGAAGGCATTTTTTGATGCAGGAAACAGAAACAGTGAACAACAAATAAATAAGATTGGTGTACATAACCTATAGGGATCCTTCCAACTCTTGCACACTGTCCCAAGGACTCTGAGGTCTAGTTAAGTTACTTCTTTGGATCAAAACATTCATCTATGGAAAGCTGCGTTCAGCAATCAACCAGCGTACAGCTAACAGTCCCATAAAGCAATTCAGGGCAGTTCATTATCAAAGGGTACATTTTGACAACTAGTTTATCTTAGTGGTCACAATATGAAATTATATTGTTTAAAGCCAAACATTCTTTGTATGATTGAGGTTTTAATGGTGGGAATTTAATGACATAATTTTTTTTTTAGTTTTTTTTTTTAAATGTTTTCAAAGATACACATGTCCTAGTATTTGTCAGATGCTTAGATGGGTAGAACATAGTGGAAAAGGGGAAGAAACACAAGATGAAAATGTCAGAGTAGTTGAGGACTAGATAATACAGGCCATGCTGAGGTTTGATAAGAAATTGTATTTTCGTCTCAGAGCAACATGAACCAATTAAAAAGGTTTAAGAAGAGGAATATACAGTCTGAACTATTATTTCTAAATAGTTTTGAGTCTATTGAATAATGTGGTGGACTAGAAATTTTATAAGGGCAATAGCAAGAATCTTGTCCTTTTTTAAATATATGCCTTCTGTTAGATATATGTAGATATATGGTACTTGCCGAACTAACTAAAATGTCTTTATGGTTGATTAATAGTGCTTATAGTAGGCATCACCCTTCAGTGGTCCCTCCTAATATAATCCTCTCCTTTTGACTGTAGACAGAACCTGTGACTTGTATCTAACCAACAAAATATGCCAAATGTGATGGAATATCATCTCCATGACTAAATTAGATAAGATTATAACTTCCATCTTACTAGCAGCCTGTGTTGCCTTCTGGACTTGTACACTGGGATGAAGCAAATGAATTCTGTCAGTTTTTCAATCTGGATGTAAATCCTCATTCAGTCACACTTTCAGATGAGACTTCAGCCCTGGCTGACATTTTGACTTCACACTCATGAGAGACCCTAAGTCAGAGAAGCCAGAGAAGCCATGCCCAGACTCTGACACCACAGAAGCTGTACAATAATAAATATGTTAAGCCACCACCTTTGTAGCAATTTATTACATAGCAATAGATAAATAGTATTATGAAGAGGTACTCAATTCACACTCATTCTTTTCTGAGAATGATTTTTGCATACAAGTGTAGGTGTTTGGGCTAAGAAACCAGGCACTCTGGCCACACTATTAGTTAATTCATGGGTAGTTTTCAGACCTGAACTAGGCCATTTGGAATCTGTCTCCCAAGAATTTAACACTTGGAAAAGAGAGATAATGAAGTGGAGGTAAGTCACCATTACTAGTGCTACTCTAGAAAAAAGGTTGAAGAACTCCTAACGTTGAGGGTATAATTCGAAAAACCATATTTATGCCAATGGCAGTGGCAAAGTAGGTGGATTTCAAAAACATCTCCTACATATTTAGATTACAAAACTTGAATTTATCCATACAACCTTTAAAATAATAATATAGGTGTGAGAAAATAAGTTCAGAAATTTATAGTCCTATAGCCCTAGCCTTTCATTTTATATTAGGGGAAGAGTTGAGTTAAATTTGTGGCCAACAATTTTTTGTCAAGTGTTTTCATCGTGGATCATGAAATTTGGGAATACAGGATATACATACATGTACTAATCATGGCACTTGGTTAAAAAAAGTGATCAGTGAGGGGTGCATAGTGACACAGTCAGTCAAGTGTTCAACTCTTGATTTCAGCTCAGGTTGTGATCTCACTATTCATGAGATCCAGCCCCACTTTGAGTTCTGCCCTGACAGCCTAGAATTTAATTAGAATTCTCTCTCTCTCTCTCTTTCTCTCTCTCTCTCAAAATAAATAAATAAACGTTAAAAAAGCAATCAATGATAATAATTTGAGCTGGAAGTGGAGAATAATTAAAATTATAATTTTGAGAGGATAATACCCAAAATGCAGAGGTACTTTTTTTTTTCTTTCAGAATATGAGAAATAAGGAAAGGATAAGATGTGATAAAAATTAATCTCTATATTCGTAAAATAAATACACTAGACAGAATGTATCCTAACCTCCTTTAAAGTTATAAATTTTATGGCCGTACAAAGAACTTATTATAAGGGGGGGGGGGGGGGGAAGTTGAGAAAATTCCATTTATACTACTGCCATTCCAACTACTTCCAGAAGAGGGCAGCACAAAGGAAAAGAAGGAAGACGCAATGCCTTAAGCCTTTTCTTAGTTCTTAGAAACCCAGTTACATTAAATATCACAAATAAACCAAGTTAAAAGAAAGAGATGCTTTGATGCAAGAAAAACTCAGATAAGACATTTATAAATCTGGAGGGGCGGGGGGGGGGGGGGTTGGTATACACAAAGATATAAGTTTGAATTGTTATTTACTATGATTGATAATTAATCCTACATCATCCATCATCACAATTACTAATACACAAAAATCACCAACAATCTAATGGAGACTTAATATCAGGTTCCTTTATAAAAGAAGCGCTATTCTGGGTTCATATTTAGGCATAAAATGATAACTCAAAATGTCAACGTCAATTCAAGGCACCAGGAGGCAACAGTCACTCTGAATCTAGAAATTGTAATCTAATTAGCATGGCATTCCTCATTGGGTGGTGAGTGCATGGAAATTTGAATAGCTACTTTCCTTGCCTTTAAATGTGTATGCATGATCACAAGAGATGGAGAAACTGACTTGTAAAGTTTGAACAAGATGCAAGATTGTTTTTCTGTGTGGTCTCTCTTCTTGAAGTCTAATTTAAACTATTTACAAAATCTACCAAAACACAGCAAGGAACAATGGTGGAACTCTGAATTATTCCAAACCCCTTCTTTTTTCACCACTCAAGCTGTACACAGACATAACCACCAAGAACTAAATTGTGCCCTTAACTGCAGACAGGATGCCTTAGAGAAAGTCTCATGTGTGGATTTATGATAGAATTTGGCCCAATATCCTGTGTTAGGCAGATCCAGTCTTGTTTGTCACATTTATCTGGTTCAATAGCCATTATCTTAACTGTCATTTGTTATTGCGTCTATTAGAATACTCTGAAAAAGACTAAAGTTACACAAAACATTTTGAAAAGAGGAGATATTAAGAATTTATTCAGTTTGGGGATTTTTTTCTATTGGGCATGAGTGTATATGTATTTTAGTCATCAGTATCTCATGTTATGCAAATATATTTTACCTGTAGGTAACTGTTTTACGACATCCACGCATTTAAGGGATCCATTGCTAAAATGACCCAAGAAGAGGAAAAATAATTGAACAAAAGAATGCAACTATAATGTAATTCAAATGTAAAAATTGTGAGGCAGAATTCTGAACTTTATGACTACTATTTTATGACTACTACTTATCAATGAAATAGCTGTGCCTTGGAAAAATGTGCATGACTGGCTATATGGATATAACAAAAGTAGTTTGATTTATATAAAAAGTTCATTTGGGGGCATCCAGGTGACTCAGTCGGTTAAGCATGCAACTCTTGATTTTGGCTCAGGTCATGATCTCATGGTTTGTAAGTCTGAGTCCCACGGCAGGCTCTGCACTGACAGTGTGAGGCCTGCTTAGGATTCTCTCTCTCTCTCTCTCTCTCTCTCTCTCTCTCTCTCTCTCTCTCCCTCCCTCCCTCCCCAATTCATGCTCTCTCTCTCTCTTTCTCTTTCAAAATTAATAAACATTTAAAAAAAAGTTCATTTAGTCTGCTCTAAAATAAAATAGCTAAATCATCTGTATAACAACAAAAATTGCAGAGTGGTAAATATAAAGATACTGGACTAGAATTCAGGAGACAAAGAGTTAGACTAGGGCTGGCAAATACTTTCAACTCGAGTACCAATTCCAAATTATATAGCACCTACTTAAAACACTTTGATGAGAATGAGTTATGGACTACAGCTGGATTCAGCAGGAAACATACTGATTAGCAATTTTTATCCTAGGTAGGTACAGAGGGAAATGTGTTTGGGGATGGAGGTAAGGGTCAAGTGTGGAATCCCTGTCCTCAGCAATATTGCTGAAATAAGGACTCCAATTTAAGCCCTACCCTATTTGTAGAATGGGGTTGAAGGGAGGGGTGTGCCTCTATTACTTTTTTATCTCTATTTTTTCCTAGTTCTTTTATCTCTAGTTCTTTTATTTCTGAAAAGAGTATGTGGAAATAACCACATTTTTCTATTTAAAGACTGTTTTATTCAAAAATGGTTTAAATATTCAGAGGGAGGACCACAAATATTGAAAGAGAAAATCTGTACTGCCCAAACCACGCTCAAACTAATTTGTAAACCAGCTGGAATTCAGCTTCGGCAAACCATTGCTTTTATTTAAGCACGGATAGGAACCAGGATTAGTTAGTTGGAGAGAATAGTAATTGAGACACACTGTTGATGAGTAACCTTTCTCTACTTTGGAGAAGATCTTCACACGTTCTAACAAATACAAAGGAAACAATTTTCTCTCCACTCTCTGTTATGAGAAGACAAGTGAGAACATGTAATTGAAAGGTGAATTCAAGACCAAGCCAAACAAATAACAAAACCCAACAAAAGCAAGCCAAACAGCAGAGAAAGCACTCTGCACAGCAGACACTCAAGTTTACTTGTGGAGAGCTTTGGTCAATAATGGCAGGAGATCCAATGAAGAGATTCATGAAAGCTCTAATCTGTTTCCTTTTTTTTTTAATCCTTTAATGCTTATTTATTCTTGAGAGAGACAGAGCATTAGCAGGGGAAGGGCAAAGAGACACACACACACACACACACACAGAATCCGAAGCAGGCTCCAGGCTCTGAGCTGTCAGCACAGAGCTTGATGAAAGGCTTGAACTCACGAACTGTGAGATCATGACCTGAGCCAAAGTTGGACATACAACCAAATGAGCCACCCAGGCGCCCTCTAATCCTTTTCCTTTTAAGTAGATTGTTACTCACACAAAGTCCTTAAACCCACTAAGAGCAAGACAAGGCATATTCTCTGGAGTTGTTCTGGCTCAGATGCAGAATTTTACCTCTAAGGTAAGATTAAATGGTGACCAATAATATTGGTAGACTTGTGACAGGGAAGAAAATTACACTTAGGTATTTGTGTCTTATTAAAATATTATTTTTTGTACACAGTTTTCCTAAATTTCCTTTGGGGAAGGCTGCTACTTTTCATCAAAATGCATCCCTCCTTCCTTCCACAGCAAGAAAATTGAAGCTGGGCATATCCTCTGGCTGGAAAGGTACCTCCCAGCCAGGCCTATGGTCTGACCATAGACATCAGTTCTCTGTACCATGAAGTTAGCAGAGGTGATGTGAGCCACTTCCTGCTCTTGGCCTTGTTTTAACCTTGGACATTTGTGATCTTCTCTCCCTTCCTATGAGCTGGCATGCACACACACACACACACACCTGTGACCCAGATTTTACCATGAAAATGAGGTTAATGTTCTGGGGGAGGACAGAGCAGTAAGAGAGGAAGGGATTTGAGTCTCTGACAACATGAAACAGAGATACCCCCAAAACCTGGATTGTTTCCTAAAGATTATTATGTGAGAGAGGAGTAAATGAATGTTTTTCCTTAAGCCATGGTTTTTGGGAAGCTCTATTGTAGCAGGTTAAGTGAGCACTAAAAGATTTTCTCTAGATATTTTTACATTTATTTACATTTACATATTTTACATTATATTTACATTTATGATATTGCATATAACATTGTAATATCATATATATATATACATACACACATATATGTATGCACACACACTTATAATAAGACGGTGACCATCCCTGTACCCTTCTCTCATAATAAATAAAACATTGCCAATATGATTATGGTCCTGTGTGCTTTTTACCAATCAAAATTCTGTCTTTCCTCAACCTCTGAAGTATATATCAAGTAATCTTGAAGTTGATGCTTATTATTCCTTGTCATGTTTTTATATTTTACTAAGTATGTATGTTTTCTTAAACAATATCTGAATGTTTTATAACATTATAAAAATTTTATCTTTAGCAGCTGAAAATCTTAGTTGCAAATACAAAAGAATATGCTTTGGTTAGTTTAAACAGAAAAGGATTTTATTATAGAATATTAAATAATTCATAGAATCTCCAGGATTCTCAAAAGGCAGTCTAAAACTGCACAGTTTAACCACATCACAAAAGTTTCTCTAATGAAAACATCAAGGCTTCTAATCAGTAACTGTGAAGCTGTGGGATGTAAAGAAAATAACTTTGTGTCTGGGCACTCTGGATGAATATTGCTGAAAACTTAGGATCCTGGGAGAGTAGTTAGAGATTTCCAGAGATATTTACCTAATTCTAGAGGTATGTGTGTACATTTCAAAAGAAAATAAGGCCCAGGACCTTGGAGACATCTGTAGGTCACAAAAAACCAGAGAGATACATGAGGCTTCTATGACTCCTAGAGACATGTATGTATATTCCAAAAGGCTCAAGTGAGAACCCAGAATCCTTTCCATCCCATCTCCACAGAGCAAAGGTTTTTCTTCTTCCTTCCAGAAGAGGAGAGGAAAGGCAGCTCTCCTGCATAAAAGGAGGGAATCCATTTTCCTTGTGCCTCACCAATGGAATGTCCAGCTACATATGTAGAGAGTTTTTCTATCTGGCTTTCATCACATTACCTCAGGGGTAAGAATTTAGGTGAGGGGGAATCACACACCTATTAATTATAAAGTAAGAAATATGCAATCTCCCTGATCAGATCACTTTATGTACACATTCAGAATAAGATTAATAAAGATGAATATTAAACCCCAACAAGTCCCTGGGAGTAGGTACTAGAAAATCCAACACACCACTCCTCCCCCCACCAAAACACAGTACATCACCACTGTACTAATCAGATGCCTTGGTCAGGGTATTGGGGGAAAAGGCTCTGAGGCAGAGACTTCTGTGGGGTATATTTATTGGGGATACTCTCAGGAACAGAGCCTCTAAGAAAGTGAGGGAAGTAACTTAGAGGGAGAAATTGAAATGTAATAAAATGGTAACAGAGGCCTCAGTCAATGCCTTAGAGAGCTGTGGACATTTAGAGTTGTCCTAAATTTAGACTAAGAGTTTATACCCCTAGAACTGACTAGTCATTGTTTACAAGCTGTCTCTGGGGAAGAGCTGCCCTCCAAGAGCAATTCCTGGAGAAAGACTCAGCTGACATCTATCATTAGCAACATTCTGGCAACTTCAAGATGGCTCCTTAAACTTCAAGGGAAGATCTGAGCAGTGTGCTTCTGCACCTAGCACCAGATCACTTCTTCCAACTGTAGCCATCTCTTCAACTTGCTCATTTCTGAATCCAAGACCTGCATGAATACATCTGATGGGAGGAAACTTTAAGACCTCTGGTGCACAGGAAAGACTTACCTACATCCAAGTGTGTGTTCCATCAAGGACAAAGCGCTTCCCTGTTCATGACAGAAGGTGTCCATTCCACTCAACTCAACATCAGTTGGCTGCTAGTCCCCTATGGTATGCAACTGCATTCTCACAGGGCAGAGGTGGGGAGCCAGTAAGGGGTGGTGGCAGTTATGTCGGGGTCGGGCGCTGCTGCTAGAAATCTAACATTTAGCAGTAGCCTGGTCACCTTTCATGAAGGGACATCCATGTTGAGCTATGAAACCACCATAATAGCAAATAGTCATTTCGGACATAAACAGACACAAACATGACATAGGTATGTAAAATAAAATTTACTTTTCTAAGTAAGGTTTACTTAGTATAGAAAGCAGTCAGTGCAATCAGAATACTGCAAATTAGAATGTAGCAATCAGGATACTGCAACAATCAGCAGCATTATCCATTAATAAATTTTCATATGACTTATGTTCTCCAAAAAAGGGAAAAATTGCAGGTGAAAAATCTTATTGAAAGTTATGTCAATTCTCTGAAAGCTCAAATGCTCTCCTTCTACCCCAATGTCATATACTAAAACCTGAAAAGGTTCTTCAAACAGGCTCATATGGCTATATGCCAAAGGCAATATCATATAAGGTGGGCAGATGTCATCAATCTAGGAGCTATAAAATATAATAATATAGTTCAATCAGAGGATCCATTATTAAGGGTTCATTTATCACCCCTGGCCTCCCTGGTTTAAGCGCTCTTCTCAAATGAGAGCTAAGAAACTGGAGCAATGATTATATCTGGGACTCATGCTAACAGATCCTATTCTTGTTGACCCTGAAGGTGTACTGCCATCTCCACATGGTAAAAGCCACTCTTTAAGGTACGTTCCTGAAGTGAGGGGGAGAGGGATGTATTTTCCAGATCAATAGCACCACATCAAGTACCAGTAAATTTGCTCTAGTAAAAAACTACATCCTCAATGGAGTCATCACTTTATTAAGCTGCCATTCATAACCCTTATTTCCCAAAGCCCAAGTACAACATGTAAGGTAAATGAACCTGTAATAAAGATAATCACACCTGCATCTTTCAAGTTTTGGATAAAATTAATCTGTATGATTTCTTAGGGATACAGTACTTCTTTGACTTACATTTTGGTAGGGAACTAGTATTCCACGATCTACCACTTGACTCTTCTTCCTTGACAATCTTCATACTATTTTTGAAATTGCTGGGGATGCCTAATTCAATCATATACTTAGGAAAATGAACAAATAATGGGAGGGCTGTGTTTTCACATCTCATAGGCCCACTATGACATGGTCTTATACCAAAACTCCATGTATCACCTGACCTCAACTCTCCTCAAGCCCATCATGACTAGTAAACCACAAGAATGTTCTGGGTGGTGCTATCAGTTTTCTCTTGGAGATGTGACAAAATACCACATATTTAGAAGTTTAAAACAATACCATTCATTATCTCAAAACCAGTAGGTTAGAATTCTAAGGGTCTCACCAGGCTAAAATCAAGATGCTGCTTCAAGGATCAATCCAATGGCTGGCAGAATTTAGTTCCATGTACTTGTTGGACTGAGGTCCCCATTTCTTCACTGGCTTTCATCCAGGGGTTATTTTTGGCTTGTAGATGCCACCTGCATACTCTGTCTCATGACCTCCTTCACCTTCAAAGCCAGCAATGGCTGATGAATTCCTTATGCTTTGAATCACTCTGACCCAACCCCTTTCTGAAATATCTCTCTGTTTTCCTTTTGTGATGCCATTGCAGTGTTCTTTCTCAAGGATTCCTGATCTTTTTTCATTCAAGGTGCTCTGGATTTGTAAACAATGGATTAAGAAATGGTAAGATGACTTCTGTGGCCAAAAAGGAGTTAGACTGTTAGAAAGCGGCTTCACATAAACTTGGATAAAACAAATCTCTAATCCTAATGAAGTTTTCAAACACCAGTTTATTGTAATAAAGTAACATCTCAAATGTTTATAATTTGAAGTAATTTAATTGTACACTTCAATTGTCTCAAATAGGTATTGTATGGTATTAAATAGAGATAAGACTATAGTCTATATTTTGATGCATATGCATGTGATAACTCTATGATATGTGTGCATGAGAAAATATAGAAATAACAAGGTATAGATATGATAGTGGACACAGAAAATGTGTTTAATGTCATATGCAAACTAAATAAAATAATGACCTATATTTAAAATATGCACATGTATTATTGTACTTCATATTAAAAATATTATAATACTAATTTTCTTTTAGTATAATTAGTACATGAATACAAATAATTTTATTTATTTATAATTACTTATAATTTATTTATATTACTTATAATTATTTTACTTATAATTACTATTATTTGTATATTGACAAAACAAATACTTTAGTAGTTTATTTGGTGTTTATTAGATAGAATCTATTTCTAGCTAAGATAGAATCTAGCTCAACTGAGCTAGAAATTTCTCTGTCTCATAACCTATAAAGAATTTGTTCCACCAAGTCATCTTATCTGATGTCCATAGCATATTGTCTTTCTCTACATGGTCTGAGGACTTGCTACCATGTCCACTTTACAAGAGGCAGGATAGAGGAAGGAGACCAGAGAAGAAAGTTTCCCTCCTTTTACAGTACAACCCATAAATAGCCCACCTCACTTCTGACTACATCCCTTGGGGAAGAACTTAGTCACATGGCCACACAGAGCTGCAAGGCAGATAGAAAATATAATCAACACTGAGATAGATGGCATATATTAAGCACCTACTTAGTTACTATACTAAGCCTTCAATGTTGAAGTTTATTTTCATTTAATATTCAAAACTAACAGCAAGCCTATATTACAATTGACTTGTCTGAAGTCACAAATTTGGAAAATTAGGACCAGAACTCAAGTTTTGCAATGCGTAGTTCTTTTCCCTTTCACTCTATTGTGCATTAGTGACAGCCTCATGACTGCATGCTAGGGCAGAAGGGTTTTATGCATGTAATGTGATGTACCCAGAAAGTCAAAAAGAAATTGTCTTTTCCATCAAGTGCTTTATGCAAAACACCATGTTAGATGTTTTTAGACTCTTCCTTGGAGAAGAAGAATAAAAATGAAAGGCCTCTCGATGGGAGGCCATCTATAAATCATGCTCAGCCTAAAAATTTTTGCAACTAAATTCCACCCAGAAGAATGAGAATCTCTAAATTTCATGACCCAATATAGACATGATGTCAAATGCAACTGCGCCTGTTCAGTCTCCAGTGCTTCCTGTCCAGCACAAATCCCTGTGGTCCAACAGGTATCATTTACCCTGATGATTTCCCTCCTCAGTACAAAACAAGCATCCACTTAAATCAGTTCCATTTCAATGGCTTCCTAGTGAGACATTTCACAACAACAACAAAATGCAAGTATATCATCATACAGAAAGATACATAATTTATGGGAAGAATAGTGTAGCTCAGGAGTTGAAACAGAGATGACAGTTTATAAAAATGATCAGATTTTAAATACCTAAAACAACACCAAAAAACACACAAAACACCCACCCCACCCTTGAAAAAAGAGAAGACAGAAAGGAATAGGAAACAACTATGCAAGCTGGGACAAATTATACCCATATTATGTCCTACTTTGGTGGCCCTTAACTCTCATGGCAGACAGGAACTTAACTCGAAGCAAAGACCAAATCTCTCCAGCAGTAGTCATTCATAACTCCACTTCATAGGAGCAATTCCTACTTTTACAACACCTTACCCTCAAGTAGTAATTATCAAAAGTGGTGAACGGGGTTAAAAATTCATACCAGCCCCACAAAGAGCTTGATCTGAGCACAAAATCTTTCTAGAATGAAATGGAAGATGGAATATTTCATGCCCCTGGCTTCTCAGAGTTTATTGGCTTTTGTGTAAGAGGGAGAAATAGACTGAAGGGATTTTGTGGTCTCTAACACAAGGTCCAGAAGTATTTTTAAGAGAGAAAGAAAAAATGGATGATTTTGTCATGAGCAGAGCATGCTAGAAATCTTTAAATATGCAAATGCATAGTCAAAGCCTTGTATATTATAGTTCGACAATTTGAAGGTGAAAATTCATCTTCAGAGGACTGACATAATCTTCATCCCATACACACTTCCATGCCAAAGGCTCTTTAATGGAGAGCAGCTGTGTGGGCAAATGTTAAAGTGGTAGAAACCAAGATGTTGTGACATTAGCATTACCTTATCTCTGTTTCTCCTTTCTTCTGAGGAAATAGGAGACTCATTTGTCTCCATGAACCATTTCCCCTCTAGGACAAACAGAAGAAAAGGAGATAGGGGTGGGGGGAAAGGGCAGTAGGATAGTGCCCCAGGGCAAACACAGCAATCTAGTCGCTGCAATTTTTCCTAGGTTGGGGTAGAGTGGCCAGTGGGCAGCTAGGGCCAGCCAGCCCCACCTCTTGCCTTGAGGATTCTCCTTACAACCTTTTAAAGCTTAATTTCTTGGTTATTTTGGAGGCAATGCTTATGAAGGCTGTAAGGGTACCAATACTCACTTAAAATGAGCCAGGATGAGAGACCTCTGTAGTGGTTTGCACACCTCTGTCTTCCACTGCTGGAGGTCCTCTTGGCCCTGCCAGCTACACATGCACAGATGAACCTGTTCCTGTTTCAGTTCACACAAGACAATCTCCTGCATCATCTCCTTGCACCTAGGAGCTGGTGATCTCCATAGTCTATGTAAAGTGTAATGAGCAGGGCTAGCCTCTGGAAATCCATCCGTGCATCCATGCATCCACTCATCCATGCTTCTACCTCTCCTAACTTCTATCCTTCCTTCCTCCCCAACTTCCTTTCATTACTGTCTTGGCTGGCAACTACATGAGGTTTCAGCATCTCCAATTAATCTGTGCTTTCAGGGGCAGCTGGTTGTCTCGGTCAGTAGAGCATGTGACTCTTGATCTCAAGGTGGTGAGTTTGAGCCCCACATTCGGTGGAGATTACTTAAAAATAAAATCTTTTTTAAAAAGTTACCTTAAAAACAATCATCATCATCATCATCATCATCATCAATCATCTGTGTTTTCAAGTTCTTTCTGGCAAACCTGAAATACATATATCTGCATTTAAACTCAAAGCTGTGGTTGCTGAAGAAGCTCCCAATGGCTCCTTGCTGGCCATGGTTGTTGCCAGAGAGAGAGGCTCGGGTCACCCACAGGGCAAATTCTGGTGGTCATGTATCTGTCCCAGATGCCAAGAATGAACAAATTTCCACCTGTCCCATGCGGAAGTTGCTTCCATATGGGCCTCTATCACTGTTGCTGATAATGGGGGTGGAAGAGGAGGCTATAGGGCCATTCTAGGGACTGCAGCACCTCACGGTTTCTGTGTGCGGGTCACAGCCTAGAGGCCTGGCTGGGCAAATCAGGCTGACTTGGATTCCTGGTGCTGGGCCTGGGGGACTGTAGGAGAAACAGAGGCCATAGAGACCTCAGACCCTGGCACAGTCAGGCTCTCTTGCCGAGACTGAGAATGAGAAATTTCTTGAGGTTTTAAGACTCTATGGACGTGTAAAATAGAATACGGCATTTTCTGTTCAGTCCTGGCTCACGCAGCTTCTCACAATTCTGTTCAGCAAAATGCAGGGAACTGTTAATCAGTGTATATATGATAACTCTCAAGCAACATATATTTACCAGGGTACATCCTACTTTTGACTCTGGAAGAGCTCTGGGGAAGCATAGGAAGATTGCCATGGAAGGTGTTCAGCTTGTTGCCAAAGGTGAATATTTTGCTGAACACAAAGTCTGCAATCTTGATGTTCATGGCAGCATCCAAGAAAAGGTTCTCTGCAGTTAAGTCTCTATGAACAATAAGCTTCTGGTGACAGAACTGTACAGTAGATGTTAGTTCGTGGCATTTGGTTCAGATGTCTTTCTTGGCTACTGCCTGCAGCACCAGGGACTCAAATACCTCTCCTCCACTAGTATCCTCTATGGGAAGATAGAGTATTTCTCAGTCTCTATCCCTTCAAATAAATTTCACTACATTGGGGTCATTCAATGCCTTCATGAATCTACTTCATGGAATCATTTCTGGAGGCTGAGTTCTGTTGAGTTTTATCAATGATCTTCACATCTATCTCTTTCCCAGTCAAAATGTGCTGGGTCAGTTTCACCTTGGTGAAGTTATGCTTGGTGAGGTTACCATTGGCAATGTTCTAGAAAGACCAGCAGTTGCCAACCTGGGCCTCCTGCTCATCAGACAGGACTAGCTGAGAGGCACTGCAGTGTGTTGGACTTACTGATGGGGTTGGAATCAAGGTGTCCCAAAGGCAGCTTAAGATTTGGAAAAGCTGGTTTTAGAAACTTGGTCCAAATCACCTTAGAAGAAAAACATTTCCCAAGCATGCCTGATGAGCTGATCTTTATAACAGAATCAAAACCTAATTGCCAGACAAAAACAAAAACAAACAAAAAAAAAACAAACAAAAGACCTAGCAAGCTAAATTTTAAAAATAAGAAATATTCTTATTGTCCATTTCCTTTCTGTAAAGTGTTCAAGTCCTTTGCACATTTTTTCTATTGGGTTGTCTGCCTTTTTTCTTTTTGGCTTAAAGGTATTCTAAAAGTAAAGGAAAATTGAGAAAAAGGATAAAGAAAAAAATGAGACAAAAATTCAGGAGTAAAAGAAAATAATAACAACAAACAAAATAGACAAGATACCCACAATGCCAAAGAGCAAACTATCTTTAATCAAAATCCCGTAGGTTACTGAAAATCAACTTCCTGAGCTGTAAGGACCATAAACCTAGGCCCAACCAAGGATTTAAAAGCAGGCTTGGAATTCCATAACAATGAACTAACAATGAGCAAAGAATGGGGATTATCCATAGTGGTTTTCTCATGTTTGTCTGAAGGACCCTTTACTCTTTTAAAAAATTGTTGAGGACCCCATGGAGCACCTGATTGGCTCAGTGGTTAGAGCATGTGACTCTTGATCTCAGAGTTGTGAGTTCAAGCCCCATGTTGGGCCTAGAGCTTACTTTAAAAATCAAATTTATCGAGGACCCCTAAGAGCTTTTTGTTTATGTGGGTTACAGCTGTCAATATTTACTTGAGAACCAAAAATTTTAAAATGATTCTGTGGTATTTTGATGTCTAGTTTAAAAAGCTGTACTAATTTTTGATTTTCAAAGAACTCATAACATCTACACTTACATATTCAATTTTTTTTGTAAACTCTTAGTGATTGGACTTAAATGATGCCAAAAGTTGGGGTGCCTGGGTGGCTCAGTGGGTTAAGCATCCGACTTCGGTTCAGGTCATGATCTCACAGTTCATGGGTTCGAGTCCCATGCCAGGCTCTATGCTGCCAGCTAGGAGCCTGGACCCTGCTTCTGATTCTGTGTCTCCCTTTTTCTCTACCCCTCCCCTGCTCATGTTCTTTTTCTCTCTGTCTCTCAAAAATGAATAAATGTAAAAAAAATTTTTTTTTAAAAGATGCCAAAAGTTAACTGGCATCATGATGCTATACAAAATGTTCTGTTGCATAACACATAGTAAGATATATTATTATCATTCAAAAAGTTGACAAGAATAAACCTCTCATCATATTTTCATTTCTTATTTACAGTTTTTCCCAGTTGCTTTGGAACAGATATCTCCTTTCCAAGAGCCAAAGAACTCACTATGTATATATGGTTTATTATCTTTGACTATAGGGGTTACAGCTGCAGGTTGAAAAAGCAAGACTTCCACTCTTTTTTTTTAAACCAACAATCCATCATGTCCCATGTCCTTCTTATTCAGCATGGACAGTGATGCCCACATGCTGGACATGATAAGCTACTCCTACATGATTAAACTATTAATGATATATTATCTAGATACAGAAATGTGCACAAATCATCAATATACAGCTTGGTGACTGTTCACAAACTAAACTCCCTATTAAACTAACATCCAGACCAAGAAACAGAACATTACCAGCTCCCCACCATCTGCCATCTTCCCTTCTAGGCACTTCCTCCTGAAGAGTAGACACTGCTCTAACAATACAGATTACTGTTGCTTGTTTGTGAACTTCATATAAATAGAATTACAAAGTACTAAGTACTGTGTGTCTGCATCTTGTGTTTAATACATTTGTGAGATTTATCTATACTGTTTACTTTGTTTTTCTAAATGTTGTATAGTATACATTTTGTGACTATAAGACAGTTTGTTGATCCACTTAACTGTTGATGGACATATGGGTAGTTCTGTTTTGGGATGTGAAGAACAGTGCTGCTCTAATCATTCAGTTCTTTCAGTGAACACGTATATGCTTTTTTTGCTGGAGATACACCTAGAAAGAGAATTGATATCTTAGAAGGTATGCATAATTTTCATTTTCAATAGATACTGCAGTTTGTACCATTTTAAACACCAGCATATGAGAGCTCTGTTTCCTCTCAACTACCTGTATTCCCTACCTTTTACATTTTAACCTTTCTGTGGGTATATATTGCTGTAGTGTTGTGGTTTTAATTTGTATTTCCCTGATGCCTAATGAAGTAGAGCACCTTTTCATATTCTTATTGTCCATTTCCTTTCTGTAAAGTGTCTGTTCAAGTCTTTTGCCCGCTTTTTATATTAGGTTGTCTGCCTTTTTTTTTCTTATTGGCCTAAAGGTATTCTTCATGTATTTTGCATATTTGCATTTAGGAATTTTCTCTCCTCCCACCCATCCTGTTAACTCTCTGACACCACCTCCTACTATTTTATCTATTACTCATTCTTATTTAGCCATTGGATTTCTTGTTCCTTGGATATGACAGCTGCACTTCCATCTCAGGATTCTGCACTAGCTCCTACTTCTGCCTGGAACATTCCCAGAGATCCACATACCTTTCCCATTCAAATCTTTATCCTAATGTCTCCTTCTTAGTAAGGCCTCCCCTGATCTCCCTATTTCTCCTGAAACATGTCTTACATATCCAATCTATCACCTTCATTGTTTTCTATTTTTTAAAAAAGCTTTGTATTATGGAAATTTTAAACACACAAAATTAGAATAGTCTTAAGACTCTCCCTCACATATATATTATCTACCATGAATAATCATCAGTGTTGTTATAATCCATTGTATTTTATCCATAAGTATTTCAGTCTGCATCTTTAAAATACTTTTTTAATGTTTATTTATTTTTTAAATTTTTTTAACATTTATTCATTTTTGAGAGACAGAGAGAGACGGAGTGCAAGCGCAGGAGGGGCAGAGAGAGAGGGAGACACAGAATCTGAAACAGGCTCCAGGCTCTGAGCTGTTAACACAGAGCCTGACCCAGGGCTCAAACTCTCAGACTGAGAGATCATGACCTGAGCCAAAGTCTCACGCTTAACCGACTGAGCCACCCAGGTGCCTCAGTCTGCATCTTTAAATAAGTACTTTCTTAAAAACACAGATGCCATACCATCATCAAAATTAACAAATTAACAGTATTATATAATACCAATCCATATTCAAATTTCCCAGTTGCCTCAAAGATATTTTGTTTCAACTGATATGCCTGAACAAAGGGTCCAAACAAGGTTTGAAAAAGTAATAGATTATTATTATTTTACCTTTTATTCTAGCCTTCAAGCTCTATTCATAGTATCTTTTAATTTTATTTAAAAATCCTATGAATTATAAGAATTTCAGAGGAACTACGAATGCATGTGCTATGAAAGCAAAAGCTGTAGTAAAATTAGTTCCAAATATGATCTTCTTTCAATATCATGATTATTCAGACTATTTACTGGAATGCAGAACTACAGATAATGTGCCAAGATTCTCATATCTTGAAATTCCAAGTAAAAAATATTTGTAATCCTCAGAGTGGAGAACTTCACAGTTCATACAAATGTGCTTCATGATCAAAAATATGTCAATAAAAAATAATCAAATATGCTCTAATCCTCATATTATAAAAGAAGGATATAATGGAACTCACAGTTGAGAAGCATGATTATTTTAAGAAACCAACTTGCATACCGATCTATTAAAATAAATGATTAAATTCTTATTGTTCAAATCCAGTGTCTACAATATGTGCTGCAACCATTCATAGGCTATTAAAAGTAACCTGTTTATTGATATTAGTTTGGATTTCAACATCACATGGATTTAATTTAAGCAAGATTTGTTAGTATTTTGCATGGGCACAGAGCGAGGCAGCAGAGTTGAGAAGAAAACATACTGCCTTGGGAATTAAGAGATACAAGTTCTGGTATACTTTGTATTTTTAGCTAGATACTTCATTTTAGGGAAGTCAATAATTATTTGCCTCCATATCTTTCTTTAAAATGAGATGAAAATACGTGCTCCACTTAGCTCAGAGGGTTGTGTGAGCTTTCTTTGTAAAGTGAGACTTCTCTAAAGATACCAATAATATTTCCCAAACATACCATCCGTTTGACAGGCTGTTTTAAACAAACGTAATTGTTTTACAACTTACTCCTCTCCTTTCTTTTGCAAAAATTATAGGCATACACATTTCGTTTTGAATTTAAATAAAGTGATTGTATTCTAAAGCTCATATGGTCAAGTTTTCAATACATCATGAGTTTGGTGGCTATAAACATTGAGGGAACCATGGCCTTCTACAATGGACTAAGGTCATTCTTTCCAGTCCCAACCACATCCAAGTGGATTTCACCACTCTCTCCACACACTGATTGAAATACAGTGGTACAGTGCTTGCTGCTAATTTAGAGACACCCACTGTCCTCATTCCAAAGTTCAGCCAACTTCTCTGCTCCTTACTGAAGTCCACAAATAGGATGGTACCTAACTTGACTTTTGAAAGTACTTTCATGTAAAGTATTATGTTATTCTCTTCCCTTTTTCTTTCACAATCAACTTTCTCTTCTTCTCTTCTCTTCTCTTCTCTTCTCTTCTCTACCCCCTCCATTTTTTCTCAAAATAGCCATAAAAAAACAAACAGCTGGCCCTTCTATAGCTCTCTTAGAAGAGGTCCTGAAGGACATTGTAGGATGAGAAGATAGTATCTGACAATACCAGTGTCCTTTTACAAATCAATCTTTCTTTGAAATTTTGTTTTAATGATCATCTGGGATAATAACTTTTGTAAATTTATAACCTGCTAAGTAATGTGGCATTGTATTTGCCTTTATTCAGCTCAAAACCACCTCTTTTCAACATAAGATGAGATTTGCTGGAAGTAAACACAGAGGCTATCAGAATGTAGTCAGGCTTTAATTGGGGGAAGCTGAACCAGATGCTGGTCTAAAATAGGATGCAGATTCAATGGAAGGAAGGCAATTAAAAATTTAGCTTCCACAGCTGTCAAATTTGGTGTGGGACTATAACCTGTCATACAACAAATGCAGGGGTCATTTCAAAAGAAAATCTGAGAGCTTTCTTTCACGTTGTTGAAAAGGTCAGACTCGGTTGAGTCTCTGTGCTAGCTCCTTTTTATTCCTGACTTCCATTTTACAAACATGATCACCAAGGAGTCTTACTGGGTTTGGTTTCATATTTTTCATTTTGATACATATAGGTAAAGTTTTCATGATCCTCATGAAATCTCTTATCTAAGAGAATCTTCTTCCTCTTTCTTTAATTTAGGATTGCAACAGACTTATGCTTTGTGGGCTTCTCTAGCTCATGTTAATATAATCTGTTAGTCATTTCAACATTTTTTCATAGCTTTTTCTTTGTTGCTTTGCTATGTATAAGATTTTGAGATCAACTGTGTTTGCTAAATATTCAATAACATATTTTCAAATGGTCAATTAGCTTACTGTAGGTTTTTTTTTCAAATATCTACTTTTTAAGTGTGCTGAAATCAAATAACTATAAAATGAATTTGGCCTTTTTTCTTACTTTATTTTTTTAATGTTTTTATTTATTTTTGAGAGAGAGAGAGACAGAGACAGAGACAGAGCGTGAGTGGGGGAGGGGTAAGAGAGAAGGAGACACAGAATCTGAAGCAGGCTCCAGGCTCTGGGCTGTTAGCAAAGAGCCTGACACGGGGCTTGAATTCACAAACTGCAAGATCATGACCTGAGACAAAGTCGGACGCTTAACTGACTGAGGCACTCAGGTGCCCCTTTTCTTACTTTAAATAGGCCAAGAATATCAATTTTTTAAAAGAGGTAATGCATATACAGAACAAATACATTCCTTAGGAAGTAAAGATGATAAAGAACCTAAGCTTTTCTTTGGCTTAACAAGAGAACTAGAGATAAGCACATGTTGTAAACCCTAGAGGTACTACTACAATAATAAAGTATTTAATAAGTATAGCCAGTAACTCAATAATGAAGATACTATGAAACACCAAAATATATTAAATCCATTAGAAGATGAGAATAAAGAAAAATATAATAAAGAATAGATGGAACAGACTGAAAACAAATAGAAAATGGTAGCTATACACCCAACCAGATTAATAATTACTTTAAATTTAAATGGTTGAAATTAGCGGTTAACAAACCAGGGCTCATGTGTCAAATCCAGCCTGCCATCTATTTTTGTAAACAAAGCTTTATTGCAGCACAGCCAGCCTCATGTGTTTATGCATTGTCTATATATTCTTTTGTACTGCCATGAGAAAGCTGAGAAGATGAAAGGAGAGACCTGCAAAGCTTAAAATATTTACTATCTGGTTCGTTATAAAGTTTGCTGACCTCTGATTTAAACCTTTAGCTGAAAATAGTCAGACTAGATACAAAGCAAGATTCAACTATATACTGCCTACAAGAAATCTTTACACTTGTGATGTAAAAATGTAGATGAGATGAAAATCAAATGAAAAAGGTATTATTATGCAAATTATTTTCCAAAGAATGCTGAGTTTCTATATTAACATCAAAATGTATTTCATAATGAGGACTATTACCATGGATAAAAAGGAGAATTTATAAGCAAAAAAGAATCAATTCATCAAGAAAACATAACATCCCTAAATGTGTGTGCACTGTGTAAGAGAGCTTTAAAATACATAAAGCAAAAACTGACAGAATTACAAGGAAAGGAAACTCCAAAATTGTTGTTGGAAGTTACCATACTCCTCTTTTAGCACTGAGAGGACAAGTAGACAGAAAATCATGAAGAATAGAGAAAACTTGAAAAATACTATTAACTGATATGGTTTATGAAATACTCCATCTGAGGACAGCAGAATACATATTCTTTTCAGTATAGATGGTGTATTTCCAGAATAAACCATATGCTGCTCCATAAAATAAGTCTCATTACATTTAAAAGAATTGATAGGGTTTTTTTCTGCCAACAAAATTGAATTAGAATTCAGTAACAGAAAGAAATCTGAAAAATACCTGAATATTGGAAATTAAATAATACCACTTTAAATAATCCATCTATCAAAAAAGGAATCACAAGAGGAATTAGAAAATACTTTGAACTTCATGAAAATGAAAAGCAACATATAAAAATTTTAGGATACGGGTAAGGCAATGATTAGAGGGAAATTGGTAGCTTTAAATGCTTATATCAGAAAATAAGAAAGGTCTAAAATCAATTAAACAGTATCTACCTTAAGAAACTAGAAAACAGAGCAAAATGAGTCCAAAATAAGTCAGGGAAAGACACAAAAAAGAGCAGAAATTAACGAAGCATAAAATGGAAGAAAATACAGAAAATTTATGTAACCTACCTCTTTTTTTGCAATTCTTACAAATCTACACAAAAGCTATTTGAACTGATAATAAAATGTACATTTAGTAAGGCCCCAGAATAAAAGGTCAATGTACAAAAAAAAAACACAAAAACAGTATTTACCTAAACTATATTAGCAAGGAACAAAGAAAATTGAAGTTTAAAATAATGCATTTACAATAGCGTCCCAAAACATAAATTACTTAAGGATAAATTTTTCTAAATAATTTGTACAAGTCCTATATAATGAAAACTATAAAATATCTCTGAGAGAAATAAAATAGAGAGATAAATAAATGGAGCTGAGATGCTCAGGGATGGGAAGATGAAATATTTTTTTAAATGTCAATTTTCCCCCAAAGAGTCAATAGATTCATTGCAATCCCCATCAAAAATCCAGCAGGCTGTTTTTGTAAAAATTAACAAATTGTTTCTAAAATATTATGGAAACTGCAAAGGACTTAAAATAGCCCAAATGACTTTGGAAAAGAAGAATGAAGTTGGAAGACTCATACTACCTGTTCTCAATCTCAGAGTAATCAAGGTAGTGTGGTATTGGCATAAGGAGAAAAATATACATCAGTGGAACAGAAACATACCATATATTTATAATCAAATGATTTTTGACAAAAGTGCCAAAGTAATTCAATGGGAAAATGACAGTCTTTTCAATAAACAGTGCTTTTAGTCCTTTTGGGGGAAAATGTATCTTGAGCCTTACTTCCCACTTTACACAAAATTTAACCCAAAAGAGATTGTAGGCCTGCCTAAACACAAAAGCTAAAACCATAAAAACTTCTAGACCTGTGTTGCCCAGTATAAGTCACTAGATACATGCGGCTATTTAAATTTAAATAAATTCAAATTGAATTAAAAATTCAGCTCTTCAGCTGTGCTAGTCACATTTCAAATGCTCAATAGCCTTGTGTGGCTAGTGGTGCAGTACAGATATATAAGTTTTCCATCATTGCAGAAATTTTTATCAGACAGAACTATTCTAGCAGAAAACAAAGGAAAAATATCTTCATGATCTCAGGATACACAAAGATTTTTTAGATGAAGCACAAAGAGTACAAGGTATAAAAGCAATAAAAACTGTACATCATAAAAATTTTAAAGTTCTACTCTTAAGAGGATTGTATTAAGAAAATAAGAATGCAAGCCATAGACTTGGAGAAAATATGTGCATTATAGAACAAAGGATTTGTATCCAGAAAATACAGTTGCTTACAAAGTTAAGAATATACTTACAATACAATTCAGTAACACTATTCCTAACACCCAGGAGAAATGAAAATGTATCTCCATATAGACTTGTAAATGGGTGTTCATTGAAGCGTTACAACTTTCCCACACCAGAAATAACCCAACTTTCCATAAACAGATGAATGAGTAATCAAAATGAAATACAGTCAAATAAAGGAATACTATGCAGCAACAAAAAGGACTAAACTATTGATAGACATAAAAGCATAGATGAATCTCAAAAATATTATGTGGAATTAAAGAAGCCCCACACCAAGGCTTACATCATGTATGATTCCATTTATTCAGAACTCTAGAAAAGAAAATTCTAATCTGAAAGCAGATCAGGAGTAGCCTAGAACTGGAAGAGGGATAAATTATCTGGGGAAAGACACAAGAAAACTTTTCAGGGGTAATAGAAATGTTCTATATCTTAACTGTAATGATAGTTTCATGGGCACATACATTTTTTGAAACCCAACAAAATATACACTTAAAAATGGATGCATTATATTGTATGTAATTCACACTTCCATAAAGTGCTCTTTCAGGCTAGCCTATTATATTTATTAAACATACACACTAAAGATAAAAATTTAGATTATATTTTGGTCTTTATATCAGCAAAAAGGCAGAAAAGGAGAGAAAATAGAAAAGCGGAACATAGGAAAAATAGAATACAGATCAATTTCAGGCAATTTCAAAATTCTGAAATGAGGTGGGGAGTGGTTATTTGATTTGTTTATTTATTTTTATTTGAACTATCTTTTGTGTAATCAGCAATACAAAACCACTGCAATTATTTTTGACCTCAGAATATTCTTTCCCCTGAGTAACATTAGGTACAAATTTCATTTCATAGGCATTTATACAGATTTTCATGTAAATAACATTATTGGGAAAGAATGCTTTCTTGCCAATTTCCAATGCAGAAATTAGATAATTCTAGGCATAAAAAGTTATGTGGTGGAACACTTTTCTTTAATTTCCATGCCAAGAGACCAGAATCTCTAATACTCAACAAGCTCTTCTAATTTCATCGGCAGTTAGCCTTATGGAATGCAGAATTTGGCACCCGAAAACCACATTATTCCACTGACAATTGGACAATGTAGTCATGTCCTTAGAAAGCACCAATATTAAATTGGTGGAAAATCAGAAAAAAAAATGAAACTGTGAATTATGATTTTCCTTAGCAACATATGTATTTTTTCCTATTGTCTATTCCCCCATTTTCCCCTCAAACTGAGTGCCTTTTCTATCTAGTGTTCAATATTTTCAAGGCATTAGGTTAGACTTAATGCTTAAAATTCTCGTTAAGCATTCGTTAAAATGCTTAAAAGCCTCGTTTTCCTATTGCTAAAAAACAATATGGGATTTGGGGATGTTAAAAAAGACAACACAGTACATGTTTTCTACATATTTTAAAATGGAAAAAATGTGTCTGAGTACATTACTTGCTATTTAGATACAGTAAATTCCATTCAAATAATACGAATTAGTTTTGCCAGAATCACAGAAGAAAGTAAATACTTACATTTACTTCCAAGGAGTTATTTCATGATTGAATTTAATGAGTGAATAGTGAAACAGAAGCAAACATTTACAAAGTACATCAAAAATCTCCTGAAAATTCACAATTAGTTGCAATTCTCAGCAACAGTGAGGCCTGATTCCACAGTATCTTAGTCAAGTCAGCTGGATTTATTCAGGAAAAAATGTCATCACATATTTCAGGAAGCAGAGGAACTTTGTGACACGGCCTAATGGCACTGTCAATAGCCACCAGAGGGGCCACAGTCTGGACTGCAGACTGCCTGTTTCGTTACTGTAAATAGAGGCAGTTCTCTAGCTGAGCTAGGGGACTGGCATTACTGAAGGCATTAAACCAGCAAGGGTGGAAAAATGAATTCTATTTTACATATTCACAGTTAAGTGATGGTACGATATTCCACTGAAGAGGCTTCACTAATTTTGTTATACAGAAGATCAGAGAAAGAGTCGGGATCAAAGTTCGAAGTAAGATCTGGTAACTGTCTGCATGGGCTAAATTTGTCCTAATACTTGAGTGATTACACGCATGACAAGGTGGTAACCAGCCTGAGGAAACCAGCCCCACTGGTAATCACAGAAACAGCTCGCCTCGAAGGGGTGCCTACTACATGTCAGACACTGCTCTGCATTTTTTTTTTTTTTTTTTCTGTTTTTACTTTTATTTGCATGTATTTCATGCAGAATTTACTCCCGGGCCATAAGTTTTTGTTTCTTCAGTTTCTTCTGGGATATCTTTTTCTTCTGTGCAACCTCCTCTTCTGGTTTAGGAACAATCTGCTCTTTTTCAGTAAGGATCATCTCAATGTGGCAGGGAGAGCTCATGTATGGGTTAATCCGACCATGAGCCCTGTAAGTTCTACGCCGCATTTTGGGGGCTTTGTTCACCTGGATGTGCTCAATGACCAGAGAATCTACATCTAAACCCTTAAGTTCAGCATTACTCTCTGCATTTTTAAGCATGTGCAGTAAAAATTCGGCACTCTTTTTGGGCCACCGACCCTGTGTCCAGCCCCACTGTTTGGCCTGGGCACACCTACCAACTCCACCATTGTAGCGTCGGAATGGCACACATTGCTTCTGCAAAGTGACATCTTTCAGATACTTGGTGGCTTTTCGGATATGCATACCCTTGATGGCCTGGGCAGTTTCCCGTGTGTTCTTAAAGTGAACACGAAGATTTGAACCTCTTGATTTGCATGATTTTGTCGGGTTTTCCGGGTCAAGTGAATAGCGAACCATTTTCAGAGATCACCTCAGGCCGCTTACGGGAAGAGCTGCTCTGCATTTTTAAATTAATTACCACATTTAAAAATAAAACTCTGATGGGGCCCTTGGGTGGTTCAGTTGAGTGTCCGATTCTTGATTTTGGCTCAGGTCATGATCCTAGGGTCATGGGATCGAGCCTCCAAGTTGAGCTCCACACTGAGCATGGGACCTACTTAAGATTTTCTCCCTCTCTCTCTCTCCCCTCCCCTCCCCTTTGCCCTTGCCCGGTTCATGTGTGTGCACACTCTCTCTCTCAAAAAACCAAAACAGAACAAAACTCCTGGAAAAGGGCAATTCTGTCCAAAACCTGTGCTGCTAAAGAACTCCCTGGTTCCCTTGCATTATTCTTGTCGTCATTGCAGTTTACAAGAATAATCATCAGATAGCTAGTAGTTATTAAGCACTAACTGTGTCACAGATACTCTTCTAAGAATATTTCTCAACTCACCAATATCCTAGGCTTCTGGCACCACCATTACCCTCCCTTATGTGATCTTCATACTAACAAATATGGTTCAAAAAGAATTTCAAATCAAGCCTTGGCAAGAGGTGTACTTGAAAACATATTTTGAAACAGTGCAGGAAGCTTGCCTTTAACAAGCTCACAGACTCATGGGCGGGGGGGGGCCAACAAAGAAAAGTAGCAAAACAGGGTTAAAAACAAAAATGCCATCCCAGGGAAATGCACAGAATATTAGTGGGACACTTGGAAGAGGTCCCAAAATTGACCCAGGAGAGTCACTCTGAAAGAAACCTGCAAATAACATTCCAAAGGACAGGACAAAAACTGCAACATCCTCCAACTAAACTGGATAAATTTTAAGGCAGTGAAAAACTGTGCCAGACACAGTTGTAGAATGATTGGATGGCCTCCAGTTGCCAACTAAATATTGTATTGCAACATGGACTATATAGAGAACACATTTTAGTGATACTCAGACTGAAAACATGAGCGTTGGAGCCTCGCAGATCTGGATAGAATCTTGGATTCATCACCGTCTAGTCATGTGAAGCTCAGTGTTTTCATTTATGAAATGAAAATCTTATTACCTAGTCCTAAGGAAGCTATAAATACTAAAGAAGGGACGTTTGAAGTCAATGAATCAATAATAGCTGTTGTTATTAATGTCTTTCTTCTGGCTTCCTAATTTAACTGTCCTTGACAGAACCCAAGAACTCAGTAGATCCCTGTTTCTTCCCCTTTTGGCTTTCAGGACTCTAAAACCTGCCTTGGGGCCATTAACATTTCATGGAGACAGACAACAGCATTCATCTCTTACTCTCTGGGTGTTATTGGAGACAGTGATCATTTCTTACGTGAGCTAATGCCTCTAAAATTTTAACTAGTTTGCCTTAAAATGAACAATGGAATCAGGGTATGATGTGGCATAAAACTAATCAAAGCCAACTGTCCTCCCACCTCCCACCTTTTTTCTATGTGGGTGCCACTTATTCCTGTGAAGGCGTAAAAAGATGTTCTTGGTAAGGTGTGAAGGAGTGTTTGTCAGTTAAATGAAAGCCAGCCAGGACCCCTGCTGACACTTATTTAGGGAAGCTAAAAAGGAAAAGTTTCCTTAAGTGGGGTTAAATACATTATTATGAAAGAGATCCCTGGGCAGGTAGATTAAAGAATCTTAGGTGTTTCTGAAATTTTAAAGAAAATAAAGAAAATGTCTGCTTGGTGCTTAACATTCTTTCCTTTTATCCTCACCAATACCATCTTTAATCATAGACTTTCTTTTTCTTCAGCATCACTCATTTGCATAAACAAAATGCTAATTAACATTAACATTTTGCATCTAAAAATGGTAGGTTAACTCACACGAACTGTGATCAAAGCAATCCTCCAACATTATATTCTGTTCCTTACTCTTCTCTATTCTCTCAGTCTTTTTTTAACCAGACCTTTTGTTTCCTTGGACCCATACAGAAACACAACATGGGGGAATATTAGCTATATTTCAATCTTCTCACTTAATGTGGAAGAAGGGGGTTCATCCTTTGAATACATGTGCGTCCACTGCTATGATGAAAGCCTATTCTCCATGGCAAGACCATCCCAGCCCCAATCACTAACATTCTGTGTCATCATTGTTCCTTTCTAAATAATATTTGAAGTGTACATTTCCCAACTATGATTGATCTTTGCCCAAGTTACCCTTGGGATTGTGCTCTTTCTACTGAGCCACTTTCCACACTTTCCATATTGCCTCTCACTTGTAAAAGGAACAATCCTATTTTTCCAAAGCACTAAGCAATTCTCAAAGGCTCAACTGTCCAATAAATTCTTTCTAGTACAAAAGTTTAATGAGACTTGAGAAAAGGAAATATGTTCCTGACAGTATTTTTGAATTACATCTAACATTCCTGATTTTCTTAGTTTCTCTCACTTCTTCATTTGTCATTGAGAATGAGTTACTGAATACATTTCTTAATCTCTGGATCTGGAAATATTAGTTTGATTAAATCACCAGAGAAAGAAATTTCCATTAAAAGCCTTACGAGGTAACTACTGTTAAATTAATTAAACAAAGAGACCATTAGACTGAGAAGGTTTTAATGCCTTTGTAGCCTGCACAAGCAAACCAAAACCAAAGACTGAAGTGCCTCAAGATTAAGAAATTGAAACCTAGGGACAACCATTCCCAAATAGCCAACTAGCCTTTCCCAAATAAGGCACCTGCATAAGCTATCTCCAATCAAATATTCTTCTCGCTTTGCTTCCACCTCTTGTCTATAAGTCTTTCCCCAGCTCCTGTCCAGTGGAATACCAGTAACCACTTCCAGTTTGGTGCTGCCTAATTACAATCTATTTTTTGCTCAAATCCTAAAATTTTTACTATGTTTCAGTTTACCTTTTAACACACCAGAAACTGACATGTGAATTAGACACTGTTGCCTGAGCTCCTCACCTTTTTAATAATTCTTAAGGAAATTTGGAGCTTATTTTTATTTTAAAGATTTCTGTTGGGGCACCTGCATGGCTCAGTTGGTTAAGCATCCCACCTTTCATTTCGGCTCAGGTCGTCTCAGTTTGTAAGATGGAGCCCTGGGTCCGGCTCTACGCTGACAGCTCTGAGCCTGTTTGGGATCCTCTCTCTCCCTCTCCCTCTGCCCCAAACACACTCACGTGCTTACATGCTCTCTCCCTCTCACAGTAAATAAATGAAAACATTTTTAAAAAGATTTCTGTTATCACTAAATTCATCATGAGGGGAAATCAGTTAAAATAAACAGGGGAGTAAAACACTTAAAACAACTTATTTAGCTTTTAATTCTCATAGGAGTTAAGATGGAGCATGGCCTCGTCTTTGAAAACAGGATTTAGGTTTCATTCCCTCCTGTTCCCCTAAGTCGTCTATAGCCTTGAAAAATCTGCACCTGAGTTTAGTATGTAAAATGTATAAAATTCATAGTTCATACAGTTAATTCTTAAATTAATAATAGGTATTATTCAAGTTTACAGAATTTAAGTTTATTTCTGGAAAATCCCTAGGAGAGGTCAGAAATGGAAACACACACACACACACACACACACACACACACACACACACAGTTTCAAATTGATTTCCCTCTAAATCCAACCCACATGCTCAGATACTCCTCTCTGTCTACTCCCCAATTCCCTTAACCTTGCCACTTCAGCCAAAGGCAAGGAAAATCACATCTAAATTAGATTTTGCTTTCCTCTAGGCAATTATTAACAATTGCTGGGCTTTGGCTCTAAAAACCTCCATTTCCCATTTCTGGTTTAAGGACTTTTTCCTCTGGAAGGTGTTTCCTCCTAGAATTTAGGCTGACTACAGACGCCTTGGGGAGATGGGAGTACATCCTTTTATCAAATCAGCCAACTTGATTTATTGACCATTTCCAGACAGGATGACACCTATAGACTTTCCGCTCCCCAGCAAACAGTCTGTGTTACCTTAGGGTCCACCTGTTTCACTCTGGGGTGGCAAATTCATGCTCAGAGACCAAGTCTGTCTTTGCCAGCAATTTATTTAACACAGGTTCCCTGCAGGAATTTCACAACCCATAGCATAGAGGATAACGTCACTTCAAAAGCCAATGAAGAAATCACCTACTTTATTGTGATTAACCAACGATAGGGTAGTCACACTATTGTTGCAGGCAAGGGACGAGGAAAAGAATAAAGCCCACATTTAGTTGAGGTGAACCTTTTTACGAGTTGGTGTTTGAGTGAGAAGGCTTGGCCGATTCCTGAATACTTATCTCTGACAACAGATGAGATGAGATGAGGCATCCTGACACGGCTTAATTCACTCTCACATGAAAACTTTCCTCCTAGAAACAACTTCACTTTGCTGGTCTTTGTCCTAAACAAGTGGATTTGAAATCATATCAAACCAATACATACCACGTCATAAAAATAAAAAAGCTTACCCATCACTCTTTACACTCCCGGGGATGACCAGTGCCACAGCATTTACAGCATCTGCTGTTCTGAATGGGTCCCAGCAGGAGTGAAATCGTATTCTCTTGCATCCTGAGGCATCAGAGACAAAAGGAAAACAGACACAATGTACTGTTGTTATCAGCGAAAGACTGGTGTGAATAAGACCTACGTGTGGAGACTCTGTCACAGAGCCAGCATCAGAAACCAGCTGGCATGTTTTGCCCCAGTGGAAGTCTGAAATGAATACCTTTCCATGCAATTCCAAACCATGGTTCTCACGCTGACCCTGCCAACATTTTCAGGAGAGGCCCCTAGAAGATGCAGTCCTGAGCCCCGCAAACCAGCTCTTCCTAGGTCGACATCCAGGTGGAAGCCTAAAATGTTTGGTTCATTTCCTATCTCGTGCTACACCAGCAAGCCCTCACCTTCCTGGTGTCACTGGGGTACATTCTGGAAGTTATCTGTGATTTTAGTAGAATAAATTGATGGCCTTTTATTTTCCCCTCTGCCTCTGTCTTTTCCTCTTTTATCTACACTTCTGTCCTCAGTGCCACTGTAATGAAGTTATTTTAACTATTTTTTAATTTTTTTTTTTTTTTAATTTTCAGAGAGAGAGAGAAAGAGAGCAGGGAAGGTGCAGGAAGAGAGGAAGAAAGAGAAAATCCTAAGGAGGCTCTGCTCTGACAGCTTAGATGCAGGGCTCGAACTGTGAGATCATGACCCGAGCCCAAATCAAGGGCAGATGCTTAACTGACAGCCACGTAGGCACCCCTGTAATGAAATTTAATTAGCTTCTCCACTTCCAACTTGCCTGTTTTCATCCACTCACACTGTAGTCAGAGTGATGTATCTGTGAGGCAAATCTCAAAATCCTGGAAGATTTTTTTAGTATCTTCTCCTTCCCTTTTTATCCCTTTTTCCTACTCCTACTATTTCCACCCTTATCTTTTGCCACCTCTAGCAGCAGCTTTCTAAAACCTAAAAATAGAGAATTACTTCCACTTCCATTGAGCTGTGTTCTCTGGCCCAAGGCCTTTGTAATAGCTATTGCCTCTGCATGGAAGGCAAATCCATTACAGCAGAATCTCGGTAGAGCCGAAACAAGGGAATTTTTTTTAAGCGCTAGGTGATTGTAATGTAACAGCCCAGGTTGAAAAATCACAGTAACTTAAACCTTTTGTTTCAGAGATAAGAAAACAAATTCAGAAAAGTTATCCGAGTCATCCAATATTACATGTCTCAGGACTCTCTTTACCTTTTTGTTGTTGTTGTCAAAATGATTTATTACTTTTTTTAATGTTTATATTAGAGAGAGAGACAAAGCATGAGCAGGAGAGGGGCAGAGAGAAAGGGAGACAGAGAATCCGAAGCAGGCTCCAGGCTCTGAGATGTCAGCACAGAGTCTGATGCGGTGCTTGAACTCACAAACCATTAGATCATGACCTGAGCTGAAGTCAGATGCTTAACCAACTGAGCCACCCAGGCGCCCCAAAATGATTTATTTTAAAATTTCACTTTGAATGTCATTCTGTAAGAGCTATACACCTCTCAAATTTTATTTCATTTTTATTTTTTGAGACAGTGCATGCAAATGTATTGCACACAAGTGGGGGAGGGCAGAGGGAGAGGGAGGGAGAGAATCTTAAGCAAGCTCTACTCTCAGCACAGAGCTGGACTTGGGGCTCAAACTCACAACCGTGAGATCATGACCTGAGCTGAAATCAAGAGTTGAATGCCTAACCAACGGAGCCACCCAGGCACCCCTCAAATTTGATCTTTTAATACTATTTTGAAATAGCAACTGAATTGGGGACATGATGGAAAAACTGTCACTGTGTCTCAGTTCTCCCTTATGCAGAATGATACTCCAGTCAGCTATTTCAAATGCTCATTTTCATATAGAATATCAATATGGGACTTTTAAAATCTATCTATCATGGGGGCCTGGGTGGCTCAGTAAATTAAGTGTCTGACTTGGGCTCAGGTCATGATCTCACGGTTCATGAGTTTGAGCCCGGCATCAGGCTCTATGTTGACAGCTTGGAGCCTGGAGCCTACTTTGGATACTGTGTCTTGCTCTCTCTCTGCCCCTCTGCTGCTCATACTCTATCTCTCTCTCCCTCAAAATAAATAGATGTTAAAAATATATCTATTCAAAGTTCCTCTGTGAAAACCTACTTTTGAAAATGCAGAACCCAGAAATAATTTAGTGAGTAGAGACAGCAATGTTCCTTATTTCAAATGTGTTATTTGGAGCAAGATAAAATTTTTCTACGTACCTTTTAAACTAAAGTTTTGTTAAGACGTTCCAGAGAAAACTTTACAGCTCAATTTAACTAACTTATGGGCTTAATTCTGGTCTTTTCCCTTAAAATTGCAGAGACTTTTAATCTGAGTTTCCCTCTGTGTCCCCCATCATGCCCCACACTCCTCAGAGATTAAGCTCTCAAGGCTTTGGTCACAGAGCTGCTAATAATCTCTTGTGCTGGCATTTTATACAATCTATTGTACCAGGATGATAGGATGTCTGGTTTACTCACTTATAAACTCTAGATAATGATAAGGGCACCTTTCTGCCTGCCACGGGCATAACAAAGCTAAAATACCAGTCAACTGGCCAGATTCGTAACTGAGGAAGAGCAGGAGTAAGTTTCAAATCTCTCCTTTGACAACACAGTTATCAGTTTGAAGATACAATCAAAGCTCCTAGCCATAGCACTTTAACCAGATGAACTGAATCCTACAAAGATAAAGCAGTCAGGCAAGACATCAAAATATAAACAAACCTCATTAACTGTGGCTTAGGTGTGCAATTTACAAAACCTCGTGAGTTTTTTTTTACCTTTGGGATAATAAAGTTTTGAGGATACAAATCTAACCATGCTTGAAAAACTGAGAAAATGTACACATTAAGTAAATATACAGTGATAGTTGATATAATTAATAAATACAATGAGAAAAAGATCATCACAGCTTGGTTCCGGATATGAGTGGATATGTGTATTCTGCTGCCCTCTACTGGGCATCAAAGAATGATTTTCGGTTCCATCTCCATTAAAAATCTTTTCACAATGGAAATTAATTACTTGGTGAAGTTCTAAGAACCAAACATAAAATACAGTTCATAAAAAAAAAAAAAGTTAACAAAATACAGATAAAATACCACAGACAATAAACCCCAAGGGTTTGATGGGTTTTTTTCCCCTAAATTGTTCCCACTTTACATTTTAGACCAAGATGATCAAAAATCTGGCTGAGCTTTTACTGAGAATTATTTTTATCCTTTTAAAAAATTGTTTAATGTTTATTTTTGAGATAGAGAGAGAGAGAGAATAAGCGCATGAGCAGGAGAGAGGCAGAGAGAGAAGGAGACACAGAATCTGAAGCAGACTTGAGGCTCCGAGCTGTCAGCACAGATTCTGATGTGGGGTTCAGACCTATGAACTGCGAGATCATGCCCTGAGCTGAAGTTGGACGCTTAACCAACTTAGCCACCCAGGCACCCCAGAATTATTTTTATCCTAAAGACTGAGAGTTTCATTCTGAATTGAAACAAATCGGATTAATCAGTTTTATCAGTATTAGTTACACAGACATAAAATGTTTTGAAAAGTTAAAATTTCATCTCAAGATTTGCTATTGTCACACTGTATGTTTCTGGTAAGTTATCTAACTTTATTCCATGAAATAAATTTTTTGTTTCACCTAATCCTAACTCTTGCTTTTAGGTAAGTACTATTAATATTTCCTATTCAACATATACAGAAATCTAGGCAAAAAGAAATAAATTTTCTGAAGACTCATACCAGAGAAAGCAAGTGGCGATTTGAACTCAGGCAAATTCATTACAGAAGTCATGCTCTTGTGAGTATGTTAAAGGGTATACATGTAAAATGGTGATGATGGACATTACAATGCAAAATGTCCTTGCAGGAAAAAATCACTCACCTATTCATTTGTGAAAGCCAGTACACCATGGTTAATTTCAAATTTGTCAAAGGCAGAAATATGTTAGGACATAACGTGTACCATGATAAATCACAGAAATATTTCATCTTGAGATATCAATTTGAAAAGTAGGGATACTAAAAGTAAATATGGTTTATATTCCACAGGTGATGTTCTCAGAATTCTCCCTGCTTTTCTAACTCCCCAGCTTTTGCTCATTTCCATTATCTTGACATGACTTGGTTAGGTTAATGCCTCCTCGCCTTTCAAATGTGTTTATAATCTTTGCTGCAGGGAAGTTTTCACTACTTTCACATCTGTTTTATGAGCTTGTGCAGAAAATAACAAAATAATATTTTATATGGCATTATTAAGACTGGCTGGCTTAAACAATAGAAATTAATTTTCTCACAACTACAGGCTGGAAATTCAAGATCAAGATGGGCTACCTTCCTGGCTTGTTGACAGTTGCCTTATCAGTACGTGTTCACAGGACCTTTCCTGCATACCTGTAGACAGAAAGAGAGAGATTGTCCTCTTTCTTTTCTCATAAGGCCACCAGTCCCATAGGATTCTTTACCACCTATAAGCCCTGTCTCCAAATACTGCCACATGGGGGTTGGAGCTTCCACATATGAACTTGGGAGGGACATAGCATCATCCTATACATTTCTATAGCACTTCTTTCTTAGGATGAATGTATTGGAATCACCTGTTTACTTACCTACATCTCATTACACACAAGTAACTGCAGGCTAGACAATGCAACTATTCTGCCACTATATCCTTGGCCACATGGTGAGTGGTGGCTAAATGAATTAATAGGTAACACTAACTACCTATTCTGCTCCTTTAGCATGTCTTAGAAAATGCCATAACCACCTAGGAGTTAAGCCTCAACAGATACCTAGGGCTTTGCTGGAGATTGAATATCCAAACAAGACTCATGCTATGGCTAGAATAAAAAAGTCAAGAAATAAAAGGTGTTGGCAAAACGTAGAGAAAAAAGGTACCCTACTGGTGGTAGGAACGTATATTGGTGCAACCATTGTACAAACTAGTATGGAGATTCCTCAAAAAATTAAAAATAGAAATACCATATGACTCAGCAATTCCACTATTGGGTATTCACCCAAAGAATAAAACAACACTAATTCAAAAAGATGTACACACCCCTATGCTTACTGCAACATTATTTATAGTAGCCAAATTATGGAAGCAGCCCAAATGTCCACAGATAGATGAAGAAAATGTGGTACACATATATACAATGGAATATTACCCAGCCATAAAAAACAATGAAATCTTGCCATGTGCAACAATATGGACAGACCTAGACGATATTACACTGAGTAAAATAAGTCTGAGAAAGACAAATAATACCATATAAGTTCACTTATATGAGGAATCTAAAAAACAAAATGAACAAACAGAAAGCAGAAACACCCCCATAAATATAAAGAACAAACTGATAGTTGCCAGAGGGGAGATGAATGGGAAGACAGGAAAAATAGGTGAAGGGGAGTGGGAGATACAGGCTTCCAGTTATGGAATGACTAAGTCACAGGGATCAATGGCACAGCACAAGGAATACAGTCAACGGCACTGTAATAGCGTCGTATGGTGACAGATGGGAGCTACACTTGTGCTGAGCACAGCATAACATATACACTTGTGGAATCACTACATCGCACATCTGAAACTAATGTAGCAGTGGGTCAACTATAGTTCAATTTAAAAAAAACCAAAAATGACAAAAAATTCTTGTGCGCTAACTCTGCTACTGAATGTTATGACTTGAGTCTCCCCCACCGTCCTCATCAAAGTGGCAGGATGACATGTCAGTTAAACTAAACGCTGATCAACAGTCACTCCAGGAAGCAGGTGCTGCACCCATTTGTGTGCGTAGTATACCAAATGAATTTCTAAGTTCTTATTTCAGATGATCGAGCTTTTCAAGAATAGGGTAAATAATTCAATAAAGTATAACCACTGAAAACAATGACCATGTGATACGGATACTACACTCAACAATCAGGTAAAATTATGTATTTTAAAAAAATAAAACACTGCAATCAGGCCTGTACAACACTTTATTGAACTTTGAATAACAAGCATGTAACAAAATTTAGAGCATGATTAGGATAAAATATCTCAAATATGTTCCTTACAAAGGCAGTAAGTACAGTACACAAAGACTGTTTGTAATATTTTAAAGTCTGCTAAAAATATCAAGACATACTAGAATCTGTGGAGTTAACTTTCCTCTCAACTAGAGCATTTATTCCCATTAGCTTTGCTACAATGAAAGTTAACATATAGGACCATACACATGTAATAAATCAAATGGAAAATGAAGGCATCCAACAAACATTCCAATTGCTAAGCAAGTATGAAGAATAAAGTCTTTTATTTCTGAACTATCATTTCCTTTGACAACACCAGGTACAAAGAAACTTTTTTCCAAAATGTATTTAATATTATATAATTTGGACCATTCCCATTGGAACCAATAGTCTTTCTTAGCATACTCATTAATCAAATTTGAGAATTTGCAAATGTACTTAAGAAACACGTTACTCTCATACAGAGGTGACATTCAAAACACTGAACAACCAGCAGCCCATTGTCCCTACCCACCAAGCACAGATGCTGGAGTAAATGACTGGCATGGCAATACAGTCTGTCCTAGCTGAATATCAGCCCTGATGTTATTTCCAATGACCAGACACATGTTTTGGCTAATGTACAAGCATGTGCTATGAGATATGAAACATGAAATTCACACAGACATGAAACTGAACTCAAATACTCTGCTGCATGGAGGCTGAATGTGAAATATTTCACAGTGACTGAAATTGACTGGCTAACAGGCAATGGTGTTGGTTTTTTTATATATATAATTCAACTTTGATTAAAATAAATGGACTTATAAGACACCCTTGAGATTTAGTTAATGCTACCAATCCAAAGGCTCTGAATTACTGAGGAGCCTTTAAAATCAGTATATGTGACCTTTCATATATTTTTCCTTAAGAAAAAGTAATAATAAAAACACCGAGGTACTTTAGTTTCTTTTCAAGGGATTATGTTATTATCTTCCTGAGATGCAAAAGACCATAAAAGAAAAGCACCACGCCTAGGTTGCTGAATGAGGCATCAGACACTAATAGTTTGGTCCTTTTCTAAATGGATCTCTTCCAACAATTACACTAAAACATAGCGATGGATCGCAGATTCCAGGGGGGCCTGGTTGTCCTTGGATTCCAGGTTTTCCATGATCTCCATCTTTGCCTGGGAGACCTGGGTCTCCTGGAGGACCTTCTTTGCTTATTCCAGGAGGACCCTCTGGACCTAAGAAGGGACATGATCAATATATGAACAGAGGAGTTTTGGTTTTTGATGATGATATAGGTGATTCTGTAAGAAATGGAAATGGGAAAAAAAACAAACCCTAAAAGTTTTACATATTTGCACTAATGTGAAAAGAGAAGTACTCTCTTGCTAATTCTATATACCTTCCATTTAGAAGACTATGGAGAAATGATCAGTAATTTTTATAAAACCAGGCTAAGCTATATCAATATAGCAATCACCCTGCTGATTAAGACACTGAGCTAACATTCTAATATTTTAATTGGTGGGTTGTCCAAACTTATTTCTTCCTTCCAGCATATCTTCTGCCAATTATTATAAATTAGCAAGTGAGAGATGAGTAAGGTAAAACTCTACAACTCTACCGAGGTCACTTTTGTGCCATTTTTGCAGTAAAATGATCTTTCATTACACACGTTTTTAGGTGTCCATATTTAAATACAGTGCTATTACCATGGCGTAATTGTGATCATTATACACACAAAGGTGTTACAGCACTAACTTGAGAACCACAGCCTAATTAGCTCAATTAGCATGCTCAAAGGAAGGAGAGTTAACAGGATATTATGTGAAAGGTGATGACTCAAAGTAACAAAAAACATTCAGGGTGTGAAATGGAGCAGCATAGGTTGAGGCACTGTCTACTACTAATAATTGCTGCTGCTACCACTAAGAGACATTTAGTCAGCATTTAACTACAACTGTAGATACTGTTCCAAGCATTTTACATGAAGACTTTTGAATCCTTTCATCCCCGCAAAAGCCTCACGATGTTCTAACATCTAAAATAACAGTAATAGCACCCATTTACTGAAAACATGATTGTTACACACTGTTCCAAAAGCACATGTATTAATTCATATCATTTTACAATAATGTCATGATGCAGGCAACATCTCATCACCATTTCACCAATGAGGAAACGGAGGCCTGACGAAGTTAAAATAACACAGCTAGCCAAGGCTGCCCTACGAGTCCACCACTGCAGGTGTTCTGCTTCCCTGAGAATCATAAAGAGCGAACACTGATATACACTAGATAAGCTTGGGTGACTAAAACCATTCCAGAACTATTCTAAGGACCAGTCTTCTAAGGCATCCAAATGATAAACAAGAGAAAATCCAGAATGATTGATCAATAAGCTGGAGGAAGAAAATTCTAGTAGTTAGAGCTCAATATGTTCAATGTGAATCATTCAAAAAAGGAAACAAATGTCTTGATTTCAAATTTTTTGACATAGATTTATGCAGATTTTCTTAAAGCCAAATGTGCAGCAACACTTAGGAGCATGTACCAGTTCTTACCTGGGGGACCAGGAGGACCTTGTTCTCCAGGGTACCCAAACCCTTGGTTCCCCTTTGCCCCGTTTCTTCCTGGTAGGCCTGCAGAGTGTCAAAGATGGGAATAAGCTTACTTTTCCTATAAAATCACATCCTGCTAGATTGCTTCTTTCAAAGCTGTTAATATACACATTGGAAGAAAAATAAATTTTGCGGCGCCTGAGTAGCTCAGTTGAGCATCCGACTCCTGATTTCAGCACAGGTTAAGATCTCAATGTTTATGGGTTCAAGCCCCACATCTGGCTCTGCACTGATGCGTGGAGACTTCTTTGGATTCTCTCTCTCTCAAAATAAATACAAACTTAATTTTTTTTAACAAAAAAAATCTTTAAAAAAAGCTTGCCACTTATTTACTATTACTAATGGGAAACAGAATTTTTGAAGCAAAAATTTCTAAGATTATCAGTGATCTAGAAGGATCTAATATTGAAATATTGAAAAGGAAAATGGTTTGGGATTATTAACCCTTGTGTTATTCATAGTTGTTTATTACTTTGATTGAACATCTCAATTGTTCACATAATACTAAATAAAAAGGAAAGAATTATCAACTGACATTTCACATAAACATTCAAAGACAATGATAAGTAAGTTGTGGGCTATTAAGAAGTTTGGTGGCAAAATATAATTTTTCCTATAATAGAAAAATTCTTAAGGTAACAGAAGTTACTGGAGTCAAAATAAAGGAAAGTGTGATTTTCTATCAAAGACTCAGGCAAAATCTCTAAGTGCACTATCAATATTTTCTAATTTGTAACTTCACAAGCTTCAAACTTTAATTTTTGTCTACTTTAGAATATTGCTTTAAGAAAACAGAATTGCTTTTTAACTAGTTGAAAAATTATTATTTTTTTTTATTTTTTAGAGATAGAGAACAAGCAGGGGAGAGGGGCAGAGGGAGGGGAAGGGGGAGAAAAAGAGACGGAGAGAAAAAGAGACAGAGAGAGAGAGAAAAAGAGACAGAGAGAGAAAGAGGGGGGAGAGAATCTTAAGCAAGACCCATGCTCAGCATGGAGCCTGATGTGGGGCTCAATCCCACAACCCTGGGATCATGACCTGAGACAAAAATCAAGAGTCAGACACTCAACTGACTGAGCCACCCAGGCACCCTGACAAATTATTGAAAGACTCAGGGATACAAAAAGCTTTTTGGCATCATAAAACCAAAGATGAACCCTTGCCTATTAAATCAATTTAGAAAGTGAATACAAAATATGTAAACAAGTTCAGCACCTTTTAATCCTCTGGCACCTGGACGTCCAGGAGCACCCACTAATCCAGGAACACCATCTCTTCCTGGCAAACCAGGAAATCCTCGAGGACCTTCTGGGCCTATGGGACCCGGTGGCCCAGGAATACCAGGAGAACCATGTTGAGACTGGCAATGATCACAATTTTGAATTCTTCCACTCTGAAGTAAGACTGGTAGCTGAGCTTAAAAACAAAGAAGCCCCACCCCTTAAGTTTAAATAGGCATTGGTAAAATCACTAACCATTTTTTTCACAATTTATAGATACCCATCTCTTGACCAATAACTTCACTTCTAGGAATTTAACTGTGGAAATACTCTGTTCTATGCAATCATTTTATTATTACAATCACTTAAAATGGCGGGGGGGGGGGAGGGAAAGCACCCCAAAAAAATAAATTGTGTAAATTATAGACATCCATATTTATGAATTACATTATCAGAATTATGTCAGAAAATTTAATTCATGGTGAAATAATGATAAATTGTTTTATTAAAAAGATTAGAAAAGAGTACATATTATTTTCATTTTTAAAAAATTACTCATCTAGGGAAAAAAACAGGAGTTTATAAATTTCCTTTATTTTCTTCTAATCTTACTTATATATTTTATAATTTCTACCAATAATTAGTATTATTTTACCAATTTTAAAAAAGTTATTAAAATCTCTGTTTGAGACTTACCTCTTAATACATCAGTGCAAACTTGTCGAATAAACTGTTCTGAAAATTCTCTTCCCTGCATCAAATTATTAGTGGGTTATAACATGTAAATACCAAGTAAAAAGCAATGAAAACATGAGAAATTGGAAAGAAGCAGAATACATACAGGCTTTCCATCCAATCCTGGAGGTCCTTGAGGACCTGTTTCTCCCGGCTGCCCCTGGGGACCCATAGGCCCCATCAGGCCGTCCACCCCAGACTCTCCTTTTGGTCCAGTGGCACCTCTGATGCCAGGCTCTCCCTTTTCACCTCTCTAAAATCAGAAGAAATCTTCAGAAGTTCTGTTTCAATATTTCAGAAGGTATAACTGCATCATAAAAGTCCTTAAGGATATGAATATGAACATATACATACATATATATAAAGTACATTATGTAGAGAACAGCTGTGAAATGCTGTTATTGATCAGAGGGGAATTTTCATATCATATTAAACTGCCATTTATCCATCCATCCACCCATCCATCCAACCCCACAAATCTCAATTTATTCAACATATTGTGTAGGCGATACATATAGCACTAGAGAAAAAACAAACGTGCCACAGTCTTGTTTTCAAAGAGATTACATTCTAGAGAGACAAATACAGAAACACAATATTCTTTGTTAAATTTTTGCACAAAAAAACTTAGCTCCTAATACAGATGAAGAACCAATAATATTCACAAATATGCAACATTTCACACCTAATTCAACCAATCTACATATTCTGAAAATCACTATTAAAGAACTACTGAAGAATGTGAAAGGCATTTTCTGCCAAAGCTAGATTTATTCAGCACTGAAAACTGAAGCAGTATGGACTGAAGAGAGAGCATAATACATGAAGAAACATACCTCGCCTTTTGCACCATGATGACCTTGAATTCCCTTTGAAAATTAATAGGAGAAAAAAAACATAATAAATCTGCAAGGTACAGTACTATTAGCATGGTGTGCACCTGTTACCACACATTTAATCAAACTTTACTTTTCAATCTGAAAAGTACTGATACAATTAGTGAAAGAATTACACATGATACTCTCTCTGCCTTTTTAAAGGAGGCTAATGACTAGGTGATATGCTAACTGGATAATATAAAACTGTTAATTTATGTCACTGTTTCATTCTTAGATATGAATATTTTTATATGCTGCAGGTCAAATATGTAGGTTAGAATGGGATTCTATGTGAATTCTATTTCAGTTCTATTCTGGATTTTAAATATGTTGCTATTTTAATGTAAATTAAACTCAATCAGGTAATGTAAGGTATGTTTATTCTTTTATTTGGTGATTAAGATAAGTATTCCATTTTCCCAAGTTTATGTTCTTGAAATTAAATTTCAATTGAGTACTATTTATAAAAGATGGAATAAAGCAAAGATGCCATTAAAGGCGATTAACAGGGAAGACAATACCCATTTGTCCTATGCCTAAACCACTCACTGCTGGCAATTCAGAGATTAGAAAAGCAGTGTGATGTATAATATGGTACTCTTCCCAAGTGATATTATACACACTGGGGAGCTCACGCATGAAACTCATTCACCGTTAGAATCACTGAATACATCTGGATGGTTCTATTAAATGATTTCCCACTCATCTCTCACATATTCATTACAATGGCAAATTATAGATGATAAGAGCTTTCAGGAAAGGCATGAAAATTTCCCATTTCTGAAATTCATTGTACACTTGGGCTTCAAAATCACCTGATATCAGTTCTGGGAAAGGGTAGAGCTTGCACACACACAGGTAGGACTTCATTATTCAAGTTTCAAATTAAAAGTCAGAGTTCTGCAATTCACTATAAAATTTAGCGTATGACATTTCACACAATGAAACTTGAATTTGCATATTTATTTTGCTTTATTTCTAGGTCCCTTAAACATGGATACCCAGATTGGACAAAAGGGAAGACAAATGGGGTAAAATCAGAGTATGGCACAGAAAGAGGCATACTCTCAAATTAAAACAAGAGCATAAAAACACTAAGTTTCCATGTAAAAATATATTAGTGAGTAAAACACTTCAAGATTGTTCTTTAAATATTGAAGTTTCTGCAGAAATGCTGAGGTGTTCCCTCCCAGACATAACCCTACAACTGGAGCTTGTGTAAGAGGAAACACAGAATAGGAAGTTCTCAGGACTAGAACTGAGTTAGAGCTGCAACTGAAAACACTGGTTATCTGAGAATCCACTGGGATGGTTTCATGAGAGGAACCCAACATGAAGGCCAAGAAATTGCACACTTGCAGCCCTTTGTAGGATGACAGGTAACTAATAATGTTTACTTAAACAACTTGGGACAACTATTCAACTGCTGAGAAGCAACAGTTGCTTTGACCCCCAGGTACTCCATTAGGGCTCAGTTACCGGTGGTGAGAACACCAGCATCCAACAAATCTTGGGCAGAAGTTTTCTAGGAAGCCCAAACCCTGCCCTAGGGTGGCCGACCACTATTTCCCTTGAGAAGTGAGGGGAAAAAAACCAAACATGTTTAGGGAAGTGTGAAGAGAGTGTTATCTGTAAGCCAGTGAGCTAGCTAAGTTGAGAGCTCAGATTCCACAGGAAATAGCCTTCTTCTCAGAAAGTTCCTGTAAGAATTTTTGGTGAAGGGCCTGTGTTGTGGAGGTTGAATGGACGAGGAAGTTAAGGTTGTCCTATGAGAAGAGCGGTTTATAGATACTGTGTGATTGACTTAGAGAAACCTAGGCAGTCAGTCTGTGCTGCCAGGGAGGAGAATGGGGTCAATGCTGGTCATGTCATCAAGTGGATCTAAGTGGAGGAGCAAAAAAATTAAAAGACACACTTTACTGAGCATAGACGTAGACAAACTTCGTCTTTCTCCTCTTTTGCTCTTGCTGTTGGCTTCTAAATTCTCAACTCTTTTGAATATCTAGCACTCACCTTCCATCCTATCTTACAGACAACCCTGTGACCACATGCTTTTACACCTCTCTCCAATGGTCTCCGATATCTCCAGGCGAGGGACATAGAGACCCCTGTCCTTGAAGACATCACTCACAGTTTTATCCGCCCATCTCCAGAACCAGTGTAATTACTGAATCTGTCTTGAATGTCACATTCGAAAGAGGTCTATCCCATGAGGGGATCATATGTACAGTCGGTCCTTTCAGTGTGGACCAAGTTGGATCTGAGCTTAACTACTGGCAGTGCAGCAGCAAACAAGCTACCATTACATACAAATCACTTTTATGCCACTTTTGGTCCAATTTGGCTGTGACTGTACTTACATGCCACATGGCAATCTCACTGAAGATAACATTTGAAAAAGTCTCTAGTGTAGGAAATTGTATCTCTGAACACACAAGAGGGAAACAAGAATATTCTTCCACTACTTACAGGCTTCAACTACTCCCATTTCAAGAAAAAAATAAAGAGTGAATAGTAAATATGGAGATACTGTCATTGTATGGCTGCCTTTGGCCAATAACTATTGCAGGAAGTAAGTGAAATTGTCTACCTTTAGCCATTTACTTGAAGAGAAAAAAGCATGGAGAAGCAAGTTTCATAGTCACCAATCAGTACAGGAAAATGAAAACATAAAACATATGATTAAAGCAAACCATTATCACCACCACCATCTGGCATTTTCTTCCTCAGATGCTTAGAATGAGCACTACCATCTATCTACCCTTCTCCCCACTCGTTTCCATTTGCAAATAATCCTCTCCCAACACCATCCAGTTATGTGGTTCATTATTCCATTGTCCATCAAAGAAAACAAAAATACCTGTGACCCTGGAATCCCTTGTCTTCCATTTTCTCCCTTTTGACCCTTTAAAATTTAATAAACATCATTGATTAGCTTGCACACATACAATGCAATCTCATGTAAGACACAAACTATGTATAACACTGGTGTCAAGAAGAAAGGTCACAAAAAGCAGTGATGCAAATATGCAAAACGATGTAAGAGATAAAGAAGTTAGTCTCTTGGAGGAAGAAAAAAAGAGAGTCAACCCTAATATTAACAACGTGAAAGATAATTTAAAAACCCAATGGTTATGGATATGTTATTAATTTCAATGACATAATTATGTTTAGTGTTGATTATGTACATGCAAGGACAAGAAGACATCTTTAAAGGAGTTTTTAAAGATGAAAAATATATTACAAATGTGGAATACTACTCATACATCAAAAAATAAAAGGAATCTTGCCTTTTGTAACAACATGGATGGGACTTGAGGGCATTAAGCTAAGTGAAATGAGTCGGACAGAGAAAGATAAATACCGTATGATTTCACTTACATGCAGAGTGCGACAAAACAAAACAACCAAACAAGACAAAACAAAAAACTCGAGCTCACAGATACGCAGAATAGAATAATGTTTGCCAGGAGGGAGAGGAGGGTGAGATAGGTGAAAGGGGTCAAAAGATACAAACTTCCTGCTATAAAACAAAGAAGTCATGGGGATGCATATACAGCATGGTTACTGTAGTTGATAATACCATAATGTGTATGTGAAAGTTGCTAAGAGTAATTCTTAAAAATTCTCATCAAAAGAAGAAAAAATGTTGTCACTATGTATGGTGATAGATGGTAACTAGACACATGATGGTGATCATTTCACAGTGTATACAAATTTGAATTAATATGTTGTACACCTGCAATACAGCTGACCCTTGAATGATGGTAGGGTGACAGGCACCACCTCCCTCAAAGTCAAAAATCTGTGGATAACTTTTGACTCCCCCCAAATTTAACTACTAATAGCCCACTATCGACCAGAAACCTTACTAATCATATAAATTAACATATATTTTGTATATGTATTATATTCTATATTCTTACAAGTTAGAGAAAAGGGAATGTTAAAATCATAAGGAAGAGAAATAGATTTACAATACTGTATTTATTGAAAAAAATCTGCATGTAAGTGCAACTGAGGAGCTCAAACCTGCATTGTTCAAGGGTCAACTATATACTGTTATATGTCAATTATACTTCAATTTAAAAAATACTGCAAAAATATTTTGAATGAAGATCTTTAAATCAGGACAAATAAGAAGAGAGGAAAATTAACAAAGGTATAAACACATTTGTCCATTTAAAACATACTTGTGGATATCCATCATATATAATGCATGGTACTAACCCCTAAAGTACTACCTCATCCCCATGTGGGACGAGATAATTAGCAGTTTCTGGGAAAACATATACCCAGATAATAAAACAGTGACTTATCTAATTACCTAAATTTTAAATCACTCTAGCACTGTTGATTTATTCATTTATTTACTTAAGTGAATTCCCAATATTTATTGAATGATACCTATTTGCTGGTTCGTAAGGGCACTGAACCAAAAACTGGTATCATCAAGTTGCTTACTGTGTGGTGGTAAAGTTAAGTCATTAAATGAAGAATGATGAAAATGCATAATTAAGCCTCTGGGCTGGATACTATGGGGACAGAGGAGGGGGCATCTGAGAGAGGTGCATCCTACAGGGTGGGGAGAACTACTCAACCTTAAGTGTAGGCTGTAGGGATAAGTAAAAGAGAGCCAAAATAGTCAAGTCAGGAAGCACTTCATAGAACAGACTTTATCTTGAAATGTGTGGGGCACCACAGAAGGATTCCTAAGCAGATGTGTAGCTTAGTTATTGCACGCTGGTAGGAGCATGAGAGGAAGTGGGGAGGACACTGGTAATCTGAGACCCATGACAAGAAATGATTAGGACAGTGCGGACAGGGAGAAGGGGCCAAGTTCAAGAGAGATTTAGATGTGAAACTACCTGTGAAGAGAGAAGAGACTGAGTTTTAGGATGGCTTTCAAGCCTTTTTCCCTGAGATCATTTCATGGGTCTACCAATTACCATGACCAAGAATAGAGTAGGAGCTGGTTTATGGGGAAAGGTGATAAGCTCTGTTTTGGACCTTTGGGTGTGTGCACATGACACATTCAAACTCAGTACCAAGAGGGAAACCGGAATATGTGGGTCTAGAGTTCACAGACACTTGCTTAAAATCTACCTCACTCCTAATTTCAAAATTACAGAAATCATAATAATACTTGAGTATCTTTAGTAAAAGGTACTGAATCAACAGCTAAAAAACAATTGTTGACACCGAGACCTCAGCAGATGTTCACTCTAATATTACTTCAATTTGTAATCTCCTTTTATGCCTCCAGAAATCCTAGAACACTTTGCCCTTGTGGTAACACACCCAAATGAAATATCCTTTCTAAATCACCCTAGATTTCCTCAACCTGATTTAATTTTTTAGTATAATTCTGCTTCCAATTATTAGTTTGAACATGTTTTATATTTGGTGTTAAATATAAAATCTTATCACATTTATTTGTGCCATAAGCCATTCAAATCATTTCTGGAAACATACATAATATAGATATGTAATATTTCAAATAAACACACTAGAAGTATGTAATACAATCTACATATGTTTGGTTGAATCATTTGATTTCCAAGTTTCTACAACAGTGAAATAGAGAATAATCTTAAAAGGAGATCTGATGTTGTCCGAAAAGTTTAGAAGAAAAGAAGAAAGCTGAGACTTAACAATTAGATACTGATGGTGAAGCAGGAAGGAGCCAGAAAACCACGCTACAACTAAAAAGAACAAAGCCCTGATTTTATTGCCAAGCAAAACTTTTAAAAAAGCCAGCAACATACCTGAATGCCTTTTTCACCTTGACTTCCTTTGTCGCCCTGCAAAAAGGCAGTTTAATGTCTATCATAATCTAGGATATTCTGTATCCTTTCAAGTAAACATATTTTTCTGCAGGAAAAAAATATATATGGTCTCCTACAAATTCCACAAGTGCCTTATATGCAGAAGCAGACTCCAAAAGGAGAAAAATCATATTTTGTCAAAATGTTCTAAATGAATACTTCCTTGTGCTCTTACATTTCAAAGGAAAAATTATTATAATTTCTAGTTTACCAGAAATAAGAAAATTTGTCTATATTGATCACAATCTGAGGTTTAGCAAACAAACATGAGAAAACTCATTTCGGCAATTGTTTTACAAAATCAAACTGAAAAATCTTCCATTGAGCTAGTAGTAGCCACAAATTTATAGGAAACAATGAAGCAGAATATAATATTGAAATGGTATTTTTGAAAACATACACTTCAAAAATGAATTTTTGGGGTAAAATCCATATTCCATAATATAAATATTCCTGGGACTTTTCAGCTAGAGTAAACCTTCCAGACCAACTAAGTTCAATGTCCTTGTTCTTAGATAATGAATCTGCAAATTAGGAAAGATAAGCACTTGCCCTCAGATGAACTTGGACACTGTTTCCAAATTTCTTTCCTCCCTCACCAGGCTCTCTAAACATTAAGAGTTTTGTGTTACAGCCAACAAAATACAGGTGTTCTTTTAAAGGGCAAGTTTTGAACAAGAAATTTCTCAAAACCTCAACATATAGTCCTAGTAGGTTTATGTAATATTCACCAAGGTTCTGACACTTAATTGCTGCCCTGAGGGTCATCCCTGTCTCAGCAAGTGTTGCCTACTGCTCACTGGAACAAAACGGTCAATGATCATACTGGTTATAATAACCTAGGGGCCAAGTGCATGACACATGAGAAACAGAAAAATGAAATGGTAGCAAAACCAAAACAGCAAGGGATATAAAGATGAAGATGTAAGAGTTTGTATCTTTTCCAGAATCAAGGTCAACATATTTACTTTTAGACTGAAATGTATATATTTGCAGTGGCATGAACTTCTTTGGCAAACGGGCTGTCAGTTGTTGCTTAAAACCACCAAACAAATACTATTTATATAGATACAGCTTCACGGTTCCTTTTTGAGGAGAGAGAGAGAGTATGAATCTAAAATGTTGCTCTCTTACCTCACCAAAACATTTTATATCAGAATACATGATTTGTATTTTAAACTCCTTAATTTCAAATGAAATTCTATGCAATATAATCTTTCATAAATAGGAACTGCATGGTCAAGTGTTCTGGGTGTAGTTGTTACTATTTTAGACCTTTGTCCCAGTTTTGATAAGAGTAATATTCACATTTTAGTAAGAGTGCCAGACATTGAATACTTTTCCTAAAATAGTCTTGACTCACTTGGACCGACTGCAAAACAATCTGAATTTACAGGCTTTACTTAATAGAATGTTTATATTTTCTGAGCTGCATGCCTCATCCAAGGCCTTCATCTAGGAGACAATACCCATGCAGGAATGTGAAAGATGAGACACAGCTATGGGCATGCGATTGATCATATTACACATATACCAAATATAAAGGTCATTAAAAGTACAGTCAGTCCAAATTGTGCTACTTTCACAAAAGGAAGACTTACATGCTAATAGCTGATTAAAAGTTAATTTTATCCTGGGGCACCTAGGTGGCTCAGTCGGTTAAGCGACCCACTCTTTGTTTCCTCTCGGGTCATGATCTTGAAATTTCATGGGTTCAAGCCCCTTATCGGGCTCTATGCTGGCAACACGAAGCCTGCTTGGGATTCTCTCCCTCTCTCTCTCTTCCCCTACCCGACTCGTGCCGTCTCTGTCTTTCTATATAAATAAAAAAATAAATAAACTTTTAAAAAAAAGAAAAAAGTTAATTATATCACCTAAACAATGCATACCTTTTTTCCTTGAACTCCCGGCAAACCCAGGTATCCCGGTTCTCCTGGGGGACCTACTGCTCCTTGTTCTCCCTAAGTAACATAGAAATTACATAAAGATTGCATACCTATTGCTTATGAAAGACACCACTGTTTTTATCTCTACATAAATCCCAAATGTATAACTGATGGTTACAAAGTTTGTTGACCTTTAGTTATTACTGCAGAAATAGTAAAGAATGAAAAGTTTATGGGAGTCCCAACAAAACTTCTTGTACCTTTTCCTAACATTGTAAGTTAAAATAATTCTGATAGCATAGATTTTAAAATTTTATACATATTTTTCATCTTTATTTTATAGCTTCAACAATAAATAGTAAAGCAGTGATAATAAACATAGGTATCTCGTTTTGTTTGCTAACACTTTCTCTTCCTCCTTGAGACTGCTTATTCTCATACTGCTACTTTAAAGAACCTATTTTATTGTTAAAAAACTGGTGAGGAAACTACTAAAATTGCTGAAAATCTCATTATTCATTGTTTTTATTTTGTTATATATTTTCTCACAAACACACAATACACAATTTAGTTACTAAGGTTTTCTCACTACATTAGGCCTAATATATGTCTTTCAACAAGACATATGAATATTGTGATGTTCTTTATATGCCATTATGTTTTTAAAACATAATTTTAAATTACAGAATAGTACTTAACTGTAGTGATTTATCATCTTTAATAAAATGCCTATTGTTACAATTGGTTTTCACAATGTTTATTTTTATAAACAATATGGGGGTGAATGTCTTTGTAGTTAAATCATATGCACACTTATGTTGGTTCTTCATACACAGGGAAAAGTATTTTCTTAGAAGTAAATTCTTGAGTTGTTTTCAGTACAGGGAATATTCCATGACTTATCCCAATTTTTCTACTCTGCATCATCCCACAGGGATTATTTCCTTCATGGAATAAAGATTCCTTACAAGTCTTAAGTAAGAACATTTTCTGAAAGTATATAGTGACGAATTATCAATGACATTTAGGTAATGTCTGTAAGACAGGGGACGCAAACCTGAATTTGCCTCATGGTTTTTGGTTTGAGTTTTACCATTAGTCCCAAACTCTATCACATTAACTAAAGCCTACTGTCTTTTGTGGAAACGGTATTGCCTCTTTACTTACTAGGCCCACTCCTGAGCGAATGATTACTACTCTAGATTGCTAAAGGCTTGAAAAGAATTAAAAATCCTATTGAAATAAACATCAATTATTTGGTTTGGAGGAAACTGGTATAAGCAGCTCTGAGTCCCCACACTGAAGTCCCATCAAGCAGTAAACAAAGGAATAGCATCACTTGTGAGAGTCATACACACTTCCTTTCAGTTACAGAAGACAGGGATAGTCTCTGAACCAAAGAGTAGGTTCATATAAGCATAGGGCTTTTACCATTTCTAGGAAAATCAAGCCAAAATATATTTTGTCTTTTTTACCTAAACTGTGAGAAAGTGTCCCCAAAACAATTGAAACCCCCCATTGGCCATTTTCTTTCCTGAATGAGAACTCTGTGATAGAGGTAATCCTTAATTTCATGTAACTTTTCTTAACGGATACACATAGTAATCTCATCAAATAATAAAAGGGACTTATAATATTTTGAATGTATTTCCAAATGTATCAAATGATAATTACCTTTAGCCCAGAAGCCCCAGGCATCCCTTGAAGTCCAGGTTCACCTTTATTTCCCTGTCAATGCATCAAACCATTTGAGTTAAAAAAAAAAAAAAGTCATAATATATCTGATATACACACTTAAGGGAACATCTTTTAAATAATTTTTATATTTCCAACTTTCCACCTGTTTGAAACACAGACTCTGTAGGTTAAGCCTATTTATTAAGAAAAAACTCTTGTAAGCAAGGAATGGGTCTGCACATTTATAAAGCTTTCCAAAAGTGTGTTTTAAATCTAGAAGCTCCAAGTAAGGGAAGAAATTCAAATCCTCAGGCACCAGTGCTAATTAGCTGGGTCTCCATACCGCACAGGCCAGAGCCATGGATTTTGACAACATCCTATACATTGAGAATCTTCATATTTCCCTGTGTCACTTTCTCAGGATGACTCACCTTCGGTGTGCAGTTGAAGGAAAGAAAATTAGATTCAAATGTACAGTGGCTTAAAAATATATATATATGTATGTATGTATTACATATATATGTATAAATGTATAAATTGTGTGTGTGTATACACACACACACACATGCATATATGAAAAGAAAACTTTGTGTTCTTTTTCAGGATTTAAGTGAAGTCCTTTCCAACAAAAGTTTGAAGGACAAGACCAACTTGACAAAGAATACAAAATTATAAAAAGGGTGGGATATACAGAGAGAATATGTCTGCTGGCTAATAGGAGAGACTGTCAAAGGTAGTGTTGGTTTTCATACACATTCTGATACCTAAAATCCCAACCCGGTCCTGGCAAAAGCCAGAACCAAACTGGATACACTAATAATTAAGGTAACCAACTGCATTTTCAGCTTTTGAAAAGTTTTCTAGGTTGCTCATGTTGAGAAACATATGAACACAATATTTGGACTTCATTAAGCATTGAGCACATAACAACGTTATTAAGCCGTGGAGCATTGGTTCCTTAAAATATCTAATTTTACAAGTGATTCAGCAGAAATCCAGAGGTGACAACTTGCTTCAAGTCACATGACTTGATTATGTTAACCTATCCTAATGTCATTTAGATAATAATTTTAAAAACTGGAATATAGTATGTTTCAGTGGCTATTTTTTAAAAAGGTATTATAAACCAAATTAGAAGTTTTCTAAAGATCTACCACAAAGTTTCAGCCTCATCTTTGCCCTGTTTAATACAGCTTTGTTTTTTTGGTCCCACTCTAGAATTCATAGCAACTGATAAGGCATAGTTCACAAACATATTAGTTGACAAAATAGGCAGGGATAAAGTAACACACAGGTAAGTAACCTACAGCTGATGGGCTGACTCCAGCCTAATGCAGGCTTTTGTAAATAAAGTTTTGCCAGAAACAGGCACATCCCTGCTTGTCCACTGCTGCTTTTGTATTACAAGAGCAGAGCTGAGTAGTTGCAACAGCAACTATATGGCCCTCAAAGATTCAAATATTTACCATCTGGCCATTTGCAGAACACCTGAGCTAACATACTACATGAGGAGAATTTGAAGTGTTTCACTGAAGAGATTATATTTAAAAGGTAGGATTTTAACACTTCGAATCTATTTTTAACAAAATAATTGCACAAGTACAAGATGAGAGGAAACGAACTTCTTAGTAATTCATGTCAAAATAAAGTGATTCTGGAAACAGCCACTTGCCTTCCCAGCCATATCAGCAGAATCTACTCAAATGGCTGATAACACAAAGTATTGTTATAAAACCTTTTATGGAAGTTCCAGTAGATTTAATTGACCTCCTGCTCAGTGTGAGCCAACAATGTGAAGTGGCTGATGAAATCTTAGGTTGAATTCTTAAGAATTACAGCATCCAGAACACCCTGGGGGATCCATCGTATCCCAGTTACTTAAGAAATATACAACTACCCAGCATCTTCTTAGAAAATGACTTTGAGAAATTATGGAGAATCTCCACTTGGCAGGCCCAGTCACTCAAGGGTTTTACACCAACTCTGTGCACACTTACTACTACTAGGACTCCTCACTCCAAAGATTCACGAGGGTCTACCATTGGTGAAAGGGCAGATACTTTTCCCATGATGTTTTATCCAATTTCTTTCTCTAAGTAATTTAAAAATTAAAAGTAGAATAGATTAGGTTGTCTACTCATCTACTCATTCTGCATGCCAGGGTCTATTTCCGTGCAACATTGTCTAGTTAGAGGGTCAATGCTTCTAAAACAGCAATTCCATCATTTCCTTTGGAAGGTTGTCCTACATTCTCTAATCATTAAATAGTTGAGAATAGTCTGAGTCTAGCCAGAATGTACTTGATTTGACCCTTCTAGTAAACCAAGAAAAAAAAATAGTTCTCTTAGCACAGGATTCTATACATCTAGAAAATGGTCAAGGCATGGTATTTGGAGTTGCAATTCTATCTTGAAAATAACCTAACCTGACATCCTGAATACGTATGTCAGGTTTGGCTGACATTTTTTAAAAAATGAAAGTAAAGATAATACACTATTTTACCCACAGTCCTGAAGGAGAGAATGCCTAATAAAACCCACCAAAAGACATTTTACAATAAAAACTCCGTATACATCCTACTAAATAAAAATATCAAGAAGAGGACTCAGAAATTGGCAAAAGTCATCCTCAATCAAAACCACTAATCCTCTATATTGGTGAGGTTTGACATGAAACTCCATAGAACTCCACATAATCCTCAGTGCCTGTGAGATGACAATAAAGGAGAAGAGGGTCAAGTAGTGAGAGATTCTGGACTTTTTCCAGCTTAAACAAGACCTGCATTACATTAGCCTACTTTATACAATTCATTTTGTCTAAGGTTTCATTCTTACAAATGACTGTTCATAGAATTAAAACCACACTTAAAATCAGTATAATTGAAAGTTTTGCTGAGGCACACAAATGGTAATTTTGCACAAGTGTTCTGTCTTATTAATTTCATTTTATTTACCTTAGATCCTGGTGTTCCAGGCTGACCCGGTGAGCCATCACGTCCCATCATACCCTATATTTTTAAGTGGAAGTTTCAAGAGTTTTATTTCCTTCAATAAAGTATAATAAAAAATCTAACTATGCAAGATAGCCTGAAGGCCAGCAAAGACCTCTTAATGTGGTTAATCAAATAACCTACAAATAGCAAAAATTTCTGGAGAGCTAGTAAAAGACAAATGTAAAGGAAAGTTCATTTTTTTCTACATTCTTACTTTCTTCCTTATGTCATGATGACTAAGAATTAGGTTTCTTGGGGAGCCTGGGTGGCTCATTTGGTTAAGTATTCAACTTCGGCTCAGGTCATCATCTCAGGGTTCCTGGATTGGAGCCCCGCGTTGAGCTCTGTGCTGACAGCTCAGAACCTGGAGCCTGCTTCAGATTCTGTGTCCCTCTCTCTCTCTGCTCCTCCCCCACTCATGCTGTTTCTCTCTCAAAAATAAATAAATTTAAAAGTAATTAAGAATTAGGTTTCTTTATAGATGTTATCCTGGTCAACTTTACTTCCAATTTCTATTTTCTTAAATGATATTCTGAAAGAGTGACAATCTAATAAATTCTCTGAATATAACAATCTCTCTTCAAGTTACAAAATAGTCATATTTTTAACTAGCCATATGACTCAAAATAAAACAACAATAACTAGCAACAAGGAACTGATTTAATTTGGAGTCTACTTTATTTTTTAAGTGTTTATTTAGAGAGAGAGAAAACACAAGTAATGAAGGGGCAGAGGGAGAGAGAGAGAGAGAGAGAGAGAGAGAATATATGAGAATGAATCCCAAGCAGGCTCCATGCTTAGTGTGGAGCCTGACACAGGGCTCGATCTCACAACCATGAGACCATGACCTAAGCCAAAATCAAGAGTTGAGATGCTTAACCAGCTGAGCCACCCAGGCACCTCTGGATTCTACCTTAAATGCCAAAACAAACATTAAAAGACATTGCTTTCTCTTAAATATAGCCAAGGAAATGTGATGAGCAAAAAATATTCAATTAATATCATCAGGAAACATAATCTCAGTATGGTCATATTGAAAATACCATGTCATCACTATTATGCTTTGCTATCAATTTAGTATATTATTTCACCTATAAAATGTAAAATACACTAATTCATAGCATAGGGTGCAAAATATTAGAAATGGCACATAATAACTATATTTCATATATCCTGATAATAATGACATTAACCTACAGGAATCCCTGGAGCTCCTTTTTTTCCTAGTGGTCCTTGAGGCCCAATTTCTCCCTAAAAATCAAATACAGATCAAATTTAAAATTGAAAATTATCAGTTCATTTCAATGAATTTCCTACCAAAGCATTATAGAATAAAAATTCAATACCAATCAGCTCAACTGCTTCCCCTTTCTCTACTGTAAACAGAAGCAACAGAGTGTAAAAAACATGGTACATGGTATCTTAAAGATCTGAGCCAAGGGTCTATGGAATCACTAAGTCAAATATTTTTATTAGAAAATCAGGAGTGATACTGTCATTGTTTGAAAGGAAGATCTGGAAGTTCACACAGAGTTGGTGAGGAGAGACAAGAGGGACAAGAGGGAGAGACAAGAGATCAATCTATTTATCATAGATTAAGAAGTATAACAGTTAACATAAATTAATAAAAAAATAGGATAGAGAATAATAGCATTTTTACTTCAATTTCTCAGATTTCTATACCCTACAAGCTAACTAGGTACTCCAAGGGAGTCTGAATCTTGAACATAAAAAAACAACAAACAACAACAAAAAAACAACAACCAACTCTGGAAAGAACATCTTCTGTGAGGGAGTTCTGGTCTTTCAAGAAATGGGTGAAATCTTCAAAGATCCCTTATTTTAATTAAATACACTCTGAGTTGGGGCTATGATTAAAAGGATTCGGAACAATGCAGAAATCTTGCCAGAGGTCAAGATGCAGAAGCCAAGAAAAGGCCAGAGGCATCTAGAATGCATGTTCAGCTCTTGGGAAACTGAATGGTGGGCTAACAGTGGGAAGAGGGCAGGAATCTTTAATACCTATGATGACCCAGGACTCTAAAAGGGGGCTGACATGGTACCCATGGCAACCAACAGGAGGCAGCTCTCCATGCCCCAATTAGGCTGACAGAACCCATGCCAATTAACATGAAGCAATGAGCTCATATTTAACAAGAAAGAGGAAGCAGCAAGCCACAAGACTGAGAGTTAACAGAAATAACAAAGGGCATTTGGTGGAATTGTTAAAACAGAATTAAGAACAATACATGAGATCTTTACTAATTAAATAATGGAATCATGAAAGACTATTAGGACTGCAAATGAAACAAGAGGCTATCAAGAATAAAAAGATGTTATTAAAAATTTAAACTTTTAGAAAAGTATTTTTTTAATCAACTGCTTAAATAACAGATTAGACACAGTAAAGGAAGAATAATTGGGCAACATATCAAAAAAATTTAACCAGAATGTAAGAAGCAAAGATATAAAAATAAGATACTCTTTAGAAACATGGATGGCAATATGAGAAGGAATAAAATTTCTCTAACTGTAATTCCAGAAGGAAGGAATAAAATTGGAAGAATTGTAATTTGGAGATAATGGATGATGTTTTCCAGAGTTAATGGAAACAATACCACACAGCCAGGATCAAACTGAATTCTCCCCAGGACGACTAAAGAGGCTGTGTATCTAGATATACTGTAATGAGTTTTAGACCAAAAAAACAAAAAAAGCAAATAAAATACCTTAAAAGAATCCCAAATAAAGGGACAGATCACTTACAAAAGAACAATACTTAGAATGAGAGCAGATGTTTCATAGTTAATAATGGCAGTCAGGAGACAATGGAAGAAAATCCTCAACATGTTAAGTGAAAATAATCATCAACTCTGAGTTGTATACCCTACAAAATTATCTCTCAAAAGCAAGAGTAAAATAAACATATTTAGAATTAGATAAATCTGAAAGTTTGTTACCAAGATATCTGTACTCAAAGAAATGCTAAAAAATAGTTCAGAAAATAGGAAAATTATCCCAAAAGGCTGGTCTAAGAGCACAAGATAGAAAAGTAACCAAGTAAAACAGAAAGCATATGTATAAATCCAAATTAATATTATCCATATAGAACAAAACAAAAACTAATTATAAGGACAAATAATACTTTCTGAAATTATATCATATTTCAACAATTAACTATTGCCACTAATGTGGAAAAAGTGCATTCTATGTGAAGATATCAACACTTTGTACTTTTAATAAACAGATCTAGGCCTAAATCTTTCAACTTTCATTAATACTCACCTTTTGTCCCATTAATCCTTGATTTCCAGGAAATCCAGGTAGTCCCTAAAAAGTAATAAAGTAGAATCTTAATTAAAAAACAAAACTATATATATATATAGAGAGAGAGAGAGAAAGAGATTGATTGATTGAGAGAGAGACTGTATCATTAAAGAAGAATAAGTCCTAATCAGATTTTTAACTTGTAAATAATGCATAATTTCAAACCTGTATCATCCACTTACACTATAACACTGCTACTGATAATAATCCAATTTTGGAAAAGAGAGTATTTATGAAATTCATTATTATATGAACATCCACTGGTATTTAAAGTTTTAAATAAAGGCTTTCAGAAAGAAAAGCTTATGAGGGTATTAATTAACTTGATTTTTCTTTGAGACCAACATAAGTGATAAAATAAGAAGGATATTTCATTTGAACATATTCCTATATTATTTAAAATGAATAATGCAAGAAAAACTATCACATCATAGGAGTTCAGATTCAGTACAACAGTTCCAAAGGCGCCCACTGTCTCACAACCATAATTAAAAACTAACAAGACTAACCAATATCCTCCAAATTGAGCCTTGAAACACCCAGGAACCTAATTTCTTGTATGAAATACATCAATCTTTGTCCTAATGATTTCCTTACTGACACAATCATGAAGAATATGCAGATCACATTTGAGAAAGAAATACAAAGAGCTCTTTCACATGTACAATCCACATGTATAAGTTCTAGCAATTTTCAGAGAATATTAATGATCATTGTATACATTTGAAAATAACAGCACATTCGTTAACGGGAAAGCAATTCTACAGTCAATGAATTTACCAAAATAATCTTTCACCACCCAAAGCAAACAGTGATGGTACTAATCAATTTTCATTTTTATTCATTTCTCTTAGCTCCTTTCTTAATGACACTGCAGTTGAAATAAGTAACATTTGTATGTATATATCTATGTAGACAGACTCCGGCAGGAAAAGGAACTTGAAAGACCAGGAAATTGGGCCCCATCGGTATTTCTTTGAAAGCCCTCTGCATCATCAGGGCTTTTGAAGAACAGCAGTACTCCTCAGAAAAGCAAGGCAGGTGGTGGAGAGGCCACTGTCAATGAGATCAAGTTATCTTCTATTCCAGGGAGAATTGGCCATTTACTTGATTTTCACATCTTGATTTTATTAGCACAATACTGGTCAATGTGTTAGCCACAATTATAGTGCAAGACATATGCATACAGTTTTAGTTTTAAAATCTGAACTTGAATCATAAATTGGAATTCAATTTGATTCTATTTGGTTCCATTTATTTTGCCACAGCACCATACCCTTTGCAGAGAAAAGATGTATCTGAGCAATGACCATCAACCAAGGGCTTGTAGTCTAGTTGAAAACACAAACCTTTAAAAACATACTAACTAGAAAATAACATAAAACCACATACATTTTAAAGTGACGTTATAAAATATGAGCATGGTGTACCCTAAAACATAAAGTAAAATTAAAATATTTGACTTGTATGTATAAAGAACATAAAATGATATGAATTATATCCTTCCAAGGTGGGAAATACATATTCTTAATGTAATCAGTTAAGACTAATATTGTTTCAAATAAAGGCCTCCATTTCAATAGACCATAATTTGGCATGAAACCATCTGTAATCAGCTCCCATTCAAATACACATATACACAAACCCACTATAGGTTTAGACTAATTTCTGAATTTAAATAAAATCTGTAAACTCTTATCAGATACAAGATGGCCATACATTGTTCTATAATGAAAGAGGTGCAGCTGTGGCCATTCAGTGTCCTTTAGCCCCACGAATCCCTAAAGGGGTTGTGCAATTGCTCACGATACTGTCAGACCTGAGGAACTGAATATCTTGCTGCATGGTGCCCTTTATTGTTTAGTTTCATCACTATTCAAGTCTCTATGCCCTCACACAATCAATATCAGTATGAATCAGTTACAGATATCCTACCCCTACTCCTGTTTTCTGAAGCCAATTTCAGGGTCAGAAAGGCTACATCCTCACTGTGGAGGAAAATCGGAGTAACACCCAGGCACCCTGGCCTCCACCTCCCAGAAGCCTTGAGAGCCCCCACAATTCATTTTCTGGATCCGATTTGACATCTTATTATCTAAATAATTATAATACTAAACTTGGTCTATATTTGAATAGAGCCTCAAATGTTATTTCAGCATATCAGACATTGAGGGTATTCTGGGGGGATTCCAGATCTGAAAAAAATTCTTTTTCCTATTGTCTGCTTAACATGTTAGTAAAACATTAAAATATATTTCAGACATATGAAGTCATGTATTTTATGCCCAACTATGCCAAGAAGTCTTATTTTAAAAATATCAACCAAAAATATGTAAAACTACATAATATTAAAAAAGAAAATGTAAACCTGATTTATGAAAGCAATTCTTGGCAAAACTAACATAATACCATGAGCATGCCTAGAATACAAGACTGTTGACAGACTAACCAGAACTGAAACCAATCAGAGCTATATTAGTTAATAAAATTCTCCTATATTTTATTTTCCTGGGCTTCCACTTATTGAAATTCACTAAATTTTGCCAATTTTACACTAGCAGAAATATTATTCAAAACCACTTGAAATTTAGCAGTTTGCTGATCCAAAGTACTTAGTAACAATTACTTCATACAATAAATGTTTTCCAAGCAAACTATTTTATATTTCACTTTTGGCCTGGGTGGTTCTGGATTCAGGCAACTGTGATAATGTGTAAATAAAGACAGAAACAAGCATTTTATTTGGTAAGAGTAAAGGGGCATATTTCCCCCCTTCTGTGATTTCAGTTTGGGTTTGAGCAAGAGCAGAAAGTCAACTGGAAAATCCTGCATAATGTTGTGGTGAAAAAATGTAGACATTAAAAAAATGTTCTAAAAGCTTCTCTGTAACCGTTAAACCATTGATGTATAACAAAAAAGTCATTAAGAATTGAAATACATATTTTAGAATAAAAAGTCTGGCCCTTATTTCCTAAAGACTACTTTACAAAGAAGAAATGTGTCCATGATACATTACTTGGAAAAGATAAAACATCACTTGATACTTTCTCACGTCCCATGAATGCATTTACCTTACCCCTGAAATCAGCGCATCTTGGATCCAACCTGCCTGTAAGGAATGCAATATTTTCAGTGTAGTAAAAACAAATCTAACCTGTTAATGGTGTTTTTCAGAAGTTTTTATTTATTTAGAGAGTGTGCATGCATGCACACATGAGCAGGGGAGGGGCAGACAAAGAGGGAGACAGAGAATCCCAAGAAGGCTCGGAGCTGTCAGCACAGAGTCCAGTGCAGGGCTGGAACTCACAAACTGTGAGATCATGACCTGAGCTGAAATCAAGAGTCAGACGCCTGATCGACTGAGCCATCCAGGCACCCCCATTAATGGTAATTTTCAAAATTTGTAGAGTGGTAGAGATATTTAATATACAATTATCAATATATTAGAAGCATGTTATGTTTTCTATTATATCAAGAAGTGATGTGTTTGTTCCTAAAGATTCATGAAGAAAAAGCACCTATGTTTAAAGTATTGTTCTTATTAGCTACAAAAAATCACAATGATTATTATGATTATTAGTAAAAAGCATAGTGGAAGCAGTTACAAGTTTTGACAATGAAGTCAGCCAGCCCATTATCCGGTGGCTGATGGACTCCAGGCCTGTTATTTAAACTGTGGAATCTTAGTATCCCCATTTTTTATATGATGAAAGTAATGGGATCTGCATCACAGAGTTGGTACATTATATTAACTCTCACAAGTGCTCAGCTCAATGCTGCACATTAATGAATACATCTTCATGACTGTCTTTTCACAGCTCCTCCCTTGACCTTTGAAAGTTGTGAAATAGATGAAGTCAATTCTCTCCCATGTCTCAAACTTTGTCCTCCTTCTCCAATGCAGGATGTTGTTGAGTTTTTGTTTTGTTTTGTTTTGTTTTGTTTTGTTTTGTCTTTCCACCTTTCTCTACCTTTGTTTCCAAAATCTCCCAGTATACCCATGATTGATTCCAGCAATCTAAGGCTTCCCTTGGGGGTGCCAGATGGTATTGCCCCTCTTCCATTAACTGTGCCTTTTCCTGTTTGGCTAACTTTAGGACTTTTGCTTTTTAAACATTTATATGTAGTTCATCACAATTGTTTCAGAAAAAAATGTAACCAAAAGTTTCAAATATATTTTCAGCTGATCCTCATGGTTTTCAATCCTTTTATAAAATTCCACACTAACTGACAGACCACTATGAATGATGTACGAAAGATTATTCTGTGGTAAGAGAAGTCTAAAGACAAGTAACTCACAAACATAGCTGCCAAACCTAAAAGAAACCAATATATAAATACTTGCAATAAACCCATAATAAGGAAATCACCAGCTTTACTATGTCCCTGAATACTTTAACACAGTTTTACAACTGCCTTTAATCATCAAGGGGAAAAAAGTAATCTGAGTAACATTGGATGAATTTATTCTTCCCTAGCCTACAGATCAGGACCCACATGGGACTGAACCCAAAGTATCCAAAGATAAGTCATTTCAACAGAAAAATGCTTTGGTAAATATTTCTAGGATACTCATGTTTATATACAACATAAAGTGTCACCAGTTTGACATAAAAAGTTAACAGGGATATTATCAGAAGGAAAAAGTGATCTGGGAGCCCCGTACAAAGTTGCTTAATGTTACAGGCATTTTTCTTTGACATCTAAAAGCATTTCTATGTTTTTTTAAAACGTATATTTATTTTGAGACAGACAGAGAGAGAGAGAGAGAGAGAGAGCGAGCACACTCAAGCAAGCAGGGAATGAGAAGAGGAAGAGAGAAAGAATCCTAAGCAGATTCCATGCTGAGTACAGAGCCTAATTTAGGGCTCAATCCCATGACCGGGAGATCATGACCTGTGCTGATGGACGCTCAACTGACTGAGCCATCTGGGCACCCCTCTACATTTTTTAAAGGCCAAAAAGATATTCTAAACAACTTTGTTATTGTACAAGTATCATTTTGAGGGACAACACAAAAAAGAGACAAATGTTTAACAAATTAACATACCTAAAAACTCAGAAGAGAAGGGGGAAAGGTTTCAGAGACTCAGGGACGGTCTCTGCACTACCCACATCATGGGAAGGTTACATAACCACCCTGAACCCAGGAATCCAGAAAAATAACCTGTCCCTTTACATTATTAGCAAGTGATATCATGCACGTAAAATATATTAGTGAGTTAAAATGAATGTATGCATATAGACACATTCAATTCCATTTGAAAGTAGTTCCAAAACTTTTTTCTGCTTTAGAATTTATGATCCTCTGAGAACCTAAAAAATATAGACCATATTTTTTGGTACATGGAGCTTCACCGTATAACTCAAAGTGTGATGAATTTCTCAGTAAGGAAAAAAAAGAAAATGAATTTTTCAAAGACCTTTACAGTCAACTCAGTTGCTTAGAATTTATACACTTTTTAGAGAAACTGAATTACTCTTTAAAATTTTCCATATGATAGAAGTCACCAAAAAAAATTTTTAACATCAAAGGTGAAACTAGTTTGATGATGAAATCAAATGAATTTTTAACCTTAATAAAATAAAAACCAATTATATGAAAATTACGTCTAATTAGTTGTCATGTATCTTTTATTTATAACCTATTTTTTAAACATGCATATATTGTTACACCAAATCATATTTATTGTGCAACTCAGCCCACTGTGAATTTTGCTCTGCTTATAAAATGTATGTCCCTATTTTCCTATTGAAAAAGGAGATAGTACACTAAAAAGCATTCACTGAAAGGAAAAAACTTAAAGGAAATGATGTTTTCTATTGACTCATGACAAATTACACACATTTAGTGGCTTAAAAGAACATCAACATATTCTCTTAAGGTTCTGTAGGCCATAAGTAATGCATGGGTCTCACTGGGCTAAATTCAAGGATTTGTCAAGGCTGCACTCCTTTCTGGAATCTGTAGTAAAAAAAAAAAAAAATCATTTCCTGCTCATTCAGGTTACTGGCACAATTCAATTCCCTGTAGTTCAGGGGGATGGGGGAAACAAACAAAGTGTTCTGTTTTCTTGCTAACTATAAACTAAAGACCATTCCCAGCTTCTAGAAGTTACCACAATCCTTGGATCATGGTCCCCTTCCTCCATCTTCAACAGCAGCAACTGGCTGGTCAAGTCCTTCTGGAGTTGAATCTTTTTGACCCGTTTCTCAAGCATCTTCTTCCACTTCTAATTATTTGGGATTAGACTGAGCCCACTCAGATAATCCAGGATAATATCTCCATCTCAAGGTCAATGAACTTAAATCACAACTGCAAAGTCCCTTTACAATGTGAGGTAAATGTCCTGGATACTAGGACGCAGATATCTCTCAGGAGGAGGAAGAGAGTCATTATTTTGCCTACCACAGAAATATTACCTAAAATCCAAGGACCAGATAGTTTCTAATTTATTTAAATGTCTCCAGGGTCCTGAAGATGGAGATCATTGAAGTTCAAATTATGAGGCCACCATACCCTAATAACAAATCCAGTCAAGAATAATACCTAAAAAAGAAACCTCCAAGCTCATCTAATTTAATACAAACACAAATGGATTTACTATAATGTTAGTAAATCAAATATAGCAGTGCATTAGAAAAGCAGAGAATTAACAGGGCTTGTTTCAGGATGGAATGAATGTTCAACATTAAGAACTATACCCATATGATACATTCACATAAGTTATTAATAGTTTAAAGGAAGAACAATACAAAAATCATCTAAAAAGTACTGAAAGTGAATTTTATACAATTTATCACACATTACTAAAAATTCTTAAGAACCTAAGACTAGAACTTGGTAAACCTAAATCTGAATCCATTGGAAATCGATTGCAAACATCATACTTGGTGACACACTAGACATTTCTGCTTAAAATCAGTAATAAAGGCATAAGCTATATTTAGAAGTAGCGATTCCACTTACAGGAATGCATCCTTCCCCAAAATATTGCATAGTATATGGGAATATATATAACATCAATAGGAGAAGTTAGATGAAATACATCATCCATGCTATAAACGAGATAGACTTTATATTCTCTAATATCCAGATATGGCAAAACATTTATAATACTGTGAAGTAAAATAAAATTTCAAAAGACATGACTTTTTATCTTAAAAATGTGTATGTGTTCTGTTTATGTATTTGTATACACAAGTTTGGAAAGAATCTTAATAAATGAATAACGATTGTTATCTCTGGGCATGGGGATGGGATTTGGGTAAATGAAGGCAGATTTTGAAATTTACAACACAACTTCTATATTTTTTTGCCTATTTCAGAGAAGTTAAAGTATATAAAAATGAATAATACATAAATATAAATAAAATAAAATGTACAATAAATAGAGGCATCTAGGTGGCTCAGTCAGTTAAGCATCCAACTCTTGATTTCAGCTCAGGTCATGATCTCATGGTTAGTGAGATTGAGCCCCACAATGGGCTCTGCACAGACAGCTCAGAGCCTGCTTGGGATTCTCGCTCTCCTCTCTCTGCCCCTCCTCCTGCTGATACTCTCTAACATTTTTTGAAATGTACAATAAGTAATAAAAGTTTGCCCACAGTTTTACATTGCAAAACTTTCTCAGAAAAAAATATATTTCCCCTCACATTTAAGTCATTCAATAAACGACTGCTAAATATTTATTTTTCAAAATAAAAAAGTAAAGATTCTAATGGTTGTGGCTATTGGGCTAAAACACACACACACACACACACACACACACACACACACACACACACACACCCACAGGGGTGCCTGGGTGGTTGAGTCATTTGGGTATCTGACTCTTGATTTCAGCTTAGGACCCAGCCCCACATTGGGCTCTGTCTTGACAGCATGGAGCCTTCTTGAGGTTCTTTCTCCTCTCTCTCTCTACCCCTACCCCACGTACTCTCTCTCTCTACCTCTCAATATAAATAATTTAAAAAAAAACTAAAATAACAAGAAGTACAGTGCAACCTCAGAGATTGACTCACTGCTGTGACCTGAGAGGGTAACATGTTAGCTTAGTTTCACACCTTGGTAGGTTATTCTCACAGAATACTTTTCACACATTGCTAAAGACATACTGTTAGACAAAGGCCTCAGTCTTCCCATCTAGGGAAGAATAATAAATACTGTGTTTAAGAAGCAACTTCCTTGAAAAAAAATACAGGAATTTGGCATTTCTTCCTCACCATTTCTTCCATTTCTCTGTAACAGAAGTAACAGAACTTTTCTAAATAAAAATGGTAACACATCAGGTCTAAAAATTGTTTTTTTAAAGACTATAAACATCTTCAAAGCAAATATCTAGGATAACTAATAACCCAAAAGTTTCATTCAAGTTATAACAAAATAAATTTAAGTGACCAAATTCCTATCTTTGTGAGGATTTATCTATCTTCATATAAATAACTTTAGTCTTATTCAATTGCATGCAGATTTCTATTTTCCAAGACAAATTTGCTTCTGAAGTTTTGTCAAAAAGTTATAAATGATTTTAAATACACCAAGAATACTGAATCCATTTGGAAATATAATTTCATATTATTATTCATGGCAATATTGAAATTTATTTAGTCAGAGAAAGATATTAAAGCACATAGAACCTTAAAAAATAATGAGGTAAATAATAAGATAATAATTCCATTTTCATTTACTAATGTCACTAAAATTAATTTTTCTCCTGGAGTAGGTAACTTTGTCTTTCTACTACCTGCATATTTCTCTATTTTGATTAACCTGTATCATAGTCTTTAATATCACTAGTTTTCTTTTTTTTTTTTTTATCAGACACACATAAGATAGCCATTAAAAATGCAGTTTCCTTGGTTTCAGTTCCTAATTCTGATACATTAGGACTGGAATGGGCCAAGAAATGGAACTTTAATAACCATCTCTGGAGATTCTGATTAAGGTACTCTGGATCAGAGCTGGAGAAACACTGCTCTACGTGTACTGAAAAAAAAAAAAAAAAAGACTCTTGAACGTTATTTGCATTGGAGTGTTAAGCTAGAATAGTCATCAAAGAGTTTTTTTTATTTATGATTATCTACCAATTAAATTTTCTTATAATCCATGTTATGTCTCTCTGGTCAAAAACAACTATAGATCATTTCCCCACCAATTTTTAACCCTTTATCAAAATTCTTAATACTCAGCCTTTCATGATTAACTTCATTTGCCTTTAATGGCATTTAAGAGTCTTAACCTACCACAGGCTTTTCATATAAACTTTTGTACAATATGTTTATTGAGTAAATTTTCTATTTCTCCTAACTGGAGAACAATTGTTCCATCTAAAGCCACCGGATACAGTATTGTACATTCTGTGATTGCTAGCAAATATTAACACCTGACTCCACATCTCAATAAGAATCTGCAACAATTCAGGGCAACTAGGTGGCTCAGTTGGTTAAGTGTCTGACTCTGGCTCAGGTCATGATATCACGGTTCATGAGTTTGAGCCCCACCATCAGGTTCTGTGCTGACAGCTCAGAGCCTGAAGCCTGCTTAAGATTCTGTCTCTCTTATTCTCTTTCTCTGCCCCTCTCCCACTTGTGCTCTGTCTCTCTCTCTCTCAAAAATAAACACTAAAAATTAAAAAAAAAAAAAAAAAAAAGAATCTGCAACAATTCTAAAGTTCTCTAATGGTGGTTTCCCATTTTGTGTGATTAGTCATTTCATTCTTAAAATCCATTGTTCAGAAGTTCTCCATATTCCACCTAAATCCATCAGTTAAGTGCACTCTTTTTATGTAGCCAGCAGAAAGAAAATTCTATCACAACAAAGAAATTATTCATTGTTTTTAAAACTGATAGATCATAAAACTCTTTAGCCCTGATTTTAGTATTAGTTTATCAAATCAGTCTTTATACTTCACCCGCAAGAGATCTTCACTGAAAAATCCTAGTCCCTATGTTCTAATAAAACTATTAAAAGAAATTAATATTCCAATATTATTTGATAATTTCCATTGGATTGAACCATTAGGGTAGTACATGACTTCTAGAATATATTCATAAATACTAGTCTACTCATGATTCATACACTCTTTTGTTAAAACATACCTTGGGTTTTTCCCCTACAACCCCTGAATTATCTATCTATGCCAAAAGCATTTCAAAGCCACACATTTTTAAGGAACCAAAATTAAAACAGCAAAGCAGCTATGGCTTAACTAAGCATACATTTCAAACAATAGAACACCTCAGTATTCAAAATTATAGAAATCATTTTTATAAACCATCTAAGTACCTAGAACTATTGGCAATCAATTACTTATTAGGAGCTTACCTCATCATCAAAAATAAAAATGCACATTGGTATAAACAAGTATTTTTAAGTGCTCTTTCTCAGATATTCCCCATATGTATTTTACACACCCTAACATACTGAGAATATAAATGATTTTCTGATGTTCTCAGGGACATCAAACATTTGTCTAGTGCTCAATGTGGTAACCACACTCAAGCATTTTGAAAATATTTCTTAAAATATAAAAACAAGAGCTGTTTAGAATGAAATAATCTAGTTACCAAAGTGTGCACTCCACATCAACAATGTATTAGTTTCCACACTTGTGAAAATAGAACGAATGGAAAACATTCTCATTTCGTCTGCTAAAATAGCCACTAATATGGATCATGAATCCAGTATTAAAATATATATGCCTTGTCTTAAACAACATTGTTAATTCTGTAGTTTCATGCTTTGAAAATGGAGAATGTATTTGGACTAATTCAAAAGTATCGTATGATACCTTATAACAAGATTAAAAGTATACAAAACAACCCCAGCCCCTGTATGACTAAAGAACATAATTTTAAAGTCAAAGTCTTGAAAGCTTTGAAACCTAGACTAAATATCCTGTACATATGGTGATGTAAGCTTCCTGTCACCCATTCTCCAGAGGTGGATGTAATCAATCCCCATGTCAGTGAGAAGTGAGCCTATGTAAGCAACATGAAGATTCTATTTACCCATATTATATGTTAACCATTCTAAGAACTAATCACACGTCATTTCCTAGGTTCAATTACATTCAACGCTCTTGTCATTTCAGAAATCGATAAAGCCTTTTTGAATTATAAGGAAACAAATAAACAAGGGAAAGACTGAAATAAATCCATTTTAATGCTGATCAATAATTTTACAATGAACATATTTAAAAGATTTCTTCAGAACAGAAAAATGATCAGTACCATAAACACAGAGCCCCCAAATTTAAAATCCATAAAGTCACTTTATTAAAGTTGTTTGATGGTGGTCTGGTTTACTCTGCCAGTGGAATCATTTATAATGGAAAGAATTAAGTGAATCATTTGTTAAATCTAGTGGGATTTTATTAACTAATTTATACAGATAATGGGCCATTTGTTTTTTATGTTTAAAGAAACAGATACAATATTTTCATAGTCACTACAAAGCCAAAGGCCTTATTCTGGGAAACCAAAAAATTGCAGATATCACCGAACAAAGTTAATCACTCCTGCAGATAAATCAGACTTATACATTATTTAATTTAGATAAAACCAACTTCAAAATTCATTCTAAGGGTTTACTCTCAATCAGGTTTTAAAACATAACCCACCCTGGAATCAGCAGGGGATTATTACAATAATAAATACAATTCAATTTTTCGAATATTCTAAGTTGTTAAATGCGAGCTGCCTTGATACTAAGAAATGCCACGTGAAATTCTCAGGAAACATCGGGTTAAGCTTGTTTCACTCAACACATAACAAGGATGTGTCCTTCCTGGTGCCTGAAAGAAGAGTGGGAAAAAGATGTTACAAATCTCTACAGAATATTTTAAAAAGCTTGTTACTCAAATGCCAATCAAATAGGAACAAAAACAGAACTTGGGTTTTTCTCTTCCTAATAATTTCTTCCTTCTCAATATAAATTAAAAAATACAGTCAAGTAGGTAAATAAGGATACCTCCACATTGCTAATATAATAAAGTGAATTATTCCACATGGGAAACCACCATAGCCTTTTGACATTAACTTTCTCCCAAGAAGTTTATGGATGTCTTTGGCTTATAAGCAGAAAAATGACAAGTCAAATCACCACACCAGAGAAAAGGCAATTAAACAAAACACCTACTCGTCTCTTAAGTACATGATGACTTGGACCAGTTCAGCAGCTAACATTACACCATACACACAAACACAAATTGGGGGTTTAGAAATTTTCTAAAGACATGAGGAAAGGAAACAGAAACCTCTATGAGCCAATGTCCTTGAATATATAGTACAGGGAACACTACATCTTCATTCCTAGAAAAATGATACAGCGAACATTTCCAGAATAAAAAAGGCTTAACACATCCTTATTTTAGAAACGTGTGCTCACCTCCATAGCTCCAGAAAAAGTGCCATCCTTTCTCTCATCCTCATGGAGCTCCAGGAATCTTGGCTCAAAGAGTGGAGTCCAGGCCCTGCTTACACATCTTCGCCATGAGCCACAAGGGGCTGGCTGATCAGGAGAGAAGTAGCGAGCAAACGCCTCAGACCGTCTGAGGAAAAATGTTACCCTAAATACAGCATGTCATCAGGATGGAGCAGCAGGACAAGAACAGCTATGACAAAGAAGCAGTGGAAATGTTGACACCACAGATAATTTGGCCAGCAACAATGGGCCATGGGAAAGTAGCTGGTCAACATGATGATTTGCCCTAAAAGTTCATTTGGTCAAATATGGATGTTTCCAGTTTTTGTTTTTCAACTAATTGAATTTGGTGTGTCGGTGCCCTGTCATCCCATCCACTTAACTGCCCAAGATAAAATCGGAGTGATTTGTGAAAACACATGAGGATTCCTTGGAGCAATCTGATTGTTCTCTATTCCTCGGCACAAAAATGAAAATGTCATCTGACAAGCTTAACATATTTTAAAAACAGAACAGAAAGGAAACACTGTAAGCCACTCACAATCCAGACCTCAATTTTTTTTATAATGTATTACAAAAACAATGGCATGCTCAGGGGAGAAAATAAAATACAGATAAATAAATGGAACATAACAGACATCAAAAACCAACCTGGGGAAAAAATAAGCCAGGTAACCAAAACAGGATTAAACTGTATGTTTACCGTGCAGATTATTTTTTACACATACACATTCATATAGTATCAATTTTTCTAAACTATGTTTAAATCCATATACATTTTACACAGTTTATATATATAACACATTAAGTATCAGACATTTAAACTGTTCCAACCGTGCAAGACCTATAGGCCAAAAGTTACCAAATCGAATGACACAAAAATAGAAAAATGAGAAGTTGATGCATTAAGGTTTTAAAAACACTTGACAGTTTAGCAAAATTTCTAAATCAGAAGATATCTGTGGCTGGGGAGCCTTGCTTTTAACCAAACTGTCATTGAAACTTGTTTACCTATGTGCTTTAATCCCAAATGGTTTTAATCGATACATGTGCTACTACGAAGTGTGTGATAGGTATCAGTATGTGCTCACACGCCTTTTGACACGGGTCCACTCCACAAATGATTTGATAACAAGCCCCCGTGTACTACTGCCCTGTGGCTGCTGTAAAAAAAAGTCACCACAAACTTGGTCATTTGAAACAAAAGAATTTTATTCCCTCCCACTTCTGGAGGCCAGAAGTCTGAAGTCCAGAGCTTAACAGGGTTGTGTTCCCCCCAGAAGCTCTAGCGGAGAATCCATTCTTCATCTCTTCCAACTTCTGGTAACTGTCAGCATTCCTTGACTTGTAGCTGTATCACTCCCACTTCAGCCACCACGTTCTCACCTCTGCCTCTGACTTTAATTCTGCTCTCAGCACCTTTGAACTTGTATCAGCTACCCCTCAGACAATCCAGGATTGTTTCTCCATCACCATATCCTAGTTTAATCACATCTGCAAAGGCCCTTCATTCAAGTAAGATAACATTTACCGGTTTCAGGCATTAGAGGGTCTGATTATCTTGGGGGGGGGGGGCATTTTCAACCTAGTACACCCTAGTTATTCACAGAATCCGCCTATAATTTCCTTGAATCTGACCCACTATCTCTTATTGGAATTGTATTAGCCTCCATTTGTACATGTCTATTCTTTTCTCATTACCCAAAGCACAGGACACCATTTAAATGTCTTTGTTATTATCCAGCAAGTCCCATGTGAAAATATCGTACGATCATCTCCCTCAGTACAAACTTATTCTCCCTGCTCTCTTTTCTATTTATTGCTTGGTCTCCCTGTGCTATCATCCATGCAGAACTTTGAGAGTCATCCTTTTTCATCATTAAGTAACACATGCAATTGGTCCTTGAACCCTGCTGGTCCACCTTTCAGTTCATTTCAAACCAGTCCCACCCCACTCCCTCCTCCCACTCTCAATGTTCATGCCCTAGTTGTACTGGGGCACAGCCCAGCTAGACAGCTGCAAGGCTCTGTCCTCTACCTCAGCTCACCTTTATCTATTCTCTTTTCTGCTGTCAGAATCACCTCTCTAAAACTTTCTGAATTTGGGGCACCTGGCTGGCTCAGCTGGTTCAGCGTCTGACTTTGGCTCAGGTCGTGATCTCACAGTTCGCGAGTTCAAGCCCTGCAAAGAGCTTTGTGCTGACAGCTCAGAGCCTGGAGCCTGCCTCAGATTCTGTGTGTACCTCTGTCTCACTCACACTCTCTCTCTCTCAAAAATAAACATTAAAAAAATTTTAAACTTTCTAACTCTGATCAACTCACTTGCCTACTCAAAACCTTTGAAAAGGTCCCACTGCTGTCAGATTTAAGGGCAAACAGCACAGACATATGGGGCCCTTTGGGATTTGGCTGCTACCCACCCCCACAACCTCATCTTCTATTTCTATCCCATCCTTTTCATGTATCCTAAGCAGCCTGAACTAGTGTCAGCTTTTCGTAAAGTATCATGATTTCTTTTACTTTGACACTGTGGAATATGCTACAGGTTCCTGCCTTGCCAGGCCAAACAACTAGACAACTCCTATTTATCTTCCAGGATGTGGCCAAGAGACTACCTTGTTTAGGAAATGTATCTCTATGTGCTTTAAACGAGTGAATTGTACAGTACGTGAATTATATCTCAATAATGCTATTATTAAAAAGAAAAGAAGAATGAATTGGGCCAAGTGATGATCCCAAACTCATGTAGTGTTACACACATCTTCTTCAACTTTGCAAGACCCCATGTGCCTACCTCCTTAACATTTCTACTAAACTATCTACTGGCTCGTGTGACTGTTTGAGGGCAGGGCCCTCACAAATTAATCTTCACGTTCTCCTGGAATAGTATAATGTCTGGCACAATGAATGATCAGACTATAATCCTTAAACGGAGCATTCCGTGGTTGAAACCCATTATAATATGTCCAGCAAGTGTTAGAACTGAGTATCTGGTCACCTGGGTTGAAGTTAAGTATGTATGATTTGGCACTTAGAAAGTAAATCACCTTTGGGACTAAATCACCATTAGAATTGGCCTATACTAGACTTTAAAATTCAAAGTATGGGCATTTGAATGTAATTGTACTTTAGACAATATAATCTTTTCCCAGTGAAATATAGCCTTTGTCCTCAATTTGAATTCCAGGAATTAGGGTTCATATTTATCAATCTGCTTACAGGGATGAACCATGATCTGGCTGCTACAAGCTGTGTTTAATTAGCTTTAAAGCATTTTTCTAAGAGCTTCTGCCCTTCCAATTTAAGCTCCATTAATTTTTGGCTGCCACATTATAAAACAAAGTGAACATGTCCTTTTTAGCAGGGCTAAATCATTCATCATAAATACTTACAACCCACATCCACATGCAATGGAAGAATACTCATTTGTTTGCATTACCAAATATAAAAACTTTCATTTTCTCCTGTTTTCAAAGCTTTTCCACAAATGGTAAAGATCAATCTTCCCAGGATGTTACTTCTAACAACCAAGTTTTCATTAATGGCCAAAGGAAGGGAATAATTTGTAATTACATTCTTTATTGTAAAATAATACACATCACAAGAATTCTATCCAGATAACGTGGGCCAATTTTAGATGCTTAATCTATTAATTGCTTTCCTAAGAGAATATGTCTTCTGGCCTGGGAATCCTGGCTTCTTCTCCAGAGGTTTGCAGGAAAGAGAAAGAGAGGGAGAGGAGGGGTAGGGACTGTTCTTGCCTTCCCTGATCTGAAGGGACAGAACTGGAGAGAGTCCAAAGAGTTACACTTGGTAACTCCCAGTCTTCTATGTCGCTGGTTTAGAAGAGATTACATTCCAGATACTTCCACCGTCCCACTACCATGATTCCCTGCCCCAACACCTTGATTGCCTTGGAACTTTGTAATTAGCTTTTGTTTCTTTATCCCTTTACTGTCTACCTCCCCTGCGAGTCTGTATGGCTCCATGGGCAGTCCCGTTGTTTCTCTCACTAAAACCAATGCCGTATACATTCTGGGAACACAGTGAAAACAGGAAGGGAGCAAAGAAAGAAAAGATTTAAATCCGAAGGGCCATCCATGTTGCCTGGGATGGAATTTTATCCTAGTGCAAAAGTTCTAGATGAAGGTAAATCTTGAACAAAGTGGGAGCAGGCAGGGCACAAGAAAACACAGATGGGCATCTGCTTCTGGCTGCTGTAAGGAACAGGCATCCTTGGGAGAGGAAAAGAGCCCCTGAGGGCCCCTAATTTCCTATTTATCCTATCTGGCTTAATTAACAGGATCCCAACAGTATTATTTTTAAAGTGAATATATGCCGCTCACACTGCATAATTGCTCACATTTACACTTGGTCAGTCTACCCTTTCTAACATTGTTTCTGTGGGAAGAGTCACAATCCAAATAACTGACTCAAAGACTTAAAACACAATCAGCTCCAATTATAACCTGTTTTTCATTTCAGTTGTCTCTTATTTCCCTCTCCTATTCCATTTGAACTTTCTCTCTCTCACCTGTCTGTCTTCCCTTGTCCTGCCCGTGTTCATGTAAATGCATGCACATGTGCTCACACACGTGCATACATACACACACACACACTTTATATTGTTTGAAATAAGAACAAATAAACATACCCACTCTCATATCCAGTTACCAAGTCCTAGAATTCTTCCTTAATAATAAAAATTATGAGTTAGACATCCGGTGTTCACATTCCATTCCAATTCACACCCTGAGGCCTTATTTTGCCCATGCCCAGTCTGTCAAAATAGTTAGCAAATTGACGTCTTGATTCCAGTCTCTTCTCTTTTCAATCCATCCTGAATCTATCAGGAGCTCATAGTTGCCTCTAAAGCACTATTTTATATCACATTACTCTTGTTTTCTCATGTCACTTCCATGGCAAGTGAAAAAAGTTTACTTCCCGAATTACTTCTCTCCCAAATTGGAGTTGAGGATCTCCATATTATGATTCTATCCAACTTCCCAACTTCACTTCCTACCGCCCAGTAAGGACCTATCAGTGCAGCCTCAGGACCTCATTAAGATCAATTCATCATGGGGCACTGGGTGGCTCAGTCGGTTAAGCATCCACTCTTGGTTTCCACTATCAGGTCACTATCTCATGGTTCCTGAGATTGAGCCCTGCATCAGGCTCTGCGCTAACATTGTGGAGCCTGCTGGGGATTCTCTTTCTCTCTCTTCTTTTCTCTCAATAAACAGTAAAAAAAAAAAAAAAATCATTTCATCATTTCTTGGGCACACACTTAACCATCCCAGCCTGTGTGCCTTTACTAATATTCTTTCTCCCTCTTGTCTTCCTTTCTTTCCCAGTCACCCTTTCAAGATAAAATCTAGCCCCAAATCCTTCATAAATATTTCTCATGATACAAGATTCCCTTTCTCTACTGCTTCTGCACTTGAGATAACTCCATGCATTTGTGCAATGTTCTCACATTTTTTTTTTTCATGTTTCCTATGTAAGCCTCCCAACAACACAGCAAAGTAGGTATGGTTAAGTATGCACACTTCACAGATAAGGAGAAAAGTTTTCAAAGAGGCAAATTGATTTAGCCAAGCTTGCATAGCTGGAGTGTGGCAGAAACTATCTTTAAACCCTGGCCTTCAGATTCCATGTTAAATCCCTACTTGGCATTTACTAAAAATTGCCGCAGGTTGGCAAGGATTTGCATCCTTTTTTTTTTTTTTTTTTTTTTTTACTAGATTATAAGTTCCCTGAAGGCAGTAGCTGTGTAGAGAACTTGCGCTAATGCATTATAATACACAAGATGAGAAGTTAATCAATATCTGATTGCGGCATCCTAAGAGGAGTTCAGTCTGTCCATGTAAGAGGCTTTAATGATTCCTCTCTCCCTCTTCTGTCCAGTATTTAGACTCTGAGGGCTCGTGTGAACATGCTGTGATAAACTGCAATATATCTTGGCGATTTTTAAATTTCTTAAATCTAATTATCCCCAAAACAAACTGCAAATTCCCTAACAATAAGTAACTTTGACGAATAAAATGAGACCTGCTGATCTTTAAATGTTGGCCAATGTCGGCCAGGAGTTGTAGGAATAAAAGGCGGGGGAGACTGTAAGTGAAACTGAGTCCCCTGGCGCACTTGCTAACGACACATATATTGAGGATTCAGAATCGGTACTTTTTCCATCATATGTTTCTTACCCCAATTCTTATTGAACGCATGATCCCAGAAAGCAGACTACAAAACAGCGAACCAGTGACAAGGTGACACTGACTAAAGGGTCAGCAACAGACCCTGTTGTTCGTATTAGCCATTTGTCTGCACAGGCGCGAGTACTCATGATCATAATTCATACTGCACGGGAACTGTCTGCTGGCAACATTCTTCTTGTTTTGCAAAAAGGACTAAATAGTTCACTATTTTACAGTGTTCCATAAAGAGACGTTATGACATCTCAGACTGAAAGTTACTGAACAAGAACAGGGCATCTGACAGGAGCACTTAGAGGATTTCACGACAGGAAACGAACCTCATCTTTTGGAACACAATTAAGAAGATACTCACAGGCTCTCCCCGTGATCCATCCTGACCTGGAGCACCTGGAGGTCCCACTTCTCCCTTTTAAAGATAAAAAAAGAAAATAGAGAATTCTATTTTCAGGCATGCTTAGAAAACAAATATATATAAGTGAGTATTAAAGCACATTAGATACAAACATAAAAATTACTTCCAGATTATTAATAACGCTGTATGGTGACAGACAGCAACTGTACTTACAGTGAGTACAGCAGAATATACAGAATTGTTGAATCATTATGTTGTATACCTGAAACTGTCTATAACACTGTGTGTCAGCTGTACTTCAATTAAAAAATAAGTTAAATAAATCATAAAATAGCAAACAAAACTTTGACTAAGAAAAATTCTAACAAGAATACAAGATTTTTTATGTATAATTATAGATCTCTATTAACGAATTAGGTAAAAAGCCTAAATAAAAGGAGATACATATCCTCCTTATGGATAGAAAATCTTTTTCATAGTTTTGAAGCTATAAAGTCTTCATAGCATAAGGGTGTCAGATGTCTCCAAATTAATCAAAATTTAGTACAATTTCAATAGAAATTTCAAGGAGATTTTTGTTGTAATTTGGCGAAACAATGATAGGATTTCAATAGAAGAACAAATTACCAAAATATAGACAATCTAGAAAAAGACCAAGAGGGTGAAATGAATCCTTTCATATTTTTATCTTCCTTTTTACTTTAAAAATGATCATTCTGTTGTACTGGACCCAATGAATTGGAACATTCTTTTGGATCTATAAGAATTGATCATTCTAATTTGACCTTGCAAGCAACAGTTGCATTTTAAAAACAAATAAAACTTTCATTAAATGGATTTATAGGCTATTACTTGAAATTATTTGGCACTTTCATTTAGTATCTACCTATTTAAAAAAAAAACTTGTTTAATGTTTATTTATCTTTGAGAGACACAGAGCATGAGTGGCAGAGGGGCAGAGACAGAGGGAGACACAGAATCTGAAGCAGGCTCCAGGCTCTGAGCTGTCAGCACAGAGCCAGACGCGGGGCTCAAACTCACAAACTATGAGATCATGACCTGGGCTGAAGTCAGACACTTAACCAACTGAGCCACCCAGGCGCTCCATAGTATCTACCTATTTAAAATAAACATTTTATATGTTTAAAATGCTTATTTTTAGGTAGCTATAAAAACTATCCTAGTTTTCAGTTTTATGCCTTTAAATTACTATGTTCAAATTATTTAAGCATCTTATTTTACATCCACCTTTTAGCATTCTCAAACTTTTTCCCAAAATGCCAGTGTATACAAAAGTATGACACTCTGCTTATAAATATTAGCTGAATTTATTCATAAAATATGTAACATTTACAGATGAATACAGCTATTAAACTGCCGAGACACAAATAAGGGGTAGTGGGGGAGAAGCCTCCTAAAATACACACACAGACACAGACAGACACACCCCCAAACATTTAGGCTTTCTAACCTAACAGTCATTAGGAGCCATATTTTGTTTTCTGTTCAGCCAAATGTTGCATCATAACAAGCAAAGTTCTCTGCAATTATGCCACACTTTCCTTCATACCAGAAAAAACATTTCATTCTACATGAGAGCAAGAAAGCAAAACAAAAGCATTTTTCTTGTAAATGCTTCAAATGCCTGAGTGGAAACAGATCTAAGGGTAAAGAGTCTCAGAATACACGTACCGATGCATATGCCAACATTGTTTTCCAGAGTTTCAGATTCTAATGAATTTCCCAAAACTGTAAAAAACGAACCACAAAACGAAGAACCTGGCTAACATAATCAGCACTTAGGAAAAAAACTCAACCGTCTCACTTTATGGAACCAGTGTTCTCCCACTTTTATGAATTCTTGCATTTCATAGGCACAGTGAAATACCAGCGAAAGCCAAATATTTCATCTGTTCCAATTTTATTTACAAACACCAGCTGACAAGTGATGACAGAGGGAGCAAAGAATGATGTTTCCTGTAAATTAACCACATTGGGAGGGGGAGTGCTGCTGGCCTGATGGTTCTACAGAAAAGCTAATGAAAATCTCAGAGAAACAAGGATATATGTAGGATCCACTAAGTTTAAAAGCTATAGGTTACCAAGTCTGAAAAATTAAAGAAAAGGGATTTGTCAGGACTTAATAAAACAGAGAAATCCTACAACGACTACATCTAAACTCGACATTAAGATTAACAGGACCATTCATTCCCCCACATCAGCCAGCTCAGCCTCACTTCATGTGGGAACTTAAAAACACAACATTTCAGACCTAACAAATCAGCAGCTCTGGATGGTGGAGCCCAGCAGTCGGTTTTAACACACCCAGCTGACTCTGATGATGTGAGGGACATGGTGTATCTTTAAATCATTAGGCCACTTACCTTCCCATACCTCCAGGTACTGTCATATGTGACTTGCTAATCAAATCTGTAGTTTAGATCTTCTGTATATAAAGGGAGGAGGGCAGTTGTCAAATAGGAGAAACAAGTAATCTGGAATTACAGGACTACTTTAGCTGACAAAAAAACTGTCTCCTTCTACTACTCTGAAGACTTCATCTTATTTTTTTATTCTAATTAGCAGAGGGTTTTTTAAAAGCTTACTAATCATCATCAAGGATTATCAATAATTAAGTCCCCAAATTATTTGAGGATTTCTTTCTATTCCTACTTCTTAAACATAATGATACATCATCATATGAACAAAATATCACTATTTTATTATCTATCACTAGATAATAAATAGTAATAAAATATCACTATTTTAGTATCTACAGCGGTGATTTTCATACTAGCTGCAACAGAATCTCCTGGAGAATTTGTTAGACTGAAAACTGTGGACTTCACCCCAGAGTTTCTGATTCAATAGGTGTGGGGTAGATGTCAGGAATTGGCATTTCCAACAAGTTCCCAGAAAGTGCTGGACGGTGGCCACTGGGACCAATGCTCTAGCCCATATCTCAAGAGACTTATACATCCTTGGTTTCGCTTACCAACACCTCTCTGTGTGAACTATAATGACACTGTACAGTTTTACACTTGGCACTGAGTTTTATGATGGCTATGCTGTTCAACAGATATCTTGTTTATGGAAGTGTTGTTTTCCTGAGTTGTACATTCTTTGAAGGCAAGGAACATATCTACATGAGTGTTTTATCACCTACAATATTTAGAATTGTGCCAAATGAAATGCATGACTACATGTAAAGCTTTATGTCCCCTTCTTTACAAACAACTAAAGAGCATATGAAGGAAGGAGGACTTGGCTATTTATTCTTAAATACTTGATTCCAAGAGGATAAAGGAAATGGGGAGAAACATTTATGCACAGCACTATAGCACTCGCTGTTGTGAAATTACGGAGTTTGGTTATCATAAGACAATGACAAATAATCTTTACCTAGAAGTATGCTCTTGATTCTCTGAATAATGTTTCATTGGGAGATGAATGATGATTTCTTTGGAGCCATTCTCCATAAAATAATTAAATGCCGTACACAACTAACCTGTGAAGTGCAGTGTTGTGACGTAACCTGATCATCTGATTGCTTTCATGACCTGGAGAACCTGACACATGCTAATTTGTTTGGCTGGTGGAAAACAAATGCCCCTAGCTCTAATCTATCATTTTGCATTCTATTATTAACTTCTTATTTGATATAAAATAACTGAAAAGATGCTATGCTAAACATTATCCCTAAATCCAATTTCTACAGCTAATGTCAACGACGATTTATTCCACAAAAAGCAGCTATTTTTAAGAAGTAAATTTAACCAAAAACAGATACGTAAAACTCGCATTGTATATGTATTTCCTTTCATGTTGTGGTCACTGGTACTTACCCACAAAAAAAAATTAAAAGAATGGAGAATAATTTAGTTTGTGGTCATAGCAACCCTCAAAATCAGGTGTGTGACCACTAAAATATAATTTAATTTTGAGGAAGTTCCTTACTTTGTTATTAAATACTTTGACTTTGATCTTAATTCATGGTTTATTCTTAGTTTGTAAACAAATCTCTACCATACCAAAGGATATACTGAAGATATAAGACTAGGGAAGCTTCTCCCGGGTTACCAAATAAATAGACAAGAAGTTTGGGACCCATCATGCATAGAGGGGAATCACACAAACTAGGCTTAGAATTCTAGCCCTGCCATGTAAATGACCGCACTTCTGGATAAATTAATTAATCTGTATTAATCTGACCATAATGTCTAAGTGGCATTAATACTCCCAACTCCCAAGATTCTTTTATTAAGAAAACAAATTAAGAGGCTTTGTGAAAGTACCTTGCACATCTCAAGACACAGAAGGGAAGATTCATGAAAGTTTGCTATTTCATTGTCATCAAAAAGTTGGGGTTTCAACAATCCTTTACCTTATGATTTGTTTTAGGCTTCACTTTTTTCAAATAATATGGTATTTTCATATTTGTACTGCTATGGCTTAGCATTATCATTTAGAAAACATGAGTATTTTTAAAAAGATGGTCAATATTTTAATCTAGCTAAAATACCACAAAAATAGTAGAGGCCATAGTTCCATCATCATTTCCTATATTGAAGAAAGATTATTTGGCTATAACATGATTTTTCAACAATTTGGTGAAAGACACTTTCAGTGGTTATTAAATTATGGCTACATTATCTAGGACACATTATTAATCTCCTCATTCTTTAGTTGCCTCATCTCTAAGAGGATAATTTCTTTTTTCCACTTGTAGTTCAATGACTTTTGAGTTTAATGGGAGAATGCATATACAATGCTGGGAAAAGAGCCAGGCATGTAGGAAGTATCCATAAATTGTGTCTGTTATCATGTGTCCTGTCCTGTGTTCACTTCTCTCCAGATCCAGTTTCGACACCATTTTTCAGTATTTCAATTGCTAACTGAGATTCTTATCCCTTTGCCTCACTGTTCAAGCACAGCACTTGCTTATGCAAACCTCAATATTGAGTTAATCAAACGGAAAGCCTCCTCAGACCCACTCTTGGGTTTCTAAGTATAGCAGTGGGAGGGGAAATATAGTACCACTGTTGACCAGATGATAACTTCCAGCTTCAAATACACTTCAAAGCAGCTTCTATATTTTCTTAATCTCTTCTGTACCACATTCTCCACAGAGCTAAAAGTTCTTTAATCAACAGAAATTCCCTTTTCCCTGCCTCTCAACAGGTGATAATTTACACTTCCTTAGAGGAAAGAGAAGTTAGACATCTTGCCACCAAACCAACAAACTGTCCTGAATTTACATCCACCCATTCTTTTTTTCTTCTTCTTTTCTTCCTCCCCCTCCTTCTTCCATCCTTCATTTCTTCCTTCTTTCCTTCCTTTTTTTTTTTTTTTTTTACAGTGAAAGGGTCTCTTTCCCACAACCTAAGATAGTCCCTTCCAATTCCGTTCACTCTCCCATTCCTTCCCCTCTGCAAATGAGACAGTTATCAGTATTTAACTACTTGCTGGACATGTACTCTTAAATGTGCCACATTATAATCAAATGCACACATTATACTTCTACACATTTCTCCACCTCCCCAACCGAAGGCATACTTAACCTATCCCAATAATTGATTCCATTGATTAAATAAACATTGAGGGGTACCTAGGTGGCTCAGTCTCTTGAGCATCCAACTTCGGCTCAGGTCATGATGTCATGGTTTATGAGTTCGAGCCCCACATCAGGCTTGCTGCTGACAGTGCAAAGCCTGCTTCAGATCCTCTGTTCCCCTCTCTTTCTGCCCCTCACTCACGCTCTCTCTCAAAATAAACAACCATTAAAAAAGATTCTCTCTCTCCCTCTGCCCCTGTCCCCCACTCTGATAAATAATTAAGAATAATTAAATAAAAAGCTAACTTCACTATACATAAAAAGGAGATGCTCTAGAATTAAGAAGCCTAGTAAGCTGCTCAAACTTTTACACCCCTATTACTGTAGGTCCAAATACACATAAAACATTTCAAATTGAGAAAAATCTGCAGACAATATTCAAACAAAACTACTAAATGAAAAACATAAAATAAGAACCCAAACATTTCAATTTCTCTCATACAAAAATAAACATGAAGCAGAAAAAAAAAACTGCAACAAATGCTATAACCTGTAGAAAACATGTTAAGACATAAGAAATCAGAGAACACTGTATTCACAAGCATTTCCTAAGAAATACACTATAGAAGCAGCTTCTATAAACCACAATGATGACTATAACTGATAAATATACCTGGGGATGAACCCTGAATATATTTAATTGCAGATTTGAAACAAAGGTGGGCAAAGAGTGGAAAATAGCTTATAAATATTAGAGCAGGGGAGGGGCAGAGAGAGAGGAAGAGAATCCCAAGGAGGCTCCATGCTCAGCACAGAGCCTGACACGGGGTTTGATCTGATGACACTGAGATTATGACCTGAGTTGAAATCAAGACCTAAGTGACCGACCCACCCAGGTGCCCCTCTAAAAGTAGCATTAATGAGAAAACACTGCACATTAATATCAAGGGAATACAATTGAAGCAATAATCAAAAAGAATACATATAATTTAAATACTGGAAGCAAAAAATAGGAAAAGAATGAAAATAAATGAATTCAATTCCCAATTGTAAAACCTAGAAAAATATAAGAAAAAAGAAAGAAGTTAGGAAGTAGTATAAATGTAATAACAAAACAAAAAACGAAACAAAAAAACAAAAACAAAAAACACACCAAAAACCAGAAATGGAAAAATCAGTGAAGTTAATAATTAAATTACAATATTGGTTCTGTGAAAAAAAAAAAAAACACAAATAGAAAAACCACAATCTCATATAATCAAGCAAAAACAAAAAAAAAAACAAAAAAAAAATAGTAGAAAATGAAAGCACAAATATTCAAACAAGTAACAAAGAGAGACAAATTACTGAAACCAAGAACTTTTTAAAAACTATAGAGGAATGTGCACAATTTTATACAAGTCCTTTGAAAAATCTAGATGGAATGGCTCATTTCCTACAAGAATGAAGTTTACTATTATTGACCCTATGAGAGATATAGTGCTCAACTTAACCAGTTTCCATGTAAGAAATAAGAGAAAGTTATCACGAAACGATTCAACACAAAAAGCATCAGGCCAAGATGACAAAGGAGAAAATGAGGAAAAACCCTGTGGTGCATGAATTCAACTGTAACTGTGTTAAGTTATTACAAAATATCAGGAATGAGAGCACATTAAAAAATCCTACATTAAAAGGACAAGAATATGACACCAAAATAGGCACATAGATCAAGGGAACAGAAAACCCAAAAAGAAGCCCACATTTACACGGTCAATTGATTTTTGACAAAACAGCAAAGAATACACAATGGGAAAAAGTCTCTTCAGCAACTGATGTTGAGAGAATTGGACAGCAACATGTAAAAGAATGGAACTGGACTGCTGGCTTACACCAAAAACAAAGATGACATCAAAATGGTGGAGTGCCTGGATGACTCAGTTGGTTAAGGGTCTGACTTTGGCTCTGGTCATGATCTCACAGTTCATGGGTTCAAGCCCCACATATTGCTCTAAACTGATTGTGTGAAGACTGCTTCAGATTCTCTCTCTCTCCCTCTACCTCACTTCCCCTCCCTCACTTTCTCCCATACACATGCAGGCGCACTCACTCTCCCTCTCTCTCAAAAAAATAAACTTTAAAAAAATTCAAAATGGATTTAGTACTTAAAGTTAGATCTGAAATTATAAATATCCTTAAAGAGAACAGAGGCAGTAATTTCTCTGACATCAACCATAGCTACTTTTTTTCTAGATATGTCCTCTGAGGCAAGGGAAACAAAAGCAAAAATAAACTACTGGGAGTACATCAAAATAAAAAGCTTCTCAGGGCGCCTGGGTGGCTCAGTTGTTTAAGCATCCGACTTCAGCTCAGGCCATGATCTCACAGTTCACAGGTTCGATACCCACGTCAGACTGTGTGCTAACAGCTCGAAGCCTGTAGCCTGCTTCAGAATCTGTGACTCCCTCTCTCTCTGCCCCTCCCTCTCGAAAAATAAGTAAATGTTAAAAATAATTTTAAAAAAAAGGTTCTGTGCTGACCATCAACAAAACTAAAAGACAACCTACTGAATGGGAGAAGATATTTGCAAATGACAACTCTACAGAGATTTAGAATACAGAATATATAAAGAATTTATACAACTCAACAACCAAATAACAAATCATCTAATTTAAAAATAGACAGAAAACATGAATAGACATTTTCCCAAAGAAGACATACAGATACCAACAAACACATGAAAAGATGCTTATCATCACTTATCACCAGAGAACGCAAATCAAAACTACAATAAAATATTACCTCACACCTATCAGAAAGGCTAAAATAGAAAATAAAAGAAACGAGTGTTGGAGAGGATGTAGAGAAAAAGAAACGCTTGGGGTGCCAGGGTGGCTCAGTAGGTTGGGCATCTGACTTTGGATCAGGTCATGATCTCATGTATCGTGAGTTCAAGCCCCACACCAGGCTCTGTGCTGACAGCTCAGAGCCTGGAGCTTGCTTCAGATTCTATGTCTCCCCTCTTTCTGCCCCTCGCCGACTCATGCTCTTTCTTTCTCTAAAAAATAAACATTAAAAAAAATTTTTTTAAAGAAAAAGGAACCCTCGTGCAATTTTGGTAGGAGTGTCAACTGATACCACCACTATGGAAAACAGTGAGGAGGTTCCTCAAAAAGTTAAAAATGGACCTACCCTATGATACATAATTGCAATACGCAGGATATTTACCTAAAAAGTACAAAAACACTAATTCAAAGGTATACATGCACCCCTAGGTTTACTGCAGCATTATTTACAATAGCCAAATTATGAACATACCAAGTGTCCATCTATAGATGAATGGATAAAGAAGAGATGGCATATACATAAAACAGACTATTATTCAGCCACAAAAAAGAATGAAATCTGCCATTTGCAACAACACGGGTGAAGCCAGAGAGTATAACGCTAAACAAAATGTCAGAGAAAAACAAATACCATATCATTTCACTCATATGTGGAATTTAAGAAACAAATGAGCAAAGGAAAAAAAGAGAGAAACAAACCGAGAAACATCTTTTATTTTAAAGATTTGTGGGGTGCCTGGGGAGCATCCAACTCCTGATTTTGGCTCAGGTCATGATCCCACGGTTCCAGGGTTGTGGGATCAACCCCTCTGTTGGGCTCTGAGTTGAGCATGGAGCTTGGTTAAGATTCTCCCTACCAGCCCGCCCTGCCCCTCTCCCATTCTCTCTCTAAAAATAAAGTATTTATTTATTAAAAATTGCTTGCTTGTTTTTTATTTACTTATTTATTTATTTATTTACTTACTTACTTACTTATTTATTTATTTATTTATTTATTTTGGAGGGGGAGAGAGAAAGAAAGAGAGAGAGAGGAGAGCGAATCTTAAGCAAGCTCCATGCTCAGCACGGAGCCTGATAGAGGGGTTGATCCCACAACCCTGGGATCATGACCCAAGCCAAAATTAAGAGTCGGACATTCAAATGACATAGCCACTCAGGCACCCCAAGACTTGTAACTTTTGAGAACTGATGTATTACCCTAGGGGAGGTAGGTGTGGGACTGGGTGAAACAGGTAATGGGGATTAAAGAGTGTACTTTTCATGATGAGCACTGAGTAATGCATAGATGTGTTGAATCACTATCTTGTATACCTGAAACTAATGTAACACTGTATGTTAACTATACTGGAATTAAAATTTCAAACTTCATAAAATTAGTTAATTAAACAGACAAGAATAATGCAATATTATAAATAAAATATGCCAACAAATTGAAAATGAAATGAACAAATTCCTTCAAAGACACAAATTAGCAAAACTTACCCAAGAAGGAAGAAAAACACTAAGTATCCCAATATTTAGTAAAAGAATTTAATTAGTAATTAAAATCTTCCTCAAACTTAAAAAGCTCAAGTCCAGATCATTTCACTGGTAAATTCTACCAAATAAGGAAGAAATCATACCAATTCTACATAATCTCTTTTAGAAAAGAAAACCTAGTATTTATCTTGATACCAAAGCCATACAAAAAAAATCACAAGAAAACTAATGACCACTATCTTTCAATGAGCATAAACACAGAAGTCCTTAATAAAACATTTCCAAAATGAATCCAGCAATATATAAAAGGAATATAATATCACCACCAATATAATTATCCCAATAATGCAAGGTTAGTGTAACATACAAAAATCAATACCATACATCGTATTAAAGAAATAAGAGAGGAAAACAATATAAATCAACTCAATAAATGCAGAAAGTTTCTCACAAAATTCAATACCTAATCATAATTAAAGAGAAAAACTCTAAAGAGATTACAAATAAAAAGGAATTTCTTCAACCTGATGAAGGGTTTCTATATAAAACAACTAACATTTACTGGTGAAAGACTGCAGGCTTTCTAACTACGACCAGAAACAAGGCAAGAAATATACACTCTCACTACTTCTATTCAATGTTGCACCAGAGGGCCTGTATAATGCAATACTATTATTAAAATAAATTTAAGTCATATGAATTAGTATAGAAGAAAATTGTCTTTATTTCTAAACAATATGCTTATCTATGCAGAAAAAATCTAAGGAATTTACAAAGCAAGTTGCAGGAATCAATAAGTGAGTTTGGCAATACTGCAGGGTATATAATCAACATACCAACCATTGTATTTTTATATGTTAGCAAGAGAAAATAAATTTTTAAAAATCTATTCACAAGAGCATTTAACAAAATAAAATTTTTGCATATGAATTTAACAAAATCACATACAAGATCTGCATGCTGAAAACTACAAAACATTTCTGAGATATATTAAAGAAAGACCATCTAGGTGGAATGATATACCATGTTCATGGACTGGAAGAACTCAATATTGTTACAACCAGAACTCTCCTCTAATAAATGTAAAGATATGTACATACTCTCCGCTCTGTGAGTTGAAATTTTAATCTCAGCCCCTCTGTCCTATCATGAGTAGGAACTGGAAAAAAGCAGTAACTTCACAGTGAAGAAACCTGACAAACACTACCATAACCAAATGATCAAAGTTAATATAATCAATGATTAGTCAAGTGGATAGCATATATACTCTCTGATGAGTAGGTCACTTCACCTTTGTGTTATTCTTCCCTTCCCACCAAAACTATAAATAAAAAATAAAAAATACAGTTACAGCCTAATCATGAAGAAACTATCAGAAAAACCCACATTGAGTGATATTCTACAAAATACGTAATCAAAGCTCTTCAAAATTGCCCAAGTCATGAAAAACGAGAAAAGGCTGATAAATTATCATTGATTAGAAGAGACTAAGGAGACATAACAAAACAATGCAATGTGGAATATCCTCAATTAGATCATGGAATAGAAAAAAGACATATGAATAAAATCCAAATAAAGTATGGAGTTTAACTTATAGCAATGTGTCAATATTGATGTCTTACTTTTGACAAATGTACCATAGCAATATGTTAACATCAGGACAAAATGGACAGAGTGTGTAAGGGAACTCTGTATACTGTTACTTGCAACTTTTGTATAAATCTAGAATTATTCCAAACTAAAAAGTATACTGAAGCTTAGTAGTTTGGTAGTTTCTTAATAAGTTAAACCCAAATATTCATCAACCAATGAGTGAATAAATAGGAAATATCATCAATAAAAATGAATAAAGTACTGTATAGGCCAAAACACAGAAAGAACTTGAAAATGTTCTGTTAAGTGTAAGAAGTTAGCCACAAAAGGCCACATACTGCCAAATTCCCTATCAAATATTCATAACAGGAAAATCCATAGAGACAGAAAGTACATTAGAGGTTGCATAGGGCTGAAAGTAGAGGGGTAGTGGCTGGGAGGAAATTGAAAGAGACCACTAATGAGTATAGGGTTTCTTTTTGAGGTGATTAAAATGTTCTAAAATTAGGTTGAAGTGACAATTTAATAACTCTAAGTATACTGAAAACCATTGAATTGTGTGTACAATAAGTTAAATAGGTAAACTATATAATGTGTGGTTTATTTATAAATAAAGCTGTTAAAAACTGAACTATAGTTTACACTTGTGGGTATACGCATGCAATCATGCTACCCAGATTAATATCAAAAAGGGCAATAAACTCAAAAAAAAAAAAAAAAAAGAAGCTCAAAGTTAGCTGGAGGAAGGAAATGATTAACATTTGAACAAAAATAAATAAAATATAGAATACAAAAAATAGAAAAAATAGACAAAGCCAGAGTTGATTTTTTAAAAAGATATAAAATATGGACAAATCCTTAGTTATCTAGACAAAGAAAAAAGAGAGAAGACTCAAATAAAGTCAGAAACAAAAGAGGAGACATTACAATTGATGCCACAGAAATGAAAAAGATCATGAGGGACTATTATGAATAATTGTATGCAAAAAAAAAAATTGGACATACTAAAAGAAATGGATAAATTCCTAGAAACACAAAACCTGCCAAAAGTGATAGAAGAAGAAAGAGAAAGACTGAAAAGACCAAAAACAAATGAGGAGACTGAATGAGTAATCAAAAATCTTGCAATAAATAAAGTCCCAGGACCACAGACTTCACAGGTAAATTCTACTAAACATTTAAATATGAACCCTTCTTAAAATGTTCCAAGAAATAAAAGAGAGAACACTTCCAAATCATTTTATGAGGCCCGTATTAGCCTGCTACTAAAGCCAGACAAAACACCACAAGAAAGAAAACCACAATATCCTTGATGAAGGTGCATGCAAAAGTCCCCAACAAATAGTAGCAAACTGAATTCAACAGCACATTGAAAGGATCATACATCATCACTAAGTGAGATTTATCCCTGGGATACAAAGATGGCAGTATATGCAAATCAGTGTGATACACCACATTACCAGAATAAAGATAAAAATCACATGATCAAGAAATGCAGAAAAAACATTTGACAAAATTCAACATCATTTCATCATCAAAACTCTCAACAAACTAGGTACAGAAGGAACTTAAAAAAGATCGCATATATGAAAAACCCACAGTGAACATCGTATTTAATGATGAAAAACTGAAAGCTTCTCCTTTATGATGAGAAGCAAGACAAAGATGTACACTCTTACCACTTCTTTTCAACATAGTACTAGAAGTACTAGTTAGGGAAATTAGGCAAGAAAAAGAAAGAAAAAACATCAAAATTGGAAAAAGAAGTAAAACTGTCTCTGTTTATAGATGACATAATCTCATATATAGGAAATCCTAAAGACTCCACAAAAAAACTGTTCAAACTAATAAATTCAATAAGGTTGCAGGATACAAAATCAACATATAAAACTCAATTGCATTTTTATATGCTAATAACAAACTATACAAAAAGAAAATTAAGAAAACATCATATTTATAACAGCATAAAAATAATAAAATACTTTGATATAAACTAAACCAAAAAGGAGAAAGACTTATACACTAAAAACTATAAAACATTAATGAAAGAAATTAAGGAATAAACAAATAAATGAAAGTCATCTCTAGTTCATGGACTGGAATATTTTTTATTGTTAAAACATCCATTACCACAAATGGCCTACAGATTCAGTTCAATCCCTATCAAAATCCCAATGGAAATTTTTATATAAATAGAAAAAAGAATCCTAAAATGTGTATGTTCGATCCAGGAACCAAAAGCATAGGCAACAAAAGCAAAATTAGTCAAGTGGGATTACATCAAACCAAAAAGCTTCTGCACAAACAAGAAAATCATCAACAAAATGAAAAGGCAACCCAAAGAATGGGAGTAAACATTTGCAAACCATATATCTGATAAAGGATTAATGTCCAAAATACAGAAGGAACTCCTACAACTCAACAGCGGTAATAACACCCCTATTTAAACATGGGCAAAGGAACTGAAAGGTCATTTCTGTAAAACAACATACAAATGACCAAGTATATGTAAAAGTGCTCAACATCACTAATCAACAGGGAAATGCAAATCAAAACCACAATGAAATATCACTTCAAATCCGTTAGGGGCTATTACTAAAAACAAAAAAAAAAAAATTAAAGTAACAAGTCTTAGGAAGGATGTGGAGAAACTGGAAGCCTTGTATACTGTTGGTGGAAATGTAAATTGATGCAGCCACTATGTAAAAAAAGTATAGAAGTTCCTCAAAAAAATAAAACGATAACTATCATGTAATATGACAAGCTCACTTCTGGGTATATATCCAAAGGAATGGAAATAAGGGTATCGAAGACATATCTGTAATGCCATGTCCATTGCAGCATTATTCACAATAATCAAGACATTAAGTAACTTAAATGTGCACTAGTTGAATGAATAAACTGTGATATCTAGATAGATACAGATAAGATATACAGACAGACATAGAAATATGGTTCATCCTCAAAAAAAGAAGGAAATCTTGTCATTTGTTACAACATGGATGAACCCAGAAGACAATGCTAAGCAAAAGCCAGACACATAGTGACAAATACTATATGATCCCACTTATATGGAGAATCCCAAACAAACTCATAGAAGCAGAAAATAGAATGGTGGTTTCCCAGGGATGGAGAGAGGGAGAGAGAGAGAAGACTGGTCAAAGGGTACAAAGTTTCAATTATACAAAATGAGTAAGTCCTAGATATCTACTGTACAGCTTAATGCCCAGAGTTAACAATGCTGTATTGCAAACTTTGAAATTAGCTAACAAGGTAGACCTTATATTAAGTGTTGTCATCACAAAAATAATAATAATAAATAGGGAGGAAATTTTTGGAGGTGATATATGTTTATGGCATTGACTGTGGTGATGGTTTCATGAGTATATACTTATATACAAACTCACCAAGTGGTATATATGAAATATGTACAGTTTTTGCATCTCAATCATACCTCAATAAAGTTTTTTTTTTTTTAGGCTCCAAAAGGGATCTTCATGCAAAGCTCCAATCAAAAAATGTACGAAGAAACTAATTCCTTACTGAATACATTCTCTGACAGGTACTATGCTGGGTGCTCTATCTTTCTCAGTCCCTACACCATACCAATCTATGTAAGTAATATTTATCCCGTATTTTAAATGGAGAAAACTGAAGGTCAAAAAATTTGCCAAAAGACATAGATGATTAGAAAACCTCACTGAGGGGTAGAAATCCAATTCAGTTCTATTCTCCAGACTTAACTACCCCAAAAAACCATAATCTCATTTCTTGTGGCACATGGGCTTTTGATAACAGAAGACAAAGGAAAATTAAATTAGATGAATGCAAAATTTGAAGTTAAAGAGAAGAATCTGTGTTCTTTAACAGAGACTAGATTATACACTCCACAAAAATAAGGGCTAATATAGTTATGTTCCCTTCTGTACATATAGCACCTAATAAACATCAATAAGTATCTGTTGAATTAACAAATGGGAAATAAAATACAGAATCACTGAAATATAATTAACAACACATGACTGAGCTTTTAAAACTAAGCCCCAGGGGCATCTGGGTGGCTCAGATGATTAAGTGTCTGACTTCACCTCAGGTCATGATCTCATTATTTGTGAGTTTGAGACTCCTGTCGGGCTCTGTGCTGACAGTTCAGAGCTTGGAGCTGCTTCAGATTCTGTGTCTCCCTCTCTTTCTGTCCCTCCCATGCTCATGCTCGGTCTCTGTCTTTCAAAAATAAATAAATGTTAAAAAAAAAATTTAAAAAATGAGCCCCAATATTTTACATTCAGGAAGCACTATTTATAATCTTTAAGAATCATCGATATTTGGGTAACTTACATAATACTTAGGCAAATAAATGAACAGTTTGTCCAAAGGAAAAGAAAACAATGGTGTACAAAGAAAATATGGACTGGATTTCTGAGCAAGTTTGGCCTCATGATTAGGAAACCTGATGACATCTCTAAATCCAATGCTTGACCAAGCAGCCTCATTGGTTGATGGATTACACAAATCCTCTCCTTAAGTACTCAAGAAACTTATAGCAGAACAATGATGTGGGCTGTTAGCATATTCCAGATACATGGACTTAAATATATACACATGACTGATATCTTTTCATTTAACAAGCTATAGCACAGAAAGCCCATTCCTATTTGATAATTAACCAATCAACCATTTATGTAACAGTAAGACGGTGCTAACCCACCATCGTGTTTTTCAGAGCCATTGACTTTTTCAGGGTTGGTGAAGGACTGACTTCCCAGTACCTCTTGCTTTATTTCTCCCATACTGACACCATAGAATTGATAAAGAAGTTGTTAAGGTTAAGGATGAAGTCTTCCTACCTCCCACCCAAAACTTCAATCCTTTGGGAGCTAAGAGCTTTGTACCTCTGCCTCTAACCCACCAAACAAATTCAGTTTCAATGGCTTATCAAAGAAGTTCAACTCTCAAATATCCAAGGATTTTATTTCTAAGACATAAGAATTCACAACAGACTCCCAAGAAACTTACTTCATTTTTCAATTACAGTAAAACAACTTTTAGCTCATTACTTTATACCAATGTCATAATGTAAAAAGTTAAATGTCAGTACATTTTTCAAATGTTCACTCACAAGTTACAGAATTTTTTTTTAATGTAAATACCTTGTAACCAGGACTACCCATTAGTCCATCCTTTCCATGTCTTCCTGGTTCTCCCTAAAAAATAAATACATGTATTTTAATATATTTTTGCACTAATTTTTATTTCTAAAGAAAGAGAGTATAAGATAATTTTTAAGTAAAATACTCAAGAACTTTTTCTGTCAAACTCACAGCACGTCCAGGAAGGCCAGGAAAACCAGCATTTCCCTTTTCACCTTTTGCACCCTGTATTAAAAATAAATACTTAAAAAAAAAAAAAAACAATCCATGCAAAACTTTTATTTTTATTTTTTTTGTTCTTATTACTCAGAAAAGCTTCATTTTGTTTGTTTGTTTAGCTTTCTGACTCTGTGCTTGTGCCTTCAACACTTCCTCAAAGATATTCTGCTCCTCAATAAAGAAAGCAGGCTTGACTTTGGCATGGGCACATTTAGCACACATGGAACCACCATGGGCCCTTCTAACATGTTTTTTTTCATTTGAGGCAAATTCATAAGAACTTTAGGTCTCACAGCACAAACTCTGACGTTTGCCTGGGCACACACATGCAGATGTTGGTGCTTTCCCAACTTTGTTGGTAGTAAGGTAAACAATCCTATTACCAGGCATTCTGCACAGCCTAGTTTTGCTAGAGGCTGTATTGTAGAATAGCCTATGACGGCAGTTGGACCACTGTGAATGTCTCTAGACACCATCCTCAGAGGAGGTACAACAATGATTTTTAAATTGCAACTCAAACTTAAGTTAAAAAGTGAGTAAGTGAAACTCTTTATGTAATGACAGAATTCATGGAACTATAGCTTGTGTTGGCTCTATGACTTTTGGCAAAGCATTATTTTACCAGGCCAATGGACACAACATAAAGACATCAAAATTACTGATGAATGCAGGATTATTATAAGCATCTAAATACAGAAACCACATCTCGCAAAATTAAAAAGCAGTGTATTTTAAGCACAATATAAAGAGAATATAATCTTCCTTCAATGTGAAGAAGTCAGAAGGCCCTTAACATTGATTCTCCAGGGACATGCTGTTACTACTTCTCCCAAGGAATCGTTCTCCATAAATACTTTAAAAATTCAGAATAATCAATAACACAGGGTACACCTAAACCAGTTATTTTTAGGGTTTTTCATTATTCTAAATAAATCTCCTGAGAAAGATGAACAAAGCTAATTGCTGAAATGGTGGCTGGGAAAGAAATTCAAGTTTTGCATTTCCATGACATTCAAAGTTCCATATAGATACTTTGTTTTACAATCCATACTTCCCTTTTTGCCATAAAATCCAATTGATCCTTTATCTCCTTTGGGGCCCATTTCACCCTAAAAGGCAAAATATAAATATTGGGTTTTGTTTTTTATTAAATTTTTAATTTTAATTCCAGTATTTGTTATGTCCCTTTTTACGTGATTTAACCAAGTGATTCTTCTGTGGGTACTTGAAGAAAATGTATATTCTATTTTTCTTGGATGGAAAGTGGTTTTATATGTATCTTTCAAACCATGTAATTTGAAGTATGCTTCTAGTAAAAAATGTTCTTGTTGGAAGAAAAATAACTTTAACTGAGGGTACTCATTTAAAATAAAGCATATCAGAGGGGAAGTTGGCCAGAGGCGGGGGCGGATGAGCAAAACAAGTGAAGGGGATTAAGAGTACACTTATTATGATGAACACTGAGTAGTATATTGCATTGCTGAATCACTATATCATACACCTTAAACTAATATAACACGGTATGAAAACGTCCCTTATGAAAACGTATGAAAAAGTATGAAAACGTCCCTCACAGATTAAAGAAAAAAAAGCAACACCAATTATAAACAAGGTTTATTATGTCAACATAATATAAAATAATGTAAGGTTTACAAAAGCCCTATGTTTAAGGCTTTATGAAAAAAAAACAAGGAAAAATAAGGACAGATGGTACCAAAATAGGACCTACAGTTCAGGGCTTATAATTAAAAGAATTTCCATAGAGGGGTGCTGGGGTGGCTCAATCGGTTAAGCTTCCAGCTCTTGGTTTTGGCTCAAGTCATGATCTCACAGTTCGGTTCATGGGTTCGAGCCCCACATCCGGCTCTGCACAGACCCTGCTTGGGATTCTCTTGCTCTCTACCCCTCCACCCCTCCACCCGTCTCACACACACGCGCTCTCTCTCTCTCTCTCTCTCAAAAATAAACAAACTTAAAAAAAATTTCCATATGGTAAACTTTACTCATCGATGTTTAAATACCATAAAATTTGTATCTGGAAATTGTAAAGAAAATTTGTAAAAGCTTTCTGTACACTATGATAGTAACCCATTTATTTTAATATACTTTCATTTACACATGAGGATTTATTTATAACACATTTGTAGCATAAGTAACTTTAAATTCAAAATAAAATATGATGTGGTGAATATTAAGACTAGATTTTTTCAACCTTTAATCCTGGCATTCCATGAAGCCCAGGAAAACCAGGAAGTCCACGGTCACCCTGCAAATAAAAGTAAAATTAATGAAAGAAAATACATCAGCCTAAAAAATATCATCATACATTCTTTAACTTCACCCTGGTCAAAGAAAAATTTTACTGGAAGAAAAATCTTCCACACGCATACATACGTTAAAACCACATGTCTATGAAAGATCAACCCTCATTTATCAAAGTTTCCTTTATGATCAAATAAGGAAAGTATTTTGAGACTAGGTGAACTTTCTCCAGTTCTGTGGAAAATGCTGTTGGTATTTTGATAGGGATTGCACTGAATCTGTTGATTGTTTTGGGTAGTGTGGGAATCTGAACATTAATTCTTCTAATCCTTGAGTATAAAATATCTTTCCATTGGTGTCATTTTCAATTTCTTTCATCAAGTGTTTCACAGTTTTCAGAGTAAAGGTCTTTCACCTCCTTGGTTAAATCAAAAAGCATGGAGACAAATGAAAATGAAAACATGATGTTCCAAAATTTGGGGGAAAGAGCCAAAATCTATTAGAAGTAATACCTGAATTCACTAAAGTTGCAGGATACAAAATTAATACCCAGAAATCGGTAGCATTTCTACACACTAATAATGAAACAGCAGGAAGAGAAATTAAGAATCTCATTCTCAATTGCACCCAAAAAACTGAAATACCTAGGTATAAATGTAACCAAGGAAGTAAAAAACCTATACTCTGAAAACTGTAATTCAATTTAATCCCTATCAAAATACCATCAGAACTTTTTATAGAACTAGAAAAAAATAATGCTAAAATTTGCATGGAACCACAAAAGATCCCAAATAGTCAAAGAAATCTTGACAAAGAACAAAGCTGGAGGTATCATAATTTCAAATTTAAAGATCCCCTGCAAAGCTGCAGTAATCAAAACAGTATGGTACTGGCACAAAAACAAACACATAGATCAATACAACAGAATAGAGAGTCCAGAAATAAACCCACACTTACATGGTCAATTAATCTATAACAAAGGAAGTAAGACTATACAACAGGGAAAAGACAGTTTCTTCAATTGATGGTGAAAACTGGTCAGTTACATGCAAAAGGACGAAAGTGGAACACTTTCTAACACCATACACAAAAATCAACTCAAAGGGACTTAAGACCTAAATGTGAGACCCAAAACCATAAAAATCCTAGAAAACAACAGGGCAGTATTTTCTCTGGTATTGGCCATCACAACATTTTTCTGGATATGTCTGCTAAAGCAAAGGAAATGAAAGCAAAAATTAACTTTTGGGACTACATCAAAATAAAAAGCTTTTGCACAGCAAAGGAGATTATCAATAGACAACCTACTGAATGGGAGAATACATTTGTAAATGATATATCCAATAAGGGTTTAATATTTTTAAAATATAAAGAATTTGGGGCAGCTGGGTGGCTCAGTCAGTTAAGCATCCGACTTCGGCTCAGGTCATGATCTCACGGGTTCATGAGTTTGAGCCCTGAGTCAGGCTCTGAGCTGTCAGCACAGAGCCTGGAGCCTGTTTCGGATTCTGTGTCTCCCTCTCTCTCTGCTCCTCTCCTGCTTGCACTCCGTCTCTCTCTCTCTCTCTCTCTCTCAAAAATAAATAAACATTAAAAAAAAAAGATCACTCCATTGAATACACCCTCGACACGTTGTGTACGGTGTTAGAAAGTGTTCCAGTTTCATCCTTTTGCATGTAACTGACCAGTTTTCACCATCAACTGAACAAACTGTCTTTTCCCTGTTGTAGAGCCTTACTTCCTTTGTTATAGATTAATTGACCATGTAAGTGTGGGTTTATTTCTGGACTATTTTGTTGTATTGATCTATGTGTTTGTTTTTGTGCCAGTACCATACCTTCTTTGGATTCTGTCTCCCTTGCTCTCTGCCCCTCTCCCACTCATGCTTTGTCTGCCTCTCCCAAAAATAAATTAACATTTAAAAATATTTTAAAATAAAATAAAATATAAAGAACTTCTACAACCCAACACCAAAAAAAAAATCTGATTTTAAAATGGGCAGAGGACCTGAACAGACATTTTTCAAAAGAAGACATACAAAGGGCCAACAGACACATAAAAAGACACTCAATGTCAGTCATCATCCAAAAAATGCAAATCAAAACCACAATGAGGTATCCCCTCACACCTGTCAAAATGGCTAAAATCACAAAGAAGTAACAAGTATTGACAAAGATGTAGTGAAAAAGAAAACTGGTGCACCCACTGTGGAAAACGGTATGGAGTTTCCTCAAAAATTAAAAATAGAAATACTATATAATCCAAATGCCACTACTAGGTATTTTCACAAAAAATTCCAAAGCACTAATTCAAAGATATATGGCTTCCTACGTTTACTGCAGCATTATTTACGATAGCTAAGATATGGAAGCAGCCCAAGTGTCCACTGATAAATGAATAAAGAAATGTGATATGTATATATACTTGCATATATAATGGAATATTATGCAGATGTAAGAAAAATGCTATTTGGACCTTTCAATAATATGGATGGACCTAGAGGGTGTTATGCTAAGTGAAATAAGTCAAACTGAGAAAGACAAATACCATATGTGGAATCTAAATCCAAAACAAATGAATAAACAAACAAAAAGCAGAATGAGATCTATAAATACAGAGAACAAACTGATAGTTGCCAGAAGGAACAGCAGTGGAGGGAGGGTCAAAATGGGTGAAGGGGAGTAGGAGATACAGGTTTCCAGTTATATAATGAATAAGTCAAGCAAATAAAAAGCACTGTACGGGGGATAGAGTCGATGAGATTGTAATAACATTGTAGTATGGCAGATGGTACCACCTTTGTGGGGAGAGCAATATAACATAAAGAGACACTGAATCACTATACTGTACACCTGAAACTAATGCAATGTGGTGTGTCAGCTGCACTTAAATAAAAAAAAAACATTTTTGAAACTTAAATCTTAATTTTTAAGAAAATTATTTATTCACATATTTTAAAGAGTAACCTAGTTATTAGTGTTTTAAAACCCTCCCAAGGCCGCTCTTTTTTTATTCTAAGCTTCCGTATCTCTATGAGCTCAAATCACGTGGTCACACTGCTACCACAGTTTCAGTTTCCAGGCTTATCTACTGACCTTCCTCTGTGAAAAGAAGAGAATCAACCTCTCATACCATCCAACATCCTCTCCCCATCTCCACTTGTAAGAAGCAGAGATCCCCTTAACTTTCTATTAAAGCTTTGGTTAAATCAATAGTCAGTGTTTCTTATATTAAGATTCACAACTAAGCCATCAATATGTTGATTGCTTGCCTTTTCCTGACCAAATGTTTGTTTTACCTACAGTTAACAATAACCTGTTTTGGTAAGGGGGGAGGGGGTACACTAGTTTCCTATAAACTTTCTGTAATATTGAACTCCAATCTATCTCCAATTGTCAAGATCACTTCAAAACAGAATCACATACATTGCAAATTTGATATTCTTTGTCCTTCCTACAGCCTTCTCACTTATTTCAATATACATTTGCTGTTCTATCTGTATTTATTCCCTTGTTAGGGGGATACATCATCCAATAGCTTCCTCAAAAGGAATTTATGGGAGACAATCTTTTGAAACCTTAAATTTCTGAAAATAACTTTATCATATTCACTTAAGTAATTAATTAATTCACATATAAAAGTATGGTTTAGATTTTTCTTTCAGACATCTGTAGGCCCTGCTCCATTCTCTTTTTGACATCAGTGTCACCAGTGAGATGTTTGAAGCCTTTCTGATTCTGATCATTTGTATATGGCATATTTTTGGGGGGTGGTTGTAGTGTTTTCCCTCTTGGAATGCTTGTAGGATCTTCCTTTTGGTTAGGGTGTGTTACAGTGTAAAACTGTATAATATTAAGCATGGATGTGGCCTATAATCATCCATTATGCTAAGCACTATGGAAGACTTTTCATCCATAATGACCCCATGCTTACACATGTGGACTCAGACCACACACCCAACTCCATCCACATTTCACATAAACAACCTTCCCTCGGCTACCTCTAAGCATACTGTGTTAAAAGGCTCTCAGCAAGACAGAAACAAGAAAGAGGCCTGCAGACCGTGGGAATGGGCCTGGGGTGGTCTGTACAAGGAGTGCCAGGACCAAAGATCTGGAATGTGGTGTACAAGTGGATCACATGCTACAGAACTGTCTCTGCGTTGGCCCTGAAGACGCAGTGTGTCCTATCAAGGAGCTCAGCTGAAGCAGGATCTATCAGGAGTTCTGCATCTCTGAGGGCATTAATGACCATTTTTCCAAGTCTTCTTCACACATCTTTTGTCAGTTTCTTTAGACTTTTTGGTATCTTTAATTTTCCTAAGATATTTTCTGGTTCCTGGTGGTCAGTTCACCTGGAAGCTGATGATAAGCTCTCACTGAGTACTGTTCATTGAGATTCTCTATACATGGTGTGGTTGGGTCATTTCACTAAACAGCTCTGGATATCAGCGGATTCCCCATAGAAAGATCTTCTTTGCCTATAGTTTTGTACATCTCCACCTTTTCTTTCCAGTCTAGAAACCCTCAGTCTTATCCTCCCCAGATAATAAACTTTCAAGTCCTACCACGGTAGAAGGGAAATTCACTTAACTACACAGAGGTGAGGAAGGGATAGCAGGATCTCACTGTTCTTAAAGGAATATTCAACCATGTTTTCATTTTTAGCTCTACCTTCAATCCACCTCTATTTTCAAGAATACTTTGTATTACCATTTCCTAAGCTTTTGGGGTACCTGCGTGCATGTGTGCACATGTATGTGTGTGCACACACACAAACAGGATTCTCTCTTAAATGAATCGTATCTCTTTCTATTTTAAGATTGAGCTTCCTTGGGTCTTCGTGGGAGTTTAAGAAATAGAGAAAATGTGTATATTCTACCCTTCATCTTCATCAAGAAGCCCTAGTGACTTACTGATACTTCAATAGTAATATCCAGAGCACCTTGCCCTGTAGGAGATAGGTTCGCAACAGTCCACTGTTACAGGAGACAGCAGGACAGACACAAAAGAAGGAAGATACAAGTTGAAAAAGTACGTACATGGTATCATTTCCAATTATTCCCATGGACACTTTCCACCAGGAGGCTTTAAACCTCCTGGACAGGGTTGCTATGACCTCTTGTGTAGGGCCCCAATATTCATTCAGACTTATCCTGTTTTATTCTGAACCAATTTCATTCCTTATCCACTCTGGTTAATTGCAGGAAAATCTGGGAATGTACTTATCTGTCTAGACTAATACAATATTGGCCTTAATTAAAAAAAAGCAGCTTTAATTTTAACAACAGATCTATTTCCACAGAAATATTCCTTGATTTTCCATTAGTGAAAGAATGGGAGCCATTATAAAATAAATTTTTACAGAGAAGGAGCCAGGGCTGAAAGTCCAGGAATTCCCTTATCGTCTCCCATAATAATTGATGGAAAATAAAAAACAGAAGTTACATTATATTTCAGATCCATCTGTATTACATTTGGATCCTTTACTTTATAAGTGTATCTGATACAAAAAGTATACTAACTAATGGTTATATCCAAAAATCTATTCGCCTTATACTACCAAGAGAAGATTTTTATCTGGGCACATAGCTTCCTAACTAGTGACTATACTTCCCAGTCTTCTTTGCAGTGAATGGCCACATAACTAAGTTCTTGCTAGCAGAATGTGTGGGGGACTATGACATGCAACTTCACATAATTGATTAAAAATATTGTTATGACTTCTCTTTCTCCCTTCCCATCAGATTACAATGCAGGTAAGACAGTGACCAGTGATATAGCCTTGACTGTGTAGAAGAGAACGACATTCTCAAGGAGACTAGACCAATAAGAAGGAAAAACCTGAGTCCTTGAATAAGTACATAAACTGACTACATGAGAAAAATAAACTTCTTTCTCATTTACATCACTGCATTTCAGGGTCTGTTTCTGGTCTAAACAGGAATTTTTTTTTTTTTTTTTGGCTTGTAAAGAATGTTTTCTCATGGGTAATAGCTTTCCCTTGACTACTTAAATTTTCCAGTAAAGATTAAAAATGATCTGTGTGTGTGAGAGAGAGAGAGACAGAGTGAGAGAGAGAGAGAAGATCCACTAAAAGTCCACACATTCCAGAGCTTATTAGTCCTAAAATCCAACAATTTAACCAAGGAATAAAAGAAAAAAATAAATTTAGGGGGAAAACAAGAGAAACAACAAGAAAACTGGGTATTTGGGTATTTCTTTCCCCTACCATGTATATGTAGACTCCTAATTCAAGAACCAAAACTACCTTTTGGAAAAAAAAATTTTTTTCCTTTATGCTTGGGGCAGGTAGGAGTAGTAACCGTTTCTCTAGAGAGAAAAGATTAAAGACTACCTGAGCTAGCTCTTGACTGAGCTGAAACAACTCCTTGATGGTCAGGATAGACTAAGTTACACTCTTGATAAAATGGAATTTAGGGGGATAATAAATACTTGATAAAAATACAGAAGAAAGGGGGAAAATTAGGATTCCCTATTAAGACTGCACAAAGTCCCAACTAAGACTTCCATTCTCTGGCTACAGGTTATAGAAGACATAATCCTCAAACTTTAATTTACCAGAGATAACAAACCAATCTCAGATGAAATGAAAAGACCAGCAGCATTCACCGACATTCGGATGGAAAAATTGAAAATCTGGACAAAGCTACCCTCACATGTACAAGCAAGAGTTTTTAAGTAAAATAAAAAGGCAAAGCATACATATTAACACATAGCAGTTAAGAGGGGAGAGGAGAGAGAGGAGAGAAATTTAGTGAGGAAATGGTTGAGGAATATTGACACAATCTACAAAGTACTGAACACAAAGTGTTACCCAACCACACTGCAGTTAACCTCTGAACAATGCAGAGACTGGGGGACCAACTGCCATGTGGTTGAAAATCCACACATAAGTTCTGACTCTGAAAATTTAACTACTAATAGCCTACTGTTAACCAGGAGCCTTACAAATAACATAAACAATTAATGCATATTTTGTATGTGTATTATATACTGAATTCTTAAAATGAAGTAAACTAGAAAAAAGAAACCATGAAGAAAATAAGAGGAAATATGTTTATAATATTATACGATATTTACTGAAAAAGAAATCCATTTTTAAGTGCATATATGCAGTTCAAATCCATATTGTTCACCTAATTATGCCCATGGTTTAATATAAGTGGTTGCAAAGAAGTGGTAAAGTTAAGCCAAAATCTATCCACAATGGGCATGTAATGCAAAAGACAAATAAATGCAAATAAATGCAAATGACAAATAAATGCTCTTGTTTGGTCATCTGCTACTGTAATCTAAGCTAATTAATACAAAACTTGGTATAGTAGGAAAAGGACACTGCCAAAACAGTATTAAATAATATATATGGCATTGGCTTTGAGGAATGAAAAAAATTAGTTTATGTTTAGAAAATGGCAATTCATTTAATATAATGGTAAATATTTGATAAAAATTTTTACCTTGCAAAGGTAAATAATACATCAAATTAACTTAGAGCTAGAGGCAAAGAATTAAGAAAACAGAATGCTAGTATCATGAAGTGATTGGTATTGGCTATATTTGAAAGACCCTGTAAAAGAAAAGAAGCTCAGAAAAGAATCAGCCAATTTGCAAGTAGTAATGAAAAGCAATAGACCAAGTCCGAACACATGGAGATTGTAAGATACAACTTTGTTCTCATCACTAATAGGTAAAAATTGAAACTGGAGAGGACCTTTAAAAGAAGTTCAATTAAAATAGCCTCTGTGAAGAATCAAATCAAGGGGGTGGCCATAAACACTATTCTTAAATGCTCTGAATCAGTGAGTGTGGGTCCAATAAATTCCTTCAGGCTGGACAGAATGGCTCAAGAAAAAAAAAAAAAAAAAAGCCTAAGAGTGTAAGAGTGTAATGGATGTCTGATAAATTCAAGTCATCTATCATTAATTATCAATAGTTAATTAATTAATGCAGAGAGGGCCATGACTAAAGCAAGGACTGTGGATGCTGCCATCGGCTGGAATCAAAAGCCAAAGATAGAAAATTGGAAATATTCATCTGCTGTTGAGAGAGTTGTACACCAAAGAAGCCCTAAACCATAAAAGACTCCACAACTGTTTGAAACTTTAAGAAAAACAGTCACCCAACATCACCATTTTTAATGTTTTTCTATCCAGTTGTGACTAGCCACTGAATTTAGACGAAATACAGAACAAAGCGAGATTAAAAACTAGAAGGAAGAAAACAAATCATCGTTAGGTATGATTATACATCTAAGACACCAATATACCTAATACCCTAAATCACTAATTCAGTTAATTGCTGCTTTAAAAAGGTAATATATAAAAAGGTTTTTATATATAAATACTAACCAAAATGAAAATATATTAAAGAAAAGATTCCATTTATAATAGAAACAAAGGACATAACAATTCTAAGATATAAACCTGAATAATGTTTAGGACCACTATGGAAAAACTCTAATATTTTATTAAGTTTCAAGATTGAAAATAAAAAATTAAATAAGTCATAATCTTAAATAGGAAAACTCAATATTGAAATTATGTCAATGATTCTGTAATTAATCCATAAATTCAAAGGAATCCTAATTAAAACATGAATAGGAATTTCTAAAATACTGAAGGAAAGATATTGAGCTTTATCTGGAAAAAATAAGCATGCAAGTATAGCCAGGAAAATTTTGATGAAGAAGAATAATGAGGAAGTACTAGGACTGCCAATATTAAATCATATTATGAAGTGACAACAATTAAGAACAATTTGGTGTTGGAGAGGATGTAGACAGATAAATGGAACAGAATGGAAAGCCAAAAACACCAGACCCAAATGAAAATGGAAATTTAGTAATAATGATGAGTTTTCAAATAAATGGAGAAAAAAGTGATATTCCATAAATGTTGTGGCAATTGGATATCCATTTAGAAAAAGAGAGGGAAAAATATGACTGCTCATCTACCTTTACTCGAAACAACAAAATTTTAAAGATTAAAATATAAATTAACAAGGTCTAAATATATATTCAAAATGTTATAATGTGGAATCCTTCTATATAGACACAAACATAAGGAGAGGAAAAAAAATATCTCTACCTACATAAATATTTAAATTTTATGTGTGGCTGAGATTCCAAAAGCCAAGTCAAAATACATAATATAAACCAGGAAAAAATATTTTCATACAATTTATGAACTGTAAATAACAATCAGCTTTTAAAAAAATCAACAGCCCAGTAGAAAGCAAAAAAAAAAAAAAAAAAAAAAGATATGACTAAAAAGCATATTACAAAGAAGTAACAAAATGTCCATGACAAAGTACTCTACCTTAATTACTAATACAAAAATGCAAATCAGACCAATACTATTTATAACTTGTACTGATGACAATTAAAAACCTTAATGAAATTCAGTTTGAATTTGAAGAGTTTGAAGAAAGATGGGGCACCTGGGTGCTCAGTTCATTAAGTGTCTGACTCTTGATTTCATCTCAGGTCATGATCCCTCAGCCCCTATACATGTGAGATCCAGCCCCTATACATAAGGCTCTGCACTGACAGCACAGAGCCTGCATGGGATTCTCTCTCTCCCTCTCTCTTTCTGCCCCTCCCCCATGCATGTGTTTTCTCTAAATAAATTGTAAAAAAGACTGTGAGCAAACATTTTCACACACTTGCTGGGAGGTACAAACTTATTACAAGTTAAATAGGCAATTTGTATCAAAGTTTAATTATGCATTTAATCCTTTGATCCTATAATAAATTCCAGTTCCAGGATGTTTTCCTATGGATATTCTCAGAAAAAAAATACTGGGATATGAGAAATATATACAAAGATGTTCATTCCAGTAGTGTTAATACATACATACACACATACACACACGCACACAAACACACACAGCAACATATTAAGAACCAGAACATCCCTAATTCAGAGATTTCTTACAGTGGATAAGTACAGCCCGTAAAATATATAGCTGTGATTAACCTTCTGCCTATAGTTTCTTTCATGAATTGTTAACTCCCCTGTAACTTATAGAGATTTTGAGTATGAAACTTTTTTCTTCTTTTTGAGAGAGAAAGAACAAGCACCAGTGGGGGAAGGGCAGAGGAAAAGGGAGAGAGGGAATCCTAAGTAGGCTTCATGCTGCCAGATCAGAGCTCTACTACTGTATCCTAAGCTGATGCTGTGCTTCTAATTAATGATAATTTGCTGAATATGCAAAATATTTTCATTTTCTAAAATACGGTAAATACTTTTGATTCTTCCAAAAATATTCCAATAAAAGAATTATTTTGAGGAGTCACAGTCCTGATTGCACCCGAGCTTACAAGAGAGTAGATTCTAAGAGTATACCAAGATTTACAGTAAGATGGTTCCAATTCCACAGGTTGCTTCCAAAACTCTCATGACTCATGAACATGGCTTTGATGAGCTTGTCCATCCTATAATCTGATCTAGAATCATATCGTTTTCAAAGTCACGATTATTTATGTGCGTTGTTAAGAGAATATGAAAACTATTATTTTAAAAACCTCATTCTTCAAAAACTTCTCAGTGTATGCATGTGTTTTTAATGCATAAAATGCTTTGTTCAGTAGCATAGGCATATAGTTCATAGATGTACATGGAACTACATGCCCAAAAGTCTTTTACTGCAAAGAGCTCACAACTTAAAAGTCTGATAATCTATGATCTAGAGTGAACAATCTCCCTTCACTTGAGAGAGATGGAGAAACAGGAGTCGTCTCTCATGGCACAATCGGTACAATCTAATCTCTTTCATCCAGTTCCCCCGTCCACCTATCTGCATGGCTACTGACAGGCATTCAGGAATTCTCTTCACAGTGCAGGCAATAGGGTGAAAAATGAACAAGTCACATGGTTCAAAACTATTCTGGCCAATGCAGAAAACAAACAACAACAAAAAAAACCAGACTAAAATCAAGACATTTTATTTCAACCCCCTGATTCTTGAGTAACTTTAGACAAATGATTTAAGTTCTTCATTCTTCAGTCATCCCAGCTGTTAAGTAGGAATCACCTACTTCACAATTAATATAAAATCGGCATAGTACTGCTTACTCTAGTAACTTCATAGGGCTTTTTGGGAGGATTTCATGTGATAAGAAATGCATATGGATAATATCGATACAAAACATGTCTAAAAATAAAACAGAAAAAGTGTACACACAACAATGAACGCCTTCAAGCACTCAATACATCAGAAGCCTTACATATCTTGGATTGTTCCTTGTTCTCTCCCATAAAAACAAATGGGAAGCTCAGGCACTAATGATTTACTGGAAATTGTTTAAATCTGCTAAAATGTTTCCTCTCTTTAATACAGCAATGGGCAATCCCCTTGGGTTTGGAGATCATGACTGAACTGGTCAGGCCTAGAAAAAAGGTAGGTTCGTGAGCTCCTACTACAGAAGCACTGCCATAGCTTCTTAGTGACCACAGAGTACACCCAAAAGAGAAGATGAGAAATGGCATTTAGAACCAACAAAATATGAAGCACTCTGTAAAAATCAAATGTAAGTTTCAAGTTTCTCAAGGGATGCCAGTAAAGAAAAACAAAATGGGACAGAAAAAGGCATTGCAGCCAACAAGTGAGGCGGGACCTGGAATTAATGATTCTTTTAAATAAACTGAGATGCTGAATCCATTACAAAGGCTTAAAAGAAAAGAAGCTGCAAGACCAGAAAACAATCAAGACGTTGTAAAAGTATCCACAGAAGTAATAAACACCTGGGCACACACAGGTGAACACCCTATGTACACAAGAGGCACTTAACAAAACCTGACTTCAGAGAATATTTAAGGAAGGCACAATTAGTGCTGCTTTTTTGGAAGAAAAGCCTCTAAGAAAAGGATATAGAAGGAAAGTGTGGTACCACACCATCCATAAAAAATACAAGAAGTTTTTCCGAAAATCCCTGGTTTTAACAATTCCAGTTTCTTCATATTCAGATGAAGCAAAGTATTTTATTAGAAAACAGAATGTGTGGGGCACCTGGGTGGCTCAGTCAGTTGAGCATCCATCTTCAGTTCAGGTCATGATCTCACAGCTTGTGAGTTCAAGCCCTGTGTTGGGCTCTGTGCTGAAGCCTGGAGCCTATTTCGGATCCTGTGTCTCCCTCTCTCTCTTCCCCTCCCCAGCTCATGCTCTCTCTCAAAAATAAATAAACATTAAAAATTTTTTAAATAAAAAAAATAAAATGTCATGTGTATGTATGTATATCTAATATTTTTTGTTTATTAACTATAACACTGATCACATAAATATATTGCTATTGATATACTTATCACAAATACGTATATTTATATAGTTAACAAATAAATTTATATTCATTAAGGTTTATATTTAATAATATTACAATAAATGGACTCATTAAGGAAGGAGAGGAAGGGCATAGGACTGAACTCAGTTGGCAACACTCCAACATTTAGTGAATGAATATAGAAGACAAGTCAACAGTGAAAATGTAACCAACGAAGGCAAGAGAAAATCTAAGAAAATGTGCTATCTTAGAAGCCAAGAGAACAAATTGTTCCCAGAAGAAGGGAAAAGTCTGTTGTGTCAAATGCTGCTGGGACATACAGCAAGATAAGCAGAGATCATTGGAAAACACTGACCACTGGACTTCAAAGATGGTAGATACTAATCTAAATACACAGCAGAAGTGTGGGATGGAAATCCTACTAGAGTGAATTACAGGGAGAAAGGGAAGCAAGAAAGTGCAGAGAGAATAAAGGCAAATTTCTCTAGGGTATTTCTACTATAATGGAAAGGAGAAATAGGGTGGTAACTAAAGGAGACTATATGGTAGAGGAGGGGGTTCAGTTTGGTTGGTTGTAGATGGGTCAGCCTTTAGGCTATTGGTAAAAAAATTAACTAAGAAAGAAAAAACCATGACATAGCAGAGAAGGGCTAATTAATAACACAAAGTAATGGAGAAGGATAGGATCCAGAACATAAGAGGAGGACTGGACATTATGGACAGTTCATCCATATTAACAGGAAAGAGGGCAAAATTTAGACACATACACAAGTAAGAGGGTAGACAGTCATCAACATCATCTTTATCATCACTAATTTATAGGTGTTTAATTTTGGCCAAGTACATGCATAGCCTATTTAACCTTCACAACAAAACTATGAAGAAATACAATAGCACTCACTTTCCAGATTTTGAAATCCAGGTTTAAATAGATTAAGAAGCATGGCTAGGGAGTTAAGCAGTCTTAATTCAGAGCCCAGTCTATAAACCCATAACTGCTTTAAGCCTCCCACCCTCACCCCCCTCCAACCTAGCCATGAGCACACCACTATTTGGGCCTTGGGTGGTGGTGTTATCAGAAAGCTACACAGTTTGATTACCCTCCTTTTCTGAGAAAGAAGAAAAAAGTGGCAACTTCACTAAGCCAATTCTATTTCTCCCTCTCATGTCACTCTTGGCTTTGTTTTAATTTTTTAAACATTCTTTTTTTTTTTTTTTTTGTCTTCAGACATTGTAAGAAGTAAAACCACTAATATATACTAAGTTGGTCCTTTATTCTGTTCTCTCCACATGTATATAGGCACTCCCTAATTATAATTAACCATATAAATCACTGTAATACCACTTAATCTTTTGACTTTGGAAGTGCAGTCATGAAAGTAAGGGATTGATTTGAAGTAAGGAAATCTCATTCCTCACATTATACTCTTTTATGGACACTAAGGACAATGGGAAAGTAAAGTCTTGAAGGGACAATTTCAATGTTAAATGACCTAAAGAGGAAATTAAACAAAATGTGTAATTCACTCCATAATGAGACCTTAGATATAATTAACATATTTTATATCTTAAATCCAGAAAAACGAAGTGATGAGTTTGTACCAAGTTTAGATAGGTTAAAAAAATAAATTACTATCTCCCATGTGTTGAGAATTGAATTTTCCATAGAAAGTTTCATACTCAACTCAAAAACCCATAAATACCTATCATCCCATCAACACAACTTAATATAAGTTTTAACAAAATATATTTCTCCCTATGATTTAAATACATGGGTCTCCTTAAAGTTGAGGAAGTGTTTTGAAGTACGTTTTCTTAAATTCCAAAGAATAGCTTCAAAACATATTATAAAATGAGTTACCAATTGAAGACCATTTGGTGAATTGGTGCTCCTTTTTAACTTTATAAATCGGTGGGGGGGGGAGGGGGACCTGCAAAATCTATACACACTCTACTGTCTGATATGGGAGCAACAAATGCTAAAGCCAGCAAGAAAGTGCATGTAGTTTTAATTATCTTAAGTGGAAACTCCTACTATGGGAGTTCTCAGAAGAAATCCACAAAATGGAAATGATTCTGGGAAAATATCCTAATGGAGAACAGTGTTGTGTGGAACAATCTCTCAGAGGATGCTATGTGATGCCTGGAAAAAATGTCCTGTACCACCACAAGTCAAAGTCATCTCAGGGTCTATTTTTCAACCTTCCTATTTCTGAAAATTAAGGAAGTATATTCTAGAGGAAGAACCAAGGAAAAGTCTTTAACTTATTCATTTACTGCAACTCTAGATAAAGAACACTCTGAAGCCACAAGGAATGTGGAGGAAATTTAGATGGCACAGCGCACAGTGATCTCAGGCCCACAGGGACTGTGTCAGATCAGACTTTATACCCAAACAACAAATTTCAGAAAACAAGCAACTCTTGAGTGGAATTATTACTGGACTGAAAACAGAGACCTTCACATCATCTTCACTCATCTTATTTTATTCAAGAGAATGTATGACTTTGTAAAACTCATGCCCATCTATGTTGAAGACAGTACCATGACCCCATCCAACAGAGCAGTTAAAGATGTGACTAATCAAATTATTGCTATTCTTCTACCTTCAAACAGGCACTTTACTTCAATTCTTTTAAGATGAATAAAAAACACTCTCCTTTTTATATCTGGTTTCTAAAACCCAAGTAAAGGGAAAAATAGACAAATTTATGCATTCATCCATAGATATATTCATTCATATACTCACACTTTCATTACCTCCCTGCCATCCCCAAATCAGACTAATTGTGACAATGTTAAAAAACAGCAGTGATCCTGTAAACCAGAATATAAGTGAGGTGTCTGCCACACGGACTCCTCAGAACAGGTATCTTCATGATCTCAGTGGAATCCCCCATCACCTGGCAGAGGTCAGGCTATCCCTCTCAACATCGCCACAGCATGAAAGTATAAGACGTCTGCCATTCCTACAGCTCCAGCATGCTCCCTATCACCTCTTAATATATACCTCCATTGTTTAAGAAAGGCAGAGATTTCTCAGTGGCTAAAAAGATTCATAGAGGCCACATAGAAGACAGGAGGATTTTACGCTGCTTCTTCAGGAATTTTATTGACTGCTACTGTTGCACTCTGTCCTTTAACTCTCCCCAGCTTATAAAGCTGCCCTGACCTATTCCATCTTTTCTGGCCACTAAACCTCCTATTTGCCCTTGGGATTGTTTCAACCCATGTTATGCCCATGACATATGCCAACCTACCCCATGCTACATCCCAACTGCAACCATGCTACTTGGATGAACAAAACAGAACAGTACAAAAACAACTGTTTATTTAAGAAAGACCCTGTACCAGAGCACCTGGGTGGCTCAGTTGGGTAAGTGTCCGACTCTTGATTTCATCTCAGGTCATGAGGTCGGGTCGTGAGATCGAGCCCCACGTCAGGCTCCTTGGTGAGTGTGAAGCCTACTGAGGATTCTATCTCTCCCTCTCCCCCCCTTGTGTAGAGACAGAGAGAGAGAGAGAGAGAGAGAGAGAGAGAGAGAGAGAGAAAGGCAGGCAGGCCCTGCACCAGGAAACATAATAAATATTTTTCACACATTATATTGTCTCATTTGATCCTCAATAAACCTATGAAAGAAGCACCAGATAGGTATCTATTAAGGAGAGGGACATATTAGAATTGGGCTATCTGTGGCTAACAGGAACATATTCCATTCACATAGTTCTCTCCCTTCTAAGAAGGTAATCCCCCCCTCAGAGTTTAACCACAAGGAGAGAACATGGGAACACGGCATCAGGGCAATGCCAATACCTGTTTCATCTGACAGTGGTCATCTAGTTACAACGTATTTCATCTAGTGACAAAAACCTGCTGTGAGCTTTATTAGCCAATGACCACTGACAAATTTCTGAGCCCACATATCTTGCAATTCACCAAGGTGAACACTACTGAATGGGAGTCGTCATAGGTAACATCCTTTGTCTTCCTTGAATGACCAAAGTGACTGGACACATTTTTGTTTGTGTGCATTTACCTTTTCACCATCTCTCCCTGGTTCTCCTTTGTAACCTGGTAGTCCTTGAACTCCCTAAATCAAGCACAAAATAAAATCCGGTTAGTTATGTTTTGGGTTCACTAGAAACGATAATTCTACAATGTGTATCTATGAATCACATACTTGTATGCCAGGGGATCCTGGGACACCTGGTGATCCTGCAATTCCTTGATATCCCTAAAGAAAAGGAAACACAAAATAATTAATATTTCGTCATACTCACTAAGAGCAGGAATCCAGGATTCACTCTTGTCTGGAATGTCTTACACTTAAGACTTCACTTGGTGACTGTTTAAGAAACAAAAATAACAAAGTTTCAAATGCTGAATAAGGAATTAATATCCTCCAGTCTTTAGGGAAATGGTCTCAAATATCTCTGATTAATAAAAATAAACAAAAATGCTTCAATTAAAAGGAAGCTTTGGATTTGCAAAAACAGAGCCAATGTTCACAGCTCCCCCCCAAAAAAATGTTTTGCACACAGAAACATATTTAACATATTCGAGAGAAAAACACATAAGATTGGAGGATTATACAAATGGACTACATTTTTAAACCACCTGATTAATGGCCATTTGAGTTAATCCTTGGAATAAATTAAGACTTGATAAATGTTATTCCTCAGAGTAAGTTTTTAACAGCCTTTGGACTGCTCATTTTAGAAAGCTGCTGATGTTATCCATGAGCATGGCTGTGACATGTCTCCCCCACCTCCCAAGGCTGGGCTGTCTGTTGAGGCAAGGGTCACTTTGGTCTCCACTGCTTCTTACATATCCCTCCAGAAACCGGGCCTTTGGCAAAACAGCACAACTGTTTCAACAAGGCAAACTATTCATTCTTCACTCAGCACATGGCAATTAAACTCCAGAACAAACTTGCAGGCCCTCAACATTTGTCTAGGTTTCCCTAGGTCAATGTCACGTTGACTTAGACCACCTGGCACCTGCAAACACATTTCACGTTCTTATTCAGATCCCATCTCTCTCAGGTCTTACTGTTTGGATATAGCTTTCTGTTGTCAACAATATTAAAACAGATGTCATTAGTGTTTCCAATTACATCTTCATTGTTAAATCCAAAAGCTTCATTTCCATGTGGCTATTTACGGTTGCTTTTTGTATTCACCCACTCACTTGTCAGCACATTTTTAGCTATGATTTTAGAGATAGCAAAATTCCCTGCTTTACCACTCCCATTTTCAAATATTCCTTTTACTATTTGCTAGGTCTAACAATACTAATAACATTAATAGTTGTCTCAGCAACATCAGTCTTATTGGTTTTCTCCCTTTACATTCACTCACATTTTTTATTCTGTAAAACGCTCTCACTCTCCAAATGATAAACTATATAATTCCTACCACCAAGCATGATCCTTTCCTTCATACTCTTTCAGTTCTTCAGAGTTTATCAGAGTGTATCATCACGCTTCCTCCAGGATTTCTCAACAAATTCTTCTCTTGAATCCCTGTGCCCAATCCTTAAACATTTTGCTTCACCAGTGAATGAGTCTCATAACAAACCTTTCCACGCTCCATATTAAACAACCTGCAGCTTTCAAGCCCAACATATGCTCTCTGGGTGGCCACTGTCTCAAGTGTCATGGGATTATGTGCCCCCTTGATATGGGAAACCCAGTCCAATTCATTTCTTCATTTGCAGCATTGAACAGAGCATTTGGCATTTTGGTTTAATCAAACTTTAGAAGAATTTACCTTCATGTAATCCACACTGCATAAAATCCCTTTCCCGAAGGAACAAGGTTATGTTTGGGCCGCTACCGGTAGCAAATTCAAGTTTTAGTCATGCCTTCGTGTTCCCAAAAATGGTAGGAAGAAAGAACAAAGTCAATTCACACCGTTTGCTCAGCCTCTTATCTCTACCACTCTAGTTACCACTGAATCTCTTTCCTTCAACCACTTTGCAATCAGATAGGTCTGGAATTAAATTTCAACTATGTCACTGGTAGCATATGCCCAAGAGAGTTAGGTTACTTATAACTGCTGCCACTTAGGATGCCTCCATATCCTTCAAAAACCTGTATGCACTTCTCTGGACAGTCTGATAGGATTTACAACAGGCTGCCGTAATCAGGAGAAACAATAATAGCAATGATTTATACAGAATTCACCAAAGTCCAGATTAAGTACTTCACTTAATTCATGTAACCCTCACAATCACCCTTTAATTAATGTAGGTGCTGTATTATCCTTATTTTCAGATGAGGAATCTGAGGCACATAAGATTAAATAACTTGCCCAAAGTTATTCGTTAGTTGATAGAGTCAGTAGGAACACTCTCTTATCAGAAAATGCTTCATGGTAGATCTGATCTTATGATTCTAGGATAATTAATCAGATTCAAAAAAGCATATTTGCCAGGCTGCTTTTAAGTTGTTTAGAATTCTGAGTGCCCAAAGAATATGAATGTTCATAAAATTCCTCAAAAGAAAGTTACCATGGAGATTGGCTATTTATCAAAATGGCCGGTCATCTGCAAAGTTCACTGTAATGAATTATTTTTTTCACATTTTTTCAAAAGTTAAGCCAAATGTCGTATCTGCTTTATTACTTTTTTTACAAAATGAATCTTTTGTAGAAGATCAAAAGCTGTTCTCTTCTTCGAAGAAGTAAATTAATATGATCCATTTGTTAGAGAAGACACATCACATTTTAATGGATTAAAGCAATGTGGAGATGCCCCAGACTGTGTTCCCAGCTCACCTCTGACTCATAATGTGACCTCAGGCGGAGTGTTCATATCCCCAAATCCTGGGAGGCAACTCAATAAAGTGGAAAGACAATGAATCTTGAAATTGGAAGACCTTGGGCTGAATTTTTGCTCCTCCCTTTACTTTCTACAGGATTTTGACTAACTTTGCCTAGCTAAGTGTCAGTTTCTTAACCACAAACCAGGATAACAGTGCCCACTTCACTTCTGAAAAGAAACAAATGGAGTCACAGGTGAAAATGCCTGGCAGATGCTAAAAACTCAAATGTGAGTTTTTCTTTTTATGTTCTTCAGATTCAATGGCTATTGTACAAAACCATGAGAACACTTCTGCAAAATGTTATTCTGTAGCCTTAATGGGCACCACTACTAGCACATGAGGAATGGCAGATCCAGTCATCATCATGATTTAACCCTTTTGCAACATTCATATAGATCTAATGGTGAACATGTGAACAAGGCTTCAGTGTATTTTATAATGGCCCTGTTTGTTTTGTCTTTTGAAGAACTGCAATACAAAAAATAACAAATGCTTCCCACAATATGAGAACCAAGTTGATGTGGGATTTTTTTTAACTTACGGTGAGAGGCATTCTAGAAAACTTAGTTATATAAAGAAATTCAAAGATTATTTTAAAAGCTAGAGGAAGCATGATTAGTAACAAAATTAAGAAAAACCAAAACCACATCCACGCTGGGGGATCCCAGGATAAACCACCAGAAGAAATTGGATGAAATTCAGAAAAATGAAATTTGGACTAAAAATCAGGAAAATAAAGGTTAACAGGGAGGAATATTACAACACACAACAATTTCCAAGAGGAGCAAGAACTAAACACTGGTTGACTCATAGCAGGGTACACTTGAACAAGGAAAATGCCCTGAAACAGAAAAAAATGATAAGCTTTCCATATAGCTCACTGAGTTTTTATTGTTCTGAATACACAGGCTTCTGTGTTTTCAGGTGGGCCTGCAAATTTCACATGATCTTTGATCAATACTGTTCAACACTAATTTTGCCATTTTGCAATTATTAGCAGGTCCAAATATCCACCCTACAGCCATGTGCAAGATTTCTGACAGTAAAGTCTTTTCCACGTTCACAGAAAGTCTTTTTGTAAATGAGTCATTTTTTAGGAAAAAAATATTCTCACTGCCAAATTGTAGGGTTGAAGAATACAGAATCAATTTAATTTCCTTCCATGATTCATAGTTATAATGCTCCAGGAAAGATGTATAGCATTGAAATGGAAATTAAGGAAATAAAATCAGCAAATGTGCAAGGGTCACAATCTCTTCTGAGCCCAATTCTGATCAGGCCATAAAATATTCTGCCAATCTAAACATACAGATCTTCTCAAGTAGTGAGGAGGATAGAGTAATCAATTTTCTTTCAGTGCTCTAAACTCTAAAAATGAGAATAAAATACAGAGAAATAATTTTGGATGTCACTCTTCTTTCTGAAATGTAAGAATGTGATTCAAAGTTTATTCTATTACATTAATTTTCTTCAAAGTTTTCCAAAATTCCCACAGATACTCTTAAGTATACAGCCATGGTAACTAAGTAACCTAAATCAAGTGTATATTTTTAATATCCACTGTGGATTCTTCTTGCCACCAGCACACTTTATAGCTCAACATAACTAAATTCAAAAAATATTCATAAATCTGTCTTGTCATGTGTAACTAATGTAGAAACTCATTTGCCACCTAACTGAACTACCAGTCCAATAGTTTATATGCTTTAACTGACTGCTCAAATTACTTGACTAATACATCTCATTAATATATGTAAAATTAAACCCAAGCTAAGATCTAAGAAAGAACTGGAATGCTATGGGAGGTGAAGAGTAGATAGGGAAGCTTTCTGAAGAGACAAGCTCAAAGGAACACTAAAGGAAGCACAGTGGAGAAGAGGAAGCCCTTCAAAATGTGCCATGAAGCATGACAAGATGAGACATATCCATGGAGACAAAAGAGACAGCACATGGGGAAGCATGCTGCAAACAAGACTGGACAGTAGACTGCAGCTTTCATGCACAGCTTGTGGGTCTTATGAAGGATTTTTTTAAATATTTATTTTTGAGAGAGAGAGAGAGTGTGAGCAGGGGAGGGGCATAAAGAGAGGGAGACACAGAATCCAAAGCAGGCTCCAGCCTCTGAACTGTCAGCACACAGCCCAATGTGGGGCTTGAACCCATGAACCGTGAGATCATGACCTAATCCAAAGTTGGACACTTAACCAACTGAGCCACCCAGGTGCTCCATGAAGGTTTTTGGTCTTTAACCAATCCACTATACCAGAGGGTCACACAATCAGACTGCAGCTCTGAGAAGCTTGCTTGCTACACTATGGAGATAATTATAAGTGGCAGGGAGAAGCAGAAAGACCAAGTGGGAGGTTCCTGCAGGAGAGAGATAATGGTAGGTAGAACCTGAGTCCATTCAAGTTGTATTTAATTCAACCTGATGATGAGCTACAGGATGTCAGGAATCTGAAGTTATAGTATGATGCCCAGGTTTCTGATTTGTGCAGTGGATGGCAGATAATGTATCACTAACTGAGTGGGGGAATCTGGAGTAAAATACTATTATTTGGTTGCCAAATAATAGCACAATTTTTTTAATGTATTTTTGTGGACTAACATAAAAAATTTACATTTGACAATGGGAAGCTATAGACTTTTGTTGGGGGACAAAATTTCTGCTCAAAGCAGACTACATTTACTATAAATGAAATTTAATCTATATCTAATTCTCCCACCCTTAAGTAAGAGTGGATGAGTGATAAATATGGAACACATCACCTGCTTTCCTATGATATTTTGCCTTGAGCTTAAGCACATAAAAGAAAAACACTGCCTACCTTTGACAACCTCTATAGATGCAGCTTGGTTCTCAGATTCACAAAACTTAATTAAGCTTAGGTAAATTGCCTCATTCCCTGAGTATGACTGCACTTGAAGTTATTCTAAGCTTATTTCAAAAGGAAAATGTACAGTGTTGCTGGATGGCTCAGTTGGTTAAGGTCTGACTCTTAACTTTGGCTCAGGTCATGATTTCACAGTTCATGAGTTCAAGCCCTGAATTGAGCTTGGTGCTGACTGTGGAGTCTGCTTGGGATTCTGTCCCTCCCTCTCTCTCTGCCACTCCCCTGCTCACTCGCGCTCTTGCTCTCTCAAAATAAGTAAACATTTAAAAAAACAAAAGGAAAATATGCAACTTTTTAAGGTAACCAATAGCATCTTTAGTAGTTCTTACTTCCTAAATTTCTAATAGTAACATTTTCTATTCAAAGAGAAGTGACCAATAACTAGCCTCATTCTCTTTCTGTTCTGCTATATTTTTTCCATAGTAATTACCACAATCTGATATCACTTATTATTATTATTATTATTATTGTATAGTCATTATTGTTGTCCCTCCCTAGCGGAATGTGAGCTTCAAAATGGCGGGTTTTGTCTTTTTTGTTCATTGCATATCTCCTCAAACTATAACAGTGCCAAGAGCAAAGTAAATACCCAATCAATGTCAGGTATATGAATGGATGAATGAAAGAATGAATAAGAAAACAAACATATAAATGTTTATGGTACCCAACCAGTCACTACTACTGATGGCTCTAAAATAATGGCAGAAACAGCCCTGCATTCATACAGATTACAATCAAAACAATACAAAATATAAGCATAAATTTATCTTTAAAATCACACATGCTAGTTGTGTTATCAATCAATTCCTTCAAGAATTTAAACAGACAAGTAATGGGGCGCCTGGGTGGCTCAGTTGGTTAAGCGTCCGACTTCGGCTCAGGTCGTGATTTCGCTGTCCGTGAGTTCGAGCCCCACGTTGGGCTCTGTGCTGACAGCTCAGAGCCTGGAGCCTGTTTCAAATTCTGTGTCTCCCTCTCTCTGACCCTCCCCCGTTCATGCTCTGTCTCTCTCTGTCTCAAAAATAAATGAACATTAAAAAAAAAATTTAAAAAAACCAGACAAGTAACATTTCTATAAAATATCTACATACACATCATTATTGTATATACTATCCATAATATAAAAAAAAAATAAGTAATGTACTTAAGAGGCCCATGAGGAAAACATGGAGAGATCCATACAGGAGATTTACATAAGGGGTGTGTTCGAGAAAAATGAATTAGCTAGTGGACCAAGCTTTGTCTAGGAAAGCTTTACAGAAAAATTTTAAATCACATTTTATTTTACAAAAGGGAGATAAACTGCCCAAGTGGAAGATAGTTCATTTGAGGCAAGTGGTCCAAATTTTAGTTTACCAGTAAGACTCTCACGAGGGGTTTGATCATGCATGTGCATGTATTTTATAGTACAGGGAGACAGTGAGACAATAAACCTTTTTGCTAAAGGAATCCAAACTGAGGTGAAGTAAGAGCTCAGGTAGAAATAGTTTTCTCTAGATGTGTATTGTATACACATTTCAGTAAGCCTCTTCTTACAATTCTCTTTTCTAAGCTAAGTAACAGCCATTCCTTTGGCTTGTAACCTCACGTACCCCATTTTCCAGGCCTTAATCTTCATGGCACTCAGCCCCAAATTGCCCACAGCTCTTAAACTGTTGAGTCCACAACTGGCACCATGTTAAGAGTCTGAGGAAAACATAAAAACTTGTCTCATGGGTCTTATTGTTCTACTACTAATTATTCACCTCCTGTCACGCTTACTCCGCAAACCTAACTGCCAGATTTCTTCCCTTTCCTTCCATTCTCTACCAACACTCTTGACTAATTTTAAAACAGCACCTCTTGTTTGGATTACACCTGAGGTACAGTCAATTCTCCCTGACAGACATTCTTCTGAGTTTTCACTCTCTCCCCATCTCTCTCTTGTAAGTCAAATCCAAATTCTACAATTCCCCATAGTATCCAAACCAAATCTAACACTTCAAAAGCAGGACTGTCATCTTTCTTAATATAGACATTATATATTTACTAACAATGCCAAGTATTGCATCAGCCTTTCAGGCAACCCCATTACAAATCCCTTTTCACCAAGGTTAAATTTAAATAACACATCCCAGACAAGTAAGAGCCATACGTTTATTTGGGTTGAATTTCACTACATTAGAACAGCCATTCTCCAAGTTCGCTAAATCTTTTTGGATCTCCATGTCACCGCAAATGCCAAAATAAATTCCAAAAGTGAAGTCAAGAATTAAAATTCTCAAAAATCATAATACAGTAAATGAATACAGTAATGTTCAAAAAAAAAAAAAAACCACTGGAAGAAATAACAGAACATTTAATTGTGACAAAATTTTACATTACTAGAAATTAAAACAAAACTATAAACCAAATAAATAATTAAAAGAAACATTTACAACATAGATGTCAAAGAATTGATTCTCTTAGTGTATAGGAAGCTCTTACTAATCAACATGAAACATACTATCACTCCTATAGAAAAGGACAAGAGGAAAATCACTCTGTCAGACTTCTATATTCAACTACCACTTAAAATTTGTACTTGAATAGGGGCAGCTGGCTGGATCAATCAGTTAAGCATGCGACTCTTGACCTTAGGGTTGTGGATTCAAGCCCCATGCTGGATGTAGAGATTACTTTAAAAAAAATTTTTTTAATCTTTATTTTCCTTCAAGTAGGCTTCACAGCCAGCACAGAGCCCAACACAGTGCTTGAATTCATGACTCTGAGATCAAGACCTGAGATCAAGAGTTGGATGCTTAATGACTGAGCCAGCCAGGCACCCCAAAAATAATCTTTAAAAAATTCTACTTGACCATCTGATAAAATTTTAATATATCCTAAACCAAACTCTTAATTTCCCTTGCCCTAGTTTCCGTATCCATCCTTCCACATCTCACTGGAGTCTCCTTTGACTTCTCTCCCTCAAACTCAGGCAGGGTACATCATCAAATTCCATCAGCTCTAACTTCAAAATACCCCCAGAAAGTCGCAGTTCTCTTTGCCTCACTACTTACTATCCTGATGCTAGCTGCCATCATCTTACTCTTGGGTTATTTTAAGAGCCTAACTGATCCTGCTTGTGCCCTCATCTCCCTAAAATCTATTCTCAACTCAGAAGTTAGAGTACTTTTGTTTGTAAGTAAGTTACATCACATCAGTCCTTTACTTAAATCCTCCAGTGGTTCCTCAGTTCACTTCAACTGAAAGCCAAAGTCATCACAATGGCCTGAAGAACCCTATTTGATCTCCCCTCCTTTCTCCCTCCTATGTACACAAATTCATCTCCTACTAACTTGCCCCATCCCTCGTATTTGTAGTTTGATCAAGTCAGGTAACTTTGAAATTCCCCATGTGTGTTGACTACTTCTGTAAAGTTGAACCCTCCATAGACAGCTAGCCACTTTCTGGAATCTCTAGATGACACAGGGGTACAATGAAGGGGTGGGGGTGGGGACAAAGAGGGGTGCTGCATCATGGAGTGGGGCTCATTGACCAATCTATTCTTCTGTCTATTGGTAGCACTGTGCTATCAATATTCCTGAATCACTTAAGCCAATAATACAGAAAACCAACTCCAGATTTTGACAGTTTATTCTAGCTTACCTTTCTCTCTCCGTAAATGTGATGGCCTTCACGGAATCTTAGAAAATCAACATCGGACAGAACATGGGCCTCATCTGGCACCATCTTCTCATTTCCCAGATGAAGAAACTGAGGCCCATGAAACCGAAGCATTTTTTAAAAGCAAAACAGAGGGCAAAACAGGCTCAGATCTCTCCAACAGCCAGCAAGGGCTTTGGTTTCATAAAGTACTTTAGTTCATGAAGAGTACTTAATAATGACAGAAAACAGACAGAAACAAACACTACTACAAAATCATAAAACAGTCCTATATATTTTCATAGTAGGCCTTCTTTCAAAAAAAAATCAATGTCATAGCAGTATAATGTCTTTACTAATAGCACTACTCTGAACTACCTAGCAGGATATAGAAATATTTCCCCTGCTTCTCTCTATATAATGATAGAATAGCAAAATAGTAATATGCTCAGACACTGCTGATAGAAATCAAGAAAGGAGGGGAAGAATTTGAAAATCGCTCTTTCATTTTGTTTGAAGGCATTTTCCTTATGAAAATTAGTATTTCTCCAGAATGGAATAATTCCTATTTAAAGCTTTAGTTGACTTGGCCTGGTTATGTGAAAGAGATTCAAGCTGCTTATTGAAGGGGATTGCACAGAACCAAATCCAAACAAAGCAGAATTCCCTTCGAATTGTTCCATCCAACTTTCCTTGGTCCAGATGGCTTCAATCGCCAGCCAGAGACTCCACCCACACCTTCCCACTCCCGCTGTGCACTGGCCCTGGACACACACTAATGACCTTCAGCTGTTCTGGCTCCCAGACTCACTTTCTCTTCCTGCCCCGACTCCTATCTCCTACAGATTTCCTACAGGGAAAAGGAGAGATTTAGGAAAAGTTGCACCTTTGGGTAAACAGATTAACATTAGAGAAACCGTTTCTTATTGCTGCTGTAACGAATTACCCCAAACATAATGGCTTAAATGAACACACACTTGTAGTTCTGTAGGTCAGAAGTCCAACATGGCTTTAGGGAGCTAAACTCATCATGTCAGCAGGCCTGCATTCCCTCTAAAGGTTCTAGGGGGAAAAGTGCTCTTTCCCTTTACCAGCTTCTGGATGCTACCAACATTCCTTGGACATGGACACCTCACCCTGATCTGTGCTTCTGTCATGACATCTCCTCCCCTGACTCTGACACCCCTACCTCCCTCCAATACGGATCGTTGTGATTATACCGGCCACTCAGATAAATTTCCACAGGATAATCTTTGCATTTCAAGATCCTTGATTTAATCATGTGTGCAGAGTTCCTAATCAATACATTTACAGGTCTTAGAGATTAGGATGTGGACATTATTCTGTCTTTTCTCTAACATCAGATATTCTCTAATACCATCTAACCTCTAATATCAGGTACTATGTACCTATCCCTATAACTATACATAAAGTCATATACACATACAAACACATACACATGTACTCAATGAGATGACATAATAAATCCATTATAGCTTAGATAAAAGTCATAAAGCAATATCCATGATTATTAGATCAGGCTTATTGCAACTAGTTTCCAGTACTTCATTCATGACAAAATATTTAATAAGGAAAAAAAAAAAGCAAACTAGAGCTGATAGCCTGTGAAAAGCTTGCTCAGCACTCACCTCGATATATTGAATAACTTATACTAAATTATTATTATACAATTAATATTAATTCTATAACTAATTTAATACAATTATAATTTAATACAATTGTATATAGTTATAATTTATATATATTATCTATATTATTGAGTTTATATTGTTAACATATATTAATTATATAGTAATATATTAATTATTACAATAATATATTTACATTAATATGTATTCGTGTATATTAATATATTACATATAATATTACTAATATATTAATATAAGTACTTATATAACTAATATTTATAATTATATAACTAATTAATATTATTATAATTAATTGTTATACTAAATTATTATTACTAAATAATTTAGTAGTGCTCTCAGAGGAGGTCTGTGTCATTACGAGGTGCCAGCAGATGATATTTCAGCATGTCAAGTGTATCTGCTTCGAGGGGGAAAGCACCACAACTACCAGTACCCAGACAGAGTAGGGCCCAGGAAAGGGTCTCCAGGGCATCCCACCACCCAGTGTGATTAGGGAAGAGTTCACACAGGGCCTCAGGCAGCACCATCACCGGGCCGCGGGAGTCACAGTGAGGAATGCCACCAAGTGACATGACACTTTAAGTTATGAAGTGAGAACAGCTGGGATATAAGAAACTCCGAGGAAAATGTTGCCATGTTACAGGAGTTGAGGCTAAAGGCAAAGAGGAGATGTTAGATTAAGAACCTATTTGTTTCATTCAATTCAAATGTCTGATGATACATTTTTCACCTTCTTTCCCACAAATTGCTACCAAGCTACTTCTGTACTTACCAGCTTGGCCTACAACGGCACAGAAAGATTCAAATGCCCATGCTATATACCAATGTCCTCCCACCTACCTAAGGGTTTTCTTCCTGAAAACATCCATTATCGCCCAAATCACGGATATTTTCCTCCTCTGCCTCATTTTCATCATCATAAAAACATGTTACAACATGTCCCATCTCTTAGGTTTTTTTTATTTTGAGAGAGAGGCACAGAGACAGAGAACACTCAGGTGCATAAGTTGAGGGAGGGGCATAGAGAGAGGGAGGGAGGGAGAATCCCACAAACTGTGACATTATGACCTGAGGAGAAACCAAGAGTCGCAGGCCTAACTAAGCCACCCAGGCACCTCTCTCCCATCTTTTAAAAAAACCCTCCTTTTATCCCACATCCTAACCATGCAACTGCTCCATTCATCTGTTCCTCATTCTACCCCTCAGAAAAAGCATCTATATTCAGTCATCATTTTACTTCACACTTTCTCTTGAACCCATTTCAATCCAGCTTTTATACCCACCTTCCCTAAACCCCATTTATCAAGGGCCCCAATACCTCCATCTAGCAAATTCAATGGACTAGGCATAGAGCTCATTTTTCAAAACTTCTTAGCAACAATGACGCAACTGAGCACTCCCTTCTCAAAATGCTTTTTTCCCCTGGCTTCTGGGGATGCCACCCCCTGCTGGTTCTCCTCCTACTTCATTGGTCTTTCTTTCCCAATTTCCTTGGCTGCATCTTCCTCCCCTTTTTCCTCTAAAGACAGCCCAAGGCTCAGTCCACTGCCTTCTTCTCTTCTCTAATCTGTGATTACTCTCTAAAGGATCGCATCCACTCTGGTGGCTTGAGATAGATAAATCTACAAACGAAGGAGTCCCAACTGTGTATTTTCATTCCCTGAACTCACGTCCCTGAACTCAAGATTCCTCTAATATTCTAGCAAGCACCATAGGCATCCTAGGAGCAACAAGGCATTCTCTCCCAGGGCTGTCCAGCTCAGTAAGCTGTTCACACAAAGATCCTCGGAGTCTTCCTCGACTCTTTCTCTCATGCCTCACACCTAATTTGACAGCAATTCTGGTCAGCTTTACATTAAAAAAAAAATCCAGAATATGACCACTTATCTTCCCTTTCACCACGTCAACCTGTCCAAGCCAGTCTTACTTCTCCCTTAGAATCTTGAAATAACCTCCCACACATCTCCTGTTTCCACTCTTGCCCTATATAATCTACTCTCCACATAATATTCATATTTATCTTTCTAAAACATAAGCCAGGTCAAGTTACTTCCTATCTCAAAATACCCAAATGCATTGTCATCACACTTAGAATGCATCCCAGTGTGTCAGTTGAGCAGCACCACCCCAGCCACCCAGCAGCTCCTCAGCTCTCTACAGCTTTAGTGCATCACCATTTTGTGACCTGACTCCCTTCTCCAACAATCTCTCTCCAGAGAGGCTCACCTGTGTACCATTTTCCCACACAAAACTGGTGTATGAGACCCCAGCACATCACTACTTCTTCAAAAGTTGGCTATATTTTTGTATTGAATTTGTCAGCAAACCTCTCTCAGGAACTAACAAGCTCCTCTATCCTGATGGTTGGGATAGTGATAGTCTAACATTAGGCTGTGGTTCCTTCATTCCTTAAATATTACTGACTCACAATACACACCTTCCCATCCTTCACGCAAGAAGTTAATGTTTCATGATAAAGAGATATTTTGGATGACAATTATCTAACATTTAAAAGCAAATTCCTCATGTTTATTTGCTGTTATAAACATGCTGACAGCTGAGCTATCTGAAAATATTTGCCTAGAATGCTTTAAAGTAGATTTGCTTTATGTTTCCTTAATTCAAAAATCTCCCTACAGTTCTCTTGAAACTTACAAGATACTATTTTTTTAGTCAATATATTCCAGTGCACGTATGTTCTTAGGAAAATATCACTTTTAAAAAGATCTTCAACTTGAAAACTGCCATAGACATGAAGGAAAAAGACAAAAAGATTTCTGAACCTAGCTATGCATCGATACTCACTAGACAACTTTTTAAATGTAACAAAGATGCATGCAATTTGGGGATAATGCACCTAAAAAGTGACTGGAAAGCTGATCCTATTGACCCAACCAGGCTTAATGTTCCCCTCAGGTTAACTAAACTTCAGACAGCCTTCTTCCTGACCCTAGGCTCCTGATCTCCCTCTTCTTAGAGCATTTATACTCTAGAAAATTTGTCACTTTCTCTGACCCTCTGAGTGGCAAACCTTTTCAAAATTTCTTGTCAGTTTTGCAACTAGCAACGAATGTCTTTCTCAAGGACCTAGGAGCCATCCCTTTGAAATACACTCATCAAGAAAGGGAAGTACCCGGATCTTCCAGTCTCTGAGGGAGGGTAGGACCCTAACTTCGAGAAGTGCCAATTACCAAAGACAGTTGCCCTAATCACACAGGAAAACATCTGCCAAACTCAGGATAACTCAATTCCTGCCACCCCACTGATCACCCACCTAAAGTTCTCCAGTACTTTTTCACTAGCTCAGGCCAGCACGCAAGAACCCTTCCTTTGTTTCACTGAGTAGAGGTCAATCTCTCTCCCTATTACAACAGTCTTGAATAAAGTCTTCCCTGCCTGTTTAACTTTACCCAGTGCAGTTTTTACTTTGACATAATCCCAGTACTGGAGATGACTAAGCTTTCAGTACTCACAGGCTTACCATCTTGACCAGATTGTCCAGGGTAGCCGGGGTTCCCAGGCTGTCCAGGTTCACCCTAGAAAGGAAAAAAAATCTTCAGTACAAAATGACAAACCATAATGATGCAATCAGTCCCCTTCAAGGTTCAAACCAATTCCATTATTTGTACCTCTCTGTATGTTAAAAAACAAAACAAAAAAAAATAAGTCCCAAAATAGGGTTAGAAAAATGCCATATTTTAAACACCCACTTTACCAAATAAAGGCTTTTTATTATGCAAAATGTTCAAGGATTTACTTCTGTGAGTATATCAGGTATAACAAGTGAGATACTTTCGCTAATGTAAAATGTCAGTATTTATGGCAGGACATTTTTAGAATTCTAAACAAATTAAGTGTCCTAGCAAATATGGTTTCAATAATAGCCATCTTTCATTTGTAAGTCTACAGTCTTTATTCTAAATGTTACACTACAGATATCAATGACCTATAATGTCATAATTCAATTCACAATTTTTTTTTTAAGTCCACAGGCTCTATGATCTTACACATGGGACTCAAGTTTAAAGCTGTATGACACTCATTTCTTTTATTCCAGTCAATGTGTTTCTTTAATAATGTTAAAATTTTTAAATCTGAATATTTTCATGAGAGCATAGCCAAGCCAAATCAATCTGCCCAACCCCCACAGTCTTTAACACATTTAATACCTAGAAATGAAGACATGACCTTTGCCTTCACAATCCAAGGATGTCCAAAGAACCTATTCCCTACAATATGACAATTCACCCAGGCACATTTTATGGAACTCTAGTATGTTGCCCAATGGCATTCAGATGGTCACCACCCATAAAAAAGGGAACGTTTTTTGTGAGGTAAGGGAGTTGTATAATTTAATTCTAAGAAATACTTCAAAATTAATGTATTAATCTATTACTGAGTCCATGAGATCCACATGGGGCATCTTGCTTAAAAACATATACTATCAGTAAACTCCTGCCTAGAGGTAAGACAACTGATTTCAGTTCAATAATTAATTATTTAAGAAATCATTCACACAGGACCCCAATAATTGTAAGTTAACTAAACACCAATACTAAGGGTACTTTCACAGAACCAGATCTGCTAGTCTGAAATACTACTTCAGGCTACTGGTTAGGGAGATTTGTTCCTGAAAAATGGAACAGGAAAAATGGAAAGAACTATGTGAACTCTATTAAGTGGCCAACGAAGGAGGGATGGGCTTTTCACTTAGGAACTGCCCACGAGGCATAGCACAAGGAAAGGCTAAGAAAAATGGAAATGTCATTTTTAAAAGAGAGAAAGAATAGCTACAAATCCAGGGAGAAAAATAATGCTGAAACATGTAATGTCTTCCTGAAGAGACAGAATTTATAATTCTAACCCAAGGACTTCCATTAAGGAGTAACACTCTGGTTCTCTAGGTAGTTAGCGTTTTCTCTTTTTTATTTTATTTTTTTTAATTTTAGAGAGAGAGAAAGAGAGTGAGTAGGGGAGAGAGGGAGAGAGAGAAATAATCTTAAACAGTCTCCATGTTCAGCATGGAGCCCTACATGGGGATCAATCCCATGACCACGAGATCATGACCTGAGCAGAAAGCAAGAATGCGACTCTTAACTGACTGAGCCACTCAGGTGCCCTGAGTTTTACTGTTCTTATTATGAGAGGATCCACCTTCATCTCTGGCCTCCCTGCCATCCTTTATCCATGTTCAGATCGGACCTGAGGTCTTTCAACACATTCCATTTTTTTTTTCTCTTGGCAAGAAGTTTTCCTTCCTTATCCAGTTAAGAATCAATTATTCCTCCCCTGTTATCTCTCTCTCTCTCTCTCTCTCTCTCTCTCTCTCGAAAATAAACACTAAAAAAAAATTATTTTTAAGGGGCGCCTGGGTGGTTCAGTCGGTTAAGCGTCCAACTTTGGCTCAGGTCATGATCTCACAGTTCCCAAGTTCCAGTCCCGCATCAGGCTCTGTGCTGACAGCTCAGATCCTGGAGCCTGCTTCGGATTCTGTGTCTCCCTCTCTCTCCCTCTACCTGTCTCTTGCTCTCCTCTCTCTCTTGAAAACATTTTAAAAAAAAGAATCAATTATTCCTTTTTACTTGATGTCTTTTTCTTTTGAAATGCGATAGCAGCTTTTAACTGTTTCCTTATTCTTAAGTAGAATTCTTTCAGTTTTTCCTTGATTAGTCTGCATTTATCATTTGAACTGAGACTGTGCAAACTCTTCCTTTTTTGGCAGAAGAGGCAGGGGTTGAAAATGCTATCAAGTAGAGATTCAAGAACTATTTGCCAGTTGATTTATTTTAAACTTTTTTTAAGTTTATTTATTTTTGAGAGAGAGAGAGCACAAACAAGGGAGAGGCAGAAAGAGAAGGAGAGAGAGAGAATCCCAAGCAGGCTCCGCAATGTCAGCTCAGAGCAAGAGGAGGGGCTCAAAACCATGAACTATGAGATCATGACCTGAACCTAAATCAGACACTTAACCAACTGAGCCACCAACGTGACCCTACCAATTGACTTAAGTCAAATTTCCTGTTAATGACCCTCTTTATTTGCATATTAATCATCAGCAAAATCTAGGATACTAAAAGGATCTTAGAGAGTTTATTTTTTATGACAAAGCTGAAATACAGGTTTGGGATAAGAAGAAATGAGATTTGTGGTTTAATGCTGCATAAAAGTACAAAACATACTTAACATTTTAAATAAATAAAAACTAAGTTTCAAGACAAAAAAAAAAATCACTCACAAGATAAATCCAATGTGACTTTGTAAGGACCATAACACTGGTGAACGGGCCCCAAGAGGGAAAATAATCTCTTTTTCAGGTTCTATTATTTCTGGTAGGTTTTACTGGTTATTTTGACTATTGCCCTACTATTTATTTGCAAAAACTCAGGAAGGGTTGGTGTTGTTTCCATAAAATTGGGAGAATAAAGTAAAACACTAATTTTGGAGGGACGACCAATCAGAATAAAAATTCAATTGTATTACTGTAATAAAAGCTGATGCTCAACCTTTGTTAATTATATGCTACACACTGCTGTAAGAGATTTACATATGTTAAATTACTTAATCCTTTTAATAATCCCATGACACAAGTAATTTCATTATTCCCATTTTCTGTATAGGACAACTGAGGCCCGGAGGGTTAGGTCACTTGCTTAAGGTCACACAGCAGTAGTGAAGATGTCACTTGAACTCAGCTAATGTAGGCCCACAGTCCATGCTCCTAAACACCACTGTCCCTGCCCACATTAAAACGCATACACTGATTAGAACCAGACCTGCGGACTGCTAGGAAACTTAACATGGAAAACAATTTCCAAATACATTACACGAGACGTAGGGCCTATTGTACAACTGTGACTAAATTCCCAATCCAGTTTCTTCTAATTTAGTTGAAACATTTGCACATTTTGAATTTTAGAAACTATGTGTTCAGCTGAAAAGCAATACTTACTTATGTTGAACTGAACTCGTGCCACAGGATTTTTGAGTTGTTGACAGGAGTGGAAATGTCATGGACTAAGCTAAAACATCTCTGCATCTGGCCTCTCAAGTCGTGTAAGTATGAATAATTAAAGTAAGAAACAGTTGTGCTTGCAGAAGCAAGCTAATAGTTTAAGTTGCTCATCTGAAACAAAGGTCTTTGGAGCCCTTCACCTAGGCCCACATCCCAGGTATTCAAGCCCTTTTCTCAAAAATCCTTGTGCCTTCATGCTCCCCTGAAGACTTGCAGGAGTCCTGACCTACGACCTATTCCCTCCTCCCAAACCAACCTCTTCCCTCCCTCAAAACTCAAACACCCACTCACAGGCTAGAAGGAATCCACTTAGTCTGGGGAAATCTACATAAAAATGTGAATGCCCAGTGGCCCCTGAAATTTTCCAAAGGCTTTTGTATTTTAAACAGAGGATACTTTGATAGCTCAAAGAAATTCCTAATCAGTGGACTGATGAGGGTGAAACAAAGGAAGTCAATAGAGATAGATACAGCTGGAGAGGGGGAGGCAGTAATTTCAGAGGAAAGGATTAGTAAGAAATTGCTCCTTCCTAAAAAGAGGACAAAACGCCTTCTTTCCACTTCTGAACTAATAGCTCTAATATCAAGGTTAGATCAAATGTGGGAGTCTGCCCCCACAAACGTTCCTATGACTACTCAAGTGGAGAGAGAACCTGCCAATCACAAAGGTCTTTTGAAAGGGGGTGTTTGTAAATTGGGGATTGCCTGGATCTCCCATAGCACAACAAAGGCATTCCATCCCACACAAGTCAACTGGGAAGAGGGGTGAATCTTATTTGTTCAATGATTTCATAATTCATTAAATTAAAAAACTACCACCATTAAGCACTGTTAGACACTGGAATTTCAAAGGAGAATTTAGTTTTTATTAAATGTAAAGTGCTTGCGTAGAAAAATAATTCCAACAGGTTTATTGGATCCTCCCTATATTTGACATTAAGAATGCAAAATGAATTAGCTATTCTTTAAGGAACTCGCAATCCAATAACAGACATATATTTCTATGCTTTTTATAGAGTTATAATGCCATGGTAAGTCTAAGTACAGGCTACCACAGTTAATTTGACCTAGTTTTCCAATAGGGTTGTCCTATCTTTTGGAAACTCAGAGAATTCTAAACAGATGACTTTCTTTATCCTAGAATAAGCATTTACCCACCTACCCACACAAGAATTTCACCTCAGTTTCAGTCTCAGGCCTCAACTATCAGCTCCCAGAAATCTATTTCTGGTTAGCAGGAATACTAGATCTGTTTTTCACAGGTAACTCTATTTGATGGTTATCTACAAAACTTTCCAGAGAGCATCAAACAAAAATGCGCATTAAGTCTCAGTTCAATCTATAAGTAAAAACACTTGATCTGTTTTAGTTCCAGTTCTGCTGATCTAATTAAAACCCTATTAATTCCCCAAGCCAGAAATTCTCTAAAGGAAATACAACTCAGAGTGTTGCTAGGGATTCTGTTTTTCACATGCAGGTCCCTGATGTGGGCTAGGAACCACCTCCAGGGGAAAGAGCCCTAAAAGGATGGAAGAGTATGTGTGTGTTCCTGTTCTCCTGCCAGATTTTCTGAAGAAAATGGAAAGCAGATCGGGAAGGCACGCCAACTTGAAGATTGGTGGAAAACTGCAATTTCACTTAAAGTAGTAGGTGGCAATAGTGTGAGATTATGACTAAGAAAATGAACATGAGGAACACATGGAACTTGGAAACACTGGATATCAGAGGCTTTACCAGATAAGACAAAGGGTGCTCTGGAACTTTGCTGTAGAAACATATGTGAATAAAAACTGATATCACTTCAAGACACCTAACAGATCACTAATAAAGATTCAGAAAGCATCAGAGGCATCTGATGTCTCCCCAAAAGAAGACAAACCTTAAGATACCCTAGGGGTGGCCAGAACCTCCCTGGGAGTCAGGAAAGCACTCTGGGCTTTGAGAGGTCAGATATAATGGGACTCTCATTTCCATATTATATATCTTACAGATCACATAATTCTTATGTATAATATTTCAAGTTGAATTTATATATATATATATGTATATATATATATATGTATGTATGTATATACATACATACATACGTACATACATACACATAAGCCCTGCGTGGGGCTCTGCACCGACAGCACAAAGCCAGCTTGGGATTCTCTCTCTCTGCCCTTCCCCACTCACTCAACCCCCCCCAAAATAAATAAATAAACTTTAAAAGGAAGAACACTTAGATTAACTTACCTAAATGCCATTTAAAAATACTTTATAATAATAAATTGATTATAATATACTGAAGTCAAATTCCAAACCAAATAGATTTTCTTTAAATAAAATAATGAATGTGTACTTTTATTTCTTAAATTATATTTGTTTCTTGATTTTAATGCTAGGCCTGGAGTGTGTCATGAGCTATCACATAAAAATGGACAGGAGAAACATGCATAAAAGATAGGAAGAATTAAATCAGATGAGCAGTTTAAAATCTAAAATTTTCAGTGCACATCATGGCTCCAATCACATAAAAATGTATAATACGCAAATAAATATGTAAATGTTTATATACACATACACACAATTAACATATATACACACACAAATCAATATATGCAACTGGAAGATGTGCATATATGAGTATCACTAATAGACCTACTCCCCCAAAGTGATTATCACATAATTAAGTAAAATTAATAAATCTCTATATGCCTGTTTTTTAGAATTAGACATCAAACATAATGTTGAAGTCAATTTTAATATTTCTACTTCATTTTTCTATCTGAAAGTCATTTCTTTTTATTTTTTAAAAAAAAGGTAAAAAAAGTTTTCTAATGCTTATTTTTGAGAGAGACACAGAGAGAAACGTGTGAGTGGAGGAGGGGCAGAAAAGAGAGAGAGAGAGAGAGAGAGAGAGAGAGAGAGAGAGAGAGAGAGAGAGAGAGAGAATGAATCTGAAGCAAGCTCCAGGCTCTGAGCTGTCAGCACAGAGCCTGACGCGGGTCTTGAACTCACAAACTGTGAGATCTTGACCCGAGCTGAGGTTGGACATTTAACCAACTGAGCCACTCAGGCACCCCCTATCTGAAAATCATTTTGACAAGCTGAGAATTTGGAACACATCTCAACAAATGCCCTTTCTTCATTTTTTATTAGATTGTAAGGAGGTATGGTTCTTGGTATCTGGCAGCAGTCTTTAAGGGTGGTGGGAGGGAACCAGATAAACCAGCAAACAAACTAATAAAGTTCCCTCACTTTACTGTGGGCCAGGGGAATCAGTTCTAGGTTCAAAGGCACTTATAGATTAGAATATGCTTTTTTAAAAAAATCACTAAAAGTCAGGTTTTAAACTGTTCTAAGACACTAGGTAGAAATTTCAAAAAAGGGTCAGTGGTGCCTAGGAATTTTGCGCATTTGCTCAGCTCTTTTGTTTGTGGGTTTTAACAAGAAAAGCATGTTAGGCAGTACTCACTTTGGGGCCTTGCAGTCCTGGTTTTCCCGGAGGACAAACACAGGGAGCTGGAGTAGAGCCTACATCACTGGGACCGTTGAGGCACTACAAAGACAGAAATGGAAATAAACAACAAATGTGGGAAGACACATACATATGCATGTGTACACAGGTATGTGTATGCACCTGCATGTCTGTGCGAAATGGTAAAGGTATCTCACACTGACTTTCCAATTTTATTCAGACCAATCCAATACGAAATTCTGAATCACAAAAAGCTATGAAAACGAAATACACTCCAATGACATAAAAAATGAGTTCTATTTGTCTAATATACTCACAGTTGATGGAAGCAAGCTAAACAGTCCCACAGTACAAATACTACCTTAAGGAGAATAATAGTTTCCAGGCCTACCTCACCATTCTGAAAGAAAAGGAAGAACAAATGGGTTTTAAAAGATGCTTTTAATTTTTTCTAAATTTTCTTCCTAATTTACAGATATTTCATTGTCCAGGTTCCAGATACATGAAGTATTGGAACCGGCAAGAGTTAAAACATTTGCTTGCAACTATCCTTAAAAAAAAGTACCTATTTGTACATGTTATGGTAACATTTACAGTAGGATAAAGTAAGGAAATGAACAACAATGACGAGTGAAAGGAGTAAACGAAAATGCCAAAGCAGCTTGGTATAATGGCCACTCAGGAGCAAAAGTACCTCGGTGAGATTTATATGCCCCCTCGAACTTTCTGGAAGTCATTTAAGAACCAGAGGAAAAAGCCAAAACACATCTGAGAAAGTCACAAATTCCATGCATTAAATTTTATGCCTTTTACTTTAGAACTTCTCACTCAACAATCTGTTTCTCAGTGAATAACACATGATTTTAAATAGGTTAATAATCTTTCCAAACAATAATAAATTCAATCAGAAGATAAGAAAGTGGGAATAAGATGCAAAAGGCAAACAGGCCTCATGAACTCACACCTCAGAGGAAGGGAAGAGACATAAAAACACAAAACAGTGGCTGTGAAGACTGAGAATCCACCATTTAATCCTGGGTTTTCATGATGTGGAAGGGTAATGGTAATGGCCATCACATCGATGAAGAAATATCAACAAATAAGTATATAAGATGGACTCTCAAATGCAATCACTTATTAGTACTTTTAGGAGAGATTAGAGATTCATGTTCTAAGCTATAAATATCTAAAATAAAAGTTACGGTGTTTAAACAACTACCTATCTAAAAGACCAAGAATGAATTATTTCTAAAAGGTTCCATGTTGGATTTTATTATAGATCCTTCATAGGCACTGCTCCACATCCTCAAGTTTTCAGAACATGTGGATTTGCAGATTATTCAGTTTGATAGGAAAAAAGGAGATAATGACAGTATGACTTTACAAACTAAAAGAACTATATATAGCATGAGCTCAAATGTCACTGGAAACTTTTACAATATTCTGCCTTATTTGCATTACAAATATATATATGTGTGTATATATATATATATATGTATGTGTGTGTGTATATATGTGTGTGTGTGTGTGTGTGTGTATATATGTATATACACACACACACACACACACACACACACACACACACACACACACACACACACATATATATACACATAGGCCCAAGAAGAGAGGGATTGATTACACACACACACACTAGGAACAGACATATATAATCAGACTAATATTTTAGCTTATAATTATTTCCTCCTAACACATTAATGAATATAGCTACATAAATAGAAAGTGGCTTATAACCTAGAAACAAGAAAATCTTACTTAGGTAACAACAACAAAAAGAAACCTATATATTCCTTATGGTTTGAGAAAACGTGCTGATGAACAGGAAAATCAATCACTTCCTATTCTTCAGAATTATGCTGTGTGGGGTATTCTGTCCACACATTTAATGAAATATAGAAATGTATTTACACTCTAGATATTCAGACAAAGAATCCTATGTTTTTCTAGAGCAGGCCCAGCCCTGCTTCACTTGAGTACTGGAAATATCACATGCTGAAATGTGTAAAAAATACTTCCTTGTGCTCTTCCATTCCTATGTGTACAGAGATACATTATAATTTTATTTCAATTATGAAATATGTTTTAATCAATGTAACTTTATTTGCACTGACAATTAACAAACAAATTAACGCTGTATATTTAATTAAGGCTCACATATTATCTGTCATTTGTTTATTGCTCTGAAAGTACTGAAGCAACACTTGGGGGAAAATAATCCATCCTACTCACAAATCCAGGAATCTCGCATGCCGTCTCTCTGTTGTTCTGTTCTGGGTCACAGTAGATTCGCAACTTCTGGACATCAAACTAGGAACAAAACCACTCAAGTTAAAATTGAGGCACAAGCTAATGGCTTAATAAAAGCAACCCAAATACATTAGCTGTTATGTAAGGTTTAGCACTCAGCTAAAACATAAAAACACTAAATCTGAATACCTAAGATACAGTTTAAAGATGTGATGCAACATAATTCATAAAAAAAACTCTAGCACTAAAAACAAATCTCTGATGTCCTTCAGGAACCCAGTGGAGCTTTTATTATTATCTCTGTATTAAGAGCTAGTCTAGAGAGCATTTCCTAGGACACTTAAAAGCTTTCCCAGGCTTTCTGTGTTTATCCTAAATCTCTGCAACATTTCTGATTACAATAGAGTCGGCTTAAGAAGTCATCTTTCATTTCAGACACTTAGTTGATGGCATGGAGTGTTATGTGATGAGTAGGCCAAACACCTGTTTCTATTTAAACACTTACTACAATTTGACATGTAACATTAATACAGAGAGACCATGTGCGTAATTTGGATGTGACAGTCTTCCCTTAATAGAAACACAGTGGGAAAGACACACCTTTTCAAACAAAGCATTTTTCAAGAAATGGTTATCTTTTTATACACACACTTCTCAAACCACAGATAGATACTCCAGCTTCAAAAATATTCAAAAATATCAAAAATTAGTTTTAAGAAGAAAGAACACCAAGATGCATTCATCTTATTGTATCCTCACAGCTGCAAACAAATTTTATAGCCCCTACTCATAGCTCCAATCTTACATTTTCTTTTCCAAATCCGTTATCTCCTGGGAAATATGAAATTAATGTTTCCTAAGAATGTAGAATTCTACCCTTAACCCAGGGGAACATTTTTCTAAGAATTCCTATAAAATCTATTAAGTCTAACTTTGCATTTTAATACACACTCAAATACAAAATCCCACTAATAAACTGAATACATTTTAAGTGTCTTAAAGGAATTAATAATTAAATCAAATGCAGTTAAATGTCATAAATACTACCACAAAGGACAGCAAGAGCTCCACTTTATACAATGCAAAAAGCAAATCATCGTTCATCTACCTGAACGGTTTCTTCTTTCCCAGAATACTTTCCAATTTGAGTTTGCCCGCTGATGAAGATCCCTAAAACTGGATGTAAGGGCTTGTTTTCAATCTGTTGATCATCGATATACAGAGTTACATCTTGTTCTGTTACTAAGAGACGAATTTGATGCCAGCCTTCATCAAATAATGTCTATAGGAAGAAAGTATGGAACATTCATGAACAAAATGCTAACCATCTTTCATTTTCTTTGTTCCCATTCCTTCGCTGCCAACCATAAATCCATACCACATAGACGGTCTGTACTATATACTAATTCACCTTGACCCAAGCTGGACCTTAAAAGCTACTTATTAATTAATCCCCATTTTCCATTACATATTCATTACATATTAGTAGATGTATCAATTTCCTGAAGCAATTCCTTCAAGGTCACAAAAAAAGTTCCTTATGTCTGAATCCAAATGGCTTCTCCCATTCTTCATCCTATTTACTTCATTGCAACTTTGCACCCTTAACGAGTCCATCTTCCTTGATATCCTCATTCAACTTCCATGATTCAAACCATCTTGATCATCTTTGTTTCTTTTTCTCCATTTGCTTATTCTGTTTCTTCAAAGGCTCCTCTTCCTCACCTGCCCTTTGATGAGGTCATTCTCCACAGGTTTGTCATTGACCTTTTTCATTCTCCCCTTTGATTATCTTACCCACTTCTACAGGACAATTATTACTTCGATGGAATAACTCCCATATCTACATCAACAGCCTGGACCTCATTCCTACATATGGGACCTACAATTCTAATACTGGCTAGTATAATTTTACCAGGATATTTCACAATCAGCCTGAGAGAATGTGTAAGCAAAATGAACTTGAACTATCCCCAAAACTTTCTTCCTTTCAGTTTCCCTCAGATAATAACATCTTCAGTTTCTAAACTGCAACAAGTGTCTTTACCTCTTGCCCTCCCCTCAGTTCCAATAATAACCAGATGCAAAGTTCTACCAAATATGTCTTTTGACTCAAATTCACTTCTCCCCTTCCATTCTCATTACCATCGTTTAGGTTCATGGATATCTTGCTTTATCTAAATAATTTTCAAACACATCTCTAATCCTCCTTTCTCTAAGCCATTCTTCATACCTCTACTACTTCTCTCTCACTAGAATTTCATCAAGAGAAGATACCACATCTTATTAATTTCTGGATTCCCAGGACCTATGCCAATTCCAGGAAAAAAATGCAAGTATTCTTTGTGAAAGCAAAAGGAGGAGAGCGAGCTGCTTTGACTAGGGCACACCTATTAAAGACTTTTAGATGGAACCCTGTCATCCACTGAATGAAGTCTAAAACCCTGTGTATGGTTTCCAGGTCCCCATAAATTGAGTTCACACCTTGTTAGCTCTTTCTTTCGTGTATCTTATACTCCAAACACAGGGGTCACCACTTTCTACCCTTTAAATAAAAACCCTGCATTTTATTATACATGATTACTCAATACTGAACCACCGACTTACATATCCTTAGCTCTCTTCATCAAAATCCTATTCGTTCTTCAAAGTCCCATCCAAAAAGCAGCTCACTAATAAGTCTTGTCCACATTTTGTATTAGAATCTACCTTTCCCTCTACACTCCACTAATACTTAGTACTCCTATTAGATATCAGAGACCTTCAATCTTCCATTATATATAAGTTCCTTCGAGGTATGAAATATGCCTTATTCATTTGTGATTTCTTACAGAACCTAGCAATTTGCCTTTAATAAAAATAAAGTTTTTAAAAATTTAATCTGCTTACCATATGAAATTGCATAGATGCATAATTTCATATACAACCTTGTACACTTCCTAAATTATACAATATAGTGTTAGACTACCATAATTATAATAACGACCAAAGCATAACTGTTTTTATCGCGACATCTGTATTCCGAACATATTTGACTTGGAAAATAAACTTTTATTTTTAGTTTATCAATTTTATTAAATACAGCTTCCTTCTGGGGAAACAAAATGTCCTCCCAATAATTGTGAATTCTTTACCCATTATCTACCTGTATTTGATGTTCTAACAAATGTCTTTATCTCAGCATTTTGTAGGACATGGTAATGTAAGGACAACCAACCAGACTTTGAAACTGACAAGACTTAACTTCAATTCCTGATGTCACCACTTACTAGCTGTGTTATTTTGAGGTGGGATTTAATATCCCTGCATTTTTTTTTCTGTCTGTACAATGAGAGCAATACCTTCTTCCTTGGGTGGATATTATAATTACGCGCTCAGGGCATCTAGTAGTAGGCACTCAAAAAATGTGAATTAGCCCCACCCCTTAATCCCATTTAAGAAATAATTTTCCTTCAGGGCACCTGGGTGGCTCAGTAGGTTGAGAGTCCAACCTCGGCTCAAGTCATGATCTCATTCCTCATGAGTTCCAGTCCTGATGTCTCACAGCTCAGAGCCCTAGAGCCTGCTTCGGATTCTGTCTCCATCTCTCTGCCCCTTCCCTGCTCGCACTCTGTCTCTCTCTCTCTCTCTCAAATATAAATAAATATTGAAAAATTAAAAAAAAAGAAACAAATTTCCTTCATCTGTTGCTTTTATTCAGTAAAGCAACATTAAATTATGAAGTCAGTATCTTTTCAGCCGTGTTAAAATTATGGCTCCCGTCCTCCAAACACACACAAACCTGCTAATACCACCATACTCATACCCAGGCATATTTACCTTAACTTGGGAGTCAGCAAAGGTGACCACCTGTGAGCCATTAATTATGCTGGTTGTTGTAAACAGTAATGTTTTATCCACACCATTTAAGGTAACTGCTATTTGTGGCCTTCCGTCAATGGTTAAAATTCTCCATAAATCCCACATTTTCTTGACCTTAAATCTCTGAGTGGAGACAAATACATATGATGGAGGAAGACCTTCTGGGAAAACATTGCTAGAAAAAGAAGAATATGCATAAGCTTAAAGAATTCTCAACATATCTACAGACATACCAAAAAAAAAAAAAAAAAGTCAGATCAACACATAATGTCATAATGTTTACCTTGTGAATTCTGATAAGTCAACTGTAGCTGTTACTTCATATCCTTTTATCTTTGTTGGTGAAAGCGGGATTCTTTTCTTAACCTTTTTCTTTACTCCCAAGCCTAAAAGAATATCAAACCCTTTCTCATCGCGAGCTGCCACTGGAATTCGTGTTGGACAAACAGATTCTACAAATCCAAAGCAAAAGCAGTAAACGTTAATTAGTCACAGATTACTTCGACAAAGAAAAAATGCCAAAGGAGAAATATTAGAGAAAATAATAAAATCTGCATATGCACACAAAAGGATGTAAATGCATTGTCTGAAAAAATATGCAGGAGTGATTTTGGCATTCGAAGTCTCAAAAGTCTTTTTCCCCCTAAAAAGGGATAAAAGTAAAACAGAAATATAAAAGAAACACTTGCTAATGTACTGTTTTAAGAACAACACCATGTTGATGTTTTTACTTCACTATTTTGAACACGAAGCAACCTGATACCGGTGGGGTAGGAGAAGACTGGAATGGCATTCACGATTCTCATCCAGTATTTGGTGTTAATTTGTCACATGACCTTGCAGAATTCTAAATTTCTTGGATCTAGGAGATGAACTCTAAGATTCCATTCTTGCATTCACAGCATTTGAGGGGTAAAAAAAAGTAGGTGTCGTTCTTGATATTCTTTCCAGTTTAAGCAGTTAATAATTCCACAGTTCAAAGCACATTGTTTCTATTACTCTGGAAAAAACTGTGGGTCTTTTCTGTTCATGAAAGTACTCAAAATGAGGCTATTATCTCATCTATTATTAACTATATTATTACATTAATCATATTTATAAATAAAGACTATTTCCTTAAGAAAAATCATTAAGATTTCTATTATACAATCGTCTATATGTTATAAAAATATGGCATGCTTTTTGCTGAGAAACTAGCACCTAAAATTACGTGGAAAATTTTACATGGTTGAATGCAATTAAGCTGTTCTGTAGATATGTTGCAGTATTTTCAGATTCTTCCAAAGTCCTCATATAACATACATATTGAGCATGACTGCTTACATTTTATAGAGCAGCTAACAAAATAAAACAAGAACTCCACTAAACATACTTTAAAACAATCATTCTTACACAACATTAAGAAGAGGGAAAAGTATCATATTTACAATACAATAAAAAGTAATGAGATGGATTTTATGAGCCTAACACATACAGTCATAACTTACACCATAGAATATTGGAAATAAAATAAAGGTTTGATAGAAATAAAATAAAAAGTATTCCTGGAAAAGGAGGGACATTTTTCTCTTCGGGTCTTAAGTTTTGAAGTGACCCAATGAATTACAACCTTCTTTCTCTGGTAAGCTTGGAGCTAACTCATGGGGAGATACAGGAATGAGGCAAACACGTTGATCCAGTGAGCTTCATGAGACTGCACACCATGATTAACCCCCACACCATCCCAGCAACGCAGGGCTCACTTATTCCCTCTCCCACCTCAGAAGCAGGGTCTGCCCATTAAGCTCATACATGGTCTACAGAGGAAGCCAGAATACACTAGCTCCCCAGGCTCACTGACTCAAGGAGAAGAAAACCGAAGGCACGCTGCCAACCATGACCAGTGACGTTTAACAAACTCACTAATCTGAAAACTCATTTTCTCATTCACTGGTAAGGAGCTAGAAAGGGATGAGAGAGGTCAGTAGAGTCAGTCTAGTTGAAGTTACTCCCAATGAAAACATGAACAGCAGGGAATGTGTTCCTAATAACACTATATTCTAGAGTTTAAATCATAAATCAATCAAATTAAATAATTCCTGTCATGATGCAGGGGTTCATTTTGGCAGGCGGTGGGGGGAGGTATGCAGAACAATATATGAAGCCTCATTTCAGATGCATTTGATTTAAAACTACAAAAGAAAGAAGGTCAGCTGGAAAGAAAATGTGTGAAACATTACATCATAAGAATATTTAGATCTGAATTACTCCTTTGATTTGCTTTACAAATGAGAAATTCTAAGATGTTAGATAAAGATCTCAGACTTCAAACAAGAACCTTAGCTTTAGACTTAAGCCTCTCTCTTAACCTCTCCTGAACCTCTGGATTATCATCTGTGAAGTGGGAACAATGATCTCCTTCACAGGGATTGTCTGAGGATCGAATGTGATGTATGTGAAAGTGCTTTGTGACTCCAAAATGGCCCATAAGTGCAGGGGATAAAGCAATTACTGTGTTCATTCTTTTGCTATAACAAAGTCCTTTACACTGTATTGTAATCCCCACAATTTCATGGGGGAACAGTGTAGCATGGCTTGTGAAATCAAGAATGTACCATACAGCCATGTTTTCATTACTACCTAGCACATCTTATTAGGAAAAATGTATTTAACTAACTATATTTTCTTGAAGGTAATTTTTCTCCCCAATTTGTTCACCTGTAAGGAGAACAGTAAGATATCTTAATACATGGGAACTGAAAAAAAAAGGTAGTTGAGATGCTCCGATACCAGTATTATGTTTGTATATACCTAGTTATAGGAAACTGGTAAAAGAAGCTTCCATACATAAAATGTTATGTTTTACAGATGGAGCAATTATTTTATGTATGGAACAACCAACAGTTCTGCACAAACTTCAGCAGAAACCTAGGGAAATAATTTCCCCCATTGTGTAGAAAAAAGGAATATATGCATAAATATATAAACCACATCTAGAGAGAAGTATGGAAACTGGAAATAAGAACTGAAACGTGGAACTTATTCTAAATACGAGGCAAGTCAAATGCTAAGAGAGACTCGGTTGGGAGCCTGTTATAACACCCACAATAAGTAATTAGAACAATCTAGACATACCAAGTTATTTTAAAGGAATGCATTCAGGAACAAGGGTAAACAAAACAGAAGACCTAACTTCACAAATGATTTCCTATACCAACTACACAGTTTCAATTTCATTTTACACTTATATGTTCAGAGTATTCAGAATAGGAATGCTTTCTGGGATGAGCAAAGATTACTCTATTTCTTTTAAACACTAGGGTCCAGCAATGTCTGCTTTTCAGTTTGGATGGCTTATTTTTGCTTTTCTTTCTCTTGCCTTTGGGGATAATTATCTAGAAAAATGTTGCTAGAGCTGATATCAGAGATATCACTGACTATATTCTCTTCTGGCAATTTTGTGGCTTCAAGTTTCACATTTAGAACTTTAATCCACTTTAGAATGGAAGAAGATATTTGCAAATGATATATACAATAAAAGGGGTTAATATCCAAAATTTACACAGAACTTATAAAACTCAATACCAAAAAACAAACCAATTAAAAAATGGACAAAGGACATGAATGGACATTTTTTTCTAAAGAAGACATACAAAGACATGAAAAGATCACTGATCATCAGGGAAAGACAAATCAAAAGTACAATGAGATATCAACTTACACCTGTCAGAATAGCTAAAATCAAAAAGACAAGAAATAACAAGTGTTGGTAAGGAACAGTGTAGAGGACAAGGTAAATTGGTACAGCCACTATGTCAAACAGTACGGAGGTGACTCAAAAAATTAAAAATCAAAATGCCATATGATCCAATAATTCTGCTACTGGGTAGTTACCCCCCCAAAAAACAAAAATATGAATTCAAAAAGATTAGATGCATCCCTATGATTGTTGTAGCATTGTTTACAATAGCCAAGATATCAAAGCAACCTAAATGTCCGCTGATACATGAATGGATAAGGAAAATGTGACACACACACACACACACGAATATTACAGAGCCATAAGAAAGGATGAGATCATGCCATTTGCAACAACATAGATGGACCTAAAGAGTAGTATGCTAAGGGAATTAGGTCAAAGAAAGACAAATGCCATATGATTTCACTTACATGTGGAATCTAAAAAAATTAAGTAAAATAAAATGAAGAAATAGACAAAAGACAGAATCAGACCTGTAATTACAGAGGACAAATCGATGATTGCCAGAGTAGAGGGAGGTAGGGAGATGGTCAGTACAGGTAAAGGGGAGTGGGAGACATAGCTGATCATGTTTTAATAGTGTCATATAATGGCAGATGGTAGATACACTTGTGGTGAGCATAACATAATGTATAAACTTTTCCAACACTATGTTGTACACCTGGCCTTAAAATTATACTCAAATCAAAAAATTTTTAAATGATCCATAGAACACAGAAAAAAATACTTGCTTTTCTATTAAATCTCAGGGCTTAGTAATATAATACAGTCTTACCAAGGTCATAAAAACATGTTTTATTTAAAATTCTGCCACAGACAAGGACACAAAACCTATGTCTTGAGTCTAACTAGAACAAATTCCAGCTATACTTTTCCACCTATAAGTTAACATCATAGGAACACTAATGAATACACTATTCCAAAATATATCTGGCCTACTTTCTAAGTGCCTATTTAATCTAATTCCACATTGCCACATTATTTATATGTTGCCCCTCTCCAGAAGTCAAATATTTTATTCAGAACAAAGGAATTCTATCAAGATCTGTGGTCAGGAACCAAAAGTAATTTTACTGATCCACACCTGATAGTCCAATAAAATAGAGTTGCCTTTGGGGCCTCTGGTGCAGATCTGTGTGAGCCAACTTCTTAAGACTTCCCAGATTGAACTTGGTTTTAATGATAAGGCAAACATGAGTGTATGTCCAATTGATACACACCCCTCAATGGTATTCAGAGGCAATTTAATACATTTGCCTTTCTGAATGTCTATTATATCACGTACTTTAATATCATGCACAGGTTCATTAAAAGAAAGTACAGTCACCATTGTTTCAATTTAGTACCAAGGTACTAAATCACATCATATTAAAAATATAATAATATATTTAATATATTAATTATATTAATAATTAATAATTAATTAATGTAACATAGTAATATAATAGCAAATAATAATAAATACAACAAAATCACAAAATCAAAATAAATTATGGAAGCACAGAGCCTCTTACCAAAGATTAGTTAAATAAGAAAGAAGGTAGCCCCATCATCACACAATTTCTTTTCTCATTACAGATTGAATAATTTCATTCTCCTTCACCATCAAGTAACCCCACTGCCTTGAAATCTAGGTTAATTTAGAGTCAACAGTTCTCATCTAAGGAAGATGTCTGCCAGATGCATGGCTGACAGGCAATGGGACACAGTAAGTACAGATTTCAGCGGTAAATCAATGAGAACAAGAGACTCTTATTACTCTTTAGTATAATTTGTGCACCAACCAGACAAGTCAGAATCTTTTGCACCATTAAGCAGCCTCACTGATCATAGAATATATTATTTTTAACAATAAGAAAAATACAAAAAGTAAAAATCATTTTTGGCTTAATAAATAGTTAAGAAAGTACAATTTTAAAGTCTTACAAAATTATACAAATAACTCATCTGGTTTTGCCATTTTTCATTGTAAAAGCACTGATTATGTAATGTAATGAATTTTCTTGGTTATTCCTGCTTGAATACTATACATGGAGAAAGGGTAATGTGTTTTGCCTTTACACACCCAGACAATAGTATGTGTATAATTCCTTTACCTCATTCTTTACTCCTTGTTTCATTTTTAATTTGGCAGAGCTTTTGTAAGATATTGCAGTTATGTATCATTTTAACATACACACCATTGCTTTTTTTTCCTTAACCATCTTAACATGTCCCTAATGTTCCTCCTATACATGGATATTAATGTTCATAAAACATGACCTTTATCACCAAAGTTAGAGTCGTTACTTAACTCAAGATCACACTTCAAGAAAGTGATGTTGACAAAGTTAGGAATCAAACCTAGACCTGAGTTTGACTCCAGAGACTGGGCTGGAGCACCATATAATCATACAGCCTCAGGTCTATAGAAAAAAAATCAGCAGACAGTGCTTTACTTTAACAGACATTGTATGGAGTTTTTAAAAATGTTTTTATTAAGGTACAATCTACATTCAATAAATTCAACTGCACATCAACCGGCACATATTTACATGCTTATATAACTAGTACCCAGATAAGACAAAGAACACATCTAACACCATAGAAAGTTACCTCATGTTCCTTCACAGACAATAACCACCACGACCAGAGGCCACCACTGTTAGGATTTCTATCATTGATTAATTTTGTCCATTCTTGAACTTAATATAAATAAACCATAGAATATACTCTTTTACTTGGCTTTGCTTGATCAACAAACATCTGTGGGATTATCCATGTTGTTGCACCTAACGGTGACTTGTTCTTTTTTTGTATGCCACTGTATGAATTACAGTGTATTATGATGTATCGATCCACTTTTATGTGGGCAATCATTTGAGTTGTTTACAGTTTTTGACTATTTTTAATAAAGCTGTTATGGACATTCTTGCAGATGCTTTTTGGTAAATATATGAACTTATTTCTCGTCGTCATGTATCTGGGAGTAGAACTGTTGTTTCATAGGGGATCTATATGCTTTACTCTAGCAGACGATGCCACAAGCTTTTCCCAAGTTGTTGTACCAATTTTTTTATCTCTACCAGCATGTCTGCTTCTACTTTAAAAGGATGGAGGTGTTATGAAAATGAAATACATAATTAGGGGACAGAGATTATACATGATATTTCAAATAGAGAAAAGAGGGGGGGAATGGGCTATCCATACAAGCTTTAAACACTCCTAATGAAAATTATTCTGAATATTTTGCCTTTCATTCCTGTCCTAGTCATAATTAACTCATACAACTGCATCTAGATCTAATCATAAACACTAACAGCAAGATGTATGCCATAATTTGTCTATTTTCTAAATCATGCCATAATCATTCTACTTTTCCAATGAATAATCAAATATCACTTCTCACATAAACTATAAGCTTACTGTGTTTCTTTATTTGTAGCAAACATAGCTCTTGCCTCTCTAATTAAATGGAAAATTCTTATTTTGGGATATACCCTAAGTCCCTCACAATGTAAGTTCCCTTCAACTCAGATTAGATTCAAATCCTTTCAATCTACAGATAGAATACAAAGTGATTCCCCTGATGTTTGTTGAGATTTTATGGAATATTATATTCAATCCTTTCCTATCCATGAAACTTTATCCCACCTCCCATCCCCCATTTCTTCCTGCCCAACTTCAGTGGTCAGAAATTCATACTGTATGTATAACAATAGTAAAGAGGAAGAATGTAAGTCAGTCAGTTTTATAAGAGAGCAGAGAAGTTAATCACATACATGTTATAAAATCGTGAAAGCTAAAATACTGGCCACCTCCAAAAATATCTCAGTTGTCCTGGCCATGATTGTTGATATGTGTATCCTTACCCTTTGTGACTTCTAATGAAATACAGGTAGAATTATAGAAGTAGGATAAGGCAATGCACTAGGCCACTATTACAAAGCACTGTAAGGCTTGAATTAGATCCAACAATCTCTAAGCAAAGAGCAGTTATACAAAGTATGAGCAGCTTTTGATGGGAGGAAAAGAAATTCAGAAGTCCTAAACATCATTCCAAGTTAAACTGCATTATGGTAGAAAGCACTAGCAGGAGAAGAGCCTCTAAGTTTTATCACATGTAAGATACCAAAGTTCCACTCAAGCAGGCACTCGCCCTCTCTTTCTGTCTGTCTCTCTTTCTCACTGACTCACTCAAAGAAGATAAGGCTGAAGATGCATAGTTAATTATCTTCTGACATCTGGCCTTTGGCCCCATTTGAGCAAGTCAACATAATATACTCTCTTAAAAAATAAATTTCCTGCATCATCCAAAAGACAAGATGGCAGGAAACAGAACAGTAAGAATACACAAGTAGTTTTTGAGAGACTATTCTTTACCTGAACCTGTGCATAGTCAAGCTCAACATACCTAAATTAAAACATGGGTCCTAAAGCCAAGTAATTCAAGCCACAGGCTGCTGGGTGCTCTTAAAGACACCTAAGGAACCTGATTTACTCAAAAACAGAAGAGTGATGTCAGCAAGATGGAGGAATATGAAGTCCCAGCCCACATTCCCCCAATGACACACTGATTTAACAATAATATACAGACAAAAATACCTTTACAAAAACTCCGTATTTGGGTTGCGAAGTTGAAATATCCCAAGTGAACACAAAGCTAAGAACAGCCTCATTGAAACAAGTAATATGAGTAATTAACTGTACCCACAACATTCCCTCCCCCAAGCCTGTACAAGTAAGTGCCAGGAGAGAAAGCCCAGCTTATATTGTCCTTGGGTGGAAAAAAGAAGAGTGAAGCATGCTTCCAGAGGGCTTCCCAAGAGACAGGTTTTAGTCTCACCTCATTTAGAGCACTGACGGAACCAGAATCATTTAGATGCCTGGAAACTGCTGAAAACAAAGAAGCGTCAGTTGCAGGTTGGAGGAGGGAGCTTTTTGTGGCTAGCATGGCTCAGCATGATCAAGAGAAACATACAACTGGAATCTTCTCCCTCCGGAGAAAGAGAAAATAGTGGAGCATGTATCCAGCACTCTAGCTTTTCCAAGGGCTACCTGAGGAAATGATACTGCTCTTGCCTAAGCATGATGACAGGGAACCAAAATACTTTGGATGCCTAATGCCCACTGGGAACAAGGTGGGGAAGCTTATGGTTACAGAACTAGAGAACTTAAAGAGGTACAAACAAATACTAAAGGGAGTGAGAGATTATGAGCTCCTGGGGAAAAAAAATAACAAGCCTCTCAAATTAAGAAATTGCTCACTCAATCCCAAAGAAACGGCATCCCTCCATAAAAAGGCTTCAGAGATTCCCTCAAATCTCTAGACAAACTAACTGATGAGGGACTTCCCCTGTACAAAGAAAACTGGTAAAGATTGACAGGGATGACTATTTTTTTAAATGTGTGGATCCCAAAACAAAGCTGTAAGGTACACAAAGAAACAGGGAAACATGATCCTATCAAAGGAATAGAATAACTCTCCACAAGCAACCCTAAAGAAACGGAGGTGTATTATCTGACAAAGAACTCAAAACAATCATCATAAAGATGCCCTATGAGCTCAACAAAATGATGGCATAAACAAAATGGGAATACCAACATAGATATAAAATATAAAATATAAAGGAGAACCAAAATGAAATCTTAGAGCTGAAGAATGCAGTAATTGAACAGGGGGGAAAAAAAAAAAAAGAGAAAAAAAAGAACTGGAGAGACTCCAAATCAGACTTGACCAAGCAGACAAAAAGAATCAGAAAACTTAAGGATAGGTCATTTGAAACTATTGGGGCAGAGGAACAAAAATTTAAAAGATTGAGAAAGACTGAAGAAAGCCTAAATGACTTCTGGGACACCATTAAATATACCAAATACATGTTATGGGAGTTTCAGGAGAGAAAGAGATGGGATTTAGTTAAAGTAATAACCAAAAACTTCTCAAATATAGGAAATGAAATGTACATCCAAATTTAAGAACTCAAAGAAATCCACATCAAGACATAATCAAATTGTCAAAAGAGAGAGAGAGAATTTAGAAAGCAGCATGAGAAGCAACTTGTTATATACAAGGGTAGCCCCCCCACCCCATGACTATTGGCAGATTTGTCAGTAGAAAACTTTCCAGCCACAAAGGAATGGGATGATATACTCAAAGTGTTTGCTTAAAGAAAAATACTGCCAAATGAAAATACTATATCTGGCAAAAATGTTCTTCAAAAACACGAGAAAAATAAACAACTTCCCAGATTGAAAAAAGCCTGAGGGAGTTCATCACCACCAGATCGACGTTATAAGAAATATTAAGAAAGTCCTTTAAGTTGAAATTTAAAAACATTAAACAACACAAAAGCATTGCAAAATATAAAACTCACTGGTTAAAGTAAATATATAGACAAATTCAGAATACCATAATACTGTAACAGTGGTATGTAAGCCTCTTTTAACTCTGAAATAGAAGTTTAAGAAAAGTATAAACAATAACCATAACTGTAAAAATATGCTAATACAGTGTACACACACACACACACACACACACAAATATAAGATGTTGTAATTTATAACACCACTGACAAAGTGTGAGGGGGGCAGGGAGAAGCAAAAATATAGAGTATATGTGAATGAAATTAAGTTAATAAGTTATCAGCTTAAAATAGATTGCTATAACTACATGATATTTTACATAAGCCCCATGGTAACCACAAAGGAAATACCTATACAAGATACATTTAAAAAATAAGAAAAACATCAAAATATGTCACTACCAAAAAAAAAAAAAAGTCAACGAAAGACAAAGACAGAAAGAAAGAAAAGAAGGTACCAAAAAACATATGACTGAAAACAATTAACAAAATGGTGATATTAAATCCTTCCCTCTTGCTATTTCAGATGTAAATGGATTAAATTCCCAAATAAATTGCTGAATGGAAAAAAACAAGATCCAACTATGTACTGTCTATAAGACATATACTTTAGGACTGTGGAGACACACAAGCTAAAAGTATAGGGATGGAAAAAGATACTCTGTGCAAATAGTAATCAAAATACAGCAAAGGTGGCAATACTTAGACAAAACAGACTTTAAGTCAAAAATTCAAATGACACAAAGAAGGACATGATATAATGATAAAGGAGTCAATTCACCAACAAGACATAACAATTACAAATATATAGGCACCCAGTATCATGCCACCCAAGTATCTAAAGCAAACGCTGCCAGAACTGAAGAGAAAAATAATAGACACAGAAAACACAGTCATAGTAAGGATTTCAATAGGCCACTTCCAATAATAAACACAACATCCAGACAGAAGATCGAAAAGGGAACACAGGACTTGAACAATACTATAGACTAAAAGGAGCTAACAGACATATACAGAACATTCCACCACATATCAGCAGAATACACATTCTTCTCAACTGCAAATGAAACATTCTCCAAAACAGATCACATGTTAGGTCAAAAAATGTCTTAACAAATTTAAGAAGACCGAAATCATACCAAGTACATCCTCCAATCACAACAGAATAAAAACTAGAAATTAATGATAGGAGGAAAAATGGAAAATTCACAAATACGTGGAAATTAAACAACATGCTCGAGTCAAAAAACAAATCAAAAAAGAAGTTAGAAAATATCTTGAGACAAACAATAACTAAAATACAACATACCAAAACTTTTGAGATGTGGCAAAATCAGTACTAAGAAGGAAATTTATGGTGATAAAAATATACATTAGAAAGGAATAAAGATCTCAAATAAACAACTTAACTTTATTCATCAAAAAACTAGAAGAACTAAGCCCAAAATTAAGAGGAGGAAGGAAATAATCTACTTTAATAATCTTTAAGATAATTAAGATTAGAGCAGAAAAAGACTTGTAACTAGTCAGGATATTGAATCAGTAATCAAAAATCTCCCAACAAAGAAAAGCCCAGGACCAGGTGTCTTCACTGGTGAATTCTAACAAACACTTAAGGAATTAATGCCAATCCCTCTCAAACTCAAAAAAACTGAAGAGGAGGAAATACTTCTAAACTTTTTTTTTAATGAGGCCAGCATTGCCCTGATACAAAAGCCAGATAAAGACACTACAAGAAAACTAAAGGTCCATATTCCTCATGAATACAGATGCAAAAATCCTACACAAAATACTAATAAAATGAATTCAACAGCATCCTTGAAATGCAAAAATGATTTAACCTAAGAAATTAATGTGATACACCTCATTAATAAAGCATAAAAGTTACGTGATCATCTCAATATATGCAGAAAAAACATCTGACAAAATTCACCCTTCTTTCGTGACAAAAACGCTCATCAAATTAAGAAGGAATTTACCAGGGCGCCTGGGTGACTCAGTCAGTTATGCATCTGACTCTTAGTTTCTGGTCAGGTCATGATCTCACAGTTTGGTGAGATGGAGCCCTGCATCAGGTTCTGTGCTGACAGAGCAGAGTCTGCTTGGGATTCTCTCTCTCCCTCTCTCTCTGTCCCTCCCGTGCTCATGCTGTCTCTCTCTCTCTCAAAAATAAAATACAAAATAAAAAAGAAGGAATTTACCTCAACATAATAAAAGTCATATATGAAAAGCCCACCGTTAACATCATAATCAATGGTGAAAAACTAAAAGTTCTTCCTTTAAGATCAGGAACAAGACAAGGATGCCCACTCTTGCCACTTCTATTCAACTTAATATTCAAAGTACTAGCAGAGGAGCAAAAGTAATCAAATACTAATGAATAAACTTAACTAAGGAGGTGAAAGACTTGAATGCTGAAAATGACAAAACACTGCTACAAGAAATTGAAGAAATCACCAACAATAGAAACATCTCACGTACACAGATTGGAAAACTTAATATTGTAAAAATTTCCCTATCACCCAAAGTGATGCATCTCTATCAAAATCCCAAAAGCCAGACACAGAAGAACAAACACGGGATAATTCCACCTTTATGAAATACCTAAAGGAGTCAAACTCCTTACAACAGAAAGTATAATGGTGGGCTGCCAGAGTGGGAGGAAGAAGGAAATGGGGAGTGGCTGTTCAATGGGCACAAAGTTTCAGTCACGAAATATGAAAAAGTTCTAGACATCTACAGTATGACACTGTGCTTGTAGTTAACAATACTGTAGTATACACTTAAAATGTTTAAGAGATTAGATCTTATTGGTTTTTTACAACAATAAAAAAAGAATAGGAAAAAAAGAAAAAAATTAGACTCTCAGACAGATAAAGAAAGAAATCATTGCCCATTATAAAAAGATCATCCTGAAATAAGGAATGTATTGTAGAATGCACCTTCAGGGAAATGGTAGTCTATGAAGATGAAATAATCCATGTGAGAACAAAGAGGTGAATAATATTTTGCTCAATGTGGATCAAATCACAGCAAGAGTATAAAGGTGAACAATATTAGGAAATGGTAATCCTATATGATAAGCACCTCAAGGTAAAATTTAACCATTTGTCAAAAAAAAGGAAACTGTCAAATGATTCAAATACAAATTACATGATTAGAGCAATGCATTAATCATACTTTAATACAGTTATTAAAAAGTCAAGTTCAAAAAAGCTCATATACTGCTCTAAGTACAATTTCCAAAAACCACATTTTCAAAGATGGCTATTGTACAGCATGTTTGTGAACTGAATAGACACAGACATTACTTACATTCTTTCTTTGAGTGTGCATGAAGAGTTTTTTGGCAAGATTTCCAATTTAATTTTTTTTTTTACAGACTGGACATTTCTGCTAAAAGAATTTTTTACCCCTTTTAAGCACAGCTACTCTTTCATGTGTAATTAGAATTTTTTAAATAGAATACATTTACCAAAATACCTATCTACAAAAAATCTCTGAAGTAGTACAAAGACATATTTAATCAAATTTTATTTTAGGATACAAAATAGTAAATTATCACCATGAAAAATCTATTTTAATAATAATATATAGCTAGCTTCAAAACCATATAATTCTAATATGACAAAGCATTTAAACATTTATGTATGTCAAATTATTTCTCAATACAACTGGGAAACAAATCTACACCCCTCTGTTCTGTTCAAGATGACAAAAGTCAACACAGTCTAACTGTTAGAGACATTAAAAAAAAAAAAAACAAAAACTGTGATGACCTTTTCTACTTGATATAGTACCTTTTTATTTTTTTTTATTTTTATTTTTTTTTTTAACGTTTATTTATTTTTGAGACAGAGAGAGACAGAGCATGAACGGGGGAGGGGCAGAGAGAGAGGGAGACACAGAATCAGAAGCAGGCTCCAGGCTCTGAGCCATCAGCCCAGAGCCCGACGCGTGGCTCAAACCCATGGACCATGAGATCGTGACCTGAACTGAAGTCGGACGCTTAACTGACTGAGCCACCCAGGCACCCCGATATAGTACCTTTTTAAAAGTTTGATTAAATAAAATGCTTAATTTCTATACCTTCTTAAATAATATAAAAAAATGATTAAATGTTTTTTCTGTACTATACACCCAAAACAAATTTGAAGAAAAAAGAGAAATGAAACTTTTTCTAAGCCACAATCATTTAGAAATATTTCTATGAAATGTGAACCAACCTATTTTTGAAGATTTTGTAGGTAAACTGGGGGAAAAAAAAGCCTTTGCATGTTACACAAATATTATTTTTAGGTATATTGTATATTAAATGACTATAATATTAAAAATAAAAGATACAAATTACTTTCCCCCTAAGTAATATGAACATAAGCATGTGTATATCCTAATAGCATTAATGTTTACTAAAAATACAAACTTTTCCATTTCCATGGAGTTATCATAAACACAAAGTTAGATTTCATGGAATGATATAAAAATAACTGACTGATAAGTACTATATTTTCAAATGTTCTCTCACTAACCATAGAAAGTTAAGTCTCTCTCAAGTGCAATTTTTAACATTTTTCCAGAGCTTTAATAATATTAGTAATTTGGCCATTGTTTTTGGAAGAAATGGGAGATTCTCATTCAGAATTCTGTACAAGAATATTCACTGTTATTTATAGAAAAACTTAGAAATGAACTAAACACCATCAACTGATGACTGGATAAAGAAGATACATCTTCTTTATCCATACACACAGACATATACACATACATACATACAATGGAACCTTCCTCAGCCATCAGAAAAGAATGAAATCTTGCCATTTGCAACAACACGGATGGAGCTAGAGTGTATATGCTAAGTGAAATAAGTCAGAGAAAAACAAATACCATACGATTCCACTCATATGTGGAATTTAACGAAACAGATGAATACAGGAGAAACAGAGAGGCAAACCAAGAAATAGACTCTTAACTATAGAGAATAAACTGATGGTTACTGGAGGGAGGTGGGTGGGGAGATGAGCTAAATGGGTGATGGGTATTAAGGAGGGCACTTGTTGTGATAAGCACTAGGTATTGTACGTAAGTGGTGAATCACTAAATTTTACACCTGGAACTAATATTACACTGTACATTAGCTAACTAGAATTTAAATAAAAACTTAAAAAAAAAAACTAAACATGCAAAAATAGAAAAATTATTCAATAAATTATCTTAGGAGACTGAGATTGTCTGCTTTCACATTAATAGAGGATGAAAATTATACACACAGTAATAGAATATAAAATAATAAGAAAATAGAGTATGAAATAATATATACAATATTATTCTCATTTAGGCACATAAATAAATTCTCAGACACGCTGAAATAAAAGAGAAAGACTGCAATGAAAAAGACAAAAACTCATTAACAGGAGTAATAATGATCATGTGTGATTTATACATATTCTTGATCTTTTTTTTTTTTTTAGGTTCATTTATTTACTTTGAGAGAGAGAGCTGGGGACAAGCAGAGAGAGAAAGGGAGAGAATCCCAAGCAGGCTCTGCAGTGTCAGCACAGAGCCAGATGCAGGTTCCATCTCATGAACCATGAGATCATGACCTGAGCTAAAATCAAGAGTCGGACACTTAACCATCTGAGCCACCCAGGCACCCCACATGGATTCATATTTTTGTTAGTTTATTTATTTTGAGAGAGAGAGAGAGAGAGAGAGAGAGAGAGAGAGAGGACGTGAACTGGGGGAGGGGCAGAGAGAGAAGGAGAGAGCAGGAATCCCAGGAAGGCTCCACACTGTCAGTGCAGAGCCTCATGTGGGGCTTGCACCCACAAATCGTGCGATCATGACCTGAGCCAAAGTTGGATGTTTAACAACTGAGCTACCCAGGCACCCCTCTTCATATTGTTTATGTGTCTTTATTTCTACCATCTCTACAACACACATATTGTGATCAAAAAGAAAAAGCAACAAATATAACAAAGTATGACATTTTCCAACTGTAGATTTTTTTCAAGTAATTTTATCCAGAATAAATGAAACACAAAACTAAGTGTTCATTTCAGTTCTAACATCATAGATAATTTGACATTAAATATAACTACACTGGTATAATAAGCACAGGTTATACCAAAATGTTAGAAAATGCAATTATTAATTGTTTCCAAATTCTATTAAGGCTTACCTTCACAAAGTTTCTGCTTCATCACTTCCCTTATTTTGGATATTGCAATATAGTCTTCCACATAAAACACGTAAGTAGATGAAGGCTTATTGGCGATAGCTCTAAGTTCTGCATCCTCTGTTTCTGAGCCAACACCAATAGCAAATAAAGTGATTTTACTGTCTCTTGCTGCTTCTGCTGCGTCCTTAACTTCATCTTGAGATTTACCATCCGTAAGTACCACTGCTATCTTAGTCAGAAACCGTGAGGACTTGGCAAAAAGGTAATCAAGAGCAAACTGGATGGCCTTTCCGGTCCTTGTGTTTCCACCCAGGTAGTGTATGGATTCCATTGCGGCCATCAAGTTCTCTCCTGACTTGTGGCTTCCAAGGGGAATTTCCAATACAGGATAGTCACTATACTGGACCACTCCAACCTGAATAAACTTTGGTCCTATGTCAAAATTTTTTGTGATATTGACAAGCCATTTTTTCACTATTTCAAAGTTTTCTGGACCAACACTGTAAGAGCCATCTAAGATGAAAACTAAATCTGTTGGAGCCGTACGACAACCTAAGTGAAAAAGAAAACCATCAGAGCACATTTGCTGCATAAAAAGAAAAGCATAGGCAGTTTTTACTGCGTGATTTTTAAGTAACCAACTGGGGGAGGGAGATCCTTTCACAACATACATGTATATCAAATCACCATGAGGTACACTTCAAATATCTTACCATTTCCTATGTCCATTATCCCTAAATAAAGCTTAATTTTTTTTTTAAAGTAACCAGTTCACTGGAGCTATGTGAGATTAAATAAGATATACCGCCTAGCTCATGAAAATTCTTTCTGAGGGCTATTATTTTTGTTGACATTTTTAATTCTTTTATCTTAATTTAAGGATTAATGACTGAGCTTTAAAAGTAGGGAATAAAAAAGACATGCTGTATATGACATGATATCTAGATATCTCTTTGTAGGGGCAGGTATTACCATAAAGCACCATTTTATTCTATTTCCCCACCCAATAAATGAAAACACAAAAATATGCAAATAAATTATTTTCAGCTATACACTAGTAGCATTAAGTTATCAATGAAATATGGTTCGTTTACTGATAACCTAAAGTATTTACAATAATAAACCAACAAATAAGGGAAAGAAATTTAAAAAGAAACTTTCTGCCAACTTCAGGATTCAACTAGTCAATAAAGATCCATATTCTTTAATATAGTTAATAAAAGCTTAATGAACTGAGATCACCAATGCAGGTCCAATATCTCATTGTCAGCCAATAATATATTTCTGCTAAGCGAATCTATGTTCAAAAGTATAAAGCTATTTATTTCTCCAGAGCGATAAGGATTCTCGTTTCAAGATGCCAGGAAATACATGTGATCAGCACACCTTACATTTCTATTAAGGAAAATAAAAAACTACCGTTGGTATAAGTTACACTTAGACAAGTTCTAAGCAATTGTGGGGGGAAAAATCTTACTGGTCTTTTCCACACTGCACAACATGCCTCCAACCCTATTTCATTCTGTCAGTCTATATATATATTAAATACCTACTCCGTGCTTGATATCCTGCTAGGTACCAGCTTCAAAGATACATAAGATATCTCGAATAGATATCAAAGTCTAGTAAGACAGACAACTGGCTGCTTAGGGAAAGTGCAAAGTATCCTGAGAACATTTAGGAGGGGGTAGCAACCTAACTGTGGAAAACCAGGGTAGATTTTGTGGGAAAGCCAACTGGGAGTCTGAGGTCTGAAAGGAGAGCTGTAGCCAGGTGAAGAGGAGGACCTCCTAGTAAGAGGGGACAGCAAGTGCCAAGGTCCAGAGATAAGAGTCAAACACTGCCCAAAAGACAAACTGGTTCATTTGAGTAATTCCAATAGTTTGAAATGGAAACAGAGCATGCTGAACAGCCATACTTGCTTTCTCTTTCTCTCACTTCTGCAAAGCAACAAAAATACTACTGTTTATGGCCCACATGATAAAGGTCACATATCCTTGGAGATGTAAGTTGGAAAAGAATGAGATGAGTCAAGGTAATATGACAACAAATTTTGTTGCAAGTCTTGTGTTTTTACTCAAATTAATGGTCTCCCTTAAGTAGTGAACAGATGCCCAATTTAAAGTTATAATGGTTTATTTTCCATAGACACTGCAAATGAGATATCACAATTGCAAAGGACAGTCGTGAAGGAAAAAGCAATGTTTACTGACAATTAGTATTTGCATTTTCATATCTCCTTAGGAGTAAAGTCCATCAATCAATCAATCAATCAATCAATCAATCTCTCTCTGCTTTCCTTTCCATTCTTTTCCTCATCTTTGTCTACTTCCATATCTAGGATGATGACAGGGCTCACAGGAAGATGCCTCAATTTTAAAATTAACTCACCCAACACAGTAACCCCCAAAAAGAAACACTATTGTCAGGTGAACATGCAGTCAAGAAATTACTTCCCCCCTCCCAAAAACTTTTTTCAATGCCAAAACATAGATTTATCTCAAAAGTGTAACCATGATTATGATGCCACTCTTAAGGTGGTGGGGAAGTCCAAAAAAGCCTGAGGGACTCTATTCCAACATCCTCTGCCATGGTGACCACAGCCAGGGTTCAGGTTAGGGACAGCAGAAATGGAATTCTGCCCCAGAGGCGAATTTTCTAACTCAAGGGAATGCAATTCTTCTGGGGTTTTTTGGAAGCTGGACTGGGATTACAGACATCTGCTTTCATTCGAGACACAAAAGGACAGGCAAGTTATGTTTACAGAGTTCTTTAGAGTTGTCCTTCCTCAATGCTATGAGACTCATTGTCTAGACCTGCTAGTGTTTGTGTGCCACTTGATTCAGTGTTTATAAACTCTAACCAGGTTGTGCTTGGCCCTTCATACCCCTTTCCAGAGCCACAGAGCATATATTTCACAACTGCAAGGTGAGCCAAGAACATGGGTACGAAAGCAAGTATTGCCGTTTATAAAAGCTAGGCAAAATACCACTCCAAGAGACTTCTTCCTTAGAGAGATGAATTACCAGTGTCACCAGGGGGAAAAAAAATGGACTAAAGAGCAAAGGCATAGTTCTAATACTAGTTATGGCACTAATCAGCTGTGTGACATTAGGTAAGCCCCTTAAATTTTGCTGAATCTCTTTTCCCACCCAAAAAACCAAAGCATATCTACCTTCTATAGTGCTTGGGTTGATTAACCTATAAAAGTGTTATATAAACATTAAATTTATTATTGTTTTAATAAATTTTTAGCAAGTTGTCAAACCATATGATTTAAGTGTTAGAGAAACCATAATTAATTTACAGTAGGGTGTTTATGACTTTTCAAATATGATTATAAGCAAAGTTGTTTTTTTTTAAAAAAGCATGATATCTATAAATAATGGCCTGGGTAGCAGAACAGCGATTAATATAACCCTCCTTCTCTAATGCAAGCTCTCCTACAGGCAATCAGAATAATAATCACCATTTACTCAGATGTCACTGTGCTAAGCCATTAAAATGTATTATCCTGTTTACATGGATTATCTCATTATCTCTATAAGGTAACTTCATAGGATGGTCCTGATAATCATCCTATGAGGTAGATACTTCATCTTCACATCACTAACCTCATAAATGGCTGAGCATGAACTCAATATGAGACCATTTATTCCAAAGCCTGATGGGTAAAATAAACAATTACCACAGAATTTTCTCAAAATTACCTCTGATAGAAGTTTTTCCTCTCAGTTAATACATAACACAGCAATTCATTTTATTTTAGGGCATTACAACATTAAAGACAATAAGATAAGGTCCTTAAAAGAATTGCTTGAGCTCCACTAATTTGATTTCTACAATCGATTTGTTGATCACAAAAATGCTGATAGTTCTTACTTGATCTTATTTCCCCATCTTCAGCTAATACAGAATTCTGAAGAAGCAGGACCAAAACTATCCAAAGAAACATATTATGGTGAGCCATGTTTCTTCTTTCGTTCTAATATTTTGGTTTAGGATTCCTAAAAAGAGAGAGAGAGAAAAAAAAGGAAAGTTAACTATATTAGAAAAATAAAGACAAATAGCTAGTCATTATTGTAAGTCTAGATTTTTTCATTGTAATATCCAGCTGGAGTACAGTTTTTAGTAGCCTTAGAATAATTTACATGTCCAAAATAGCCATATTTTTTAATGTCTATTTATTTTTTAGAGAGAGAACGTGAGCAGGGAAGGGGCAGAGAGAGAGAGAGGGAGACACAGAATCCGAAGCAGGCTCCAGGTTCCAAGCTCTCAACACAGAATCTGACGTGGGGCTTGAACTCGTGAACTGCTAGATCATGACCTGAGCTGAAGTTTGACGCTTAACTCACTGAGCCACCCAGGCGCCCCGGAAATAACCATATTCTAAATATGTTATGCAAGAGGACAATGAATAGGAGCTGAGGAAAACTGTAAGTCTTTTAATTCATAACTATCTTGAAAAGGTATAAACTTTTCTAAAACTTTGGGCTTTGCTCAAAATATTTACTAGAATTCCTCCTTCCAGCATAGCCTGTAGAGCCTTATCACATTCTTTGTATTATCTCACTGGGAGCAAACATTTTTCTTTTAAAAATGGATTTGCATTTAAGAAACACTTAAAGGGCATCTGGAAAAATATTTACATAATAAAGCAAGCGGATTTTAATTTTTTTGAGCATTAAGAGCTATTTTATTTGATTCATAAACAGTTATATGACCTTAATACGTCTTCTAAGTTAGTCCAAGGACTTCACTTCTGGTTAGAATGTGGAAAGTTGCAAGACACTATCATTCCCACCAACTCCAGATAAACTACACAACTATAGTCTTTTATACCCACCGGTAAAGACAGGATTTAAAGAAACTTAAATGAGTAAAATTTCAAAAGTTAGCAATCCTTTATACGATAGAAGAGATTCTGGGCTGATTTCGTCCCTAGCAGAAAGAGAATCCTCTTCAGGAGGGTCCCAGACACAGAAATAGTATGCCCCTAGTCAGCAATACTTGCCCATGAGTCTTAACAGAGTACATGGAACAGACAAGTACTACAGAGAAAGTTGAGAACAACACAGAACAATAAGAGAGATCTACCTTCCTCTCCCTGTTCAGGTATCCAGGGAATTCCTCAAATGCAAATCTTTGGCATGCTGAAGGCTGGGGGAGAAGCAACAGAACTCAACAGAAATCCCTTGGAGGCATGCCGGTTCTTAACTACAGTGGAGAAAGAAAAGAACTCAAAAAGCAGAAAGCTGGGGCACCTGGGTGGCTCAGTCAGTTAAGTATCTGACTAAGGCTCAGGTCATGATCTCACAGTTCATGGGTTCCAGCCCCACATGGAGTTCTGTGCTGACAGTGCGGGGTCTGCTTGGGATTCTCTTGCTCTCCTGCTCTCTCTCTCTCTCTCTCTCTGTCTCAAAATAAATAAGCTTAAAAAAAAAAAAGCAGAAAGTCAAAGAAAGGACAAGAGAGAAAAACAGAACTTGTAAATACAAAAGGCTGGAAATCATACTGACAAGCTGAAAGAAATTTCCCAAGGGTCTCCCAAGATGTGAGAAGAAGCAAGAAAAATCTGATTTTTGATCAGGATTAAAATATTCAGTATAAGCACATCCAGAGATGATGTAAAATGGCTATCATAAATATGTTAAAGGATCTAATGAGTAAGACAAACAACAATGGGCAAAAATATGGGAAATTTCAGAAGAGAGATGGAATCATTAAAAAAAGATACAAACTGAAATGCTTGCCATGAAAAATATGTCAAAAAATAATTCAGGGGCGCCTGGGTGGCTCAGTCAGTTAAGCGGCCAACTTCGGCTCAGGTCATGATCTTGCAGTCCATGAATTCAAGCCCTGCGTCGGGCTCTGTGTTGACAGCTCAGAGACTGGAACCTGCTTCAGATTCTGTGTCTCCCTCTCTCTCTCTGCCCCTCCCCTGTTCACTCTCATTCTCTCTCTCAAAAAAAAATAAACATTAAAATTTTTTTTAATTCAAATAAAAATGTAACATTTTAATGCTCACATTTCAGTAATCATTGAATTAGACAAAAAAATTAATGATTGTACAGGTTTCAAAAATATCAACCAACTTCACCTCACTGACATTTACAGAACACCTAACAGCAGCATAATATACATTCTTCTCACTTCTATTCAAAATGTGAATACACTTCTATTCAAAACCGTACAGGAAGTCCTAGCCACTGTCATATTCAAAATGAAAATAAAAGATATAAAGCCTATAAAGAAATAAAACTGTATTTATAGATATGATTTTTCCATAGACAACTTTTTGAAATCTACCAAGACATTAGTTGAATATGTCAATTTGACAAGGCCACAAGAAACAAGGGTAGTAGGGTTTTTTTAAGTTTATATACTAGCAATAAAATTGGAGGGAAGGGGGAAATGTAATACTCTATTTAATAGTATCAGAAGCATCCTAAACCTAATGAAAAATGTGAAAGACCTCTACCCTAAAAAAATATAATACATTGTTGAGAGCAATTAAAAAAAACAAATAAAGAATCTATATTCATCAATTAAAAGACTCAGTCTTGGTTACATGTCCATCCTTCTTAAACTGACCTATAAATTCAACACAATCCCAATTAAAATTCCAGCATATTTTTAAAAGAAAGTGATGAACTTATTCTAAAATTATATAAAATTCAAATGATTTTGAATTAGAAAAACCATCTTAAATGAAGAACAATTTTCAACAAAGAACCATCTTGATTAAGAAGAACAAAATTAAGAGAATTTATACTACTTGATTCTGACTTACTATACAGCTCCAATAATCAAGAAAGTGTGCTCTTGGTGTAAGGATAACCATACAGAATGGAACCCAGTAGAGTTCAAAAACAGACCCACACGTCTCAGTTGGTTAAGTGTCTGACTTCAGCTCAGGTCATCTCTCAGTTCATGGGTTCAAGCCCCATGTCAGGCTTTGTGCTGACAGCTCAGAGCCTGGATCCTGCTTCTGATTCTGTGTATCCTTCTCTCTCTCTCTGCCCCTCTCCCGCTCATACTCTGTCTCTCTCAAAAATAAATAAACATTTAAAAAAATTACTTAAAAAAAAACAGATCCACACTTATGTGGTCAATTGATTTTCAATAAAAGTGTCAAGGTAAGTGAATACGAGTCTCTTCACTAAATGGTGCTGGATCAACTGGACAAACACAATAAAATGAACCATCTCATCCTGCATACAAAAATTAGATAAAGCATAGACCTAAATGTAAAAGCTAAAACTATAAAGCTTCTAAAAGAAAACTTAAGAGAATATTTTCATGACCTCAGGATTAGGCAAATTTTCTTAGGACACAAAAACCACTAGCAACTTTAAACATGGATACATTCGATTTCGCCAAAATAAACACTTCTGTTCCTTAAAAAACACCCTTAAGACAATATTCACAATACTCAAGAAAAGTGACACATATCCAGAATACATATATTTTTTAAACATCTACAGTATTACTCAGCCATAAAAAAAATAAAATAAAATCTTGCCATCTGTGATGACTTGGATGGACCTACAGGGTATTACGCTAGGTGAAATAAGTCAGTCAGAACAAGACAAACACCATATTATTTCCTTCATATGTGGAATATAAGAAACAAAACAAATAAACAAAGAAAACAGAAATAGACTGAGAGACATAGGAAGCAAACTGCTGACAGCCATACAGGGGTGGGGTTGAAGGGCTGGGGTAACAGGAGAAGAGGATTAAGAGGTACAAACTTCCAGTTACAAAATGAGTAAGTCATGAGGATATAACAATACAGGAAATATAGTCAGTAGTACAGTAATAACCATGTCTGGTGACAGATGGTAGCTACACTTATTGTGAGGATCATTTTGTAATGTATAATAATATTGAATCACTGTGATACACCTAAAACTAACAAGATATTTGTGTCAATCATAGTTCAACAAATAAAAATAAAAATATTTTTTAAAAATAAAATAATTTACTGGCAAAAAAAACCCCTAAAAATCAACAATAAAAGGGAAAATAATCTGGGGTGCCTGGGTGGCTCAGTCAGTTAAGCATCTGACTTCAGTTCAGGTCATGATCTCACAGTTCTGAGTTCAAGCCCCACATCGATCATCTGTCTCCCTCACTCCCTCACTTTCTGCCCCTCCCCTGCATATTCTCTGTCTCTCTCTCTCTCTTTCTCTCAAAAATAAACATTTTTTAAAAAAGGAAAACAATCCATTTTTTTTAATAATGGTAAAATTCTTGAACAGATACATTACATAGACAGATACAGAAATGGCCAATAAACCTATTAAATAGAACTCATCATTAGTCATCAGGGAAATAAGTGTTAAAACCACAATAAAGTAACATTTCACACCCACTAAAATAGCTAAAATTTAAAATTGACAGTATCAAATGTTTTTTTGAGACTATGTGGAAAAATTGGAACTCATACATTGTTGGTGAGAGTGGAAAATGAAATAACCACTTTAGAGAACTGTTAGGTTCAGTCTCTTAGAAAAGTTAAACTATGACCAACAATTCCTCTTCTAGGTATAAAACCTAAAGAAATGAAAACATGTGCCTACAAAAAGACTTTAAGGATGTTTGTAGTAGTTTTATTCATAACTGTCCCAAACTAAACTCAAGTGCTATCAACATGAGAACAAACAAACAAGTTGTGTGGTATATTCACATAAGGAAATAACACACAGCAATAACAATAAAGTCAACTATTGTTATAACCAACACATGAACAAATTTTAGATTTGTTCTGTGTAATGAAAAAAGTCAAACACAAAAGAATACATAAAGCATGATTCCAGTTATACGAAGTCCTAAATCACAAAACCTACCCATGGTTCTAGAAATCAGGAAACATTTGACTTAGATGAAAGAATTCAACTGGAGGGGCACCTGGTTGGCTCAGTAGGGTAAGTGTATGACTCTTGATTTTGGCTCAGGTCATGATCTCACGGTTCATGAGATCAAGACCCACACTGGGATCTGAGTGGTCTTGGAATTCTCTTTGTTCCTTCTCTCTTGAACTCTTTCTCTCTCACTCTCTCAAAAATAAATTCATAAAAACACTTAAAAAAAAGAATTCAATTGGAAAGTGGCATAAGTAAACTGACTGGGTCATAAAAACATCTACACTTGCAGTGACGTTATTCTGGTGTATAAATTTGTCTAAGCCCATTAAACTTATGGCTTGATAATTATATAATTTGTTGTATATAAATTATACCTCAGTGAGAAACAATCCAACATCATCGCTGTCATTTTTCAAATTAGGCTGGCCCCTCTGGACAAAGAGCTATAATGGTCGAAAAATGTCAATGAGAAGCATTTTTGGTGAGTCATCACCAGGATGTACTATTTTATGGTAATAAGTTATGCTAATAAATATTGACTGGCTTCCACCCCAAAAGCATCAAAGTTAAGTTATTCTGCTCCTCTACCAAAATCATCCTTACTATTTTTATGTAGTATCTAATTCCTTCAGAATTCCTGGGCCAAAGTTAATTGTCTAATTTTATTCAATTCTAGATAGACAGCTATTAAAGTAGATGACATAAAAAGGGCATTAAATACATGTTACAGTCATATTATTTAGCCTTTGAAACATAACAAACATAACTGGAATGTTTCATAAATATGTTTTATAACTATTTCATTGTACATATGCTTAAGTGCAATACATACAAACTGAGACATATCCCCTGTTAGCATTTAAGTCAATCACCTGGGGAGTTTGTTAAACATATGGATGCCCTAGCCCTACCTACTAGCTTCAGACTATAGAGCAAGGGAACAAACATTAAAAATAAAAAGTTTCCCATATCCATATGCCACTGTATACCAAAGTTCTAGAAATTCTGATGTAAGGTAATACAAAAAATGATAAATAAGGAAAAAAATTTTAAACTCCTACAGTTCCTATTCCCCTGGTAGAGAAATAAGCTAGCAACCCCAAATTGGAAAGCATTACTCAGAGAATCTCTTCAAGCAAAAATGTCTCAAAATTTGCTACTCAAAGAGTAGTCATATGCCACCCTTACACATGGAAAATCCTGGAAACAATGTCTTGGAATGTCTTGGAATGTCTTGGAAACATTTAACCTTTTAATGCTATAGGAATAATTCTTGATCCAGCAGAATGTAGGAATTAAACTGAGTTCACCTGTTAATGTGGATATGCATTAGGCTAAATGCACACCATGTAATCCAGGGTATAGATTTAACACTGCCACTAACTTTACCTTAATATCTTTCCCATAATGTTCAAAAAAAAAAAAAAAAGGAAATTGATGATCCATAATCTTCCTTTCAACTACAGAAATAATGATCCATATTCTCTGACCTCACATTCTTATGATAATGAAAATGTGTAGTTTACAATGGTTGAGGCTACAGCACTTCATTTAATCTTGGGAAGTGTTGAAGAAAATAAGGTTTGCTTAGGTACCATGGCTTGCCTGTCACATGAGCTCTAATCAACAACAGACCCAACACTTAAACTCAGGTTCTCTCACCTAGAATTCTTAACTATTTTCATTCAACAATAAACAGTTAATAAGTGCCTATTATGTGACAGATAGGTCTGGGAATTCAGCAGCAACCAAACTAGAGAAGGGATCTGTTTTCATGCAGTTCCTGTTCCAGAGGCTAAAGAAGTAACTTAGTGAGATAATTTCACATAATGGTAAATGCTATGAAGAAATACAAATAGTAACATGTAACTTGGGGCCAGGAGAGGAAGGGCTCTTGTAGATTTAGAAGTCCAAACAGGCCTCTAGAAAGATGCCATTTGAGCTGACAGCTGAGTAATGTTAAGGAGCCATCCTTGCCCGGAACTGAGGATAAACCTTCCCTTTTGCAGATGGAGAAGTTTGGTTTGTTCTATGAACAGAACAAAGGTCAGTGAAGCATGAGTGTAAGAGCAAGAGAAAAAATGGCAGGACTCAAATGACGTACAAAGGCCTACATGCAGTATGTTAAATTTAGGACTGTCTTCCCTAAATGCCAAGTGAATCCAATGGAGGGTTTTAAGGATAGGTGCATCATGATCAAGTTTTTGTCACATTTAGTATATCATCCCACTTCCCAAATCAAAGAGCTTTAAGGCTTATTTATTGAGAGAGCACATGCAGGTGTGTGCACACAAGTGGGAAGAGGGGCAGAGAGAGAGTCTCAAACACGATCCACACTGTCAGCACAGAGCCCAACACAGGGTTTGAACTCGCGAACCTTGAGAGCATGACCTGAGACAAAAATCAAGAGTTGGATGCTTAACCGACTGAGCCACCCAGGCACCCCAAGAGCTCTATAAATTTTAACACTTGATTCTCAGAGAAAGCAAGACAAAGATCAACTGATCAATTATTATCCTTTTTTACTTTTCACTTCTCTTCCATTTCTTTACCCTCTGTGTTGTATCACATTTCACTGTCACAGTCCCTAACATTTTATTAAAATCAAAGTAACTACTTGTGAGTAAATTTGTGAGAACAGTGGATACAAATGAAAGCAAATTCTGTGTCTCTTGTCTCCTTGCAGTTAATGTTTCTTGCAGTGGGTCAGTGGTAAAGGCATGGGAATCAGCAGGATGAGCCATCAGGAATGTACTACAAGCTTTCAAAATAAGGGACTGTCAGGAAAGATGCCATCTCAAAATCTGGTTGCTGTGCTCGGCTGTAAAACCTTCACATAAAACTGAAGACTAAAAATAGTCCCCTCCTGGGACACTAACACTCAGGCTTATTTATAGGCTCTGCCTTTAAACTACATTGTAAAACAGGAAAAGGTGGAGAAACAAATGGCAGTCCTCACACTTTCATGCACACATACACACACACATCTATTGTGTTCTAGATTTCTGACATTATTATAGAAAGAAGCATTAAGTGGGACAGATAGACTTCAAAAGGGCAAAATCCTGGCAAACCAGAAAACAAATTAAGAAATAATTCACCTATATACATATGGATGTATGTAGAGTTTGGTCTAGAGTCTGAGTTATCATTAAAACAACAGAACTATGGTTATAACATTTGCCATTTCACAGATCCAAGCAAGCCCCCCCAAAATAAATAACTAATCAATGCTACCTTGATTGTGTGTAACAATTTGCGGATATCTAAAAAATTACATTGGTTATATTTCTCTAAACAACAATCTAGTGTGGTAGGGCAGATGGGTAATTATAAACCCCCATTTCACAGATAGACTAACAAATTCAAAGATATTATGTTATACCTTGCAGAGTTTACCTTCCTGCTGCAGAGTGGGTGACTACTTTCTCAATTCATTTGTACATTACACAGCATCCATTAAACCCACACAAGACAAAGTGAAGTGCAGTAACTCGGTTGTCTGTAGTTTGGTGGAGTGGTTTAAAACTCCATCTGGCCATAGGAGCTTCTGAATACTCAAGCAACAAAATACACACATCTGTGCAGGCATTCAAATTGAGGCCAGTAAAAGACAGCCAAGGAACATGGAGCACAGTATATTTTATTTGCCTATGCCAGCAAATCCACTGAAATCAGGCCATAGGATTCTGTCGGTAATTTAAGCTATGCTTAAAATGTAGCCCTTTTTTCTATCCCTACATTCCTCTTATATTAACATATATTAGCCTAATTTTAATTCTTTTAATTCACCTCTAGTTTTTAAAACAAATTATTATAAAGGTAAAGACATCAATTTCCAAAGAGATAGCTAAGAAAATTTTTCAACACCTAACTCAGGTCAAATTATTCTCCAGCAACTTAATCTTCCAATTCATCCATGTTACACCAAAAAGAATGCTGGATAACAAGTCATGAGGTGTGAGTTCTAGTCATGCATGTCCCCTGTCTGCCTACTTAGAAAATAAAACATAACCATATGCAAAGTTAAATAGCAATATGGGATAATAAATACAAAATATATGGTATAAACAAAAGAGGAGCCAGGGTAAAGGAAATAGGTGGAAATGAACATTTTTATGTTCATCCCAATTATGGTTTCTAAATACCATTTTCCATTAAAAGGAACCAGGGCTCTTTGGGAAAACAGCAGATTCCAGAACTATAACGACAGAAATCTTGTCATTACAACAAGGAAGTCTCAAAAACTACTGGGATTAGATCAAAAGGACCAGAGAACTAAATTGAGGGGCTCCTACTGGGTAACAATGAAAGCATCTGATCGTTAAAAATAATAATACAATGGATTGAAGCCTAACAATTTGATAAACCTATGAGTTCACAATGATAAATACAAAAAACACCATGGGTCACCTTTGGAGGTTGCTAGTATACAAGTAAAGAAAGACAAGAATTTTCTTTTCCTACATCTGTGATACTTCAGGGTAATAAAAAAGTTGATGAAGCAACAGTTAATAAATGCCAGGAGAATAACAGAATTAGAAAATCACATTTTGCAAGGCACCTGGATGGCTCTGTCAGTTGAGCGACCGACTCTTAATTTTGGCTCAAGTTGTGATCCCAGGGGCATGGGATCAACCCCCACGTGAGGTTCTGCACTGAGCATGGAGCCTGCTTGAGATTCTCTTTCCCTTTCCCTCTCCCTCTCTGTCTCCCCCCCCCACCCCTCTCCCTAACTTGTGCATTCTCGTTCTCTCTCTCTCAAAATAAAAAATAAAAAAAAAGAAAATCACATTTTGCAACCTCTCATGAAATAATGGATCTAGGCAAGGATCACTAATGCTGCTAAAGGTCAGATGGGAAATTAGGACACATGTATTAGACCTGTCTAACAAGAGAAAACCTGGGTAAAAAGTAAAATTTAGAGTCATTGACAAAGAAACAAAATATCGCCAAGAAAAAGGTACCAAAAAACAGGCAAAGGATAGATACAAAGCATCATTATCATCTAATTTAATAATATACTTAAAGTTCTCAGTGATCTTTAAGAATATTTTGCACAAGGATGTGAAATGCATGGTTTCCACAGTAAGATGTTTCTGTAATAGCTTAGCGAAGCAGGAGAAAGTTGTATTCTCAAAAATTATTAGAACTATTTTTATCCATTAATAACGTGTATCTATCTGCTAAAAATCAAGGAGTGCAAGCATTATGTGGCTTAGAAAATATTAGACTGGGTTTCGCAAGATTGTATTAGGCCTGATTCTGCTATATCATATGAATTTAAGCAAGAGAGAAAGGAAGAAATCAGCTGGGACTGCTCCCTGGGACTTGGTTTTCTTTTCCATGAAAAGAAAAAGGTTGACCAGTCAGTCTGTGATAATCAGCAAAATCAATTTACATGAAGTCTTGATGTTTTGTTTTGTTTTTAACAAAAGTATAATTACACCATTGTGTAACCTGCTTTAAAAAAAAAAAATCATAGGGGCACCTGGTTGGCTTAGTTGGTCAAGCATCTGACTCTTGGTTTCAGCTCAGGTCATGATCTCACAGTTTCTGGGTTCAAGTCCCACGTGAGGCTCCATGCTGACAGCACTGGAACCTGTTTGGGATTCTCTCTCTCCCCTCTCCCATCACTCTCTCTGTCTCTCTCTCAAAATAAGTAAACTTAAGGGGCGCCTGGGTGGCTCAGTCGGTTGAGCGTCCGCCTTCAGCTCAGGTCATGATCTCGCGGTCCGTGAGTTCAAGCCCTGCATTGGGCTCTGTGCTGACAGCTCAGAGCCTGGAGCCTGTTTCAGATTCTGTGTCTCCCTCTCTCTCTCTGACCCTCTCCCGTTCATGCTCTGTCTCTCTCTGTCTCAAAAATAAATAAACGTTAAAAAAAATTATTAAAAAAATAATAATAAACTTAAGAAAAATGATTAAAAAAACCAAATCACAGACATTTAAGAAACAAGTTTAAGAGCCAAGACATTTTATTTCACTGGATAAGAAACAAATACATAGTGTTGGGGAGATTTACAGAAGTTCATCATGTAGTACAGAGCGCTTTCATTTATATTATTGATTGTTCTCATCCACATAACTCTTCCTTGTCTAAACTCCTCACAACCAATCACATCAACTACTTCACTAATGGATTTATGTGTAGAAGAATGGTCTCCCCAGCGAGTAAGTGTACTTGTCCATGCAAGACAAGGATTCAAACCATGGTCACTAATCACTGGGAAAGTTCTCAACTCTTGCTGAGCCATAGTTTTTTCATCTGAAAAATGAGTATGATACCACAGCCCTTCTAGGACTCTTATAAAGATTAAATGATATAGCAAAGGTCTGGCTTGTGTGAGGTTAAATAGCAGCAAGGACTTACATTTCATCCTTTACCCTCACTAGATGCCCAGTCACAAACAGGAAAGTATCTTATATATGTCTTTTGAATTCCACAGAGCCCTTAATAATTCTAAGCCCACAGAAGGCAATGAAATACGTGTGGCATCATGGACTCAATACATACTTATTGAGAACCAGTGTGTGTCAGGATTTGGGGTAGGCATGGAGAGAAAATAAAAATGAAGAAGAATGTCACAGCTCTTTCGCTGAAGATTTTTAAATCAGCTACACACTCAGTAACAAGAATATTAGAAGTATGAAGTAATTTTAACATAACTTGGAATAATTGTGACTGGAGGTTGGCCAGTATTTAAAAATTTATTTAAAAAGTATTTAAAAATACAAAACAAAAATAACAAAAACACATAGTCATTGTCATAACTAAATAGGAAAGATTGTAGTCTATGACCATTGTTTATCTCCCTAAATGAAAATGTCCCTTGGGGTTAAACTTTAATGGGCAAATGTGAATATTTGTCTAATTGGAAACCTGTTTTCTTTTTCTTGGAGCAGGAAATCACAGGAAAAACATTGTAGAGATTCAAGTTCCATGATAAAGAAGAAAAAACAAAATGGGTTTTCATAGATGGGATGAAATCATGTTTCCATGGAAACCCTGAATTGGTTTGTTGCAGCCCAACTTAAGTTGGCAATTTTGGCTAATTTCAACTATAAAAATAAATTTGGCAACTTGAAAAAATTATCCATACTATCATAAAGTAATTTTCAAATGATAGCTAAATACACGGAAAGGATCTCATTAGATTAAACACATATTTTTAATTTCTTTAATTGTTGCCAACTTCACCTGGCAAAGATATCATTTAAATTGGAAACAAATCCAATGAACTAAGTTGTGCCAGAATAAACAGAATCTAGAATATGGTTGTCTTTTGATTCTAATGTTGGAGCAAGAACAGGGACAAGAACTTCCTCTATTACAGACTAGCAGAGTCTGTGGGTTTAATAGCATTTACTGAATCATGATAACCAAAATAGACCCAACATCCGATTCCAAACAGGCAAGGCTACGTTTGTTTTTGGGGTTTTTTTTAGATTATTTTTTTCCAAACTAGAGATCCAGCTGATTATTGGCATATGGCTGTTAAGCCAAATAAGGCATCAAAGCATTTATGTTTTATAGTAATATCTTTAAAATATTTTTAAACATTTTACATTTAAACATTTAAATTATGTTTTACACTTACTAAAGGTTTTACCCTTCTTTAAGGACCTCACTGTTATACAAGGATTAGCTCTAGCCTCTGAATTTGTTTCATATGGATTTGTTTTGCGTGATCTCAAGCCCTTTAGACACAACAAGAGCCAAAAGGCAAGCAAACATACACCTGATCAACTCTGAATTCAAACTGTCCAGTCATACAACCTTGATCAAGTTTTCCCAACATCCAGTAACTATCCCACAATCACATTCAACTAAAGCTTAACCTCCTATGCTTCATTCATATGACAATTCCGCAACTGGGAAACTTACAACTAGTTCTTAACAGATTATGCTTCCCTTGATTATTTTACTTGCATGTTCCTTTCTCTCCTTCCCTTCATTGCCAAGCTTCATGAGAGAGAGAGGTCTTCATTTTTTTCCCTTCAATCCCTCACTTCCTGCTAAAGCGTGATCCCACTACAATCCAGTGTCTGACTCAAGCACTCCTGTTTAAGGCACCAGTGATTTCCTAAGGGCCAAATTAAGCCAACTCTTTCTAACCATCTCTCTTAACCTCTCCTGCATTTGGCTTATATAGATGGCTTTTTCTTTTTATTGAAATTTTTCCCCTAACTCTTCCTTGACACCACGTTCCCTAGGAGTGACTTATTCTCAGACTTCTCTTAGAGTCCCTCCTATATTAACCTTTATGTGATTAGGTTCCTGGGGTTTAGCCAGAGCCTCTGCTTTGCTAATTCTTCAAACTCTCACTGCAGAACTTCATCCTCCCCTACAGCTTTAGCTTCCACTTTGATATCACCACATCACAAATGTTTATCTCCAGGGCATACTTAACTCTTGCATTCAAGAGTCCATTTCTATTTTTTTAAATTTATTTATTTTTGAGAGCGTGGGGGCAGACAAAGAAGTAGACAGAGGATCCAAAGCAGGCTCTGTGCTGACAGCAGAGAGCCCGATGCGGGGCTAGAACCCACAAACCACGAGATCATAAGCTGAGCAGAAGTCAGATGCTTAATCGACTGAGCCACCCAGGTGCCCCAAAAGTCGACTTTTAAATAATTATATTCAAAACTCTGCAGAACATCAACTTTTAAACAACCAACATAAATCTCCATTTCAACAAATCTTAAAGTGAGCTCAAAATCTACTTGTAAAAAATGGCTATTCTCTATTCCCTATTCAAGAAATGACCCTACCATTTACCCAGCTATCCTAAATCAGCATCATGTGTGTCTTGCAAAAGCTGTTTTCTGTCCATCCCCTCTCACAACTAATAACAAAATCCCCAAGGTTCTATCTATTTGCTCTAAACCCACCACCATATTCAGAGGCTGGGACTTTATGATTCCATACCCATCCAAACTAGTGAAATAGATGCAGAAGAAATATTTGATAATTTCAACACACTCTTTACCTTGAAATACACAATACTATTTACTATATGAAAGTAAAAAGTTATTTAGTATGATAAAACCAAAAATCTTTGTAAACATAATAATTAATGGTGAAATGTTAGAAGAATTCTCCTTGAATAAAGCCAGAAATAATACAAGGATGCTGCAATCACCACTTTTATTTAGCTCTGTAATAAACACTATCTAAGAAGATGACAAAAATAAGGTATAAGATTGAGAAACGAATAAAATTACCAATATTCTTAGGGAAAATATCTAAATTTAAAAATCTACATTAAAATAATTAACAATAACATATTTTAAGAAAGATGCTGCATATAAAACTACACTTTTAAAAATCAAATACCATTCCATTTACTCTAGGAGCAAAAAATTTCAAAAATTACATTATGAGATCATTCACAATGGCAGTAAAAATAATGGCATGTCTAGGGAGACTAGAACAAAACTATAATTGAAGGACAAAAAGTTTTAAATATAGGGAAAATAAATGTGTTCATGACAGGACTTAATATCAAAAAGGTAACAGATTTTCCCTCAAATTAATCTAAACATTTAATGTAATTCTCATCAAAACCCTGGTGTTTTGTGTTTGATTGTGGGTGTACAAGTTGAAAAGTTGATAAAAAAAAAAATCAGATGAGGGGGAAACAGGCCAAAAGTAGCCAATTTGAGAAAGAAAAATACGGAGGAATAGATTTATACTACCAGATATCAAATTTTATTTTAAAACTACAATATTTATAAAGACTCAGTATTGACAAAAGTTTAGTCCAAAACAGTGGGTATCAATAAATTATGGCCCTAGAAACAAATCCACCTACATATAAGAAATTGTTACAAAAGAGAAGTAGCATTACAAATGAGTTCTGAAGAGATGGACTATTGAATAAATGTTCTATGATAACTAGCAATCATATGGGGGAGGGGAATTATAGATAAAATTGTACCCCTAGTGACACCATATACCAAAGCCAAGTACAGATGGATTAAAGACCTAAATGTATAAAGCAAAACTTCAAAACTCTTAGAAGAATACACAGGATACCCTCTTAACAACAGATGAGGAAATTTATATTTTCATAACAAATGACATCATAAAGTTAAAAGACAAACCTAACCTGCAATAAAATATATGCCAGGTGCACTTCCAACCAAATATTGATGCCTTGGATATTGATGCCTACATTCAGAAGAAAAAATAGAAATAATCCAATAAGACAATAGGTAAAGATTGTGAATGAGACACTCAAGAGGAATCCTAGATGTCTATAATGAAAATATGAGCAATCTTCATAATTGAAAAATACAAAATAGAACAAAATACTATTCACACCCATAAAAATATGTTAACAAAAGTTAAAGAGGATATAGGAAAATAGCAATTCATACTCCTAAAAATGAGAATACACTAGTACAGCTATTTTGAAGAGCAATTACAATGCTTAGTAAAGTTGAAAAAAGCACATGCTATAATCTCATGATTTTATTTCAAGGAGTACCCTGTGAAAAATATAACTATGTACAAAAGTAGACTTATCAAGGAGACATATATATCACTGCAGCATTATGTGTAACCAGAAAAAAATGGAAACGGCCTAATTGTCCATCAATAAGAGGGTGAACACTTATTTCAAGACAGTAAAAATGGATGTTCTAGGGCTATGTGTGCCAATATAAGTGAAAACAGTAAGTTCCCAGAGGAAATAAACAGTATGATGCCATCTACATAAATGTTAAACTTTACACAATAACAATATATGTTGTTTGGGGGTACATAAGTATAGAGTAAGTACAAATATATACCTGGGAATAACACAGCAACCTTCAAACAGCAATCATTTCTGGGCTTGAAGAAATGAAAGGCATGAAGATAGATCTCTAGATGTTTATCTGAAAATTTACTACTTAAAAAAATACAGGACTGGGGCACCTGGTCATGATCTCGCGGTTCATGGGTTCAAGCCATGTCAAGCTCTGTGCTGACAGCTTAGAACCTGGAGCCCGCTTCAGATTCTGTGTCTCCCTCTCTCTCTACCCCTTGCCCATTTGCACTCTGTCCTATCCCAAAAATAAACAAACAAACATGAGTGATGGGTTCATTGGTGTTTATATTATCTATGTTTAAAATATTCTCTAATTTTTTAATATTTAATTAAATGTTTAAATTTAACAATATTAAAATCCCTTAATGGCTTCCTATTGCCTTCAGGACTCAGCTCTAGCCCTCCTCAAATAAGCCCTTTCATGATTTAGTCCCCACCTAACATTCAAGAATTATCCACTCCTGCTAAACATCACAATCTGTGTGCTACCTTCCATAATGACATCTTTCCCACTCTCAGAGGGACGTAGGATTCTGCCTCACACCAGAACTTCAGAGAACCTTTGATGTAACAACTGCTTATATACATGTCCATCTTTCTCCACCAAAATGTGTTTCAGAGTGCGATCATATATTAGAAACTCATTAAATGGGGGATAGATACCTATACACAGACATCCATTGCTGAATGTCAGCCTTGTTTCCTACCAGCTTTCAGTTCACAGACATGTTCTTTGCCAGTAAAGAACTGGGCATAAACACTTGTATGACATTAAGTGATTCTAGGAGTTTGGGTGGCCACTATCCCTCCTCCTACATGTTCACTTAACCCAGATTTCTAGTTTTCAAAGAGTGGTGCTGCTACTTAAACTACACCTGTACTCTCTTGGGGCCCCCCATTCCTGTTCCACAACCTCAACGTGCAGAAGCGTCCACCATCCTGACCTGGCAGTGCAATTACCTATAGATCAAGATGGAAACATTTCTGAAGATCTGTCCATATCTAGGCATTTCTGTAATTTCCTGCACAGACTGCTAAAAGATCATAGGCTTTTACTTAAACAGATTTAAATCCTTCATCTACCACTTACTTACTTACTTACACTTACTGTGTGACTTAAAACAAGTTTCTTCATCTCTCAGAATCTTACTGTCCTCTTCTTTTAAAGTGAGAAGTCTACCCTATCTACCTTGAAGGGTTATTGTGAATGCTAAATGAAATGGCATAAAAGCACCTTATAAAGTCTCTCACGCATTACAAGAAGTCAAAACTCAGTAATTTTTTCACTCCTCCTTAAATTTATTTAAAAAAACTATATATAATACATATATATAAAATACATACATATATAATATGTATAATATATATATATATATATATATATATATAATATATATATAAAATACAATGCATACATGAGTGGAAAAACAACTGATTGCTCTAGTTGAAAAGAATTCCCCTTTCTGTCCTAAATACTATAGTAGATTACATGCAAATTTTAAGCAGGCATCCATCACTTTCCTGTAAGGTAATATACATTCATGTGCAAATGTGTATCTCTTAGTTGCCTGACTAGCGAGTTCCCAGACACAGAGTTTAAAACCACCAATTCCCCCAAGCCACACTATGCTTTACATATTATAGGCAATCAGTTAATTACATTGATGGCTCACCCACCACTGTAAGGTATTTTTTTTCACAACGATAGAGTGATGCTAATTCATCTGCATTTTCTGAGATGACTTCCTTTGGGGTCACACAACAGTGGAACGATTGGCTAGGACGAAGTGTACAGAATGCCATTGTGGAACACTAAAAGTCAACTGGCACACAGGACCTACTGCTACCCTAGTAGCTATGTTCCAACCAACCAACTAACCAAACCAGTCCAGAGACCATCCAACCCCACACAGAAGACCAACAATATTGTTTTTGGAGAAGAGCTTATTTTTAGAAAATTCATATTTTAGCTTTGAAATTGTGAACCGAGTAGAGCCAAAAGGTGATAGAACCAAAAGGAAAAACAACAAAAAGATATCCATCCCCTATTCGCACACACATAAATTTCCTTTTGGCCAAGGATGTCATTCAAAGCCCAATCCACACTAGGATGACTCAAAGAAATGCTGAGAATCCCGTCCTCTCCCCTGCTCTATTCTGTTATCCAAGTAATACCCATTGGAATCATCAACAGACCTCTTGATTACAGTCAGCCTCACACAGATGTGAGAGCCTCAATAGTTATATACAGCCAATACTATGTCAGCATTATTCAATGCCTCTGACCATGGCAAGATTCCAGTTTAATTCCTGTCCCTAACCACCTGTAGAGTCTTAGAGCTATACTTTCTTAACATGTGTCTTTTTACTCAGGGCAAAACTTAACACATGAGGACTAAGCTGCATTTTTCTACACATTTATATTTTTTAAAGAAACAATGAAAAAATTCGAGGACCTCTGACTCAACATTCTTCATATTTAAATAACAAGCTGAATTAGTCATTTCTTTCTGAAAATCAAGTACATGAGAAAATAAATTTGTATATTTATAAGGTAAGTCCTAATTACATTTTCCAAAGCAACTTTAGTGATACACATATTCTTCAAATGTGTGAATTCTTATAAAAAAATATGTTGCCAGTCCATATTTTTAAGAAACTTTTTAAGTGTAGAGTTTAGTGGTAATTATAAAATATATCAAGTTTCAAAATAAGAAGAAATATATCAAGTTTCAAGATACTCGCAAATGTGATAGAAGTATGATGTTAGCTTTTTAATTAAAATAAGATTTCTACGAAAGGACATGTTACGAGTTTTGCTGAATGGTATCCTCTGTCTGAATAATTTGGCCAGTAAACAGAAGACATAATTTGGTAGAGTCCCACTATTTGGTCATCTGAAGCCAAACTACCAATTAAGTCAAGCTTTTATCTCAGTTAACTCAATCACCAGATTAGAACAGAAATCCAGCCCAACTGTGGGCTCCATAGCAGTGACAACTAAGGATTGAATTTTCTCTGAGACTCAGTATAGCATGCATTAAATGCCATCAACAAATAAGATACTTCCTACTAAAAGAAAAATAAAGGGAATGGCCCTTAAGAAAAATGGACTTATTGACTGAAAGGTACCAGAAAGTCCTTCCAACCCTGTTTCATTGTCTGTTCTTACCAACAGATAAGAAGCTGGAGCTCAGTGGGGTACCTGGGTGGCTCAGTCGGTGTTAAGTGTCCAATTTCGGCTCGGGTCATGATCTCACGGCTCGTGATTTCAAGCCCTGCATTGGGCTCTGTGCTGACAGCTCAGAGCCTGGGGCTTGCTTCAGATTCTGTGTCTCCTTCTCTCTTTCTGCCCCTCCCACACTGATGCTCTGTCTCTCTCTCTCTCCCTCTTTCATAAATGAATGAACATTAAAAAATTTTTTTAAATTAAAAAAAAAGCTGGAGCTCAGTGAGCTTAAATATTCTAACCAATTTCAAATGCAATGACAGAGCCAATATCAGCACCAAGGTCCAGTGGTTCCCAAAACAATGTTCTCCCCAATCTAACATACTGCCTCCCTTACCTGGGAGAAGGTTTAATGTTATTGCTCTAGAAGCAACCTACAGTTGTCAGCCCATGGCTTAAGCACAAAGAAGGCTTCTATCCACAGATAGTATCCCAGGAACCTCAAAACAGCTCCGCCCACTCTTTAACACGTAGTAAGACACAATCCCACTCCAGCCCCAGCTCTGCAAAGCTGCAGATGCACAATTCTCCTCGTCACTGGGCCCCTCTGAGAGCTGCAGGCCACAACATGTGTACAGAGATCGGAAGCCCACTCTATTAAATATCAATGTCATGAGGACTACATGTGATCATGGAGGGTCAAGCATTTCACATACTGTGACACGTGAAACACGCTATTAAAAATTCTACATCCCCAACTGAGAAGATAACCCATTCCTTGATCTGTACGATAAAACTATCTGAACACAACTTACTACCTTTTTCTTCAAAGAGGAATGCATTAAAACACTTAACACTAGCTTGATATAAAATATCAGGAAGGTCCTCAAACTTTTCTAAAGTACTTTGCTTTCAAAGCAGAGAAAACATACTTGATGAATATGAACATTCAGGGGTCTTCTACTCCTAACTGGTCTCTAACATTACTCCAAGGCATAAAAGTAGTTCACTGTGTAAAAATAAAGTGTAAGAAAATCATCATGAGTAACTTCATGGAAGTTGTTAACCATATCATTATTTTGTTCTTAATACACTTCCCAACACTTCTTAAAGTCATGGGCTTTTCCTTAACTGCATAATGAGACCACTACGTGGGTTGTCACTGCAGTACATCTACAAGGAACAGCTCCCACTTAGATGGAAATAAAACACGTCCCTCATTCATTTCCATTGCAGAGAAAATACCCAATATACAGTAAGTACTCTTTAGTTCCCATCACATGAGCACCATTTTAAAATAGTACCTGTTTACCTTATGTGAAATGAGGGCCTATTGCATAAATTCTTGAAATGCCTTTTAATTCTTGGAGTAGGTTTTATGTCTCCTCTCTTTGTGTTGAATATATTATAATATATTGAACACATCTGTCTGGGATTTCTGAACTGGTATTTACTACTTCACACTTTTTAAATCTTGGATTCATTTTATATTCGGAAGTAAAACTAAAGGATGCTGTCTTTATCTCAGACACAATCTTAGTATTTCTCTCTGCCCACAGAAAGCAGGAAGGAAAAAAAGTTTCAACTGATTAGTATGTACATTAAGTACTCCGAATGACGAAATCGGTGATTAGGTTCACGGAGAAAAATTATTCTAGAGGAAGGAGGCTGTCCCCATTATAATTTTGCACTGAAAATTTGCAAAATTTTAACCAATTTATGTGGGGTGAGTAACGGTAAAACCAAAGTGGTGAAACCTCTTACAAATTCAGATGATTTAAAATTTAAAAACCTGATTTGGTTTACAGAAATGTAATTAGCAAAAATGACATCTACTGTATCTATTGCTTTAGTGAACCATATCTATCCTTTGTGGTATCATCAAGATAAATTCCATTTAGTTACACAGTTAAAATAGTATTTTGTCAAATAGCTGACTTCTGTTGCGATGAATATTTTGTTTCTCTATCCACTGAATGTGATCCACTGAAATAGTGATTTTTAAGCATTTACTGAGTACCTGATTTATTGAATGCCTGATAAGCACTGAGGTATTATGAAGATGTAGTCATCAAAGCACTTAACTATGTAGAAGGAGTTTATGATAAATGCATCTTGCTTCTTCAAAAAACTAAGAGCTTTTATGGGGTAGACACTTTTTTATTTTTAATAATAACAGTATTACTGCATAATACATAGTAGAAGCTCAAATAATATTGTTTTTATGGTTAATTATATGTTCATTCATTCACTGATTATTTATTACATGCCTTTCAAATGACATAATACATGCCTAGCACATTGCATGGCACCTGGCATACAGGAGGTGCTTAATAAATGTCATGTTAGAGGGGCGCCTGGGTGGCTCGGTCGGTTAAGTGTCCGACTTCGGCTCAGGTCATGATCTCACGGTCCGTGAGTTCGAGCCCCGCATCAGGCTCTGTGCTGACCGCTCAGAGCCTGGAGCCTGTTTCAGGTTCTGTGTCTCCCTCTCTCTCTGCCCCTCCCCTGTTCATGCTCTGTCTCTGTCTCAAAAATAAATAAATGTTAAAAAAAATTTAAAAAAAAAAAAAAATAAAATAAATGTCATGTTAGATGGAGAGATAAATAGCAAGCCAGCTACGGCTTCTATCAGGAAAAGGGCACACAATTATACGTACAAAGAATTTTGATGCTACAGAAATACAGAAAATAGCCTAAGTGAATCCAAGCAATTAACTAATACTGGTTAGCAGAGGGAACTAAGGGAACATTATGAAAGAAAAGTTAGAGTCAATGCCTCAGTATCAAAACACAAAGCAAATTTAATATCACTGAATGATATCAGTGCTACCTATGCCTACCTGATGTCAACCTTATCTATTTCTTACTTACTAAAGACTCAAGGAAGACCATCAGTCATTTTATGTTTTATTTAGGAATGGTTTTTATAACTAAGAAAGAGAATAACATTTGAACACTTATTATAGAGTCAGATGAAACCCAAAATGTTGTCCACACTCTGCTTGAATTCATCCAAAAACAGAAAATTTGCTATCTCTTAAATGCTACAAGGGTCTTCCTGATAGTATCCTGAATAACAGCTAACTTTTATTGAGATCCTATACGAACCAGGCAATAGATTCAACAATTACATAATTTCATTTAATCCTGTAAGCCCTTGAAGTAGCAACCATACCATTAGCTCTACTTGACAATAGGGCAGTGAGGCTTAGAGAGATTTAAAGGAAAGTAGTCACACAAAGGGAGAGCCGGAAGTCTTAAGGAAATCCCTCTGAGGTCATATGACCTCTGCTTTCTATTACAATTCAGTGCTAGTCTTGAGGCAAAAACCTCTCTTGTTAAGTGATATTCTGTAGGTCCAGTTCTTCTTTTTGCATTAAATGCACTACTGTGTACTTAGCCCAGGGCTTCTCAACTTAGGTTGACATTTGGGACCAGATGACTATCATGGAGTCTATCCTGTGCATTTTAGGATGTTTGCAGAATCCCAGAGCTCCACCCCACAAGATGACAGTAGTACCCTCTTCCAGTTGTAACAATCAAAAATGTTCCCAGACATGACCAGAGAATAAAATCAATGCCATTGAAAATCACAAATTTAGTCAAAAGAGGCTTGCCTCAATGATTGGCAGTTAGAAGACTTAAACTGCTTTTGAACTTGGTTAAGTCTTAGATTTCATAGTAGAAATCAACCACCTTATTTATAGCCCTTCACCCAAAGAATAAGGCATTAAGATAAAAAAAAAAAAAAAGCATCAGTTTACAATATTAAAAAGGTTTAAGCTTACTGGATAGCCCTTCAGTTTCAGATGTGACATAAAGTCTATTCTTTCACCATCAGTGTTTCCGGGATTTTGCTTCTAGTTCAGAATCAAATGTTCTTATAATAGAAGATATTTCTGCCCCCCCAAAAATGATCAGGCAAATAAAGAAATTCACCACACACAATTCATGGCTTGCTTATATTTGCTTTTAACTTTTTTAAGTAACCTCTGCCCTCAACATGGGGCTCAAACTTACAACCCCAAGATCGAGACTCTCATGCTCTATCAACTGAGCCAGGCACCCCTGCTTTTTACTCTTTGGTCATGAACAAAATTCTTCTAAAACTGGAAGCATTCTCCTACTATTTTATTCTGTGTTCACAGAAAACTAATTGTAAAAGACTATAATGTTCCACTCACTCACATGATAATGGTGGTTATATTTTTCATGTTTCTCAATCCATACCTCTACAAAGCTCTAAAATCTCATACCTATAATGAAATTGTTACATAATCTTGAGTCTTTAGTGCATCCAAAGATAAAGAAGTACCGCTTCTCTGGGGAGTAAAGTTTAAGGCATGTAATCCATCTCTATGATGAAATGCAGATTTCCTACTAGAAGACAAATCATTCATTTAAATCAGTTGAGTAGCACAGTACAAAAAGAAAATTCATCTGGTTACATTTAAGGCTCAGAAAAAATCATGTACAAAAAGATTCTTTGGCTTTCAGCCTAGAGGATTTTCATGTGATTGTCAATTGGATATATTTTCATTCAGTTTAAGCTCATATTCTTCAAAAACAGGGGCTCCCCAGGAGGTGTTAAGAGAATTTCAAAGTGGATCACACAGATCAGAACACCCAGATCCCAAAAAACTAAACCTCCTTGATGACTTTGGCAATGGTAGCCAAGTGGATTAATTCTGTGTCCTTTACATTTCTGCTCTCACACCAAAGAGATCACATGTGAATGGTTCATATACTTATGTTCTGTTAAATGCTGAGAAGGTACATATTGGGAAGAGGGAAGAGATATCCTTGGTCTATTCAGAATAAAAAAAATTTGCAATCCCTGGACAAACTACACGAGGCCACTCACTTCTGAGATATGCAGTAGTCCTACCAATATCACTTTCTGATTATCAGTCCATGCATTAGCTGTGTTCATCTGAAGAACGGCTGATAGTGACTGACAATAATATCAATAGAATGGAGGACAGTACCATATTTTTTCCTGTATTATTTGATTCTTTATTGTCTAGATCATATCTTTTCCTTTCCACTGAAGAGTAAAAGTGTCCTCCATGAAGACAATATGAAGGAAAAGGTCTGTACTCTTAGCTCACATTTCTATTCATGCTTTATTTGGATGCCTAAGCAATATTCTTCACTCTATACCATGCTTTGCAGAAATACTGATTTGTTTGCTTTTCCAGGTAAGTAAATCATTACATTTTAAAAATTAAAAATATACGAATTCTTCTAAAAATGTAGGTATTAGATTTACGTCATTTTCTATATATGGTGGCAAATAAAGTACCTTAAAATTTCTTGGAGGCCAGCAGTAAATGGTTTCTGGTGATAAGAAAAGTTATTACATTGGTCTTACACCAGTGAAGGAGTAATTCTAAGTTCAAAAATTATATAAAAATTTTAAACAGTGTAAAACTGTATTTGCACAATGCACTCATGGTAAACTACCCTTAAATCAAAGATGCTCAGGAATGTAATGCCGTTAGCTATTGCCAGAGTAACAAAATGCACCATACCTCCTCTTGATTAGCTGATATGTAAATAAATATAAAATTTTGCATTTTAATTAATTTTTCTATTGTAAAGTGTTACAAGACAATTCTACATGGTATTTCTGCACCCTCTTGAATCAGCTGTTGTTCTGGACTATTTCCAAAGATTGTGGGAGAAATCCCAAACAGCCTTGGGAGATGGATAGCGTCTCCCTCCTGAGATGAGGCCAGACTTGTTTCCTGACTCAGTAAAGATGATTTCTCCCTCCAGCACAAATGTTGGACAAGTCTACTAGCACCCTTTTAATAACGGGGATTTCTTAAGTTCAAAATTCCTCAGCTGTGACCTAAATCACTGCGTATTCCAGTATCCACCTGGGTCCCTCCACACTGCTCTCATGGGACTTTCATGGGCAAGAAGAACCCATGTAGACATGAAGCTCGTGCTGTCTGCAGTGTTGTGAGTAATAAAGTCCTTTATCTCTGACCCAAGAGTCTCCACTCTGCCTAAAACTGTGTCAGACTAACTTGTTAGATCTCCAGTAGGGTAAAATCTCAGAACCTTCACATTTCTTGATATAAACAAACACAGAAGAGGCACAGGAATTGTAAACGTTAAATGAAGAGGCCAAATCACCATGTATAACTGAACTCCATGATTTATCATGTAGATTTACAATTTTCCTTAGCAAAAGTATATGTTATAGTCTATACTTCATGTTAGACACAATTAAAACAAAAAATACTGATTATTTCAATATTTTCTATTCTGACACCTACCTTCTTCATTTCAATAGGTGACTACTGAATTCCCAATCTTGGGGTGTCTAGATGGCTCAGTTGGTTAAGTGTCCAAATTTTGATCTCAGCTCAGGTCATGATCTTAGTTTGTGAGGTGGAGCCCTGCATAGAGCTCTGCATTGACAACACAGAGCCTGCATGGGATATTCATTCTCTCTCTCAAAATAAGTAAATAAACTTAAAAAAAAGTAAAACAGTGACACTATGAGGCTTTCGTTTTCCTGACATTGATCTATTTGATGAAAATAATGGTATTAGATTTCACTTGGATAACCATGCTGAAATATTACAGTTGGATAGTATCCGATTCTGTGTAACTGCATTATTTAAATGCAGTTAACAAAAAGTACTGCTTTAACTATCACAACCAGTGAACCAAATCCCACCAACCACTTTTCCTAGCTTTTTCAATACTGATGATGATGGAGAACAGCGAGGCTCAAGTAAGATACCATGCAATATAAATTGTAACATTAAAAAAAAAAACACTTAAGACAATAAACAGGAAAAGAAAAACAAAATCCCCAAACCTCCAGGAAAAAAAAATCATGAAGAGATTTCCCTTTTCTCAAAATTCTAAAAATAAAGTCACTCTAACCACTAAATTAGTCTAAACACCACTGACTCCTTCGAAGCCACAATTTAAATTTTCTTCCCACAAAACCCTTAAAGTGTTCCATTTTCCTTTCATATTATGCAAGTTACAATAAGGCTTCCATTAAAGCAAACAATTTCCTCTGTATGAAATGGCCATTTCTTTAAGTCATTTTGAGACCCTGAGCTATCAAGAAACTAAGCACTAGACCAACTGATCATCCCTGATTCAGAACACCTGCTGCTGAGTGAGGCAATGACTCAACACTTCTGAGACTCTTTTGTTTCACTTTTAGTGGTTGCCACTGGTTCATAATAAGTTGAAAATTTTAAGCAGCTAAGTTCTCTGCTCAAGTACAGAGGGAACCTACATTAATTGGTGGAATGACAGCAACCAACACCTACTCTGACAGCAGTGACCTGGCATTTGACTGCATAAAGGTTGCCACTTGAGTAAATTTTCAGCTTCTTCCTGGACAAAGGAGGTGCTGTTTTTAGGGACTCAATGAAAATAACCTCCATCATAAAAGAATTTGGTCAGGATATTGGCACAAAAATATCATTTTAAAGAAAAGGACTTCAACTGGCAAGGATGTGTCACTGATATGACTCAGAGGCAAAATTTTGAAATTTTTAAATATATTATGGCCTTTACATTCTTTTTTTTTATTCTCAAGTTAGTTAATGTACAGTGTAGTCTTGGCTTTAGGAGTAGAATCCAGGGATTCATCTCTTACATATGACACCCAGTGCTCATCCCCCAAAAATGCCCTCCTTAATGCCCATCATCCATTTAACCCACCTCTCCATCCACCTACCCCTCCATCAACCCTCAGTTTGTTCTCCATATTTAAGAGTCTTGTATGGTTCTTCTTTCCCTTCCCCTATGTTCATCTGTTGAGTTTCTCAAATTCCACATATGAGTGAAATTATAGATCTGTCCTTCTCTTACTTATTTCACTTAGCATAATACCCTCCAGTTCCATCCATGTTGTTGGAAATGGCAAGATTTCATCTTTTTCATTAATGAGTAGTATTCCTTTGTATATATATAACCACATCTTCTTAATCCATTCATCACTTACTGGACTTTTGGACTCTTTCCATAATCTGGCTATTGTTAATAAACATTGGGATGCATGTGCCCCTTTGAATCATCAATTTTGTATCCTTTGGATAAATTCCTGGTAGTGCAATTGGTGGGTTGTAGGGAAGTTCTGTTTTTAATTTTTTGAGGAACCTCCACGCTGTTTTCCAAAGTGGCTGCACTCAGGTTGCATTCCCACCAACAGTGCAACAGGGTTCCCCTTTCTCCACAACCTCACCAACATCTGTTGTTTCCTGAGTTGTTCATTTTAGCCATTCTGACAGGTGTAAGGTGAGCTCTCATTGCGGTTTTGATTTGTATTTCCCTGATGATAATCGATGTTGAGCATCTTTCCATGTGTCTGTTTATGGCCTTTACTTTTTAAATGTATTAATCATTAAGAGAGCATCTTGCCTTTTTTAATCTTAAATCTCTAAAACGTATTTATAGAAGTTACAATGCGATTCTGTGATTTCTTCAGCTTATTTCAAATACTATTCCCAAGAATCAACCAAGTACAAATACTAAATAGAATTTGTTTATAGAGTACAAACACCAGACAAAATTGTTCAAAGAATCCATAGGGCTTGAATTTTACATTTTTAAACCCTACATTAGAAACGTTACCAGTGGTTAATGCATTCATGAAACTCGTAGCGATAGTGGATTCCCTAACCTGGTAGCTTTTACAATCAAGAATATATACCAAGGTAAGACACTTTAATTTCCTCACCTAGAATAACAGGAATGCAATTTATCTTTCTAGGAATTAGAGAAAGGTAATTTCTTACCAAATGCCCCCTACCATTTAATTTACACAGATCAATTAAATGATTCCACTTTTTGAGAGATAAGCATTTGCCCGTCTCGTTCATGATAGTGGAGGGAAATGAAACTACCATAGAATGTTTGTTAAATGCTTTCTGAATTAAAACTATACAAAATGAACTAGTTCTTCAATTATATTAATGTTACCTGGATTTTCAGGACAGAATTCACTGGGGATGTTGACCATATAAATGCACCAAAATGTCAGACTTCCAGTCTCACCAGCAAACCTGCTAACTAGCTGATCTGGTTTTAGTCACACTGTATTCAGGAAACCCCATTTTCCTAACTTAATTTAACTTGAATTGTTTTTGTGATGGTGTTCTTTGGTTTGCTTTGCTTTTATGGGACGATGTACTGCTTAGTAACTCCAGTATTGCAGTTTATATGAAAATCAGATGCTCCTCACTTCCACAAAGAACCAAACAAGGTGACAAAACTAAATTAGGCAAGATTTAGTTTGAGAATGAAACTTTTGATGAGACTTACCAGACATGAAAATGGGCCATTGAGAAAATACTGTGGAGATTTTTTTTTTTTTTTAAGTAGGGGGAGGCCACCAACAGTTGAATGGACTTGGAATCACCCAAGTGCTTTTTCAAGCCTATAATGGTGACATGGAGGCTCTTCAAAGAAATTAAGAGAACAACTCTTTCTCAATAACTAAATGCAGAATGCAGTTCCAGACCACCAAAACTCTGTGATGCTGGTTTGTGACCCTGACTCAGAGTCAGTGGGATGCGCTAGGAAACCACAATTCTTGGCAGATGCACGTCTTATGTGCAAAGGCTTACCAGATGTGAAGTTCATATGATCCATGCTGAGCAATAGAAACAAAAATGAATTTGCTGTGTAATCTGACATGCCAGTTCATTCTATGAGCCAGCAGGGAATAGGCCTGGTCTAAAGCAAAGCTATGAAGTTTGAACTTGAGCAGAGAAAACTTCTTCAACTCCGCTCCACCTCCAATTAAAATCAATCTCATATGCTTGTTAAACCCGAAATCGACCAAAATTTATTTCTTTAAATTAAGAATTCCTGGGGTGCCTCAGTGCCTCAGTTTGTTAAGCGTCCTACTCTTGATATCAGGTCAGGTCATGATCTCACAGTTGGTGAAATCGAGCCCAATGTTGGGCTTCTTACTGCCCATGTGGAAACTGCTTGGCATTCTCTCTTTCTCCCTCTCGCTCTGACCCTCCCCTGCTCATGTGCGCTTGCTCTCTCTCAATCTTTCTCTCTCTCTCTCTCAAAATAAATAAATAAACTTTAAAAAAAATTACAAATAAGAAAAAATAATTCCATCCCTGTTAAAATGGAAATTCTCTTGGGAGACATAAACTGTTATCAGTTATTTATACTTCAGTGTAAATGAATTTCGAATCCTGTCTTGACAGCTGGTTTTGATAAAAAGAATACATGAAGCTTGGTTGTTTAGATTGTAAGAGAGAGGAAAAAATCTTCAAGAGATACAAGTTAATAAATGAATAATTACCACCGTTATCTGTCTATTTACTCAACAATTTTTATGAGCACCTACTATTCTTCAGGCAATATGCTAAGCACTGAGGATACAAAGATGAAAAAGCATAGATAAAGGCCTCAAAAAGCATAGGGTTTGGTGGAAAGACATCAAACATGCAGTTACCACAGAGAAGCAAAGATGTTAATGAAGGTACGGGCAAGGTGCAAGAGGAGCTCAGAGAAATCAATACCTAAATCCACCTGGCAGAGAGGAGACAGGAAAGGTTTCCAAGATGAGGTAGAGTTTGACTTGTACCCTAAGCAGAATCAGGGATTTTATCTTCTTGGGAAGATAAGAAGACAGTACCTGGTTATGCCTGGAAACATCAAAGAGCGAGATGTGCTCAGCAAAACAATATTTCTTAAGTAAAGGTGCCCGGAGTGAAGTACCTGTGAGGTATGTATGGGAAGCAGTATCTTAGCTTGGGCTGCCATAACAAAATACCATAGCCCAGGTGGGTTACACAACAGGCATTCATTCTCTCACAGTTTTGGATATTGGAAATCTGGGATCAGAATGCCAGTATATTTGGATTCTGATGAGACCTCACTATAGGTGGGCGCCATCTTGCTGGCTATGTCTTCACTAGACCTTGTCTGTGGGGAGCAGGGGTGGAGGGGAGAGGGAGGAGGGTGAGTTCTCCGGTGTCTCTTCTTATAAGAACACTATTCCTATCATATCAGAGCCCCACCCTTAAGACACATTCAGTTCATAGCAGGTGGTGAGGGAAATGAATGACAAGGATGGGGTGGGTACTTAGGAAACAAATCATGAAGAGGCTTTCGTATCAAGTAAAGAAGGATCCATTTCGTCTGTAAAGCTCATTCTAGGATTCCAGAGGGATTTTGACGCAGGGAGTGACATATTCTGTCTCACATTTTAGAAAGCTCACTATGGCTTCAAAAGGGAGAATGATGCATGGGAAATCAGATGGGCCACAGAGAGGCAGTGAGGGCCTGATGCACAACAGAGGGAATAAGAATAGAGGTGAGAGATATTCAGGAGCAAAAACAGGCCAAGTTTGACTGAATAAATCAGCGTGGAGAGGAGAAATGAGAATGACCCCAGCTCTGGCTTATGCATCTAATAGATTGCAATGTTCTTTCCTGAAAGAAAGAACTCAGGAAGGAAAACCCAATTTGTTTGCTCGGGGATATAGGAGAGAAAATTAAAACCTTATCAGTTTTCAGAAAATTAAGTATAAGTTTCATATGTGGTATGTACATATGGAATTGTTTACTTGGCAGCGGAGTATACAAACTCACCATGTCCCAGGAGTAGAGTAATGGGAGATAAAACTGATGCTAAGCAGAGTGAATGGATATGGATCCTACTCTGGCTTACTATCTGCTTTTGAATGCCAAAGGCTGAGATTTTCATCCATTAAAATTCTTTGTATTGAACTAAACTTAAACATGTAACAGTACAAGGTTAACTAAATAAATGCTGGTTCATTTATATGATGGAGCATTACAGAGGCATGATATTCATGCATTCCAAGAATAGTTAAGGACATTAAAAAAAAGAGAGAAAAAGCAAAATACAAAACTATATAGTAAGCTAATTATAAAAATATTTTTCACATAGAACTGTCAAAAATTGTTACCTCCAGGTAGGGGCATTACAAATATGTAATTTTTGCATTGTTTTCTCATGTTTTCCAAATCTTTTATAAAGAACATATTGTTTTAAAACCAGAAATAAACTTGTTTTTAAACTGGCATATGTTTTTAGGCAAAGTTAGTATTTTTTAAAAAAGGCTCTCTCCCACCACTAGCAGAAACATAATTATTCCCTACCAATCAGGAGATGTTAGGCCATGCTAAATAGCAAAGATTTCCAAAACTTGTAGTGCCTTGTAACAACAAAAGTTTACTTTTTGCTCCTATGATATGTCCACCCTGGGCTGGCTAGGAGCTCTGTTCCACATTCCTCATTTTAAGACCCAATCTGAGGAATATGGTCACCTGCCATGGCAGAAGTAAAGAGCTCTAACATGTCTCAAACTGGCAATTATATGTGCCAGTCCAGAAACACTAGTCAATTTCCATCAAACTCACTGGCCAGAATGAACATAGGGCTAGGAGATGTAAACCTACCATGAACCTGAAATCTATTTATTAACAGAGCTAATAATGATCATATACAACTAGAAATTCATCAGCCCCCAAAAAAAACCTATGGATTTTTTTTTTGAGAAAGAAAGAGAGAGAGAGAGAGAGCATGAATGCATTGCCAGATATGTCACAATGTAAAATATATTCCTGTGGGTCACGTGAAAACATTTTCAAAGTCATCATTCTGTGGGTAGACAGAAACATAACGTAGATAGAAACATAGCCATGTAGACAGAAACATAACAATTTCCATACCAGGCTCTTCTAATCCTATATTCTTGGACTACCATGAATGATTGGGAAAACTTGTTCTTCCTCCATGGTATCCATCTCAAAGAACTCAGTCCAATTTTTACCTTTTCTTTGGTATAATGCTCTCTCAGTAATAAATTAAGAAACAGCATGAAGTAACTTACGTTGTTAGCACCTTCTGAGAGTATTAGTTTCATCACTTTTAATTTCTCCTAAAATAAAAAATTTCAAGTTTCAAAACATTTCCCTTAATTATACAGATCCTCACTTTATTGGTTTGTTAGGAATATACACAATCTTATATTAATTTAAATGGCATTCTTGATCAAGAGAATGGTAATAAAACCTTTTTACTTTGTATGGGTATTTACTTCTAAAACATCATGAATGATTATCAGGCTTACTTATGTTTTGATGTTTAAGGGAAGAATCCACTTTTCAAAATGGTAAAATACCTATTGTACGTAACTCTGGTCACAGACTTAATATTCCCAATTTTCAATATTCCACTTTTTATCTTCAACTAAGGAGATACAAATTTGAAATACGCATACTCCATATGTTTGTTTTTGGGGAAAGTACAATGTTTGTCAATTTAATTTCAAATTTCTCATTTCCAAAATGAATCCTTCTTATTACTCTTTCTTCCATCCATGGGAAATGTTTATAAATGCTTATGTAAATGCATGAGCTTCAACCAGTCATTATTTTCAACCCTTCCCCCCAAATACCCTGCCATACTTTTTCCTACCTCCCCTTCACAGCACTACCAGTTCCAAAGCCATCCTTTTGTTTCTACAGAGAAAATACTGGTTAAACCGCCAAGAATAACAAAATGCCTCATGTAGTACAAGCTTCTTTTACCTCCCAAATGGCTCCACTGCCACTTAATTAGATATGCCAGAGAGGCTTCCTGAGGGAAAAAAAGAGTCAACGGGAGCTAATACAATCTACCGTCCTGACATTCAAGAGAACCAAATAAAACATGACTCAGTGCATTTAAAAGAATGGAAAATGAAAAGACCATCCTCAAAAATAAACTAGTGTGCAATTTTTTACCATATAAAAGGAAGCTCTGGTATGGAAAAATGATGAACATCCTGCATTTGTTAATTGAGGAAGCATTATATTCAGTTTAGTAACAGTAACTTGTTTAAAAATGATGAATCATAATACTCTGTTCCTTCCTGGCCTTATGCAGCTAGGTGTGGGGAAAAGAGGATTGTACTGGCAGCTGGACCCTCCACATCCCAGCAAGGCCTCTAAGACACTACAAGAATCTGAGCAAGAAAGCAAGCTCAGCAGGATGTCAGTAGCTCCTCTTTAAGACCAGGAGGTGAGGACACAAGTGAGGATCTCTTCCACTTTAAATTTTCTGCAGTCCTACTCTCTTAAATAACTTACCTAATTATTTATTCCATTAAATACAAGGTTAATAATTAGCTTCTTTAAACCAAAAAAAAAAAAAAAAAAAAAAAAGGTCATCTCTTGCCATTATTCCAAACTGGATCTACTATTATGAATTTTCTATAAATTAACATCTTGTAATCAAAATTACCATACCCAGCGCCTGGGTGGCGCAGTCGGTTAAGCGTCCGACTTCAACCAGGTCACGATCTCGCGGTCCGTGAGTTCGAGCCCCGCGTCAGGCTCTGGGCTGATGGCTCGGAGCCTGGAGCCTGTTTCCGATTCTGTGTCTCCCTCTCTCTCTGCCCCTCCCCCGTTCATGCTCTGTCTCTCTCTGTCCCAAAAATAAAATAAAAAACGTTGAAAAAAAAAAAAAAAAAAATCAAAATTACCATACCCATAGCATTTCTTTTACATTCAGAGAGCTCCAAAGACAAGCACAGTATCATTCTGATCATTCTCTTTTTGTGATAGTTACTCTTTTTATGGTTATCAGACAAAAAGCAGCTCCTTGGAAATCCTCCTCCTTTTAAACAAATGAAAAGCACTATACAAATCCAACTAAATGCTCATAGTTTGGTTTTGAACCCTAAATGTATAATTTCTTAAACTATTTTACATTGTTCTCCCCCAACACACACACAACGACAGCAAATACATACTAGTCAAATTTGTATCAAATCTGGATTATCTGTCAACTGGGTGGCAAGAAACAAGTAGTACAGATCTTCTTAAATGGTCGAGAGTTTGGGAAAACATACAGTTGGGCATTAGAATGTGTTTTATTCTTCTATTTGAATAAAACAATTCCTGGCACTCTAGAAATTGGCAATAATGTATTTCAAACTGAGTAAATAATGAAACTATCCTAGGAAAAAACCAACCCAAGAGAACTAGAAAACAGTTTAGTTTGTAAATATTTTGGTTCACACCTTGGAAATGAGAAGAGTATGCTTTGTTTAAAACAGTATTTTTAAATCCCTGCTATATAAGACTAGTGTGTTAAAGAGAATGAATTATAGGAGGTGACACTGTCATTAAATATTTATAAAAATTCTTGCAGAAAGGAGCCCTAACAGGGATCACAACACACAAACTCAAGATCGTATTATTACTATATAATTTCCCCCTACAATGCAAGATACTCATGACTTGGGAAACTCTCATAACTTACTGCTCACTCTGAACTTGGTTGGTTCCATTCTCTTATAGAGATTTTCAAATTCAATGGTCTAAAGCAGAAACAGCTGCACTGGACTTTGTTCATGTTGGAAAAGTGACATTTCTCTAGCAAGTGCCAAGTGCAGTCTCAGAATTACAATATGTCAGACTTTATCCAAAAGGAGATGCTCTTATTTTCGTACATCATCCAAATGTTGTTCAGAAGAAATTGCAAACAAGATCCCTGAAGCCATATTAACCAGTGTCCCAAAGGAACAATTACGGCTGTCCACATATTGTTTGGTCCAAAATATTCATTTCATAGCAGAAGTAGTAAAGCAGGTACCAAAATGAGTTCTTCTCCTTTCAACAATTACAGGTGTTTTCGAATATTGTCGGATTAGCACTGAACATGATGTCTTCACAACTCCATGCCCTATACTGCTGCGAAGGTCAGAGGAAACATATTACTCAGAGCTAAAAGAAAAAGTATTCTCAGAGCAGGAGGAGGAAAAGTTCCCAGAAAGAGATAGAGTAGGAAGTGATTTGCACGAATGAGGAAGAACAAATGGCCTGTTGGACATTATTCAACTCTTTTCCATTTGTATCCACAGGAAGCCCTGAGTATGGTCTCTTAGACTGGATTGGCAAAGCAATTTCAGGTAAATTCCCCACTAGCAAAACCGGAGAGAAACAGGAAAAAGCCATGTCCAGAAGAGATTAGAATGCCCAACTCCACAATCATTAGGGGCAAGCTATGGGAAACGGGACAAAAAAATCCATATGGTAGTAAATACAAAATCACAAACACAAAGATATGAACAAATATTCAACAAAAACTATCATCATGGAGGAAGACACAAAAATAGAAAATATAGTAACTAACACCCATAGAAAGAGTTAATACAGTCAAAAGACAACTGGCTTAAATGTACTTAATATTCAAAAGTATATGTGAGAATATTTGACTATGGACATTAATATATTGAGAGCTACCTGAGATAACTGAAGAGGAAAGGAGTGAAACAGAAAATCAAGTGAAAGAATTCTACCAAGTTACAATGCAAAAAGGACACTAATTTTATAAAATATTAAAAAAGAATTTTCAGAAGGAAAAAAATTAAAAGACATATGAAGAAAAAATGGAAGAAAAGCTTTCAGAGCTAAATAAAGACCTGAATCTTCAGACTTAAAGTGTCTCACAAGTTACAAATTGCTTGAATGTGGGGGGAGAAAGACCTCTTTTAGACACATACTGGTGAAATATCATAATTCAAAGGATAAAGAAAAAAATCTTAAGTGTTTTTATGGGGTGGGGGAGAGAGGAAATAGAGAGGATACTTATTTGCTCTCTCCAAAAAAATTACTAGGGGATAAACAAAACTAAGAGCTAGTTGTAAGATGTAATTTTTTTTTCACTTAAAAGGATTTGCCCCCACACCTAACATTCCTCAAAGTTAAACTTCTGTCTAAAATTATTACTGAAAAAAAATTAATAATGTGCTAGAAATAAAGCTCTCAAACTCGTAGCTGGTGGGGAGTGGGAGATGGAGGGTGGTCAAGATGATAGAAATCATGTACATAAGATAAGTTATCTGAGGGAGGGGAACAGATACTAACTAGCTATTAGTAGGAAAATATGTTTTAATTTATATAAAGAAATAGAATGATAACTATTATTATACAAACAGGAATATAATTTCCATAGATAACTGGTAAGGGAAGAAAAGGAAACAAATTTAATTCCAAACAAAAACAGAAAAAATAACAGTAATAATTATAATCAAGAACAAGAAAGCATGATAAAAACAGAAAACAAAGGAAAATGCAAAGAAAGAGAGAGTCCAAACATTTTAGCAATCATAAAATGTTTAATGGGTTAAATTTAGTATTTAGAATTTAGAGATTTCAAATTGTAGGTGTTTTTTTTTTTAAGGTCCTCCTGCATGCTTACAAGAAACCCACCTACAACATGTGTTAAGTTCCAAGAATACTTCAAATCAAACTCACCTGTACTTCTTTGATGGGAGTACTAAGGTGACATCAGAAGAATACTGTGCTCAAGAGATTACAAAAATGAAAACAAATTAAATCTAAGCTTAATATAAAACAAAATGGCTCCCCAACGGAGAGTAACACCTAATGCCAACATGGTAGAAGGTTTCTAGTGATGGTGTTTAGAATTCTGCCACTTCCAGTTAATTGGTTACTGTAATTTGGGTAAGAGCATTGATGACCTGCAAATGAAAATTCCAAACAAAGCAGAGCTAAGACCTCTGGATGAATGAATAAAAGACTTTGGATTTAAAAAGATCACACCTGGATAAATAATGGAACTGCCACAAGACAAAATTCAAAAGAAACACAAAAAAATCCTGGGCTCCAAAATCTGGAGTGTAGAAGGCTCAGTAGGAATCTGTTGGCCTCACAGCTGGAGGTCCAAATAGACTAAAAGGTCTTAGCTCATGGTAAACTGAAGTCATCATTGTAAACTGGCTGCCAACAATTAGTTTGCTCTTGGGCTACACCCTTTCTATTCAGCAACCAATGGTCAGATAGAATCAAGCTTCAAATGTGTCTAGAGAAGGCTGAGGAGACTGGAGAAGTAACTGCAAACAACTACAAAAAAGAAGCAGTGTCAGAAATCTGATGTTTCACTTTGTTAGAAATAAGCCCATCAACCCAATCAAAGGAGGGACACAGAGACTTGGAGCACAGCCAAGCCAGCCTTTTATCACCATTGTTGCAAGAGTGGATGTCTGAGGGACAGGCACACTCTGGGCAGTTACAGCAGACAACTTATCTCCCAGCATGCAAGTCCCTCCCCTGATTCCTCATTGACTGAGTACTACAGAGGTTACAGCCTTACCCAGACATGGCCTGTGTCCATTTAAGGCAAAAAGTAGTCTGATTGGAACAAGTGTACATTCCCTGAGGTGACACAGACACTTCAGTTCTTTGGCACATGCTCATTGCAAAGCCCATGAAAATAAGCCCGCAAGAGGGAGAGGGGAAGAAGAACCAGAAGTGCAGTATCCAGGGGTTTGGGACGCCAAGGGGTGGGGGGCAATTCATACATATTTCCAATAGGTTGTAAATCTACTGTTAACTAGACGGCTCAGCTTTTATTTGTATTTCTGAAAATGAATCATCTCCCTTACTTCTCATAAGTTGTCTTCAAATACTGGCAAGGCTGCCACGTGGAAAAGAAATTAAGATTCTCCCTCTCACTCCCAGAGTACGGAATTAGGACCAGTGCCTGGAAACTCCAGGAAGGAAGTTTTCAGTTTAATTTTAAAAAGTTTTTAATAAATGGAGATGTCCCTCAAACTGAAAATTTCCCATCACTAGACGTGTCTGGAATTGGACAATACTCAGTAGGTACGCTACAGGGATAAGCATTACTGGTATCAACAGCATTTATACTGTAAACAATTATTTTTAAGATAATTTCCAAACCTATGATTTATGTTGACTGGAGTGTGTGTCTAAACTGAATCATTTATCCAAACTGCACCATGCTTCTAGAAGCAGGTTCTATGAAGCACATCATGACAAAAACAGACCATACCATCCACAGTGCCTACCACCAGTATTAGACCATTTAGAGCTCCATCACAGTTTTATTTTGCCCCCTAAAAATTATACTTGAAATAGTCCATCTCCAAATGGTATCATAAGCAACCTGGGGTCATGATCAATGTCAATCTATTAGGTGCCCTGGAAGCCACTGAAATTAAACTTGCTGACTCATCACTTCTCTTGTTTTGGGTTGTTGTTGGGTTTTTTTCCTCTTCATATAGCACATAGTCAATGTTTTTATAATCAGCAACATGTCCTTGTTGTGAAAATAATGAAATACACAGGAATGGTTTCCTTGGGAGTTTCTATATCTCCCCTCCCCCTTGATATATCAAAATTGCTGCATTTTTCCATTTAAAACTTCCCAACTCCCTAGTGAGAATCACAGATACAGAAACTGAAACCCATTCTTGTGGATTTTTCAGGTAATAAAATACACCTTGTTCCTTTCTCCTTTTACCTTAGAACATACCGATAGATGGCTCTGAGAAAACAAATCCCAGAAGATTTTTAAGAGAAAAAAATCAAAACATATAGTTCTTTAGAGTCTAGAGTAATAAAGATTAGCAAAGCCTTGCACTCAAGAGAAGCAAGGCTACATGTCCTCTTCACTAAGGTCTGGAAACAGTACAGTGTATAAGTGGATTCCTTAGGATACTGGCTAGACCAGCCTTTCTAAGAATTCGAAGTACAAAAACAATGAAATAAACAGTAAAAACTTTCTCCTACAGCTCACTTGATGATAAATGCTCATCTTTGAAGATAAACTGGAAGACAGGATGAAGTAGAAAGTGTACACACATTTATTTTTTAAGTCATTAGTACTTAAATTAAGTTTGAAAATGTAAAATTATCTTTCTCTAGTCTTACTTAGGCTGCTTTAGGCTCAAAGTTCAGAAACATGGCAGGTTACTAGAAGGGAAATTTCGGATTCAGCTTGGCAGCCATATCCAAAATGTTTAAATGCACAAACTCACTGCATTACTCAAACTTAGTATTTAATAATGTAATACGTCTGGCCAAAAATTGTCCAATGTGAAATTACACTACCCAGCTAAAAATTAAAAATATTTAGAGGTATAGTTAAGGAAACACAGATGCACAAAATGGCTTTATCTATTCTATATCGGTAACTGGCCATTCATTTAATTGATTTAAAATGAATTAAAGATCAAAAATATTCACATTTTCAAAAAAAAAGAGGTTAGAGTGGAAGAGAGCCAAAGCATAAGAGACTCTTAAAAACTGAGAACAAACTGAGGATTGATGGGGGGTGGGAGGGAGGGGAGGGTGGGTGATGGGTATTGAGGAGGGCACCTTTTGGGATGAGCACTGGGTGTTGTATGGAAACAAATTTGACAATAAACTTCATATATTGAAAAAAAAGATCAAAAATATTCACATTTTCTTCCAGGGTTCTTACATGTATAGCCTAAAAATAATTGATTCTGATCTCTCAGTGCCTCCCTAACTTTCCTCTGTCAGGCCTCAGTCGGTTGAATTCAATTAATCATGGGGTTTTTTTTGTTTTTGTTTTCTGGGCTTTTTTTTTTTTTTGGTTTGGTTTTTCATTTAATAGACTAGGTATTAAGTCCAAATACTTTGTAGAAACTTATGTATATCATATATGTAGAACTCACCACGGTTCTGAGAACATAGATCCAACTACAGATGCTAATAGTAAACATTCAGACTAACAGGTCTAGTGGGGGCAATTAATACACGAATGCAAATAAAACAACCTTCTTAAAGGACCCTACTGTAAGCAGCAATAAAACAGGGTGAGGGGCTTTGTGATGTGATGTCCAAAGCATCCATGGGGAAATTTGCTAAGAGAATATGAGTCTTTGAGGACAGTGATCGTGTCTCATTTATTGCTACATCAATAAGATCTAGTTTAAACTACAGAAAGAAGTAAAAAATATATTTTCCGTGTGGATGGATTAATGCATTCCTATACAAATGCACTGAAGTCCAGGCTGCAACAGTACAAAGGCACCTGGCTGACAAAGCAAATGGATACTCAAATCCAGGGCTACACCTGCCCATTGCAATGGCTGTCTTCTAATTTTCACAAAGCTGTGATAATGGGCTATCTATGGCCCTGACCAAAGAGATCTCTGCAATTGCTAAATCCAGGAGCTCGTCACAAACCACCTCTAGCTGAAAACAAGACTTGAGGATACCCTCAACCCCATGAAACCACCACAGTGACCTTCTGGGACTGTGCCATCTAGCAAAGAAGGACAGTCTTGCAGACTCTAGATCAATACTCACAGTCACAAGGTGTTACTCTCAAAGGCCTCTGTTACTGCTGCTAGTGCACTGCCAGCTTCAGGAGACTCCATCCCCTGCATCCACACTTTCCTCTCCCCCATCCCAACATGGACAATGGCAAAAATCTACATGTGCCTCTTCATGACCCAGGTTGTACAGAGGATATTTTCATCGAAATTAGTAACATGTTTTCCAAAAGATAGATATCCAAGTCCCAAGTGTGATAAAGCTGAGAAGCAGGGAGAATACTATACTTAGTATAACAAATTTGAGCTAACTTGAGTGCTTTTTATCTGCCAGGCACTATGCTGAGGTGTTTATTTGAATTATTCCATTTAACCCTCCTGACCACACTAGGAAGTAGGTCCTACGCTCCTGACTTGACAGAAGGGCAAATTAAGCTTTACAAAGTTAAATACCAAGCATAAGGTCACACAGGTGCTAGGTGTCAGGGACACGACTACACAACACCCATGATCTCAGCTATTATCTTACATGCCCTCAACATCTTAGAACACAGAATATTCTTTGGGCCTTCACAAGGAGTAATAAACTGATATTCTGCTGTTACAAAAACATTCTTTGTCATTTTAGCCATGCTTTACCATCTGTAATTCGTAGTAAAGCCATGCTTTACTGTCTGTGTCTTGTTTTTAAAAGCATATGTGGCACAATATGTACTTTATGAATTACAAGAACATAAATTAATCACACTGTAATATCATCTCTCATTTGTATGAGAATTCCAAATTACAATTTCAAGTGTTTCCATCTATAAGTCATTAGGCATTCATTTTTGCATTATAAAAGTAACACACGTATATTAAAAAATAGACAAAACACAGAAAAGCAGAAAGAAAATATCATTCTACCAACCAAACACAACTGTTAATGTTTTGAGAAACAGGCAATTCAGAGCTCAAAAATATAATTTCATTACTCATATAAACCTGATTTCCCCCACAAACCCATAATTCAGAATCAGAAAAAAAAAATGTTTTCAAGTGTTGACAAGACCAATTTCTTTAAATATAATCCCCACATGGAGGCCGAAGAAAATTTTGTTTAGCCATCATGAAAAGGCATTTACAATTTTCTTGAAATAAAAAGATCTGTCATCGCATTATTCCTCATCCACTGTTGTCCATCTTCAGTGAACACTGAAAAAGCATGTTCATAGAAATTTTAGAAATGCATTCTACATTTCCCAGTAGACTAATTTCCTAAAGGATTCTATCCCACGTTAACTTAAACTCTATATATAGATATCCTACGCTGAAATTCTTTACATGTCCCATGATGGCCTCAAATGGTGTTTTGGTATGTAAAAACATACAAAGAGCGAAATGAAAGACTTTACAATCACACCTGCCCAGCTGTCCCTTACTGTAGGCTCTTCCAAGATACTAGCTTTCAGGGAGTTGGTGGCAGGCTGGGATGAGAATCCAGGTTTCCCATTTCCTGGTCTAGGGCCTTCTTGGGAATAGTAAGAGCATTTATTGATTTAGTATTTGATGTGTAAGTATTACTATTACTGTTTAAATGGCAGTATAGAAATGACACAGAACTTAGACAGTAGGTACCTACTTGGTCCACTACATACTACTCACCTGCTTGCTTCCATTAAATAGATAGACTTTGAATTAGGTTCCAGGTGCCTCCAATTCCCTGCAAGAATATGAACCCTGCCTCTTTTCACCCCTTCTCCCTCCTCATTCCAAAGAAACCCAAGTAGGAACTCTACCTATACCATTCTAGTGAAGACAGTGACCGTGTCATCCCTGCTTCCCCCAGTTTTTATTTTACTCTTTCTCATTTCAAACCTTAGTCCAAGGGTGCTAGCTCACAAGTGTTTTGAACAGCAGAACTGTCAAAGGAGCTATAAAATGGAGAAAAGGCAGACTGCCCAAGGCAAAGGGAAATTTCTCCAGAAAGTGGTGAAGTGCATACATTCTCAGGACCCTAGGTGTTAATCTTCTCCATAGTGCCTCTCTCTAGAATCAACTCTCCCTTCTTGCCAAGATACCCTTCAAATCATATTCAACCCTTTCTAAAGATTGATACACGGTAGCATGTCAAGTGTCAGTCAAAAATGGCTGAAGAAACTAAGGGACACATCAGGCAGTGACTGATTATTCTAAATTTAAATCAGAACTATTTTTGTATTATGCATTTTTTCACTTACAGAAATTTACAAAATGTTATTTTTATATAATAAATTGAAAGGAGTTTCCCACTAAAGAAAGAAAGAAAGAAAGAAAGAAAGAAAGAAAGAAAGAAAGAAAGAAAACTGCCAATTGGCTATTTATAGACTTACTAAACTGAACTTAGCAACTTCTAAGAATCCCCCTAGGATAGCCAAGCACAGGGTGAGCGCTTGATCATTATTTGATGACTGGCTGAACACTTACAAAGAATGTTCCTGTCTTAATATTCTATTTAATTCTGGATACTACTGGAAAACACAGGCCTAGACATATCCCACAAAGTGGAATCAAATTCTCTCTTCCTAATAAAGTAGCAAAATACATATATAATAGGATTTTGTATTTTTGAAAGTATTTCAAAAGTTGTTTCAATCATTGAATCATCTATGGATTTGAAAGTTATAACAATATGACACCTATATTCTGGTGTTTATATTTGCCCCAACAGTGTAATAAAACATTTAAAAACTAAATTTCCAAAGAATATTTTTAGAACAACTTTCTAAAAGCTCAAACTTCACTAGAACTTCCTTTTACTTTGGACTTAAAAAAAAAATTGTTGGTCCTTTATCTTTTCTTCTTGCCACCGATAACTCTAAAAACAGTTAACAAATAGCATAACTTTGCAATCATGGCTGAATTGACCTAGATCAAAACAACACACACAAATCAAAACAAAAACTAAACACTGAATCAAACACAAGCAACTGGCAGGATTCCCAGAAGGTCACTAAACTTGGACTTGAGAAAATTGTCAACGTTTCCTGAAATTTTCAAAGGCATCTCTGAGTTTTTTCATTAGTAAAAACCAAAATGCCAAAGAAACAACAAAGAGAAAAAACTAAATTGAATCATTAGAAAAGACAAACCTAGAGAGAAAAAATCCTTTTCCCAACTGACAGCTATAAATTTATTAGCTTGGCATTGTGGACATATTGTTTTCTGTGGTTTTCATTAAGAAAATCTTTTGAATAAATAACTCTGAACGCAAACTGGTTAACTGGGATGGGTAGATCTGTAGCATTCCAAAAGCATTCTCAATCTTGGATTATGTGCCTTTGTCACATCATCTGACTTTTCAGAAGGCAAAGTAGTTGAATGAAAAATGTACTGAGTAGAACACAGGAAATCTGATTTGTTATCCAGCGCTATACATGAGCCTTTCACCAAGAATGATGCCTCCAAGCCTCCGTTTCCTCTTTATATTACAAAAATTATAATACCCTTTAGCATTCTAAAAATTCTATGAGTACCTGGGAATCCCACGGATATTAATGTGTGATGTTACAGAACATGTTAAGAACATGATTACTCCTTTTCACAGTACATTAACCCAACTGATTATTTTTTAAATCAGCTTGGGCACAAAAATTCTAAAAAACTCTCCTCAGGTGATACCAACGTGCAGTCAAGCCTGGGAACCAGTGGGTTAAAGCAGGGATTCTCAAAGTGTGGTCTTTGGCCAGCAGCAAAAGCATCTGGGAACTTTTAGAAATGGTATTCAAAATGTTGTATTATTTTCTGAGAAACTTGAAGTACTTCACTTATTATGAAACAAATTCTCCCACTATTTAATACAGAAAAGCCATCACATGAACATAACCTATACTATTTTTTTCTTAGGATCCAATTTTCAGAGGTAAAAACAGAAGAGAGAGCTGCCACTTAAACCATTCATTAATTCCAAGACAAAATAACAGTAAATTCTTATTAAGCATTTACTAAGAGTCAGGTTTATATATGCTAGCTCATTTACTCCATACAACCCTGCTGAGGGAGGTAGTGTTTCCCCAATTTTACTAATGAGGAAACAGATGCAAAAAATAAAGGTATATAACTTATCCAAGTTCAAACAACTAATAAGTGGCTAGGCAGCATGGCCGAACAGTGTCCTCAGCCATAAGATGGAGAAGAAAGTTAGGGAACTCGGCCTCCATGTCTGATTCTCTGAGTGAGACCGGATCACATGCCAGGAATAAACATTCCTCCTTTGTTTCTCACAAGAATGATAATGAATCTAGCTAAAGAATTACTACTGCATGCTAAGAAATATAATCCAAAGATAATAAATACAAAGTAAAACATGGATCCATTCCAGTGATGTGTTTTACTCACAAGACTTTCAAGATTGGCCTTCATAGTAAAACCAACCACTTTGGAACAAAATAGGCCCCTGAAACCAAGTAAATGAATGCCAGGTAACTCTCATCAAAACCCTTCTCTAAGTGAGCCAGGTTATGTAAATCAAATGCAATTAAGCTAGCCTCTCAAAAAGATCTCTGCTCCAGTCCTTATGCCTAAAAGTTGAGAATCCTAAAATCACCGTGGGGGCATTGCAGCATTGATCATTCCTAATTGGCCACTTACCACAAGCAGTGCTGCCACATCCTGTCACTGCAAATTGCGACATCACAGGCTCTCTTAGTTCTTCAGATAAATTATCCAGAACACATAATTTGATTACTGGAAGTTTGAATTTTCTTCCACATGCCCTTCATTTTCCCCATCAAGAGATGTGCTTCTGATCTCTCCTCCCACCCCCACAGCTACTTCTCATCTCATAATGAGTGAAACACTGTACTTCTATGAAATTGTAATGACATTTACCAACATTAAGTTCTAATTATATTCAATTTAATAACATTCAATTGTAATTTCAAAAGTATCTTAATAAAGACCTGATTTCGCAAATGAAGGAGTTACTAACATGCTTATGTGCTGGAACCTCCATTACAGTTTAGTCTTCCAGAAGAAACATAAGATTCGTAATAGGCAGGTATTGTTGGTTAGGTGTGAGAGTGGAGTAAAGCAGAGGCTGGCCACACCCTCAGAGCCACCCCAAGGGTTATCATCCACACCTTCAGAGCCACTTCTAAGGGCTAAAAGAACAGGAAAGGCCTAGCCACAGAGCTGACTCAAAAGTCACAAGGGGACTTCTAAGAGCTGAGAATGAGCACAAAAGGTGCAACTTGCCCATAAGTACCTTTAAGGTCACAAAGAAAGCTCATTAGACACAGTAATAGTATAACCTCTTGCATTCAAAGATGCAAGATAAAGGCACTTTAAGTTCAAAATCTAATATTCGCTTTATCCCTGAAATCAAAGGATAATCAAGATTAATTTCCAGGTACAGAATAATCTGGCATCCTTTTTGGAATTGATACCCTATTTTTTCATGAGAACTTTTTGGTCCAGATCAGTTCCAATCAAATACCAAGCAAAGAATTGCTTTTTGTGTATGTGGTTTGAAGCATTTTGAAGTTATTACAGTTCAGGAGGAAAAGGATTCTTAAATTACCTCACCTCCCCTTTTTGCCAGTTTAGGCCTGTCCTTGCTGTGTCCTCATTTTGCTTTCTCTGATATTGTCTTGAACAAACCTTGATGTAACTGGATAAGGTTTCATTCTATTCTCACTCACAAGTACTTAAACACCAGGGGCGCCTGGGTGGCTCAGTCAGTTGAGAGTCCAACTTCGGCTCAGGTCATGATCTCACAGTTCATTGAATTCAAGCCCCGTGTTGGGCTCTGTGTTGACAGCTCAGAGTCTGGAGTCTGCTTCAGATTCGGTCTTCCTTTCTTTCTGTCCCTCCCCCACTCACGCTCTATCTCAAAAATAAACATTAAAAAAAATTTTTTTAAATACTTAAACACCAGATGGTACTTCTCAACTGGTTCTCTTGAATGCCACAGCATGCCACTTTTAGATGCTCTTTTATTTTACCATCTGAATTTTCTTTTGTAAGGAATGATACTGTGGAGGGCCAGAGTTCAAGACTATTTAAATGTGAATGTTAATAGATTATAAAATCCACCAGATGTTGAAATACTTCACCACAGATAGTGAATAAAGACTAGTTGATTTGAAGCTAATCAAGTAAAAAAAAAAAAAAAAGAATTCTAGAAAGTTCCATTAAAAACATGCAATAATATTACAAAAATAATTTGAAAATATTCCTGTGTTCACATTCTGGTAAAAAGCAAATACTGTAAATTCTAAGGGTTAGGTTGACATGTGAATACAAAATCTAATTACGTTATCAACATATTTTTCATTTCAAAAAGTATTTGGGGATTAGGCTTTTTCTTAGTTTGAGTGTGGTGTGTGTATTTCAAGCTAACAAATATTTACTATTTTAAACACTTTAGTATTATTTCATTTAACTTTGACAACAATGTGAGAATTAAAAGTACGCATTATTGTACTACCACAGTCCCCATTTTACAGATGAGGAAAGTGAGGCTCAGAAAAGTTATGCAACCCTCCCAGAGCACAGGGAAGCAGAAGAGCCCATTTTGAACCTGAGACTTGAGCCTCAAAGCCTCCTGTTCGTAACCACTACCTGTATTTTCCCCAGTTCTCTAAACACAAGCTCGGTACCTGTCCCTTAACAAGCCTATATACTACAGTCACAAACTGGCACAGCAAATACCAGCTTGGAAAATAAACGTTCTCTGTACAGGATGTCTTGCTACAGTTAGCACTGTGTTCACCACACCACACATGTGCTGGGGCTGGAGTCATGCCTATTCTAGCTTTTTAATCCAATGTCAGATTTTCTAATCCATTTAAGCTTATTTGCAAAGTCATTCTATTTCTGTACTAATGACTTAAAAACAGCTGGAATCTTTTCAGCCAAAATTTTGAAATCTCAGATCTCTATTAAAAGAAAAAAGGAACCACTTCAGATAATCCAGAGACCTGCAATGCTGAATCCCCTTTCACTCTGGAGAACTGGCATAAATTCCTTAAACCTCCAACTGCTTTAAAAAAAAAAAAAAAAAAAAAAAAAAAAAAAAAAAAAAAAGTCCTGTAATGTACACTGATGACAGGGATGATCTGGAATCTTGTCGCTGGGAGCCAAAGATTCATGTTATTACAACTAGAAAACTCCTATGTACATTTCTTCTTTGGCTTCATTTCAACTCTAAGAACATAAAATTCCTATTCTCCCTTAAACTATGCAAATTCCACTATGTCAAAATTGCTCAAGATGATAGCTAAGTCTCTATACCCTTTATAGGATCCTCCAAAGTTCCCAGTATGATTTTTTTTTTTTCAATATGGGTAAAACCCTACCAATGCATACCTCGGATTTTCCGAAAAGTATGGCTTCCTTCTCCTTCTGTGGAGGGGAATCTGCAGGTGTTTGCCCTTAACTGAGATCCAACCCAACAGTTCTCAAAAGTAAGCAAATGCTAGCATCACCTGGAGGACTCAAATAACACCGAGAGCTAGGCCCTACTTTGAGAGTTTCAGTCTGTGCCCTAAAGTGTCCCTTCAAGTTCCCAGGTGAGGCTCCTGTTGCTGGCCAGAGATTTACACTTTGAGAACCACTGCTTTAACTCACTGGTTTCCAAACTATTCCACGTGGAAATCACCTGAAAAGAGTTGGGTTTTTTGTTTGTTTTGCTTTGGTTTTTTTTGTTTTTGTTTTTGTTTTTTTTTTTAATGTGGACGCCCCAAGCCCCACTCCTAGAGACTCTGATTTAATTGGCCTAGGGTCCTGCTCAAGCACCAAGTTTGTGAAGCTCCCCCACGCGCGCGTACAGCGCAGGAATCTTCAAGAACCTCTGGGCAGCGTCCTGCGCGTTCACCCACGCTCCCGACGCGCCACGTGTGGACGCCACCGCCTCTTCCAAGGGGGACGTTGGGCTTAGGGGGTACCTCACCGCACAGCATTCTTTCTCGGGGCCAAACACCTCGAGGCAGAAATCAGCACCCAGCGAACCTCAAGTGATCCGTTAGCACTCAGTAACTTTGCAAGACAAACCCTGACATCCCAGCCTCCAGCCTGGGTGCGGGACTTACCTCTCAGTTCACCAACCGTTTCAGCGCAGGGAGAAACTGTACCCTCAGGCCAACCAAAACGTCAGGCTGCAGCCCCCCTGGAGGGCCAGCAGGGAGAGAGGAGAAGGCAGTGTCACCTTACCTGGCGCAGCGTCCAGGGTCGGGGTGGCGTCGCAACCAGCTGCGTGTTGCACCAAGGGTTCGGGGGCGTCCCAGGGAGTGACCAGCCCCAACCCGGGCAGAATCTGGGCCGAAGCGGGCTTGCTGCCCTCCGCCCCGAGCCCCGTCTCCCCGCAGCGACCAGTGCCGAGCGCCGCGGCTGTGAAGCCTGCTCTCAGCCCCCTGGAGGCGGAGCCCGGGAGATAAGGTTCGCGCTCCCCACCCGCCCCCTTTCCGGTGGGCAAGGCCAGAGGGTGGGTTTTGGATCGCGATCTCCAAACTAGTGGAACCCTGGTAGAAACACGCTCAGTTAAAATCCTGCCAGGACCAGAAAGTAGACGACTGGAGGGGCGGACTGAGGGACTGCCCAGGAAGCGGGAAGGTTAAAGGCGACTTTCAGAGGGTGAGAGGGCAAAAGCACCAAGGGAGCGAGGACCTGGGGAGCGTCGGCGGCACTCATCAGAGGTGGCCTGCCTCTCTTGGCCCTTGAGAACGGCCCCCAGGGGTCGCCAGGGTTAGTCACCCTGCTCCGCCCTGCAGCTGACTGTTGTACCTGTCTTTGACCTAAGGTAACAGTTACCAGAACACTTGAGGGGAGTTCACTTTCACATAGGTAGGCGGTTGCCTTTGCGGACCTAAAAGTTACAGGAAGTCCTGGAACAAGGTGACTGCCTTTGTGACAATAAAGGAATACTCATTTGTTCTGTCCATTACTCACAGAGCGCAAGAAAGTTCTTTCACTGTCCTGTGTTTAGAATTCCATTGTGCCCTGGCTCCCTTTACCCCCCTCACCTGTCACTCTCCCCACTTCTCACACTGCTTCCCCACCCCCATGTGGCCTGCTTGCCACCAGTGTGTTTTTCAGTTCCTGCTTCTCTTCATTCAGGTATCACATGCCTCTTCCAGACAGTCCTTCCTGAACACTATAGCCAAATGAAATTCACACAACCATTCACATTCCCCAACCCCACTTTATTTTCAACAGATTACTCACCACTCTTTGAAATTGTATTATTTGTTCTTTGGTTTTGCATCCATCTCAAGGTAAGCTCTATGAGCGAGAATTGGTTTTGTGCCTCACTTTCTGCATCTACAACAATACTTGGAACATAGTAGGTGCTCAGTAAATATCAGCTGAATGAATGTGTGAACTAATTTATCTCCAGGGGAGAATGTTCACAAAGAAATGCCTTCCTTCAATAACTGAATCCTAAATTCAGGTCAGATACAAACATCTTGGGAGAATTGTCATTTTCTGCATTTCTTCACTCATTCATTTATACATTCATGTTATAGTCCATTGGTATGCAAATATGTTTCTTCCTAGGTCATATCAATGAAAACATAACAATTTCCCAATAAGGAGACATAGATAGCAGCTATATATATGTGTGTGTGTGTGTATACATATATATATATATATATATATATATATATATATATATATATATAGCTGTAATTATCTGGGGACATGTTCAATGACTTCTTAGATTCTCAAAGCATGACCCTCTGCTTTTCATGTATTAAATGGTTAAAAGCTTTCCATGTATTCCCATGTCTACATCTCCAACCCACGTCTCTTTCTCCAACTTTTAGCTAGACATCTTTATTTGTATGACAAGCACTTCAAATAAAATGTGGTCAAGCCTGAGTTTATTATCTTTGTTTTCCTCTTTAGAAACCTGCTCCTCCTCTCTGCCTTCTTGCCTTTCTCAAAGTCACCACCAGTCATCCAATTGCTCAAGCTAGGACTTTGCCTCAGTCTTCACTCTAAAGTAAATATGACCCTCTCCTGATTAAAACACTAACATGGTTTTCCTTTGCTCTTAAGCTCTGAATTCCTTAACGTGTCTCCACGACTTTTCTCCACACTTAGGACTTGCCGCTTCCTCTCCACCTTCTCACCCCCTTATCCTTGAAACACTAGCCATACTTAACTTCCACTGCCTCGAACCCTCCGTGCCCAGACTTCTGACTTTCAGAAACTCTGAAATAATGCATTTGTGTCATTTTAAGCTGCTAAGTTTTGGAGAATTTGTTATGTGACAATAGAAAACGAATATGGTGACCATAAGTCCAGATATTCTAGCAAAATCTGAATTCCCTGGGCTATTTTCTCGAATAATATTAATTTAATATTAAAAATAAATTATTGTATTCCTCAATAAATACCTTATTTATTGGGGCCCCTGGGTGGCTCAGTCAGTTAAGCATCCGACTTCAGCTCAGATCATGATCTTGCAGTTCGTGAGTTCGAGCCTGGCATGCTGACAGCACAGAGCCTGCTTCGGATCCTCAGACTCCCTCTCTTTCTGCCCCTCCCCAGCTCGTTCTCTCTCTCTCTCTCTCTCTCTCTCTCTCTCTCTCTCTGTCAATAAATAAGTAAACTTAAAAAAATATTTATTATTTAATTTTTATTTGTTTAATAAACTTATTTATTATCTATTAAACACTTTAAGACTTGTCCATAAACATGTAAATTTAAAATTTAGAAAACAGAACATGCTTGCCAAATAAAATTTCCCAATTTTTGTTTTAGGACATTATTGTATCAAATCTATAATATAGCCTCTTCCTCCTTGGTAACAGAGAGCTTAGTCATAGATCCCAAAACCAGAACAGAAGAGACCAAAAAAATCCTTCATTTCCTATACAGTCCCCTTTATTTCATCTTGGCCCCATCCAAACCCAGAATATGGATATAGAAGGAACTGTGTTACAAAAAGATTGCCTATAATTGATATATTGCTCTCTTAGAAATGCCTTCTGCCCTGACTATTCAGGGCTTAATCCTGCTCAAGCCAATAATTTTTCCTGTTCTCCAGAAGAATAAGCCTATATTATTGCATTTTAAAAAAAATCTCAAATTTGCAACAGCTAAAACATATTTAACCAATCTACCACAGCTGAGCCACACAGCGACAACTAAAAGTCAGTACCATTGAGAAGCAAGTGTCATATCTGTATTGCTCACCATTATATTCCCATGTGAACAATAAACAAATATTTATTGAATGAACAAATTGCCTAATGTGACAAGACCAAGGGAGAATAACATGAGTGTATATACACTGAATGCACTGATGTTGTTCCAAGCATCAGGCTAGTCTTTTGGGATAGAGCTGCGAACCAAACAAGCCCCTGTCTTCCTTCAGAAGTAGCTAAAATCACCCTCAGTTAATGCACCATTCACAAAGGCAGCAGTTTTCCAATACTCTCTCTCAGATTGCAGGCAGGATCATCCCAAGCCAGTCTTACCCTTTAAATCAAAGGCAGGCATGAAGGGAGTGAGAAGTACGATAGGCAGCTTGAAAAGGAAAAGGTGAATTACCTGACAGTCTTGGGGATGCACATCACAGAAAGCAACTCTGGATGAGTTCAACAGCAAAGGAATGTATTAGAAAGATAGTGGCCACAGAAATGATAGGAAACCTGGAGAATCAGGCTCAGACAAAGACAGACTGGTCGGGCCAAGATTTGTGCAGCGATTACTGCCCAACAGTCCGGTAAAGGCAACACAGCATGAGAAAACAAACTGTGTCTATTCTTCCTGCTCATGCAGCACTCTGCCTAAGACCCAAAGTCCAGAGAGAGAGTCCAGTTAGCCTGGCTTGGGTTCTAAGCTCACTCCCTCATCTGGGGATCTGACAGACCCGAAGCCAGTGGTGGAGAAACATCTGATCCTAATACCCCAGCTGACAACCAGAAACTAAGCATTGTCTGGTCAACCTGACCATAAAATCAGCTGTACCCAGTAGCACTCCTTCAAATGCAGTGTGGACTTAAGTAGTTTCCAAAGTCATGAGGAAATTGCTTGACCAGGTGGCCAACCTTGAGGCAGTTCCCATGTGAGGACTATCCAGGGTGCTAAATGAAGAGGCTTAGGAGCCAACCCAGGGCCCACAGACTGGAAGAGGGAGATGGTGTTTCTTCAGATAGAATCAGGGCTCTGTTAACTAAAAAAGAGGAAACAAACCTGAGAGAAGGGAATATTAAAAAGCAACAAATGTTCACCACATTTACACCTTTTGCTGTTCAGGCTCCAAATAAAGTTTTTTCCCAAGTGAAGAGAACCAAAACCTCATCAGACATGCAGCTTCAAATCCAAGATGTGCATTTTTCTTGGTCAGGTTTACATGGTCCAACAACCATGACTAAATGATAAAATTAACCAATATCAATATTAGAGAACAAGTAACTTCAATAAAGACCCCCGATTTGGTTAAAAAAAAAAGAGACAGAGAGAGAATAAAATATATACCACCACTACTGTCAATATATCCTGCTAAACAGGAACAGCCAAGACTGTTCCACAGAAGAGAAGTAGGTGTCCTGGTGAGCACACTAGTAGCTGCTAATTCTCTCCCAGGAGCATCTCCTTTGATCACTGATCAAAGGACATTGTTGCCAAGGTTGAGGTCTATCTGAGAAGACAACTTCCTTTAAACTCTAGGAGGCTTCTTTCAATTCCCGAGGCTAGAAACTAAAGGTCATTAACTTATCGAGTCATGTCCTCGAACCTAAACATCTACTGAGGATTCCAGTTTCCGGAAAGTAGTTTCAGTGTTCTGACCATCTCCCTAGCCTCCATTTAAGCAATTATCAACAGGAATGTGGGGTGGAGAGTCTTGTTCAGTCTGACCTTTGACTCCAAACAAGAGCCAACTACATTTTTGCAATAAATGTCATTATCCCCTCTGACAATCAGACACTTCATAACAAGAGGTACATGCAAGGGTCCTGGAGAGTAGGCTTCTTATTTCCTTCTGTGGTTCCTACTTTCCTACTGTTGATCCTACAAGCTTTATCATTGGCCAGAGAACTTGGCTTTTCCAACTATCCAAGTCCCCAGAGCACCAGGCTTTATGCCATTTCATTTTATAGGCTGCATTCAGTGACTATAAAAAGGCTTTCTTTCACCCAACTTTTCCTGTTTTTGAAATGAGTTTTAGCTCACGTGTCAATTTCTTCTAGTGTCCTACTAAAATATATCCCCAAAACATCAATACCTTCACATTTACCTTCTGTGTTTCTGGAAGACTCAGATGGTCTGAATCCCAGTTTACTACAGGCTACAGCTTAACAACCTTTCCTCCTATTGCATAATAATGGTGGCCAACTTCCTAGCCCTGGATAGCATCTTTTCCACCCTCCATCCTCCCTTGCCTAGATAATTTTACATTTTAAGCATTGTGACTTGTATCACCCTACTTCTGGCCCCAATTTCTGTATCAATTAGGGCTTTCTGGTTACAAGCACAGAAACTATTTCCAATCTACACAGAAAATGAATCCTTTTGAAATATATGAGTAGGCCACAGAAGGTCTGGAAAACTACATTAGGAAAAGAAGAACCAGATGAAATCACAGATAACAGAACTACTTAGCATGTTTAAAAGGATACCACTGGTGGTAGAAATGAGCTACTTTTCCCATTCATATATTAACCTACTCAATGTATAAAGATAGTGAATTTTATTGGCCTAGGTTGGGTCATCAGTCAACCCCTTAGATTAGGAAAGAACAAGGCATCTAATTGTACTGGCCTACTAAAACTGCCTACCATGGGGAAGAAGAAATCCACAAAGGAAATCAGGATGCCTGGTACCATAAAAAAAGGAATGAGTGCTGTGTGTGCAAGACAAAATAAAACAGCTACTATGGAGAAAGGAAAGCTATGCTATTTCCTTAGGACTTTTTCAGAACCAACTATAGAGACTACTTTCTATTCCTTTCAACACCTACATTCTTGTATCATACACACACTTTGATGATTAAATCCAAAGGGTTAATATACACTGATTGTATTCTAAGTAGGTATGGCATATAATAGCCCTACCGTGGAAATAACTGGAAAATACTTCACATCCCAAAGGTCCATGATTTTTCAGTAGTGATTCTAATGGTCCCTAGTTTTGGCCCCCATTATAACATTACTGGACCACTCAATCCATGGAAGAAATCATCCACACAGACTGGTTTGGGGATGGACAAATGACCCAAATTAGGCCAGGCAGAGATCTCTCTGGAATTGTGGAAGGGAGGGAAAGAGGAGTTTTTGTTGTTGTTTTTCTTGGATTTTGAACCTTAGGGACCATGTAAGTCTGAATCTTCCTAGAAGACTATAACTGAAAATGGAAACAACACAGACATCAACAGAAACACAGGAAGAAAGTACAATCAACAGATATCAGTTGAATATCTACATCCAGCCATTACTGAACCTAGTCCTACTTCTAGATTTTTTCCCTTAAGTCAATAAATCCCTCTTTTGTTTAAACCAATTTGAATTGGGTTTCTGTCACCCTCAGTGAGAAGAGTCCTAAACTGAACATTCAAAGCTGAAAGAGCCTTAAGAAAACAGAATGTCAATATAAAATCATTTAGTGTCTATTACTAGGTATTTATCCAAAGAATACAAAAATGCTGACTAGAAGAGGCACATGCACCCCACTGTTCATAGCAGTACTATCAACAATAGTGAAATTAAGCAAAGAACCCAAAAGTCCATTGACTGATGAATGGATAAAGTAGATGTGTGTGTGTGTGTGTGTGTGTATACACACATACACAATGGAATATTACTAGGCAATCTAAAAGAATGAAATCTTGCCATTGGCAACAATGTAGATGGAACTAGAGTGTATTATGCTAAGTGAAATAAGCTAGTCAGAGAAAGACAAACATATGATTTCGTTCACATGTGGAATTTAAGAAACAACAGATGAACATGCGGGAAGGGAAGGAAAAATAAGATAAAAATAGAGAGGGAAGCAAACCATAAGAGACCCTTAAATACAGAGAACAAAATGAGGGTTGCTGGAGGCAAGGTAGGTGAGGGGATAGACTAAATGGGTGATGAGCATAAAAGGGGTCGCTTGTTGGGATGAGCTCTGGATGTTGTATGTAAGTGGGGAATCACTATATTCTACTTCTGAAACCACTACTTACTATATGTTAGCTAAATTGAATTTAAATAAAAATATAAATTAGTTAATAAATACCATGTTTTGTTATACATGAAAAAAATCATTTTGTGTCTTAAATCCTTCTTAAATTTATAGCTTGAGATGCTAAATATCATTGCTTAATATTAGAGCTTGACATCAAAAATGAATATTTTTATTCCCTTTAAAATTCCAAGATCCCAGGGCACCTGGCTCAGCAGTTAAGTGTCCAACTCTTGATTTCTGTTCAGGTCAAGATCTAGGATTGGTGAGATTGCTACACTGGGCTCTGAGCTGACAGCATGGAGTCTACCTGGGATTGTCTGTCTCCCTCTCTCTCTGCCCCTCTCCCATTCTTTCTCTCTCTCAAAATAAATAAATAAACATGTTTTCAAAGTAACAAATGTACATAAAAGGCCAAAAGCTCAAGATAATTTGACTCATATTCTAATTTTGTTGGGTGACCTACAGTTATTATTTCCGAGGGGAGGTTCTCAGATCGAAATGTGAGACACCTAAATCAGCAGGAAAAGTTGCAAAAAAGTACAAATACACCAAAAGTGCAGTTAGAAAGAGTTAATTATTCCATTTCATAGCTTCTCTTTTTTTTCATTCAGAGTCCCAAGTTCTTCTAGCCCAGAGAACACTGAATGAATTCACATTCCCCAAGGTTTGGGTCACATTTCTTACATTTTTATTTTAGGGCCAACAGGCAAATCCAACTTCCCTAGATTTAAACCATAACAGAAATGAGTAACTACCCTATTTCCAGCCAGCTGTGGCAATGATTTCTTGTTAGACCCCTTTCCACAGAAACTCTTCAAAAGATGCTTCATTATGATTGTTACTGTCAAGATGGAAGAGGCGATTGGCTTTTGTGGTGAAGCCATTTATATACAGGCATCATCAAAAGTAAAAGGAAGCTAAATTCTTTGTTGGTTAATTTACTTATGATCGAAATTTTGTATCTAAAGTGAAAGTACATATCCAGTACTGGTGTTCCTTTGAGTTACAGTTAAAAGTTGGAAATAGAGGGGTGCCTGGGTGGCTCAGCCAATTAAGCATCTGACTTTGGCTCAGGTCATGATCTCATGGTTCATGAGTTGGAGCCCTGCACACGGAGTCTGCTTTGGATTCTCTGTCTCCCTCTCTCTCTGACCCTCTCCCACTGTGCTCTCTCTCTCTCTCTCTCTTTCTTTCTCTAAATAAATAATAAATAAATAAATAAATAAATAAACTTTTTTTTTATTTTATTTAAATAAATAAATAAACTTTTTTTTTTTAATTGGAAATAGAGGCCTGTCCACAAGGATTCCACAAGTCCCTGAATTCCTTATAGACATGGTTAGTAATGGGCTGGGATAGATTAAAAGAGAGAGAGAGAGAGAGAGCTCACTTCCCATTAACTTTGAAGTCGGCAGTGATATATATCAAATTAGTGTTTCAAGTTCCAATGGATGTGTGAGTGTGCATGTGTGTGTGTGGGGAGGGGGGGGTAGAATTAGAAATATTTGAAGATACTGAAGTTGTTTAATGTATTTTTCTAAAAATTTTGTATTTTCTAGAAATACTGGTTCTTTAACTTTTCTTAAAGGTCATATTTTATTCCCCTGAGGGTTTGCTTAGCATTACTCTGAGATTGCTTCAAGGGTTGCATAGGACCCTGAATAATAAATAGTTCATACAGGGAATTATCAGTGATAACCACTTGGAGAAGACATCCTACAGTGTGCTGCTTTCTCTAAAAAGAAAAGACAATCCAGGGCACCTGGGTGTCTCAGCCCAGTCAGTTAAGCATCTCTGACTCTTGATTGTAGCTCAGGTTATGATCTCACGATTCATGAGTTGAAGCCTCACGTCAGGCTCTGTGCTGACAGTGTGGGGCCCGCTTGGGATTCTCTCTCTCTCCCTCTCTTTCTGCCCACCCCCCCACTGGTGTTTTCTTCCTATTTTAAAATAAATAAATACATACATAAATAAAAAAGAGAGATAACCCTATACTGTTTAATTTCCCAATTCATGTTAATAATCCTAGATTTTTTTCTGTCATAATAAGTCATTTATTATCCAACTTACATTTTCCCTCAGGTAAATGGCTCACATTCATTCCCTTACATTTCAGTTCTGTTTAATTCCCAATACTTTGTTTTTATATAAGTCACTTTGACCAGATTTAAGAGAGATTTCATCATATGCCTTATGAAAATTTGGATGTTGATGAAATGATACCTATGGTCCCTTCCCAGATCTAAAGTGCTTGAACTTCTGTGGGACAGACAAACCATAGTCCTAATCAGACATTATAACCTGCATTTTGTTTTCCTACTTCTCATGTTCTCTAAATCAGAGCTAATTGAACAAACTGTATCCTAGATTCATTACTCTCTTTTTCAATTCTGGGTATAATATCTTTCTTTTCTAACCTTCTAGACTGATTGTTGTTCTTAAAAGGGAGAATGTATGTGTACTTAGTGTCTATATAGATTTTGCCCCAGTCTAACTGCACAGAGCCCTGTAAAACTAATCTTTTCTTAAAGAAATACATGACTCTTTTCGTTAGATGCAATCTCTAGAACTTGCCATCATAAATTAGGCCACCTGCCTGCCTGACATCTTGTTGTAAAGGAACAGGGAGAGAAATATCTCCCTCTTGCTCTGCCAAGGTTTTTCCCTGGCCAAAAGCATACTCAGGAAGCCTCAGTGAAGCAGCAAAGGGAGGGGATGAATGCCTTGGCTTGGCTGTCTGCCCACCTTGCATAAATGCCAAGTTATTCAAAAGAGCAGTCCCTCTTCTGTAGCAGATTCATCTGCTAGAATCTGTGTACAGGAGAGATGTGGCTTTCCCCTCAGGCATTTCAGGAACTCAACTTTGATAAAGCCTTTGAGCCTGAATTTGAAAAAGCCACAATGTACCTGATTTAAAAAAAAAAAAAAAAAAAAAGGAAAACAACAAAGGTTTAAAGAGAATCCCAGCCCATTTCTCACCATAGCTGGGCTCTGAGAGATGTGATACACAGGATAATCACAATCGCTATACACTTTCCGCAAACATGAACCGTGACAATTCTGAGAGGTCTGCTTGGCTCAGCTAAAAGATCCTCACCCAAGGTTCTCATCTAGTGATTGGTGAATTATAAGGGCATTAGGATTATAGAGTCTCCCTATAAGTTTTTCTGATTATTTTTCGTAAGGACAAGTTACAGGACTCTGGAGTATTTTTAGGAGGCACTTTAACCCATTAAATAGTTGCTGAATAAACATGAAGTTCTCTCAACGCCAAGCAGCCTAAGACCAGGCTAAAATTAAAGCTAATTCAATGGTCTCATATCACTTTTCCACCCTAGTTACACTCGCCCTGCTCTTCTTTAAGGATCTGGAAAGCTTAGTCTGAGGATGACTTCCAGGGCTTCTGATCTACCCCCTTTATCTCTGGTGGATATAGGAATGTGGACAGAGACGGAAAATATTCATTTCATAGGCATCCATTGTGTTTTCTCTTCAAATACTAGCAGAATGAATCTTACTTCCTGCACTTTCATGTATAGTGTCCCTAAAAGTTTCTTACTTAAAAGAAATATATTTTCCCTATGAATAGAAAAAAATGAAAATTTTTAGTGTCAAATTAGATCCTTGAAAACGTAACAAGTAAATAGTCAGAATCAGAATCAAGACATCACTTTTATGTAGTGCCAGAAGTAAAGCTTCAAAGAAAAAGAGATTCAAAACTATATCCTCCATGATATAAATTAGTTTCATACTAAGGATGAGTAAAATCTAGACTTAAGATTTTGAACCCTAAATATCTATTTTCTCACTCCACCAACCAAATAACATTAAAATGAGGGTTTTATGGCCCTTTTCAAGGGCAAAGCTATATGCTTTTTAGTCTCACATGAGAGTGAAACTAACAGTGCTTCCCCATCAGGAGGTAAATATATTGATCAATTGATGGAGAAATAAGTGTGGGCAGGTTCAGTTAGAATTTTAATGTTAAAAATGCTATAAATGAGGTTCATAATAAAATGGAGGTGGCCACAGCGTGGACTGAAGAGGCAGAGGAGAGAACAGGTGAATTAGAAGATAAAATTATGGAAAAAGAGGAAGCTGAGAAAAAGAGAGATAAAAAATCCAGGAGTATGAGGGGAGAATTAGAGAACTAAGTGATGCAATCAAACAGAACAATATCCGTATCATAGGAATTCCAGAAGAAGAAGAGAGAGAAAGGGCTGAAGGTATATTTGAACAAATCATAGCTGAGAACTTCCCTGATCTGGAGAAGGAAACAGGCATTGAAATCCAAGAGGCACAGAGAACTCCCTTCAGATGTAACTTGAATTGATATTCTGCATGACATATCATAGTGAAACTGGCAAAATACAAGGATACAGAGAAAATTCTGAAAGCAGCTAGGGATAAATGGGCCTTAAAATACAAAGGTAGACACAAAAGGTTAGTAGCAGACCTATCTACTGAAACTTGGCAGGCCAGAAATGAATGGCAGGAAATCTTCAATGTGATGAACAGAAAAATTATGCAGCCGAGAATCCTTTATCCAGCAAGTCTGTCATTCAGAATAAGAGAGATAAAGGTTTTACCAACCAAACAAAACCTGAACGAATTCATCACCACTAAACCAGCCCTATAAAAGATCCTAAGGAGGACTCTGTGAGTGAAATATTGCAAGGACCACAAAGTACCAGAGACACCACTACAAGCATGAAACCTACAGATATCACAATGCCTCTAAACCCATATCTTTCAATAATAACACTGAATGTAAATGGACTAAATGCTCCAACCAAAAGACACAGGGTATCAGAATGGATTAAAAAAACAAGACCCATCTATTTGTTGTCTACAAGAGACTCATTTTAGACTTGAGGACACCTTCAGATTGAAAGTGAGGGGATGGAGAACTATCTATCACGCTACTGGAAGTCAAAAGAAAGCTGGAGTAGCCATACTTATATCAGACAAACTAGACTTTAAATTAAAGGCCGTAACAAGAGATGAAGAAGGGCATTATATAATTACAGGGTCTATCCATCAGGAAGAGCTAACAATTATAAATGTCTATGCACCGAATTTGGAGGCCCCCAAACATATAAAACAATCACAAACATAAGCAACCTTATTGATAAGAATGTGGTAATTGCAGGAGACTTTAGTACTCCACTTATAGCAATGGATACAACATCTAGACAGAGAATCAATAAATAAACAAGGGCCCTGGATGATACATTGGATCAGATGGACTTGACAGATATATTTAGAACTCTGCAACGCAAAGCAACAGAATATACTTTCTTCTCGAGTGCACATGGAACATTCTCTAAGATAGATCACATACTGGGTCACAAAACAGCCCTTCATAAGTATAAAAGAATTGAGATCATACCATGCACACTTTCAGACCACAATGCTATGAAACTTGAAGTCAACCACAGGAAAAAGTCTGGAAAACCTCCAAAAACATGGAGGTTAAATAACATCTTACTAAAGAATGAATGGGTCAACCAGGCAATTAGAGAAGAAATTAAAAAATACATGGAAACGAATGAAAATGAAAACACAACAATCCAAACGCTTTGGGATGCAGTGAAGGCAGTCCTGAGAGGAAAATACATTGCAATCTAGGCCTATCTCAAGAAACAAGAAAAATCCCAAATACAAAATCCAACAACACACTCAAAGGAAATACAAGCAGAACAGCAAAGACACCCTAAACCCCACCGAAGAAGAGAAATAATAAAGATCAGAGAAGAAATAAACAATATACAATCAAAAAAAAAAAAAAAGTAGAGCAGATCAATGAAACCAAGAGTTGGTTTTTGAAAAAATACACAAATTTGATAAACCTTTAGCCAGGCTTCTCAAAAAGGAAAGGGAGAGGACCCAAATAGATAAAATAATGAATGAAAATGGAATTATTACAACCAATACCTCAGAAATACAAGCAATTGTCAGGGAATACTATGAAAAATTATATGCCAACAAAATGGACAACCTGGAAGAAAGGGACAAATTCCTAAGCACCCACACACTTCCAAAACTCAAATAGGAAGAAATAGAAAAGTTGAACACACCCATAACCAGAGAAGAAATTGAATCAGTTATCAAAAATCTCCCAACAAATAACAGTCCAGGACCAGATGGCTTCCCGGGGGAATTCTACCAGACATTTAAAGCAGAGATAATACCTATCCTTCTTAAGCTGTTCCAAAAAATAGAAAGGGAAGGAAAACTTCCAGACTCATTCTATGAAGCCAGCATTACTTTGACTCCCAAACCAGACAGAGACCCAGCAAAAAAAGAGAAATACAGGCCAATATCCCTGATGAATATGGATGCAAAAATTCTCAACAAGATATTAGCAAATCGAATTCCACAGCATATGAAAAGAATTATTCACCATGATCAAGTGGGATTCATTCCTGGGCTGCAGGGCTGGCTCAATATTCGCAAATCAATCAACGTGATACATCACATTAATAAAAGAAAAGATAAGAACCATACGATCCTGTCAATCAATGCAGAAAAAGCATTTGACAAAATTCAGCATTCTTTCTAAATAAAAACCCTCGAGAAAGTCGGGATAGAAGGAACATACTTAAACATCATAAAAGCCATTTATGAAAAGCCCACAGTTAATATCATCCTCAATGGGAGAAAACTGAGAGCTTTCCCCTTGAGATCAGGAACATGACAGGGATGTTCACTCTCACCACTGTTTAACATAGTGTTGGAAGTGCTCTCACCGCTGTTGTTTAACATAGTGTTGGAAGTGCTAGCATCAGCAATCAGACAACAAAAGGAAATCAAAGGCATCAAAATTGGCAAAGATGAGTCAAGCTTTCATTTTTTGTAGATGACATGATATTATACATGGAAAACCCGACAGACTCCACCAAAGTCTGCTAGAACTGATACATGAATTCAGCAAAGTCGCGACAGAAAATTAATGTACAGAAATCAGTTGCATTCTTATCCACTAATAATGAAGCAACAGAAAAACAAATAAAGAAACTGATCCCATTCACAATTGCACCAAGAATCATAAAATACCTAGGAATAAACCTAACCAAAGATAGAAAAGATCTCTATGCTGAAAACTATAGAAAGCTTATGAAGGAAATTGAAGAAGATACAGAGAAATGGAAAAACATTCCGTGCTCATGGACTGAAATAAATACTGTTAAAATGTGTCAATACTACCCAAAGCTATCTACACATTCAAGGCAATCCCAATCAAAATTGCACCAGCATTTTTCTCGAAGCTAGAACAAGCAATCCTAAAATTTGTATGGAACCACAAAAGACCCCGAATAGCCAAAGTAGTATTCAACAAGAAAACCAAAGCAGAAGGCATCACAATCCCAGACTTTAGCCTCTTACTGCAAAGCTGTAATCATCAAGACAGCATGGTATTGGCACAAAAACAGACACATAGACCAATGGAATAGAGTAGAGACCCCAGAATTGGACCCACAAAAGTATGGCCAACTAATCTTTGACAAAGCAGGAAAGAAGAGCCAATGGAAAAAAGACAGTCTCTTTAACAAATGGTGCTGGGAGAACTGGACACAACATGCAGAAGAATGAAACTAGACCACTTTCTTACACCATTCACAGAAATAAGCTCAAAATGGATGAAGGACCTGAATGAGAGACAGGAAATCGTCAAAACTCTAGAGGAGAAAGCAGGAAAAAAACCTCTCTGACCTCAGCCACAGCAATTTCTTACTTGACACATCCCCAAAGGCAAGGGAATTAAAAGCAAAAATGAACTATTGGGACCTCATAAAGATAAAAAGCTTCTGCACTGCAAAGGAAACCATCAACAAAACTAAAAGGCAACTGACAGAATGGGAAAAGATATTTGCAAATGACATACCGGACAGAGGGCTAGTATCCAAAATCTATAAAGAGCTCCCCAAACTCCACACCCAAAAAACAAATAATCCAGTGAAGAAATGGACAGAAAACATGAATAGACACTTCTCTAAAGAAGACATCCAGATGGCCAACAGGCACATGAAAAGATGCTCAACTTTGCTCCTCATCAGGGAAATACAAATCAAAAACCACACTCAGATACTACCTCACGCCAGTCAGAGTGGCTAAAATGAACAAATCAGGAAACTATAGATGCTGGGGAGGATGTGGAGAAACAGGAACCCTCTTGCACTGTTGGTGGGAATGCAAATTGGTGCAGCCGCTCTGGAAAACAGTGTGGAGGTTCCTCAAAAAATTAAAAATAGATCTACCCTATGACCCAGTAATAGCACTGCTAGGAATTTACCCAAGGGATACAGGAATGCTGATGCATAGGGGCACTTGTACCCCAATGTTTACAGCAGCACTTTCAAAAACAGCTAAATTATGGAAAGAGCCTAAATGTCCATCAACTGACGAATGGATACAGAAGATGTGGTTTATATACACAATGGAATACTACGTGGCAATGAGAAAGAATGAAATCTGGCCATTTGTAGCAACGTGGATGGAACTGGAGAGTGTTATGCCAAGTGAAATAAGTCAGGCAGAGAAAGACAGATACCATATGTTTTCACTCATATGTGGATCCTGAGAAACTCAACAGAAGACCTGGGGGGAGGAGAAGGGGGGGGAAAGTTATAGAGAGGGAAGGAGACAAACCATAAGAGACTCTTAAATACTGAGAATAAACTGAGGGTTCATGGGGAGGAGAGGAGGGAAAGTGGGTGATGGGCATTGAGGAGGGCACCTGTTGGGATGAGCACTGGGTGTTGTATGGAAACCAATCAGACAATAAATTTCATATAAAAAAAAAGGATTTGTAATGTTAAGTCTAAAATCAGTCATTCAAAATACAAGTAAATTCATGTAGATAGGCAAAGCAACCCTCATCTCCAATTTATACAGAATCAAGTACAAACTTGGATGAATCATATTTCTCATACTATAGGTAGGTATTTCTCCATTACATACTTCTATTTACAATGACTGAGGAGTAAGCAAGTGCAGTGAGGTCTCACAACAGGATGTATCAAGAGCAGAGGCTGCATGATTCAGGGCTGTATTGAAAGGAGAGACAAAAATATAGAGCATATGAAACTTATCCCCCCCCCCTCAGCAAATCCTCATAACTAGCAAGGTTGGACTTAACACTGTTTTGTTATTGAACTTAAAATAGCTTAAGGTGGGGTAGGATACAGATTGTATTGCCAAAAAGAAAATCTTTGTAGCTCTCTTATGCTTCTGGTGGGAAAAGAACTTAGTTTGAGCTTTCTGGAAAGAAATTTCGCATTATGCATCAGAGGCCTTAAAATATTCATACCCTTTGACACAGTAATTTTGTTTTTAGGAAAATACCCAAATAGAATAATCAGAAAAGTAGGCAAAGATTTGTGCCCAAAGATATCAGTTAAAACATTATTTATAATGGGGAAAAGATTAAAAAAAAACAAATATACCCCCAAATTGTGGATTGGTTAAATGAAAGGTCAGCAAACATTTTCTATAAAAGCCCACATAGGAAATATTTTAAGCTTTGCAGACCATGCTGTCTCTGTCACAATTACCACTCTGCATCGTTGATGTGAAAACAGCACAGACAATAGTAAGTAAGTGAGTGTGGCTGGGTTCTAATAAAACTTTACTAATGGACACTGAAATTTGAATTCATGTAATTTTCAAATAGCATTAAATATTATTGTTTTGATTATCTTAAATATTTAAAAATATAAAACCATCCTTAGCTCATGGGTTTTACAAAAACAGGTAACGGGCCAGATTTTCCAACTGATTGATTAAATTATAGTATCCTCATTAAAATTATATGTTCATGTTTACTATCAGCCAAAATTATACAATTTGGTAGGGAGGTGGAGAGGGTGGAAAAAGGAGACAAAGGAGAAACTGGAAGATAATATGCTAAAAGATTTATTGTAGCTATTTCTAGATTGAGAGATTATGGGTGATATGTATAATTTTTCTTTCATTCTTTATTTTGTATTTTTTTGGATTTCCCACAATAAGCATATGTAATTCCATGATTAAAATGATATTTTAAGAACAACTTTTTTGGCTAAAAGGATTCATTTCTTTCTCATTCTTTAAACATTACTCAGAAACTTTGGACTTTCTGAAATTCTTGACAAAGCTTGCACTCTTTTTCAGCAATAACATTTAAACAACACCGTTTGTGTAAATAGAAGCTCTCAATTCATTTATTTTTAAGGGCATATCATTTTTTCAATTATATTAAATTTTTAAATTATTTTAAATTATACTAGATCTTAGCCTCAAAGTCAGGGTGTCTCCCTTACTTTTTCATTCCCTTCCCAGCCCTGCACACCCTTCAGCTCTCCCCAGCTACTCAGCAAGTACATGCTGTCCCAGCTCCCCGTCCTGGCATTAAAAATCCTCCAACTACTTCCCTCTGTCTGCATCTCCAATATACTTTCTCTAACCTCCGAGGCTTGCCATTCAAAGTCCACCAGCACACACCCCATTCCCTCATCTCTTGCTCACCTGCTATTGGCTCCTGGTCAGTTAACAAGCAGCCTGTCACCTGCTGTGTCAGTGCTGTGGTGTACATACTAGATAAGGACTCATTCTGTAGGACCTCCAGAAATATCTTTATATTTATTTTAAAAGGGGGGTTGGAATCTTAATATCTTAACTCAATTAAATAATTAGCTGACGGACAAATTTCAGGCATCTGAGCCAGCATTTCCCAAATGTATTTCACAAACACTTGTCTTAGGAGATATTGCAGGGGGGGAAATAAGATCTGTGTTCAGATCATTTTGAGAGATGCTGCTTACAGTATTCCATGTTTGAGACTCATGATTCATAATATATATTCATAAATATAAAGGCTTTTAAAGGCTTTGCAAAGTCCAAAAGTAAAGGTAACCCATTTAACTTGTGCAATTCATTGTACCCCAAATTTATTTGTGACTTCCCTCTGTATTGCCCCCTCCCTGCCTCTGTACTTTGTTTTAATAGAAACACATAAATATCAAAAACATCCAGCAGAAGCAGTGTTCCCAAGGTACACTCTTGGAGATACCCTGACCTGGCTAATAGAAGAGCTGATTGGGAAAGAGGAGGTGGGGAAACTAATATGCTTAGCATCCCTCAAATCATTCTGCATTGGATGGTGATGGTCTCAGACTCTAAATCTGACCCATTCTGGCCCAGGTTCCACCATATTGTCCTGGCTGCTCTAGCACTGCTGCCATTTGCATTTCTACTTAGACTACTGAGTGCCTTCAACTCCCTCCTTCTCCACTTGCTGCTTCTCTTTCTATCAATCTCTCTGATTCCTCGCCACATGTGCTATCACTCTAGTGCATTCCCATCATTACTGAGTGCTCACTCACCAACTGTGTATTTAAATTTAAATTAAAAGCACCATAGCTTTCCTTGGCTTCTGCCAAAAATTAGCATATGTTTTCAGTATCCATGAGACATACACAGCTGACATTTTTAGAAAATTACATTCCATTTGCAAAAACATATGTATCCAACTGTGATGAGATTAGATGTTCCCACATTTATTTTTCTAAGAATTGAGCACATCCAATATACGGTCTTCTCTGAATGCATCTCATTGTTTCTCTTTTGGCAATATCTTTCAAATGTCCAATCACCAGGGAGTTCTGCATTAACCTTTAATTCAATTAATAGCTTCTTAGAAAAACATCTACTTTTTCCAAAAGCAAATTTCTACAGCCAGTCTACAAAGGATACAGAATAAAATATTGCTTCAGGTTACAACAGCCTTCATGAAACCTATTATTTTAGATTGTAAATACGTGCCCCATATAACTAGAGCTTAATATATGGCCAGTTCAGTATTTATTGCTTTCCAGGCTACATTATGGTATTCTGGATTTTTTCTGGAAATTTTCAGATAAGTCTCTTTATCAAGGGGGAAAAGCATGACATTCTTTCTCACGTTAACATTTGGATTCTAACCCAGCAGGAGTGACCCACTGCCACTCCACCATGCACATACACAGCATGTTTCAAATTCAACAACAGGGAAAAGGCAGAAAGTTTTAACCAAATAATGAGTCTGGTTTCACAGGAGAATATTATTCAGGAACCTAGGCTCAAGCTGAATTATTTTTTATCCTCCTTCAAAAAATGACTCAAAACCTGATGGAGTGATTCTTCTATAACCATGGATTTAACCCAAAAGAAAGTTGTGAGGTACTGTTAAACATTACAGGCAATGTTTAACTTGAGTGAAGATTCTTTAGAAAGTGGAAATGGAAGATAACTTTCTTCCCAAAGAAGACTGTTTTTGGAGTACAATTTTGCCTTAAATAATAAAAGCAAATTTTCACTGTCTAAATGAACTCCTTTGTCTTTTGGTTTTCTTGCCTTATTTTATAGCAAATAAGGAGTTAACCATAATTCCACTACAGGGAGCACCTCTCTTGAAAGATGGGATGCTGCCTGATTCATGAATCATTTCATAAAGCCAATTAGATCTTTAAAAAAAATATAATTCCACTAAAAATCCAAAGATCTTCCAATGGTCTTCAAAGTTATAACCTCTCAGACCTCTTCTCCCACACTTTCCCTCTCACTTAATTTGCTTTGGTCATAATGTCACCCACTTGCATAAACCTGAAAGGAAGTGCCTCCTTCAATTTTGTACCACAGGCATCTCTCTTGCTTCACCCTAGGCATGGCTCTAATCCAGAAGCTAACACTGCAGTCGGGAAGATTAATCATTGTATTAGTCAGGTTAAACTAAGTTATGCTGCAATAACAAACCAGTCCCAAATTCTGGTGGCATTATTCAACAAAGAATTATTTCTTATTCTCACCACAGGGAGGCCAGCAGGACCCTCTGCTTTACCTAGGGAATTACTCAAGAAACTAGTGATAGCAGCTTTATCATGTTGTATCCCATCTCTCTGGAACATGTGGTCTCTGGTCACTATCGTGGAGGAAGAATGTAGACTTTACCCTGCCTCAGCCCAGGAGTGACTCATGTCATTTCCTTCACATTTCATTATCCAGAACTGCAAAAGGATTGGGAAAGATAAGGATGAAAGTAGAATATTTGATAAACCTTACTGTCTCTGCTAGACACACATATATAAATAACTACAAATGAATACAACAGATATGAATTTTAGTTATTAATGTATCTGGTTACTCAAACCTAGGCTCTTTCTTAACCCCAGGCTTTGAAACATAAGGCTCCTTCTGCCTGGCATATTCACCACAAATGTACCCCACTGCCAAATCCTACATTTGGCTGCTCAACCTTCAGGTCTTGGCTTAAACAGCATTTCTTCCAAGAATCCTTAAATAACCTTCCTTCTTTCAACCTAGACCCTCTACTGTGTTCTCATTTGCTTTTGTCACAATAATAATAGCTAGCATTTATTTTCTACTCTCCACCAGGGACTGTTCTGAGCACTTTCCATTTAATCCTCCCAATAAGCCAATGAGGTGGTATTGCAGCCCAAGCTCCCTAGAAAACAGAGCCTAAGATGAAAATGTATATGCTAGTCTTCTATTCAGTGGGCAATTCCAGAAGCACTGGAGCCTAAGAAGAGGCCAAAGGGGCAGGAAGGACAGGGAAGACATATAAGGAACTGGCATACAGAGATGGCCATGGTTTTGTGACATGCTAGGTGCTCACAGGAAATCAAGAGATGCTGAGAGAGGCAGAAAAGTACTATTCTCTGAAAAGTTCATCCCAGTCTCCAATTAGACTGGAAGTAGTGTTTCCGTAGACACTAGACCTAGTAGCTGCAGCCTGGCTTCCTGCCCAAGAGAAGAAGACAAGCGGTTACAAGGACTGCTCCAGCTAGAAAACAAGGTGAAAATGTGGGTCTGGGGTAGTAGACAAACCCATGCCAAAAACATTTGGTTCAGGTAGTTGTGATTTATTTCAGCTTTCAGCTAAAGCAATTAATGCACAGAAACATAACAATTAAACAAGATTACACAGCTAGAAACTAACCAGGATACAAACCAGGAAATGTGGCCCCAGAACATGTGGTCTCAACCACTACACTGCTACAAGAATGCAAACTCCACGAAAGCAAGAAATGCTTTCTCCCCAGAACCCATCACAAATATAGTCTGACACATAGTAAACATAGTAAATATTTACTGAGTGAATGAATACGTTTAGGCTTAAATAAGTGGTATTTCAGGAAAAGTTAAAGAGATCAGTAGGAAAGAGAGACTATATTTTATTGGGGTGCTGTGGAAGGTTCCATGGCAGAAGTGACATCTGTGCTAGATTTTTTAAAGATCTAGAAAAAAGTTTGACCCAGTAGCACAAAAGCCATATTTGGCTTCCATACTGAAATGGAAGGTTGAAATAAGGGAGTGGTAGGAAATAAGGCTTAAAAAGTACATTGGTATTGAATTGTGGAAGCCTCACCATATTCAATCACAATATGCTTAAGTCAGAGAGAAATTCAAAACTGTACATTCCAAAAGTCATTTCCACTTGTAACAATGCCCACAGCCAAGGAAGTCAAAAGTGTGCCCCATAATATCTCCAAATCATGGTTCATTTAAGCCATGTCTTAGTCTGTACTCCAGGAACCCACCATTGTTCACTCTGTTCTAGGCAAAGTTTCCATTTTGTTGTTACCCACATCTCTATGGCTAAAGATGAAGCTGTGTTCTTGTTTTCTATCAGGAGAAATGGAAAACAGCTGTTTAACATTCTCTTTATAATACGCTTCATACAGTTTAGGCAGTTATTTAAACATTTTCCTGATATTTGAGCATTCACTCAGCATAGAGCATAAGAGATACTATAAGAAATATTAGAAGAAAGGGGTGCCTGGATGCAAAACCAAGAAAAGTGACCCCAGAACATGTGGTCTCAACTACTACACTGCTACAAGAAGGCAAACTCCATGAAAGCAAGAAATGCTTTATCCCCGACTCTCGATTTCAGTTAAGCATCCGACTCTTCGGCTCAGGTCATGATCTCACAGTTGGTGAGGTTGAGCGCCACATCAGGCTCTGAGCTGACAAGCACAGAGCCTGCTTGGGATTCTCTCTCCTTCTCTCTCTGCTCCTTCCCCACTTTTCTCTATCTCCCTCTCAAATAAATAAATAAATAAATATTTTTTAAAAAGGAAATCTTAGCAGAAAGAACAAATGATAACATTTGCTTTAGAAAGAGAAACGCGCACACACACACACACACACACACACACAAACTTCTTAAAAAATCTATAAAGAATGAAATTATATTCCCTTATGGGAAACTCTTTAGTTTATAATGTTTTCCTTGTGACACATAAAGCATTGTCTTTGTGATAAATGAAGTCTCTCTGGAACTGATTATAACACACATGGGAAGCAAATTGCTGAAATAAATTTTTATTTAGCAGCATGAACATTCCAAATAAATTCACAAGAGTTTCATAATGCTTCCATTTGCATTTGCATTTCCATTTGGTTAATGGCTTCATGCATCAGTAGGAGCAACATAAATAGAATAATCCACAAGTCACCCTTCTGCCACTGACTCCAAATCCCTCCACTTGCCTTCAACTTAAATATCTTGTGTACCTTGGAAGCCATCTCCTGATTTTCCTTCTACTTCTATGGCTGCTTTTTCTCAGTCTCCTTGGAATGCTTATTACTATCCCCCGACCATTAAGTGTCAGAATTCCTCAAGGACCAATCTTAGACACTTTCTTCTTTTTCATCCTATCCCGGTTCCCTAGAAGATTTTCTTCATAAGACTTGCAAAGTTATATCTGCCTCAAGACTTGGCTGCTAATGTACAGCTGAACCTTGAATGAGGTGGGGTTCAGGATGCCAACCCCCACACACTTAAAAATCTGTAACTTTTAGCTCCCCCAAAACTTCTTGTTGGCCAGAAGCTTACCAATAATACAAATAGCCAATTAGATTATAGTGTGTATATTATATGTATTATATACTATATTCTTATGGTAAAGTAAGCTAGAGGAAAGAAAATGTTAAGAACATCATAAGGAAGAGAAAATACATTTAGAGTACTTTACTGTATTTATTGAAAAATATAAGTAAAAAATATACTAGAAAAATATAAGTGGACTCACACAGTTCAAATCCATGTTGTTCAAAGGTCCCCTGTACATGTAACTAATTGCCCATGTGACATTGACATCTGAATGCCCACCTAGCACCTAGAACTCAACTTATCAAAAACTGAATTTGTAATACATGAACTCTCAACCTGATCCTACTCTAATGCTTTCCTTTCTCATCCCCTTCTCCTTTAATCCTATGTCTACTCAAATATAATCTAATCACCAAGTCCTACAAATATTATCTCTTCAATATTTCTAATCTATCCACTTTTATCCTTCACTGTCACCATTTGCCTAGCACAAGACACTGATGGAGGATGTTGAATGGGACTTTCTTGCTGCCCAGGAGCCATCAGTAGTTCTTGATGAGGTTTTTTTTCCCTTCTTTACACATAGAGAAGGAAAGGTACCTCTTGCAATCCAGTGAGGGACAAACTAGAAAAGAATCACTCAGAGAACTGAGATGCTTACACAAGGGGAGACTGGCATCTCAGTCCATGCCAGATATCTGCTTACACAGAGGTCTTGTGGATTTGCCCATTGTGCTTATTTGAGCAAGAGGAGAGGACAGTTGGAGTGAGATGCCAAGGCTGAGACAGGGCTGGCACTGAAGCAGTCCACAGGCAACTTGGAAAAATCAGCAATGTGTGGGTTTGCCATGGGTCAAGTGGATGTCCCACAACTCTTGATGGGGATCCCAGACAAAAGAGGCTCTGGAGGGGACTGCCAGGGCAGATGCTAAGTGGGGAGTTGGAAGAGGTAATAGAATGCATGCAAGTTCTTCATGAAGAGCCAGAATTTGAATGCTTTTTGCATATGCGTCACTAAAGGTTAGTCAGTGTTAGTCCAAAAGAGAAAAAGAAAAAAAAAAAAAACAAAACAGGAACTAACAGCTCAAGGACTGTAACAGAGCCAACCAAGAAAGAGACACTGTCCTTTTCCGTTCTCTCCTCCCTACTCCACCTACCAGAACAGCCTGATCCAAGAACAAACAATTGTACTCCCCACCCCCAGTGCAAAGTGGGTCTAAACTCTACTTCAAAAACACTTGTTACATAAACTAATGTGGGAGGTATCAGAATTCCAAATCCCTGTACTTAAAGAAGACTCTATATCTCATAGTTCCCATATGTGACAGATCGTGTCATCTTAATTCAGTGAACAGGGGGCCTGCTTCCATCTATGTCATTTAATTAGACCTCTTTATGTGCTTCTGCCGGGTGCACAGGGTTGCTTTTTATATTTTCACTCTACTTGCTGATGACATTTTAGGAAAAAACCCTCTCGTAGACAGTTTGAAAACATTAAATAAAATTCTGTATGCTAGTTGGAGTCTTATAAGTGTAAAGTTTTTGAGGTATAAAAATTAAATTCCATCTACCAATGAGAAGAAAAAGTAAGCAAATACACACCAACTAAACTTTCCTGAAAGACGAAAGCCTTATGAATTCTTTTTTAGCAGTTACTAAGGCCTGTCTCCAAGTGCTTTTAATAAAGCAATTTTACTCTGAATAACCAACCACTTTTATAGGCCTGTTATCTAACAAAAATTGCCAACACAATTATGATTTATAGCTTCATTAATGCCGATGACAAAGGACAGTGAATTTAGTCAATGCTATCTTAGGTCATGGTTATTCTTGCCATCAAAAATCAAACTGACAGTAATATTTCCAACTCTGTAGAGAGAAATTAGCTTCATAACTAACATAAACATAAACAACTAATATAAAATTAGAAAATGTACCCTTTTTAGAAAGTACTGAACATTCTAGACCAGGAGTCAGAAAAATGCAGTGCATGGACCAAATCCAGGCTACTGCCTGTGTTTGTGAATAAAATTTTATCAAGGACAACCCCAGTGATTTGTTTACATATTGTCAACAGGGGCTTTCACACAAAAACAGCACAGTTGAGTAGTTGTGACAGAGACTGTATGGCATACAAAGGCTAAAATATTTACTACCTGCCATCTTACAGAAAACTTGCTAACTCCTGTTCTCACTGCAATGCATTATCTCTAGTTATGCTAGAATGGCTGCTCTCCTTTGAAAGAAAAGTAACTGAGTACCTAAATCTTTTCTGGTAGGATTCATTTAGATATAGATAGATAGATAGATAGATAAAAGATAGAATGATAGAATGATAGATAGATAGATAGATAGATAATAGATATAATGATAGAATGATAGAATGATAGATAGATAGATAATAGATAGAATGATAGAATGATAGATAGATAGATAGATAGATAGATAATAAATGATAGATAGATGAATAAGGAAGTTTCTACTTATATATGATATTTTCATTAATAGCATCTAAAGGAAATGGGGGGGAAGGACATTTAAAGTGCTTTACTAATCTCATTTTAAGAATCATTTTTATTCTTTAGATAATGTGTTTGACAAAGATTATCTACCTCAAACTGTGTTCAAGAAAAGAAAACAATTTTACCATTCTTGTCCTTTGTTCAGTTAACTATTAACAGAATGTATCGACTCAGTTGCATCAATATATTTTCTACAGCATACGACTCAGGCTGAATGTACATAATTAACTTTAAAATCCGGTTAATTTAAGCTTGACTTTAATGTAAGGAACAGATAATAAACACCTTCTTCAATTTCCCTTCCAAATAAAGATCTAAATTACTAATCATGAGTCTCAATACAGCACACATTCACACACACACACACACACACACACACACACACACACAAATTATCTCTCATATCACCTAAAATAAAAAGGGGTTATAAGAGCTGTACATTGACATTCAATATAATAACATTAGTAGCTATGTCATTGAAAGCTAACAATGTGCCAGTGCCCCAGAGACTAACTCTTCAGCAAATCTGCTTCCTCCTCTTCTAGGGACACAGCTGGAGGTCCCACTAATGGATTGTTCCTGGTCCACAGAAGTCTCTGGTGCATGGTCCTCCATACTCTCTCTTCTCATTGATTCAAAGGAGATGATCCCAGGAACCTGAAAAACAACTGTTAAAGAGGGGAGAGCTCCAAGATGGAAGAAACCTCATTCTCCAACCACAGTTTGGAGGAGAGCCTGCTGTCAATCAAGATTCCCCGTTTTGTACATTCTGTGAGTGAGAAATTATCCTCTGTAATTCTTGCTCCATGATACCTTTGCTGACTTGTTTGTTACCACAGGTAGCATAGCTCCAATAGGTATTCTCATTTAATCAAAAGATATTTTTGTTATTACTTCTATGTATTTATAATGTCTACCATACACACTAGTAATTTTTATTAATATTACCACGCTAATGTGTAGCAGATTCTTAAAATGTCCTAAAACTCCTTGATCTTAGAAACCCACATACCATTTTCATCACATTTTGCATAAGTCATTTCAGATATTAAATATCTCTGTTAAAACCAGAAAATACTCAATAAACTACAGATAAGCATGTGAACTATAACAATGCCAATATTGGTTTGTGAATTCAGAAGAGATAGGAAGTGGCTAATAAGGCAAGACTTATATTTACACTCCTGACAAATAAATGATATTTGTGCTAATTATACAAAGGCAACAGAGATCTGACTCAAATTATCATTGGTTAATTTCCATAAGGTTTTTTTTTAATACTGGCCAAAATTAAAGAGCTCTGAGCATCTTTTATTTGTTGGAGCATGAAATAATATGTTCAAAGTGGCAAATTATGTCCTTTAAACCTGGATTTATTTCAAAACAATTCTGGACACTTTGTGCTATTTACATTGCAATTTTCTTTTTGTATATTTTCTATTTGGCAAGCACAGAATTAAACAAGCACCAGAACCTTTCATCTTCCTTTCCCCATAAGAATTCCTACCACCACTCTCCTCTCCCTTGAGCATTAGATCCGTCTTATTCAGCTTATGTGAGTAGGCTAAAATAACCGTGGGATGTTTGAAAAACTGTAAAATAACTGCCTGGGGGTTACACTTAATGATCTCAAAAAGCATTCCAGCTGACACAACCCTACGTAAAAGCCAAAAGGGAGCAGGAGGTATGACAGTAGGGGGTTGGAGATGGAAAGGAAAAGAAGCCTTTTTTTTTTATAAGAATGTCATTTTTGTCCTCTCGTGCTCTCATTATGTGTTGCCTACCCAGGAGTCTATAAACGCTGCACCGCCAACATTCCCTACAATGAGCCAAACTCCTAATAATAGCCTGAGAGGCTTCCCTCTCCCCATTCCCTTTTTCCCCTCCTCCAGATATGCAGGATATAAACTACACATTCGTGTATGTATACAGCATGGTGCATTTTACAAAGCCTGTTCAAATCTGTTTTCGCTAATCTCTAGGACAATAAGGTCCCATTCCTTGTGGCTGAAGAGGTGCATGGTCATAATCCAAATGAAAAAACTGAGGCTCAGGAATGGCAGCAGCTTCCCCACATCACACCAATGCCTCTTGAAGAATGGCCACTGTGCTAGGACCCTCCACAGACCTCCTTAAACACCTTCCTAAACACCTGAAGACTTCCACCTCCATGAACACCCTCTCTCCTGAAATAGTAATAAAAAACTCTAATCTCCTAGTCTTTACATAAACTATGCTCATGCACGAGAATGAAGTTGCGTAGCCCGAGCTAGGAATCAGTGGCCGCGGAAGGAGGCTGCCATGGACTGGGGACTTGTGTGTAGCAGAGCTGGCTGCCACGTCTTTGCTTGGGCCCCTGCAGTTCCTGGAATCTCTGATAGCAATAGCAGGGGCCGGGAGTGCCTGTCTCCTGGCAGCCAAGCAAGAGCCACTCCTCTCTGAGGCAGCCCTCCTGAGAACCATCCTGTTCCTATTGCCAGATTTGATAACTCCAGGGTCGTGCAGGAAAAATACTGGAAATACTTAAGGGTGATTCACAAACCTCAGGTGCAAAATAAAAGCTGTGTTCATTTAATTGCTTTACAATATCAAAGGAGGTTCTTTTATGAGTGTTAGGTTATGCCTGTGAACAATACTGTCCGTGAGCAAGAGATGAACCAGAAAAAGGTGTTAGTAAGAGCATGGAAGTGCCTTCTGTCCACCAAGGTCAGATAGTTTTATATTTTGGCTGTATGAATCAGATGAGAATTTCTCCTCTGCCTCTAAGACCACCAACCTCCTCCAGTAATTAAATTAGTGTTTAATAGCAATGAAAGGAAACTAAGCCTGATAAATCATTCAATCCCTCAGATGTTCATTTGAACACACCTTCTCCTCCCTCCACTTACCTCCTTTGTCCTACATGAATACAAACACACACAGATAATGTGGGTACCACCTTCCATTACATCCATTACCTTCCAAATAATCTATTTTACTTAACTACTATCCATGAGTTACCATCCATGCATGTCTTTCATTTGCTTAATTACTTTTTCATTGATTCAGTGAATACTTATCCAGTGTCTAGTATGGGCCAGGTCCTTGGCTAGGTCAGCTAATCTCAATTCCACATACCTTTCCTGTGGGGCTCATTTACAAATTTTCTTATTAATATCATTCACTCAACAGGTATTGACTAAGCCCCAAACCATCAAGAGGTAAGTTTGAATAGGTGGCACAGAACCAGGCTATTATTGCTTTATTCTACTTCCCTCCAAGTGTCTCAACTCTTCTCCAAATTCCTGCTATTATTGTGGATTCTTTTGCACAATTGGACACAGCTCGGTGTAGCTGTCCCTCATGGAGCCTCCAGTCTCCAAGGCACTGAACCAGTCACTGGAGTGAAAAAACGAACAAGACACTATCCCTGCTCTTCAAAGCCTCCCCAGTCCAGCAGGTGACTATACTATGCTGTGCGGAGGGCAGTCAGAGAAGCGCAATCAAAGGCTGCAGGCAGGAAAGAAAGCAGGCTAGAAACATGTGTAGCTTGTACATTCTGTGACCAGGCCAGGAACTTAATACACATGACCTTGCATATGAACGATTTTACGATCACCATTCTATGTGTGAGGAAACCGAGGCTCAGAAGGGTGAAATAACTTACCTAAGTCTGTCTGACCCACAGGGCAAGAATGTTCATTCCTTTACACCAGACTTTCCCACAGTCGTCATAGCTCAACAGCCCTGCCTTCCGTATTCCCTGCAGCTTCTATATCCCAGATGCTCCCAGATGGGGAGGCTTCAGACACAGGACCACAATCTGTCAGAAAGAAAGAAAATGGGAGCTTTTATATGTCTTTGAAGAGAGTGACCTTTTAAAGGATAGTCACAGTATCAAATAACAATGACAAAGTTACAGTTTACAAAGTCATTTATCATTTAATGCACACATGGTAAATGCTATGGGAGTATACTAAAAAAGATTTTTTTTAAAAAATAGTGTGATATGGAAAAAAGAAAGAAACTTCACCCCCAACCACCACTAACATTATCACCATCGACCTAAACAAGCACTTGCTATGTGAGCTCTAGACTTCAAGAATACTTTCAGAATTTTACAAAAGTAAAATGTCCAGCTCTGCTGATACTCTTCCTCATCATGGGCCAAGAGAATGCTTTACCAGTGCTCTGTTAACTTATCTGTCTCCTTCTTTATCCCTGTTAACTTCCTGCTGCTAATTTGGAGTGGCACTTCCAAGGCCTATGAGGTGAGTGTGCTTGCCTCCAGATCTCAAACAGAAAAATTAAGAAATAAAAGAAGTACCCACTCCTTGTATCAATTGATCATGAAATATGTGGGAGGCTGAGAACAGGTGTGAATCAGATGGCACCTAGACTTGGCAGATAAAGCCTATAATTAAATAACTCCAATACTCCAAGAAAAGGTCAAGTGTCATAAGTGGGTATGGGGAAAAAAATAATCTGGGAGTTCAAAAAGGAGAACTATTGAATTCTAGAAACTCTTAGAAAATCTTTAAAATGGAATAATTTCACTGTTGTTTTGGAAGATGACGTGAGTGGGTTTTTAGAATTGCTGTTTTCTAAGTGGTAAGTTTCCATTCTAAGTATTTTTGGAGGAATTCTAAAAGCCCTGGTGCCTTCAAATTATAGTTCCAGGAATGCCAAATAAGCAACTGTTGATTGGGGTCACACACAAAAAGTCTGTGTTCCCAGATTACAGAAGCGCTTCAGAAAGACTTAGTATTGGTTGCCATCAAAATTGTATTACAATTATAGGTAGCAATGAAGATTTTCATGGAACCCTGAAAGAAAGAAGAAAAAAAAATTGGAAAATTTTAAGCTGGAGAGAGAGACATTAGCTCCTATTGGGAGTTGGTGGTAAGTTTCATTTTAAAATAAGATTTTATTGTCTCTTAAACACATGGTCTTTCTATAATAAGAGAAAATAAGTTTAGAACAAATGTTCCCAGAGAAAAAAAAAGAAAATCACAAACAAAGGTACAAAGAATAGAGCCATTTTTCTATTGTTCTATTATTATGAAACATGAGAAGACCCCTGGATGCCAGATACCTGATATAAATGGTTCAAAGTGTGTCCAGCTTACGATGGGAAACGCTCCTCTGTAGACAGACCAGAATGCAGAGCCTTGAGCAGCATGTAGACTTCTTCCAGATGCATTGATTACATGCTCAATTATGTAAACCAGATCCAGACACTTGTTTAGCTCACACAAGTTTCAATATGGGAGGGTTTCCCCAGAAATGTGTACATTGATGTTTCCCCAGAAATGTGTACGTTGATGTTAACCATCTTGCAAAGAAGGCTATCATCTGTACACAAGTTACCCAGATGATGGATTATGTTCCTCCAACAAAAATGATCCTTCCTTATACAGTAAATAAGACTCCTTGCCATCCCAAACCATGTTGCAAACCTACTACAGGGCCACTGAGTTAATGAACTCCGGTTCTTAAAAATTATTTATGTCAATAATCCCCTTCATCACTATAAAAAAATAAGAATATGCTGTATCCACTTACCAGGCTACATAATAGCCTACTCATGTGAACTTTCTTCCCATGGCTTTCTCAGCAAAGATGTTGTTTTATGGATGAATCTCATTTAGAAAATTTTCCATGTAGGTCAGGAGAAACTTCTATTTCAATCCATTATAAACAATGTACTCTAACATTCACTGAATATGCTCAAATTTTTTGAAAAATAATTTAGCAATCTTTATAAAAGATCTTCAAAGATAAAAGCCTTAGCCTAATAAAATCCTCCTTTTAAGTATATGTCCCAGGGAAGTCAGAACGTGCCTAAAGATTTATGTGCAATGTTCTCAGTGTCATACTATTCACAAAACTGAAAAAAAAAAACAAAGTCCAATTTTTACCATAGTAAAGAATCATTATGAACCTATTGGTTGGAACAATATAAGTCATTAAAATGTTTTTTAACAAATATTTAATCATGTAGAGAAATTTTCATAATTCAAAGTTACAAGAAAAAAAATTAAAGAGGGAGAATAAAAACTCACTGGGAAGCCATCTCCAACTTCACAACTAAGTATAGGCATGAACCAAATGCATGCTTAGAATATACCAAGATGCTAAAAGTGTAAGAGCTCTATTATGAATAATTCTTATTTTCTTCTCTAACTTTCCTATATTTTAAAAGTATTTACAATGAACATGTACTAGTTTTTTACAGGAAGACATAGACCAACACCATTTCTGTCAGTGTTGCTCAGTGATAGAAAAACAGGTATGATTGTTGGTGTGTGAGGGGACCACAAATAAGGAAAGAAGGCCAGTCTCCAAAAGATGAATGAAAGCCGTAGAAAAACGTGAGCAGCCATTTGTAGCAGGAACCAATGTTTTAAATAAAGAAGCCTTGCTGAGGAGTATGCCTTAACTCAAAAATTCCAATAAAAGAGATGTAGTCTCAGGAAGGCAGAGCAGGGACACACACACACACGCACACACATGCACACATGCACACACGCACACAAAACCTCCTCAGCTAGAGAGAGAGAGAAACAGAGAGAAGGAGAGACAGAGACAAAGAGACCTCAAACAGTAAAAGCAACAAGAGTGGACATAATTCTTCAGCTCTCAGTGCCAAACCAGGTGTTTCAGGAATTGAACTCCATCAACCTGTTTATAGTCTGCCCAGAAGTTCCATCTTCTGGCTAAGATCTGTCTACCCTACAATTTACCTACTCCAAAACACTCATCCTTCTCCATAATATGCCTTGTTTTTCCAAGTTCCTGGGTCTCTGGTCACTTTTTTCCCTTCTCCCCTTCTCTTTGCCTTCAAACCAAGTCAGATTTAGAGAGGCATCTGGTCATTAGAAATTTTTAAAGTTCCCAGGTAATTTGAATGTGCAGCCAAATGTGGGGAATCACTTATCTGGTCTCTGGTCATTTCTATTTTTGTGTCTGTCCGCCTAGTACCACCCCTTACCATCTCCCACAAATTGAATCAATAAATAACAAGGACTTGTCCATTCATTAATTCCTTCATCCAATAGGTATTTACTATGTGCCTTTATGTGCGAGGCATTATTAATTTTCATATCTGACCTCCTTTGTCTCCTTCTTCCTGCCCATTCAACATCTAGCATATAGCTTGGCTTAGAATAAAAACTCAATAAAATTGTGTTTTAATTCACTGAAATCATCACTAGGGATTTTCAGCCCTTAATCACTGTCTTAAATCGCTCTTCTTTAAGAGTGTCAATTAGCTAAGGTGTCAGGCACTTAACTTCTTTTTAACATTATACTAGCTTTGTATATTTTAGATCTGGAAAGGATCTTAAAATCCAACTGTCTCTAGGATACAACTCTAAGGATAGTGTTTGTTCTGAACAGTCCATCTCACACAACACAAGGAGTTCATACATTTAAAATGTAAGTACAATGACTTCACAAAAGAATATATACATGGGAAGTAGAAACCTCATTTCTTTTTGGTTAGGATAAGGAGGAAACACATGACAAAAAGGTGACATCTATTAAATTAGTGTAAAGTCTTCTCGAGTACTCACATGATATGGTATTTAACTGAAAACTCCTGAGGCTCCCTGTTCTCTATTGAGTAAAATCCAAAGGCTGTTCCCACTCTTTAAACCCTTCCTTCAGGGCCGTGCTCCCTCCCCTTCCAACCCCTCTCTCCTCCTCAGCCCACCTTCTCCTAAAGGCACTATTTGTAATAAAGTTTGCTAATCTCCCAAACATGGTTTGCTTACTCTTTTCTTCCTGCCATACACATTCTTCCCTTCTGGGCTCTCACATGAAAAGGAAATGGCAATACTAATTTTTTTTTTTTTTGCCTTTCCCCTCAGGCTTTCATACCGGCAGTTAATTAAATGTGGATTTCCACTAGCTCAATCTGTTTCAGGAAACAGAAAAGTCAAAAAGAGCAAAGGACTTAAAGTCTCCCTTGATAAGTCCTAATTAACTGGCCAATCAGAAATCATCCTAGTGTTTAGGCTAATAACTATGCCCAGGTATGATTTCATGCAAAGTTTAAATAGGACATACTCAAAACAAGTTAGAGAAGAGGATATCCATAAAAGACGGGTTGAGGAGAGGTCAGTTTGATTCAAAAGTGCATGCATTTGAGCACTCTGCTGCCACTGAAGTTCAGTTACACATACACACGCACACGCACAAACATATGTACACACAAGTACAAGTGCACACATACATGCACATGTCCATACACACAGAGAGACACAAACACATACTTGCACGTGTCTGTATACACATACACGCAGATACATACTAACATACTTGAAAAAAACCACACATATACTACTCATACATAGCTGCACATATCCATATCCACACATATGCACATGTACACAAATGCACATGTATGCACACTCTTATTTTACCTCCCAAACAAAAGTCTAAGTTCCATGAGGCTGGTACCATGTCCTCTACTTGTAAATTTCTACAGCACTTGGCACTGAGCTGAGCCCACGTGAAGTACTCAACAAATACAAGTTAACTCAAAACGTTTACATAATTTTCTACATTGGTATGTCTAAATTTACTAATCATTTGACCTTCTTTATATAACTTCATATCTTGTTTTTCCCAACTGAAAACTGTGAAAAACCCCTGCTCTTCTCATAAAATTATAGGGATGCTCAAAGCTCATGATCCTGGAGCACATGCACTTTTGTAAAGGGGAATGCAAGTTTGATAAGGTTCATAATCTCATCAAGTTCTATATAAAATAAGACTGGAGATGAAAGGAATGTTCATAGAGAGAGATGGAATAATCTGAGGAGCAGGAAGTTTAGATTTTCTTTTCTGAAAAGAGCAGCCTTGTTTTGTTTGCTTTTTGGCTTTTATGTGTTTAAAGATAATGCTGATTTGACTTTAGTGTTCCATGTTACAGTATCATACTAATTGTTCTTAGGGAAATAATGAATAGAAAGCGGCAGAATTATTGAGGACATTTCAGGCCTGTGAATGGATTTGCATGTTAACAGAATCCAAACACGATCCTCGGATTGAGGCTCAAATACACATGAGACATGACATTAAACCTGATCCACAATTACATCTAAGCCCTTCAAGGCTACTTGATATACTTGAAGCAGAATGTTTTATCATAAAGCTGTATTTTTCAAACTCTTTTACATTGTGGCCAGGCAGTGGGAAGAATAATGCCCTCCTACAATGTCTACACTCTAATATTCAGACCTTGAATATATGAGGCTAAATTCAGGACCTAAAATAAGTGACAAAGCAAGCATCTTTACCCAGCAAGCACCTTATAGGACTATCTTTTCTCTCGTAAGGTTATCTGAAAATACGTGGCTCATAAATCTTTTAATAGTCTCTGACACCTAGATAAGCCCACAGTAGATGCTCAGTAAATATATCTGAATGAGCAAATAAATGAGCAAATAGATGAAGAGATGAATTTGGTTGACCTTGGCACATCTTTTAGATCAGGATTTTTCAACCTCGGTACTATTGATATCCTGAGCGAAACAATCCTTTGTTGTAGGGCACTGTTTGTGCATTATAGGATGCTTAGTAGCATCCCTGACCTCTCCCCACAAGATGCCATTAGCATCCCCCACCAATTGTGAGAATCAAAAATGTCCCAGTCGGGGGTGCAAAATTGCCCCTGGTTAAGAACCTCCACTTTAGAACAAAGGTCCTCAGCTATGGTTGCATGTTAGAATAACTTAGAAAGACTTTCAAGAACCCAAGGCTTAGACCACACTTCAAATTAATCAAGTCAGACTCATTCAGGGTGGCATCTAAGTAGTTTCCAAAAGCACTCAAGTGATTCCCATTTGCAGCCAAATGTTGAGAATCACTTCTCTAGCTGCTCACTATTAACACTGTGGTCTTTGGACCAGCAGCTGGGCATTACCTTGGGAGAAATGGAGAATCTCAGGCCCTACCTGAGACTCAGACTCAAGACAGAGTCCAGGCAGGAGACAGAAACCACACCAATTATTTAAACAGTGAGAATTTCATATAAAGAATTGTTAACTGGAAACAAGATGAGGATGGCAGAGTGGGAAGACGCCGAGCTCATCTCCTCCCGCAGACAAACCAGAACTACAACTACTTGCAGAACGAGTATCTCTGATAACTGGAGATTCACAGAAAAGACTTCACACACAACTAAGGACGTAAAGAAAACTCACACTGAGATGGGCAGGAGAGGCAGAGACACAGTCTAATCAGGATGCACATCGCCGAAGCAGCAACCTGCAAATGAGAGGGCTATCACAATCATAGAGACCCTCCCTGACAAATGAGGGGTCTGAGCCCAGCATTGGGTTCTCCAGCCCAGGGGTCCTTTACCAGGAAGAAGAGACCCCCTAAGGTCTGACTTAAATGAGCAGGTCTTTTGTCCAGGAGAGCTGGAGAGCAGCAGGAAACCAAGACTTTGCTCTCCAAGGGCACAAGTACAATCTTACTCACTCTAAGTCCCAGTGCAGAGGCAGCAGTTTGAAAAGTACTGTGGTTACACTTGAAGGTGAATCACTGACAAATTTTAGGGCATATGCCAGAGGGGCAGGAATCTGTTAGAATATTGTCTGATGGAAGGACTGGCAGCCATCTCTTTTTTTTACTCCCCTTCCACCTACCTGGCCTGGCACTGGTGGGAGCCGTTTCTGATACTGTCCATGCGCTGTGCCAGCACCACTGGCTCTGCCCTGGGGTTCCCCTGCACACTCACCCTGCCCAACCTGCCTACCCCAGCCAGGGCACTTCTCGAGCAGTTCCCTGCCCCATCACACCCAGAGGAAATAAAGTCTCAATAAATAAGTAAAAAGATCAAGGAAACTAAGAGGTAGTTCTTTGAAAAGATAAGCAAAATTGATAAATCTTCAGGAAGATTCATTAAGAAAAAAAGGGGGGCCTGGGTGACTCAGTCAGTTAAGTGTCTGACTCTTGATTATTTCAGCTCAGGTCATGATTTCACGCTTCTTGAGCTCGAGCCCTGCATCAGGTACTGTGCTGACAGTGCAGAGCCTACTTGGGATTCTCTCTCTCTCCGCCCCACCCCCGCCCCTCTCCCACTCATCCTTTTTTGTCTCTCTCTCAAAAATAAATAAATAAACTTAAAAAGAAAAAAGAAAAAGAGAGAGAGGGCCCAAATAAACAAAATCAGAAATCAAAGAGAGATTACAACCGATACCACAGAAATACAAAGGATCATAAAAGACTACTACAAATAATTATATACCAACAAATAAGACAACCCAAAAGAAATGTATAAATTCCCAGAAACATGCAATCTACTAAGACTGAATCAGGAATAGGAAATCTGAATGGATTTATCCCTATTAATAAAATTGAATCAGTATTCAAAAATTTCTGACAAACAAGTTCAGAACCAGATGGCTTCACAGGTGAATTCTACCAAACATTTAAAGAGTTAATACCTATCCTTCTCAAACTATTTCAAAAAATGGATAAAGAAAGGAAGGCTCCCAAACTCATTCTATGAGGCTAGCATTGCTCTGATACCAAAACCAGACAAAAATACCACAAAAAAAAAAAAAAAAAGAAAAGAAAATTGCAGGCCAATATCCCTGATGAACACAGATGCAAAAATCCTCAACAAAATATTAGCAAACTGAATTCAAAACCACATTAAGAAAGGATCATATACCACAGTCAAGTGAGGTTCATTCCAGGGATACAAGGATGGATGGTTCAGTATCTGCAAATCAATCAACGTGATCCACCACATTCACAAAAAGAATGGTGAATACCATAAATCATATGATCATCTCAATAGATGCAGAAAAAGCATTTGATAAAATTCAATATTTGTGATAAAAACTCAATAAATGTCAGATATGATAAACCCACAGTTAAATCATATTCAACAGTGAAAAGCTAAACGCTTTTCCTCTAAAATCATGAGTAAAACAAAGATTCCCACTCTCGCCATTTTTATTCAACATAGTGTTGGACGTCCAAGCCACCAGCAAGCAGGTAAGAAAAAGAAATATAGGCATCCAAATTGGAAAAGAAGTAAAACTGTCACTGTTTGCAGATGGCATGATACCATGTATAGAAAAACCCCCCACCAAAAAAACTACTTGAACTAATAAATGAATTCAGTAAAATCACACAACATAAAATTAATATATAGATTATATATAATAGATTTGTATTTCTATGTACTAATAATGAACTACCGGAAAGAGAAACTAAGAAAACAATCCCATTTACAACTTATCAAAGAATAAAATATCTAAGGATCAATTTAACCAAGGAAGTGAAAGACCTATGCTCTGAAAACTAGAAGATAATAATGAAAGAAATGGAAGATGACACAAATAACTGAAAAGATATGCCATGCTCATGGTTTGGAAGAATTAATATTGTTAAAATGTCCATATTACCCAAAGCAATCCACGGAATCAATACAATCCCTATCAAAAGATCAATGGCATTTTTCACAGAGGTAGAACAAGTAATCCAAAACTTTGTATGGAAACACAAAAAACCTGAATAGCAAAAGCGATCCTGAAAAGGGAGAATAAAAGCTGGAGGTATGATACTCCCTGATTTCAAGCTATACTACAAAACTACAGCGATCAAAACAGTATGGTACTGGCACAAAAACAGACACATGGATCAATAGAATGGAATAGAGAGAGCCCAGAGAGAAACCCATGCTTACATGGTCAACTAATTTTTGACAAAGGAGGCAAGAATATACAAGGGGGAAAAGGCAGTCTCTTTAGTGAATGATGCTGGGAAACCTGGACAACTACATGCAAAACAATGAAATTGAACCACTTTCTTACACCAAAATGATTTTTGAGTTTATTTTTTTATATGGTGTAAGAACAAAAAGAAAACACTAATTTGAAAAGATATTTGCACCCCTTTGTTCATCGCATTATTTACAATAGCCAACCTATCGAAGTACCTATCAATAGATGAGTGGATAGATAAAGGGTAGTATACACACACATACACACACACACACACACACACACACACACAATGGAATATCACTCAGCCATAAAAAAGAATAAAATCTTGCCATTTGCAACAGCATGGGTGGATCTAGGGGATATTATGCTAAGTGAAATAAATCAGACAGAAAAATACCATATGATTTCACTCAAATGCAGAATCTAAAAAACAAAACAAATGAACAAACAAAATAGAAACAGACCTATAGATACAGAGAACAATCTGGAGACTACCAGAGGGTAGGAGAGTGTGGGAACAGGCAAAATAAGGGAAGATGAAAAGGTAGAAACTTCCAGTTATAAAATAATTAAATCACAGGGATGTAATGTAAAGCATAGGAAATTTAGTTAATATTGTGGCAACTGTGTATGATTTAGCTAGATTTAGTGGTGATCACTTCATAATGTATATAAACATTGAAGCACTGTGTTGTATACCTGAAACTAATATAAAAGTGTATGGCGTCTACGCTTAAATCAAAAAAAAGTTTTTAATTGTTCATTAAATTATTAAAGTTGTTAAGTAGGTAATTGAAAGCGTAAAAATAAAGGTCAACTATATTAGGGAGATAACAACTGCAGAAAGCGGTGACCGCCTTTAAGCTTAGGAAAATACAGGAAAGTGGTTGAAACCTCTGACAGGGGAGTTGCATGGCCAGTGCTGGGGTCTCTGAAGGGCATAATGAAGTTCATCTTGAGAAGGCTGGAAAAACTGAAAATTGCCACAGGAAGGACGCGCTGCTCCCAGATGGGAGAAGCACTGCTGAGGTGATGTTCACAGGGGCAGCAAGTAGACAGATCCTTTCTCCCTCCTCCAGCTCTGCAGTCTCCCTCTAGTGCCCCAACTGAAAAAGTGTATCTAGCATGGAGCCAGCTGGCAAAGCATAAATGTGGTTTGCAGAGTCCAGCCCTTGCAACACCAAGGGGAGCTTGAAAGTGTGGGTTTGGAGTTGAGAGACAATAGTTTAACAAAGGCACATCCACTGATTCAGAATCTGCATTTTAGCAAGATCCCCAGGGGGTTCCCATGCACATCAAGGTGTAGGAAATCCTGCTGCAGAGTCTGTCACTTCTTTTATCAATCCTGACTTTTAAACAAGTTACCTTAAACAAGTTACAAGTTAGTCAGTAGCGTGGTGGCAACCCCCTACTTGCAAATAATCACAATGCCAATGGTGCAAACCACTGCTTTATTGTGGTTTTATACGTCTTATTGTCTCATATGTCAAGGGAGAAAGAAATGAATTCAGGCTCTGTGTTCTCTTAAAAACTCAGTATTTCCCTCTCTGTTCTTCCCTTTCTAGTTCAAAGTATTACAAGCAAAAGCAAGTCGGCATTCTTTTGTTTCTTAGTCCTTAAATGGCTAAGTAAAATCCAAAAACTTCAAGTGTTCAATTAATATCAACACAACAAGAGCCCTCAAGGAGATTCTGGGTCCTTTAACTCACCAGGGGACCAGTAAGTCTGAGAACTATTTCTTTACCACACAGCCGCCTCAGCTTCTCTCCGGGAAAGAGGCTGGAGCGTCTCACTCCACCAGGCATCTGGCAAATGTGCCTTGTTCACCACAAGAGATACCAGGTGGGAAAGCATGGCGGCTCAGTGCCCACACACGGACGCAGCTGAAGAACATAACTGGTCCGCAAACGTCCTCCTCCAGAGCATCAGCATGTTCTCCATAGCACCACCTTGACATAGCCAGCACGTTCCCAGGACAGGGGGTTTTATTTGTGAACGTTCCTGGTACGCTTCTGCCACCCAGTGGACATCCTTAACTCTTATGCTTGGACTTCAATTGTGAAGTCTAGCGTTTTGAATTTATTTAAAGCTGAAGTATAATCGTTCCTAAAAACTGCCAATCTTTTTAATAAATGCATTAGAAAGTTATTTTAAATGGAATATATTCACACATGTGGGCAAGTGTAAACAACATATGCACACATATTCAATTTTACATAAATGGAAATTTATAGTATGCTTTTATAGTGAGAACACAGTTCATATGAAAGTGCGAATGAAAACAAAATGACTTTTTTTTCAAATGTGGGAAGATTCTTCATAGTTCCAAAATACACTAAGAAGATCAGAGTTCCATATATAGGTACATGTTCAGTTTTTATGTTCAAACATTATAAATTCTCTTTCAACTTTCGCATGAAGTAAAAAAATCAAGTAACACAAAAAGTGTCAAGTATTTTGATTCAAAGGTTCACATTTGTTGCAGGCTTGCCAAAATATTTTATTTTGTGAGATTGTTTTGTTTGTGTATAGGGTTATTTTTCTCACATATTTTATCAACCATGGATTCTGAGATTTTTAAGTTCTTTAAGACAATCCATGCGAAATTTAGGGATTATTCTGAATGTGGATGAGTAAATTGATGAGTAAATATGCTGATAAAATATTATATGACATTCTTCAAAGAACAACAAAAAATTGTAATTCCTAATAATCATGTATTTACTATGTAGAAACTAGAAGGCCAGATGTCTTACATTAAAAGGGGGGGAAACCCCAGTTTTAAATCATCTTATGAATTTATTAATAATTTTTGATAATTAATGAAATAAAATATGAGATTATAGATAAAGACTCTTCTGAAAATTTCATATCCTTAGGCAACTCTGACTCAATTGCTAGCAAACATATTATAGAAATCCTGCTCTTGAGTAAAAAAAAAAAAAAAAATCACAGAAATTTAAGAAACATTAAGAAAAGTTTAAGGAGATAGAGAAAACACATGAAAGCTATTTGATTTTTAAATTTCATTAAAATAACTAAAAAGTTACATGACAATTTCCAAGCAGTTAGCTAATTATGCAAAAATGATTTCAGGCATTAGAAACTATCATGAAAAGGGAGAAAGGTTTTTATCGTGTTATGTTTCAACTGAACTTGAACTATAACAGCTGAGATGCACCAGCTCCTTTTGGAATTTATCCTGGTTCATTGCAAAGTGCATATGGCAAAAACTGCATGTGGTGAGTCAAACTCAATTAAAATAAGACCAGAAAATTGATTTGAAATGGCAATTTAGTTGAACCAGAACTGGACCCAAATTATTTTGTTACTCTACCAATCAAAATCATTCCAAACTCCTATCTTCACTTTACTAAACTAAATAAGGCTATCATTACAATTGCATTTTGATGTTGAATTGTACAAAAAGGCAAGATTAAATTAAGTAGCAATTTTCTGCTTCCTTTATGAGTTCACTGCAATGTGTGAGGGCTTAACATTTTTTGCCTTTTCAGTCAAAATGAAAAATCAATTAATAATCCACAGCACAAGAGTTTGTAAAGGGTTGAGAAACAATGCATATCAGATATATGATTTGTAAATATTTTTTCCCATTCCATAGGTTCCATTTGTTTTGTTTTGTTTTTGCTATAGAGTTGTAGGAGTTCCTTATATATTTTAGACATTAAAGAGGGGTTGTTAAATTATGTAAAGCTTCAGTTACACTAAATGAATATCCTTGTTCTGTCTCCACAGCTTTCCTTTTCCAGAATGTCATATGGTTGTAATTATGTAATAAACAACATTTTTATATTAGTTTCTTTTTCTTAGCAATATGCATTTCTATGTCTTTATTGCAGCTTGATAGCTCATTTCTTCCTATCACTAAATACTATTCTATTGTCTGGATATACCACAGCTTATATATACATTCATCTACTAAAGGACTTTTTAGTGCTTCTAAGTTTTGGTAACTATGACAAAAGCTGCTGTAAGTGTTCACGTGCAGGTTTATATGTAGACATAAATTTTCAACTTGTTTGTGTAAATACTGAGGAGCACAATCGCTGAATCATATAACAGCATGTTTAATTTTCTAAGGAAATGCCAAACTACCTATCAAGGAGGCTGTATCATTTTGCATTCACATCGCCTGTCACTTCCTATCCTCACCAGCATTTGGTGTTATGTGTTTTGGATTTTAGCCATTCCGATCGGTATATAGTGGTATCTCGTTGTTTTAATTGGCAATTTCCCAAATGACAAATGATATGGTCATCTCCCTGTTTATCTTCTTTGTTAAAGTGTCTGTTCAGATCTTCTTCTCATTTTTAAAATTGGATTATTTTTTTACTGAGTTTTAAGAGTTCTTTTTAAAGAAAACCAAAGTGGGAGGCATCATAATCCCAGACTTTACCTCTACTACAAAGCTGTAATCATCAAGACAGTATGGTATTGGCACAAAAACAGACACATAGACAAATGGAATAGAATAGAGAACACAGGATTGGACCTACAAATGTATGGCCATTATCTTTTGGACGTTTTATAGCTTTTCATTTTACCTCTAGGCCTATGATCCATTTTGAGTTAATTTTTATGAAACTCTGTGTCTAGAATCTTTTCTTTTTTCCATATGTGCACATACAATTGTTCCAGCACCATTTGTGAAAAATATCCTTTCTCCATGGAATTGTCTATGTCAAGGATCAATTGACTATATTTGTGTGAGTCGATTTCTGGGCTCTCTGTTTCACTTACGTGTTTTCTATTCTTCCATCAACACCACACTGTCTTGATTATTATAGCTTTATAGTACATCTTTTTTTAATTAATTAATTAATTAATTTGAGTACGGGCGCCTGGGTGGCTCAGTTGGTTAAGCGACCAACTTCGGCTCAGGTCATGATCTTATGGTTGGTGGGTTCAAGCTACACATCAGGCTCTGTGCTGACAGCTCGGAGCCTGGAGCCTGCTTCAGATTCTGTGTCTCCCTCTCTCTCTGCCCCTCCCCCACTCATGCTCTTCTCTCTCTCTCTCTCTGTCTCAAAAATAAATAAATGTTCAAAAAAATTATTTATTTATTTGAGTATACTTGACGCTTTATAGTAAATTTTGAAGTTCAGATGTGTTAATCCTCCAACTTTGTTTATTTCCTTCAATATTTGACTGGCTATCCTGGGCCTTTAGCCTTTTTATATAAACATTATCATCAGTTTATCAATATCTACAAAATAACTTGCTAGGATGTCCAGTGGCCTTGCACTGGATCTATAGATCAACTCAGGAAAAGCAGACAACAATATTGAGTTTCCCAATCCATGTGTATGGAATATCTATTTATTTAAATCTCTTTTTGTTTTTGTTCATCACAGTTTTACAGTTTTCTTCATATAGATGTTAGATATATCTTGTTATACCTATTTTTCTTTTCTTTTTTTTTTTTTGTACTAATGTAAATGGTACTGTGTTTTCAATTTCAAATTCCAATTGTTCATTGCTGTTATATAGGAAAGTAACTGCCTTTTGTGTATTAACTATGCATCTTATAAACTTGTTATAATTCCTTATTAGTTCTGGAAATTGTCTTGTTATTCTGTAGGATTTTCTACATAGACAATCCTATCACCTACGAATCAAAACATTTTTGTTTCTTCCTTCCTAAATGGTATTCTTTCTTTTTCTTTCTTTCTTTCTTTCTTTCTTTCTTTCTTTCTTTCTTTCTTTCTTTTTGTTCTTTCTTTCTTTCTTTCTTTCTTTCTTTCTTTCTTTCCTTTTTTTTTGGACCTACTGGATTAACAAGGACTTACAGCACAATGTTAAATAGGAGTGGTGAGACATCCTTGCCTTACTCCTGAGCTTAGTGAGAAAGTATCTAATTCCTCACCACTAAGTATGATTTTTAGCTGTAGATTTTTCATAGATTTTTTTAATCAAGTTAAAGATGTTCTATTCTCAGTTTGCTGAGATCTTGATTTACTTTAATTAATATTAGTATGTTTCGGTATTAAACTCAGAAATATCTGTCTTAAAGCATGGTGGGCAATATATCATCTTTCCTTTTCTAACCTAAAACTTCTAAAATAAGAGTATGTCCAACATACATCATATTTTTAAATGAAGAAAAAAAATGATAATCCAAATAACTTCCAGTGGGTGTAGATAAGTAGCAATGGCATTTTCCAGTCTTGAATGAAAACTATATTTAAGCAAAATAACCCTCCAATTTTCTTGGTCAAAATCACTTCTTTAAACCATTATGTATACTAATGATTTTAAATTTTTGCCTATGACACTTAGCTATGTCTCCAATTACCTCAACACATATAATAATATTTTTAAACTACTATTATGTTCCCTCTAATTTTCTCAATACAATCATAGGTGCCATGTGCAATAAACATCCAAAGCAATTTTATAATTTTTATCATTGGCTCTGGATTGTTTACAGATACACTGTACATTATGCCAAACTTCTCCTTGAGACAATATCTGGACTGTTTCTGTTATGGTAAACCAACACTTGGGAAAGAATATACCACCACATGGATGGCCAGATTGAAAACTTCATGTGAAATTCCCACAATACTAACCACCAAGAAGAGCTCTCTAGAACAATAAACTACTCTTACATTTTATCCTCACAAAAGTAATTCATAAGTGTCCATAGAACACTTAAGAAATGCTTTACCACAGGCATTAAATACAAGAAACAGATTACAGGAATGAAAGTATGACATGTTTTATCAAAGTGAGGATATATTTCCAAAATTACTGACGTATCTGTCAATCCAAAGAAGGCTCAACCTTAGCTATTACCATCCATGAAATATCTAAGACCCCTTTGAGCATGTACTCATTTCTTGAATTTTCACAGTCAACAGAACTCTTGTTGCAGCTTGATAATACAGCCTACTACTATATTAAATTGCTAATCTCCCATAGAGATCCAATATGGATCTCAGATATTTTCTAATTTTTAAAGAGGGAGGAATTAAAAACAAGTTGAAATGACAATATACATGGGTACAAAAATGACTGAGTACAGATCAAGTTTACAATGAACCTGAGTTATGCAGAATGAATATAATCTTGCACAAGTGAAAACTAGTTTCTATCATTTTCTACCCTTCAAAGTCATCTCAGTAAATTCCCCCCAAAACCTTCATATCTCAGAATTTCCTTCTAGTTATCCATTGTTTTGCTTATTCTCTTCAGCTTAAATAAGGTGAAACCTGAGATTACTTTTCACTGACCTTAAAACTTGGTTAGTAGCCATCTGGCCTTACAAAGATGGGCAGGTCCCTGTATGTGAGCCAACATACATATTTTTACTTTGCTTAATATCCTGTCATGTTGTCAAATAATTCTAATATTTGAAAAGAATGGTCAAGAATAGTTATTTACTATGTTCTTTCATTGACTGTAATTTCTTTTTATTTGACTTCATGGGCAACTGGTTGGTATAACTCCAAAGGATAACTTAGTTTTTTATTTATGGCAACCTGAAAACTAAAGTCCTCAAGAAACAAACATGATTTATAATGACGATAAAATGAGATATTGGGAAATAGGAACAAGTTATACACAATGAAGTTATGGTTCTCAAAAGGTCACAATGCTGTAGACTGATGGCCTCCAAATACCATTACTATGACTCAGAATGCGTCCTTTGAACAGCTGAACATTATGTTACAGTTAGGGTTTAAAAGTTGAGAGCCTTCTATTATTTTACCCTCGGTTAGGCCTCAATTCTGCAGTGTGCATTCTTCAGGGGTACACATATCTCCAGACCTACAAAAGGGGCAAATGGAAGTAAGTGAAATCCTAGTAAAGAGTAAGAATATCTGGCTCAAACACTCAAAAGTTGTGTTAGTGTGAGCCAATTTTTTGGTTTTCATGACATTCATTTTATATTATGGAAGCAATATGAATGCTAAAAGAAGAAAATAACTTGCACACAAGTTTGATAACTTGTTATCAAACACAGACAGATTAGAAGGGGCCAAGTCTAATGGCAAGGGAGGCTGTGGCCACAATTCATGAAAGAGATGATGGTGAGTAGAACAAATGCAAGTCCACAAGTTTGGAGAACAGCAACAGACTGGAGATGTATTTAACTGGTATTATCAACAGGAATTGACTTTTAATTGGGTGAGGTAGGGAAGGGCCAAGTATTGTTCCCAGGTGTCTGTCTTAGACAGTTATAAACTTAGGGTGTCTTTCTGTGGGAGAGTGAGCATAGGACATGGAATAGATTGGACAGTGGGATGGCAGAGGGATGAGAGTTAAAAGCAGTTGGTTTTATTATGCCTGTAGAAAACCCATATGTGCAATTGGAAGCTGGATATATGGTCTGAGGTAGAAGGAGAAATGGTGTGAAAATAGTAATGGGGAGCGAGGGATACCATTCCACCCTTAGCCCTGAGTCTAAGGGGTTGCTTGGTAGGTGATATAATTCAAGGTAGAACCAAGTTTTATTTTATTTTATTTTATTTATTTTTTATTTTTTTTCAATATATGAAGTTTATTGTTAAATTGGTTTCCATACAACACCCAGTCCTCATCCCAAAATGTGCCCTCCTCAATACCCATCACCCACCCTCCCCTCCCTCCCACCCCCCATCAACCCTCAGTTTGTTCTCAGTTTTTAAGAGTCTCTTATGCTTTGGCTCTCTTCCACTCTAACCTCTTTTTTTTTTTTTTCCTTCCCCTCCCCCATGGGTTTCTGTTAAGTTTCTCAGGATCCACATAAGAGTGAAACCATATCTGTCTTTCTGTGTATGGCTTATTTCACTTAGCATCACACTCTCCAGTTCCATCCATGTTGCTACAAAGGGCCATATTTCATTCTTTCTTATTGCTACGTAGTACTCCATTGTGTATATAAACCACAATTTCTTTATCCATTTTTCAGTTGATGGACATTTAGGCTCTTTCCATAATTTGGCTATTGTTGAGATTGCTGCTATAAACATTGGGGTACAAGTGCCCCTATGCATCAGTACTCCTGTATCCCTTGGGTAAATTCCTAGCAGTGCTATTGCTGGGTCATAGGGTAGGTCTATTTTTAATTTTTTGAGGAACCTCCACACTGTTTTTCAGAGTGGCTGCACCAATTTACATTCTCACCAACAGTGCAAGAGGGTTCCTGTTTCTCCACATCCTCGCCAGCATCTATAGTCTCCTGATTTGTTCATTTTGGCCACTCTGACTGGCATGAGGTGATATCTGAGCGTGAACCAAGTTTTAATTAAGGAAAGGAGGTAAAGGAAGTCTTTAGAGAAGAAGTTGGGGATGTGGGGAGGTTGCTGTTATTAGAACTCTTTTGCTACAGCACAGGTATCAACATACCATCACTTCACGGACATCAACCACAGAGACCAGAAGCAGACAACTAACCCTTTCGTCTTTGCATTTATATTTGCTCTTTCGGAAATATTTGGCACTATAGTTTTATAGCATTTATAGTTTTATAGCCTTAGTTTATGCAAAACCATAGTACTCAATTTTAAAAATGCAAACCAGAACCTCTTCTTAGAAATTCATCACCTTTGGGGCATTTGGGTGGCTCAGTTGGTTGAGTGCCCGACTCTTGATTTCGGTTCAGGTCATGATCCCAGGGAAGTGGGATCAAGCCCCATGTTATGCTCAATGCTCAGGGCTTACGATTCCCTCTCTCTACCTCTGCCCCTCTCCCCCACTTGTGTTCTCTCTCTCTCTCTCTCAAAAATAAAATAAATTTTAAATTTTTATTTATTTATTTATTTTTGAGAGAGAGAGAGAGAGAGAGATAGCACAAGCTGAGAAGGGGCAGAGAGAGAGAGGGAGACACAGAATCTGAAGCAGGCTCTAGTCTCCGAGCTGTCAGCACAAAGCCCAACACAGGGCTAGAACCCATGAACTGTGAGATCATGACCTGAGCTGAAGTCGGACACTTAACCGACTGAGTCACCCAGGTGCCCCCCAAAATAAAAATTTTTAAAAAGAAATTCATCATCGTAGAGCTTGAAGAAACCTTAAAATCACATAATTCCTTGAAACGACTTGCATTCAAGGCCATATTATTAAAGTACAGATTTCTATACCGTCATAAGTAAAAGAATAAAATAGTTTTATTCATGTGCCATTGGAGATAAAAATAACGTCATCTATGGGGCACCCGGGTGACTCGGTTAAGTGGCCAACTCTTGACTTTGGCTCAGGTCATGATCTCATAGACTGTGAGCCCCTCATCAGGTTCTGTGCTGACAGTGCAAAGCCGACTTGGGATTCTCTCTCTGTGCCCCTACCCAACTCACGTGTGCACACACTCTCTGTCTCTCTCTCAAAAATAAATAAACTTAAAAAAGAATTTTTAAATAAAACAAAAATAAAAAATTTAAAAACTTCATATTTTGTAATATCTGGGAGGGGGTCATCAATGTGGAAGGCAAGAAAGTTGCTTACATTTCTCTGACCTGACACTTTTTTTTTTTCTTGACGGAATGCTTCACAAATTTGTAGGTTATCCTCATGCAGGACCATGCTAATCTTCTCTTTGCAGTTCCAATTTTAGTATTTGTGCTGCTAAGTGAGCACTGAACTGGCACTTTTAGCTGTGTTACCTTTAGCAATTCATTTGATCCACAGACCTCCAGCTCCAAATATGGAGCTGAATTCGATCATTTCATAGATTCTGCTAAAAATCTTTGAGTCCACAAAAGGAACAGGCCCACAGAAACTTTCTTCTTTAGAACAGTGGCACAACAGGGAATTTCAGCTCGATAAATTTTAGAATGCTAAATTTGGATTTGAAAAATTAGAAATTGATTTTATTTATTCCTCCAAATATTTAACTTGTATATTCATAGATAAAATACTGTGACTCAGATACACTGAATGGTTCCTGGTAAAGACCAAAAAAAAAAGGGGGGGGGGGACAGAAAGAAATACAGAAAGATAGAAATGCATAAAGATATATCATACGTGTTAATGACATATAATTTTAAAATAATAAAATTATCATCCTCCTCCAGCCCAGCCAAATCTGATAATGCATACTTTTGTTAATATATTTAATACATTGAGGAATATCGCTTATAATCACTGTATATAGACAAATATGAGAAGATAGTATTTTAGTTCCCAAAGAAACATTTCATATTTTCATATTTTATGAAACCATATTTTATATGGCTTAATGTTTTCTGATTAGACTTTCATCTTCAACAACATCTTTTATCTCAGTTCTAGTGTAGGCTTCACTTAATTATGCCTATGAAAAATTTTCCCTCAGAATGTCCCCTAATCCTGAACTTTCTCTAAGCTCCTCTTAAACTGAGTAATATATGTCTTACCTTAACATTATTTAATACGTTCCTTAAATAAGAAGAGTAGAGTTTGGAGGCTTCCACTCATATTAACTCATATTTCCCCTGTGGTTAAGAGATCCCCTTTCTCTACTCCCAAAAAATCCAAATATTGTTTTAATTTTACTTGCATTCTCATATATATTTCCACATTGTAAGCTATTTTCTAAAATATGAATCAAAGTAATAGGAAAATTAAACAAATCTGGCCAGCTTAGCATTTTCCATGTTTAGTTGTTATATTTTGTCCTTCAGAACAAAACTCCACACAAGGTAAAGAAAAGATAGTAAATATCAGAAAGATTATGGAGCCGCCAAAGTGTGCAGGAAGCCAACATGAATATGAGGAAATTCATGAACAAATCTGCCCAAATGTGTTTATAAATGATTAAATTAATGAATAAAATGATATGGTTCTGGAATTTGCTTGAAAATGATCAGGGTTGGGGGTGAAGGTGGGGATAGGGAGTGGGGAATAGAGTACAGATTAAACAATACTATATGTCATGGGATGATAGTTGTTTAACATGGCTGATGGGTACATGGGGTCTGTTATATGATCCTTTCAACTTTTGTGTACGTTTAAATTTTTGTAGAAAAAATATTAGTCTGTTACACTAAATGCTTAATTTATAAATAATTAAACTAGGTATTTTTTATCCTGAAATATCTTTTTTAAAAAACCAAACTACAGTAAATTATTCACTCATTAAATATAAATGTTTAATAAAGTAATCATAGATTTTTATACACTAGCTTCCTTTACCAAATAATGTATTAATCTTAAAATGTGCTGGCGACGTTTTGGAGTATATTCATCAAACATAAGCTAATAATTATCATTCTACCTTTTTTTCTTTTTATTTCCTAGAGAATTACACAAACAGGTTTGGCTTCCCATTGCTTTCTTATTAGCTCAAAACACACTGAGCTAAAGTGAACAGACCAGGGTACAATTATTCAGTCTGTATTTGATTGGCAACTGATAAGCACTGCCCCCAAATCTGTTCCATGGGTTGATTGATTGGTGAATATTTAATCCACGCAGATGCTCAAAATTAATTTGCTGCAACAGGACTCCCCTTGATGCTTTATTCACTCAGTCAGCATCTATCAAATACTCTCTCTTCTTTTTTTAACCTTAACCAACTCATTCCAACAAATATATTTTGAGCACCTATAGTGTGCAGGCCATGGTTTTAACCTAGGAATTATATTAAGGCTCATTTGCTGCTCATAGAAAAGGACTCAGAAAAGCACATGGGAAACTATAAGACAAAGCAGAATAAGTACAATACTACAGTGGGCTGAATAATAGCTCCTTCAGAATGCTTACATCTTAATCCCCCAAACCTGTGAATATGTTACCTTACATAATAAAATATACTCTGAAGGTGACATTAAAGTAAGGATTTTGAGATGAGGAGATTATCTGGATTATCCAGATTAACACACTGTAATAAAAAAGGTCATTATAAGTGAGAGGAATACAGGAATGTCAGAGTCAGAGATTTGAAGATGCTATGCTGTTGGCTTTGAAGATGGAAGGACCCACAAGCCAAGGAATGCAGGTGACTTCTGGAAGCTGGCAAAGGTAAGGAAACAGATTGATTCATAGAGCACAATCCTTCTAATGCTTTGGTTTTAGCCTCATAATACCCATTTTAGAGTCCTGACCTCCAGAAACTTGAGACCTTCAGAACTTGATTTATGTTCCTTTAAGCCACTTTATGTTTTTAAGTCACTAAGTTTGGGGGTAATTTGTTACAGCAGAAATAGGAAACAGACAGATAGGAACAAAATTACTTCTGACTAGAGACATCAGGAATAGTTTTCTGGAGGAGATTAAATGGAAATATAACAGAGATCTCACTTCTGCATCCTTTAGATCTGTACTGTCTAGTACAGTAGTCACTAAATACATGTGGCTAAATTTAAACTAGAACTAAAAATAAAATTTTTAGAGGATTTAAGATGGCATAGAAATAGGGGGACCCTAAGCTTGCCTTGTCCCTCAAACACAAGAAATCAATCTGAGAACTGAGAGAACAAACAGCATGTCCACAGTAGAAAAATGACCACTTCATGGAAAGTAGGAGCTGCGGAGAGTGGATTTGGGGGAGAAAAGAGCTGCAGGTGCTGCAGAGGGGAGGGAGCCCTGGTCACAGAGAAAGGAGCAAGAGAGAGAATAAGAGTGAAAACATGCACAGGGAATTGTACAAGAAAAACTTCCCCAAAACCAGTGACTGGGAAAAGGAGAGGGGGTGACCATTGCAAGTTTTTATAAGCAACAGAACTCAAAGTCTGAAGTTGTAGAGTTCTGCACCATCACCAATGTCATACCTGGCAGGATTCATGATGCTCTGGTGGGGAAGAAAGGCAGAGACCCTGGAGCAGGCAGCATGGTCTGAGGATCCCCTGGGTCACAGGTGGACAAACAGTTCCTCTTCTTGGAATGCATTTGGGAGTGATGGCACAGCCTCTTCAGGGACAAAAGACCCAGTGGACACCATTGAGCTGCCTTGTTCGCTAGCATAGGAACAGGGATGCTGGCTCAAAGCAGTAAGCCTTGGTGCCAACTTTCTTTTGCACTTTGTCATAAAATCAAAGCTGCTGCTTGGTCTTATGACCATTTTCTGGGACAAACAAACACTGTTTGTGCAGCGAGACCCTCCTCCACAGGATCAGAGTGGGTCCATGCCACAGGGGTCTCCGAAGTTTGGAATTTTGAAACCCAGCTGCACCTGAGATAAAATACAGGGGTGCTGTGCCGTCTGGCAGGCAGACAGCTCAGAAGAAGGCAAGGTGAAGGCAGGGATCTGGCAGAAGCCAGCTACAAGGTGGGGGGGGGGGGGTGATTGTTGGCTCTTCTGTGAGGGCTTCCTGAGGAGTGGCAGGCACACAGTCCTCACTCCCAAGACAGATATGAGAGACAGCCAAGCCATCTCCCTCCACAACACTGACCAACTTCTGTAAGCAAAACAGCAATGCCAAGTGGAGGCTAGAGCTGCTTACACCTGCGCCCTGCAGGTGCATCTCTACTAGGTCAAATCCTTTGAGAATCAGCTCAGGAGGCCCCACTCCACCAAAGACAGCACAAACCTTTCATACGCCCCAAGTTGAAGTATCATAGGTGCTGAAAATCTTCAGCTCTATGGGTAATAGGATCTAGCTTCCTTTGTTTTTGTATTTTTTATGGGATACAGAAAAATCAACTTTTAAATTTTATTTTATTTTATTCTTTATTTTTTACAATTTTTTGGATCTATCCTCTTTTAACAAGCAGACCAAAACAGACCTAGGATTTAGCTTCCCTTTCCTTTTTTTTTTTTTTTTTTTTGGACCTCTTTTTTTTTTTTTTTTTTTTTTTTTTTTTAATTTTTTTATTTATTTTTGGGACAGAGAGAGACAGAGCATGAACGGGGGAGGGACAGAGAAAGAGGGAGACACAGAATCGGAAACAGGCTCCAGGCTCTGAGCCATCAGCCCAGAGCCCGACGCGGGGCTCGAACTCACGGACCGTGAGATCGTGACCTGGCTGAAGTCGGCCGCTCAACCGACTGCGCCACCCAGGCGCCCCTTTGGACCTCTTTTTAATATAGCTATCACTCTCAGGAGCAACCACAAACAAAACAAAATAAAACAAAAAGAGTGTCCTTGACAAAATGACAAGTGGAGGAATTCACCCCAAAAGAAAGAACAGGAAGAAGTAATGGCCAGGGATTTAATCAATACAGATATAAATAAGATGTCTGAACTAGAATTTAAAACAATTATAAAGACACTACCTGGGCTTGAAAAAAATAAAAGCATAGAAGACAATAGAGAATCCCTTACTGCAGAGATCAAAAAAAGAAAAAAAAAAAAACTAGTCAGGCCAAAATAAAAAACACTATAACCGAGATGCAAACCTAAATGAATGCCAGGACAACAAAGATGGATGAATCACAGGGATAAATCAATGATGTAGAAGATAAAATTATGAGAAAAAATGAAGCTGGAAGGAAGAGGGAAATAAAGATATTGGATCATGAATGTAGACTTAGAGAACTCAGCAACTCCTTAAAATGTAATAACATTCATATCATGAAAGTCCCAAAAGATGAAAAGCGAGAAAAAGGGGCAGAAGTTTTATTAGAGAAAATTTTGCTGAAGACTTCCCTAATCTGGGGGAGGAAACAGACATCAAAATCCAAGAAGCACAGAGAAGTTCCATTAAATTCAACAAAAGTCAGCCATCATGAAGACATAGTCAAATTCACAAAATACTTAGACAAGAAGAAACTCCTGAAAGCAGCAAGAAAAAAAAATCCTTAACCTACAAGGGAAGACAGATAAAGTTCACAGCAGACCTATTCACAGAAACTTGATAGGTCAGAAGGGAGTGGCATGATGAATTCAATGTGCTGAATGAGAAAAATATGCAGTCAAGAGTACTTTATCCAGCAAGACTGTCATTCAGAATAGAAGGAAAGATAAAGAGTTTCCCAGACAAACAAAAACTAAAGGAGTTCGTGACCACTACACCAGCCTTGCAAGAAATATTAAAGGGGACTCTTTAAGTGGGGGGAAAAAAGACCAAAAGCAATAGATTACAAAGAAACAGAGAACATCATCAGAAACAACTTACAGGCTGCACAAAGGCACTAAATTCATATCTTTCAATAATCACTCTGAATATAAATGGACAAAATTCTCCAATCATAAGACAAAGGTTATCAAAATGGATAAAATAAAAAATAAAAAGACCCATCTATCTGCTGCCTACAAGAGACTCATTTTAGACCCAAAGATGCTACCAAATTGAAATTGAAGGGATGAAAAGCCATCTATCATGCTAATGGACATCACAAGAAAGCTGGAGTAACCATACTTATATCAGACAAACTAGATTTAAACAAAAGACTGTAACAAGAGATGAAGAAGGGCATTACATCATAATTAAGGGGTCTATCCATCAAGATATTACATTATAAATATACATGTCCCCAACTTGGGCACCCAAATATATAAATCAATTAATAACAAGCATAAAGAAACTCATTGATAATAATACAGTAACAGTAGGGGACATATGATCTAAGCATAAAATCAATAAGGAAACAATGGCTTTGAATGACACACTGGACCAGATGGACTTAACAGATATAGTCAGAACATTTCATCCTAAAGAAGCAAAATACGAATTCTTTTCGAATGCACGTAGAACACATTTGAGGGTCACAAATCAGCCCTCAATAAGTACAAAAGGATTGAGATAATACCATGCATATTTTCAGACTACAGTGCTATGAAACATGAAGTCAGACACAAGAAAAAATTTGGAAAGACCACAAATACATGGAGATTAAAAAACATCCTACTAAAGAATGAATTAATTAACTAGGAAATTAAGGAATAAATTAAAAAGTATATGGAAGCAAATGAAAATGAAAACATGATAGTCCAAAACCTTTGGGATGTAGCAAAGACAGTCCTAAGAGGGAAGTATATTGCAATACAGGCTTAACTCAAAAAGCAAGAAAAGTCTCAAATACACAACCTAACCTTACATCTAAATGAACTAGAAGAGGAATAGCAAATGAAGCCTAAAGTCAACAGAAGAAGGGAAATAATAAAGGTGAGAGCAGAAATAAACGGTATAGAAACAATAACAACAACAACAAACCAGTAGAACAGATCAACAAAACTAAGAACTGGTTTGTTGAAAGAATTAACAAAATCGATAAATCCCTAGCCAGACTTATCAAAAAGAAAAAAGAAAGGACCCAAATAAATTAAGTCATAAATGAAAGATAAGCAATCACAACCAACACCACAGAAATACAATTATAAAAGAATATTATGAAAAGTTATATGCCAACAAACTGGGCAATCTGGAAGAAATGGACAAACTCCTAGAAACATACAAACTACCAAAACTGAAACAGGAAGAAATATAAAATTTGAACAGACCCATAATCAGCAAAGAAATTGAATCAGTAATCAAAAATCTCCCAACAAACAAAAGTCCAGGTCCAGATTCCTTCCCAGGGTAATTCTACCAGACATGTAAGGAAGAGTTAATACCTACTCTTCTCAAGTGTTTTTTTTAAAAAAGATATGGAAGGAAAACTTCCAAATTCATTCTATGAAGTCAGCATTACCTTGATTCCAAAACGACACAAAGAACCCACTAAAAAGGAGAAGCACAGGCCAATATCCCTGATGAACATGGATGCAAATATTCTCAACAAGACACTAGCAAATCGAATCCAACAATACATTAAAAGAATTATTCATCACGTTCAAGTGGGATTCATTCCTGGGCTACAGGGGTGGTTCAGTATTCACAAATCAATCAACATGATACACCACATTAATAAAGAAAGGATAAGAACCATACGATGCTGTCAATAGATGTAGAAAAAGCATTTGATAAAATACAGCATTCATTCTTGATAAAAATCCTCAACAAAGTAGAGATAGAGCGAATATACTTCAATATCATAACGGCCATATATGAAAGACCCACAGTTAATATTATCCTCAATGGGGGAAAACTGAGAGCTTTTCCTCTACAGTCAGGAACATGACAGGGATGTCCACTGTCACCATTACTATTGAACATAGTACTGGAAGTCTTAGTCTCAGCAATCAAACAACAATAAGAAATAAAAGGCATCCAAATTGGCAAGGAAGAAGTTAAAAATTCACTATCTGCAGATGACATGATATTCTATATAGGAATCCCAAAAGACTATACCAAAAAAGTGCTAGAACTATTACATGAATTCCGCAAAGTCACAAGATATAAAATCAACGTACAGAAATCTGTTGCATTTCTATACACCAATAATGAAGCAGCAGATTAAGAAATCAAGGAATCGATCCCATTTATAATTACACCAAAAAACACAAGATACGTAAGAATAAACCTAACCAAGAGGTAAAAGATCTGTACTCTGAAAACTATAGAACACGTATGATAGGAATTGAAGATGACACAAAGAAATGGAAAAACATTCCATGCTCATGGATTGGAAAAACAAACATTGTTAAAATGTCTATACTTCTCAAAGCAATCTGTATTTAATGCAATCCCTATCAAGATACTACCAGCATTTTTCACAGGGTTAGAACAAATAATCCTAAAATTTCTATGGAACCACAATAGACCCTGAATAGCCAAAGCAATCCTGAAAAACAAAAGCAAAGCTGGAGGCATCATGATTCTAGACTTCAAGCTCTATGACAAAGCTATATTCATCAAGACCATATGGTACTGGCACAAAAACACTCATAGATCAATAGAAGAAATAGAAAATCCAGAAATGGATCCACAACTATGTGGTCAACTAATCTTCAACAAAGCAGGAAAGAATATCCAATGGAAAAAAGACAGTCTCTTCAACAAATGGTGCTAGGAAAACTGGACAGCAACATGCAGAAGAATGAAACTGGACCACTTTCTTACACAATACACAAAAATAAATTCAAAATTGATGAAAGACTGAAATGTGAGACAGGAAATTATCAAAATCCTTGAGGAGAACACAGGCAGCAACATCTTTGACCTCAGCTGGAGCAACTTCTTACTAGACATGTTGCCAGAGGCAAGGGAAACGAGCAAAAATGAACTATTGGGACTTAAAGATAAAAGTCTTCTGCACAGTGAAGGAAACAATCAACAAAACTAAAAGGCAGCCTACAGAATAGGAGAAGATATTTGCAAATGACATATTATATACAGTGCTAGTATCCAAAGTCCATAAAATACTTATCAAACTCAACACCCACAAAGAGATAACCCAGTTAAGAAATAGGCAGAAGACATGAAGATATTTTTCCAAAGAAGACATCCCAATGGCCATTAGACATGAAAAAATGCTCAACATCACTCATCATCAAGGAAATACAAATCAATATCATGATGAGATACCACCTCACACCTATCAGAACAGCTAAAAGTAACATAAGAAACAACAGGATTTGGTAAGGATGCAGAGAAAGGAGAACCCTCTTGCACTCATGATGGGAATGCAAATAGTTGCAGCCACTCTGGAGAATAGTATGGAAGTCCTTCAAAAAGTTAAAAATAGAACTACCCTATGATTCAGCAATTGCTCTACTAGGTATTTACCAAAAGGATACAAAAATATATATTCAAAGGGGTACATGCACCCCAATGTTTATAGCAGCATTATCAACAATAGCCAAACTGTGGAAAGAGCCCAAATGTCCATTGACTGATGAACGGATTATGAAGATGTGGTGTATTATATATATAATATAAATGTTAATATATTAATATATTTATATATATATGTAAATACACACACACACACCACATCTTCATAATCCATTCATCAGTGGACATATATATATCATCATGTGATATATATATATATATATATATATATATATATATACACACACACTACTCAGTGATGAAAAAGAATGAAATCTTGCCATTTGTAACAACTGGAGGGTATCATGCTAAGCTAAATAAGTCAGTCAGAGAAAGACAAATATCACATGATTTCACTCATATGTAGAATTTGAGAAACTTAACAGATATGATCATAAGAGAAGGGAAGGAAAAATAAAATAAAAGCAGAGAGGCAAACCATAAGAGACTCGTAAGTACAGAGAACAAATTGAGGGTTGATGGGGTGGAAAAGGTGGAAATGAGTGATGGGCATTAAGGAGGGCACTTGTTGGGATGAGCCCTGGATGTTATATACGTAAGTGATGAATCACTGGATTCTACTCCCAAAGCCAAGACTACACTTTATGTTACCTAACTTGAGTATAAAAAAATTAAAATTTAACTAATTAATTAATTGATTAATAAAAAGATGTGGTATGTATACAGAACAGAATATTACTCAGATGTCAAAAAGAATGAAATCTTGCCATTTGTAATGACATGGATGGAGCTAGAGTGTATTATGCTAAATGAAATAAGTTAGTCAGAGAAAGGCAAAAACCATATGATTTCATTCATACGGAATTTAAGAAATAGATGAATTTGTGGGAAGGAAAAAAGAGGGGGGAACAAAAAATAAGAGACTTTTAACGATGGAGAACAAACTGAGGGTTGATGGAGGGAGGGAGGTGGGGGATGAGTTTTGGGGCACCTGGGTGGCTCAGTCAGTTAAGCGTCTGACTTGGGCTCAGGGCATGATCTCACAGTTTGTGTGTTCGAGCCCCACGTCGGGCTCTGTGCTGACAGCTCAGAGTCTGGAGCCTGCTTCGGATTCTGTGTCTCCTTCTGTGTTCCTCCCCTGCTCACGTTCTGTCTGTTTGTCTCTCTCTCAAAAATAAATAAAGGTTAAAAGAAAAAAAGTTTTTAAATAAATGGGTGATGAGTATTAAAGAGGGCATTTGTTGGGATGAGCACTGGGTGTTGTATCTAAGTTATGAATCCCTGAGCTCTACTGGAACCAATATTGCACTGTATGTTAACTAACTAGAATTTAAATAAAAACTTGGGGAAAAAAGAATTTAAAAAAATGTATATTCAGTTTCTCAGTTGCCTCAGCGACATGTCAAGTGCTCAATAGCTACACATGGCTGATGGGTACTCTGTTTGACAAGATAGATATAGAACATTTCCCTCATTATAGAGAATTCTTTTGGGCAGCCTGACTTAGGATTCTTAAAAATGACAACAATTTCTGTTATTCCCCTGGGATATGTTATGCTTTTGATATATTATCTTAGCCAGGGTGGTGGGCACAGGAACACGGCAAATGCAGAGGCTTCCATCTGACCTTCGATTGGTTATTAATTGTGCTCAGTCTTTTATTATCAATCCTGGCTGCACAATGGAATGCACTGGGGAGTTTTTAAAAATACTAATGCTCAAGCCCTTCCAAATAAACTGAACCAGAATCTCTAGGCGAGTTTGAGTATCAGTATTTTTAGTGTTCTCCAGATAACTCTTTAATAGGACTATCACTGAGCAATAATTTTATTTAAATATAAGTACTATTATTGGAAAGGGCTTTCTTTTTATTCTCATAAAAGTTACTTGGAGGCCATTTACAAATACATAATTGCTGCCGAAATAACGTGTCTAGCTAGTTAAGTCTTATAGCAAAAATAGGGGCACTTGTACCCCAATGTTTATAGCAGCACTCTCAACAATAGCCAAATTATGGAAACAACCTAAATGTCCATCAACTGATGAATGGATAAAGAAATTGTGGTTTATATACACAATGGAGTACTATGTGGCAATAAGAAAGAATGAAATATGGCCCTTTGTAGCAATGTGGATGGAACTGGAGAGTGCGATGTTAAGTGAAATAAGCCATACAGAGAAAGACAGATACCATGTTTTCACTCTTATGTGGATCCTGAGAAACTTAACAGAAACCCATGGGGGAGGGGAAGGAAAAAAAAAAGAGGTTAGAGTGGGAGAGAGCCAAAGCATAAGAGACTGTTAAAAACTGAGAACAAACTGAGGGTTGATCGGGGGTGGGAGGGAGAGGAGGGTGGGGGATGGGTATTGAGGAGGGCACCTGTTGGGATGAGCACTGGGTGTTGTATGGAAACCAATTTGACAATAAATTTCATATATTGAAAAAAATAAATAAATAAAAATAAATAAAATATGGTAGTAGTGACAAAAAAAAGTCTCATAGCAAAAGCCTTACCATCTAATGCCAAGGAGTATGTCCAGAACAAATGAAGAAATATATATTCATTAATACATTTATATATTTAATATAAATATATATTTGAATATATATGTTACATATAATTACATATTTACTAATATTTATAATGTTATAGAATATTTAAAACACAGTATATAAACATATTTCTATTAGTATATATGTTAATCTTTTTTCCTTTCACCAGAAATCTATTTGACTATTTGGTCCATGAGCACACTTTAGGAATAGACATTTAAAACATGGGTTTTAGGGGCACCTGGGTGGCTCAGTCAAACATCCAACTTCGGCTCAGGTCATGATCTCAAGGTTCGTGAGTTAGGCCCTGCTTCAGGATCTGTGCTGATAGCTCGGAGCCTGGAGCCTGCTTCAGAGTCTGTGTCTCCCTCTCTCTCTCTGCCCCTCGCCCACTCACACTCTGTGTGCGTGTCTCTCTCTTCCAAAAATAAGTAAACATTAAAATGTGAGTTATAATACCTGGCTCAGATGTTGCAACTGAACAAGGTAACAGGAATAATAAACAACTATCACTTATGGGTTTTTTTAAGGATAATGTCTTTTAATTAACGTTAGATTAATCAATCACACAATTGCTCCAGGCAAGAGGAGATGAAAAGAATAAAGTTCGAATTTAGTTGTGTGTACCTTTATAGGACTTGGTAGTTGGGAGAGATGGCTTAGCCAAGTGAGAGCTGACGTCCAGCTGCCAGTGTAAATGTCAAAATCTCACATTGTTAGACCATGTTGAGAACAAGCATGCTGGAGATGACGGGCAAAAGGACATTTTTCCAGGGACTGGCTGCATGGCTTGTGCCCCTGCTCAGCTGTCTTTTAAAAGATAGAGTATGGGTTTAGCAATGAAATGCCAATGCATTTTTTAAAATTTATTGAGGTATAAATGACATAGAATACTATATTAGGTTCAGGTGTACAACATAGTGATTCAACATTTGTATACATGGTGAAATTGTTACCACAGTAAGTCTTGTTACTATCTGTTATCTTACAAAATTAACACAACATAGGGATACCGGGGCGGCTTAGCTGGTTAAAGTTCCAACTTCAGCTCGGGTCATGATTTCACAGTTTGTGAGTTTTTGCCCCACCTTGTGCTCTCTGTTATCAGCACAGAGCCCAGTTCAGATCCTCTGTCTCCCTCTCTCTCTCTGCCCCTGCCCCACTCGCTCTCTCTCTCAAAAATAAATAAACATTTTTAAAAAAACAAAGTTAATACAATCATATTGATTCTATTTCCTACCAATGTATTTTAAAAGACACCATTTGGATAAGGAGAAAACTTTCAAAACTCTTTGTGCTAGCCCATCAAACACTAGCTCTAAAGAATACAACGACTCTTTTCCTGGCCAAGACAAATGTACAAAGATCGTGAGTAAAAAGAATAAACCAGAGAATACAATTCTTGGATTAGTGAGCAGAGACCAGTTCCAGGATATGAGTTGTTAGATTAGAGCATTTGTTAGAAAACATGTGTTCCTGGGATAATGATGGGAGCGGTCCAGATCATAGCCCCTTGGCAGTGAGTCACTTGGGCCCCTGCATTGCCACCCCATGCATTTTAATGCCTTCTCCAGTCCTTTCTCCGATAAACAATGAAAAGAAGAAAGAACATTGGGAAGGCTGCTAGAACCCTTCGTAGTTGGGGTAAAGAAAAATTACATTCTTTATTTTCATGAGAGGGTTAGATCTCAATAAGGTAAGTTTCCTTCAAGTGGATCCACAGTATGGCTCTACAAATTTATAAAAGAGTTTTACTCTACTTTGAAAGACAGCAGCTAACTAACATGGTTATAGCTGTGTAAATGTATACGTTATACATATATACAGACATATACATGTGCATATATGTATATAATTCATCATATTATATAACTAATCATTTTGATTTAAAATCACAAATGCATATCTGTATGTATAGATATAGATATAGATATAGATATAGATATAGATATAGATCTGTAAAAATAATTAGTGAACCACAAGATATTGAAACTGAAGGCTCTGACTGAAAAAAAAAAAAAAAACTTGCCCTTAGAAAACTTCAGCTTAACAAACACTTGTGAGGACTCATTAAATGCTCGGCTGATTCCTGACTCCACTTCCATTGAGGAGCAAATAAGACAGACATGTAACTACAGTGGCATCATCAACGGCAGAGGAATGTTCAGGACTCTGTGTGAGCATAGAGGAAAGACATGTAGCCTAATGTGATATCAGGAAGTCTTCTTGGTGGGGGTGACACCTTAACTATGTCCTGAAAAAAAAATGAGTCATGATATGCATCATTCTTGCTGAGTGAGGGTGAGCACTAAAGAGTTATGGACAGAATAAAGAACATAATGAACTGACAACAAAATTTTGTGAACAGGAAACTATAAAAAATTAAGCAAACCTGGAATATGCTGTAAAAGTGACTGCAGATGAGGCTGGAAGGAAAAGCAGAATCTAGATTACAAGGACCTTGTTTTAAAGACTGAACTTCTCTTTTGCAACCACTCATATTTGCGTTTTAGATTATTCAGTCTAGCTGTAGTATGAAAGATTTAAGTGGATAAATAATGGAAGCAGAAAGATGAGTTACAAGGTTAATGCGAACAAGCAATGAAACCTCGTCAACTAGAGTAATGGCAGTTGGGAAAGAGAGAAGGGATGGAGTCTGTGATTATTTTGATGATAAAACATAGATTTTGATGACTGATTGGAGAAGGAGTAGAAGAAAGAATTGAGACTGGCCCTCAGTTTTCTTGCTTGGGTGATTAAGAGGATGTTGGTATTTGTTAGGGAGTGATGAGTTTGAGTAAGAACATTCATTGAATGAAAACTTCTAAGTTCAGATTTATAATTTGCTTTGAAGTATCTGTCAGAGATTCAGATAGAAATACCCTTATTTTCTATCTGTACAAAAAGAAAGAAAGAGAAAACTACTGGGAAGGTCAAAGAATATGACTGGTAATAAAAAATACAATAATGCATAAGACATGAGGTTGCCAAAAATAACAATGACAAACACCATTTGGGACACATCAATGCCACTAAGGTACATAAAGGGACAAAAGCATGTCCTTGAGGGACAAGGAAGGGTTAGTTAGGAAGAAAGATAGCCAATACAAATTGGTATCAAAGAAAACAAGGGAAGAGAGGTTTATAAGGAAGGTATAGTCCAGACTGGCAAAAGCATCAGAGAAGTCAGTAAAGACGCTGGGTTCACAGCCTCCTACACTAGGAAGACTGGCCAAATGACACATGTCTTTAACGCAGCTGGTAGGAAACTAACGTGGCCAAAGTACAATGGGCTGGAATGATTTTGGGTTTCAGAATCACACAAAGCTTGATTTGATTTCTTGTTCCACCACTTACAAGGGTGGTGAGTTACTCTCTGATCCTTAGTTTCCAAAACTTTCAAAGTTAAAATGAAATAATGATAGCAAGGTGTCAGTATGGTCAGGTTCTAGTGAGAACACATCCAGGATTATAGATAGCGTCTTTTGGATATGTCCTTGCATAGTGGAGAGACAGATCTCTCTCTCTCTCTCTCTCTCTCTCTCTCTCTCTCTCTCTCTCTCTCCTCCTGTTCATATAAGAAGATAGTTCTATCAGATTAGGGACCCACCCTATGACCTCACTTAACCCTAATTACCTCCTTATAGGCTCTGTCTCCAAATATAGTCACATTGGGGGTTAGGGCTTCAACATGTGAATTTGGTGGGGAACACAATTCAGTCCATAGCATAGCCATTCAGATCACTGATAAGAAGGGAATGGATATTCCAGTCAAGTCACCCTCCCTCACAACATATTCTTTGAATAAGAATAAGCACCTGAGGACAGAAACATGGATAGAGGTATTCCTGTATACCCTCCCCCACTTGCCTCTGCCTTGCCCAGCCTATTTTCCCTTCTCTCCTGCTTTGCCCAGAAATAATGCTATGGAATTAATAAAGAGAATAAGGTTTTTAAAATTGTATTATTTTCCTAAAGGAGAAAGAGCATATATCCTTCCTTCCTTAAAATAACCCATGCATTAATTTTCCTTTTCAAGATATGACACATTTTTTTAAATAACATCAAGGACCTTAAGCCCTCCCCCCATTGAATAAATGTAACTGCAACATGTGAGTTGTGAAAGTGTGAAAGAAGATTCCCTGCCTGGGAGGCAGGAAACTTGGATTCTAGGCTCAGTTCTACTGTAAATCATCTGCAGCACCTTGGGTAATATATTTACATCTTGAAGCTGGTTTTCTCAAATGTAAAATGACTGGGTTGGATTTAATGGTCTTAAACTTTGTTCCATTCCTAATGTTATATAATTCTAACAATGTCAAAAAGTTTCTAAGTTTCAAAACTAAGGTTTCCATAGTCTCCAACTCAAATTGTCTATTAGAGTTTGATAAGCCTAGTTTGTGATTTTCCATGGTAAGAAATAGGCAGAGACTGTGATATTATGGCTCTTACGCAATGCATTCTCTAAGTAGAACAGAAGCGAAGAGTTTCCTTTATAACTTTTAATTAGTGCACAAGGTTGCTCTCCACATATGGCAGAACAGTGACCGTTAACCCAAGAGCATACCACTAGAGGGCAATACAGTAACATAGATTCTTTTGTACCTTGGCATTTTATCCTGTGGTGGATCACCTGTAAACATGATGTAATTGAATGCCTGAGCTCTGCCATTATTATGGGATGTCACTGCAAAGACAGAAACCAAACTAAAAGAATAAAAATTTTAAAATATCAATGCAACTGGGAATTATTTAATACCAGCATGATAAATTTAGACACTTCGACTGATTATAAACAAGGCAAATGCATGAATATCAATCCCAATAATGGATTCTTTCCTTTTTATCTAGGTGTCTGACCATACAGTACAGTACGGCTACATTCAGCTCCTTTTAAAGGATATTGCCTCATGAAGGCACCCTGACCTATTCCCTGAGCAGGGTGCCTGTGTCCTCCGCCTGTGACAGCCCTCCTGGGCCTGCAGGCCTAACTTCCTCCCCTTGATTGGATCCCACAAAAACAGATAACCCATAGCTTGACCAACCAGCTATGAGGTAGCTTCACACAAAAGTTCTTCACAAATGTGGCCAGGGATGACTGGTTGCAATCAACAAGTTTCTCTCACTGTGAAATTTAAATTTAGACCTATGGAGAGAATCAGTCAGTTGATTGCAGGAATATATACATGAGAAGAAAGTAAAGACTGGTGATCTTGGATGCCTGCTGCTGAGTGGCCACTAGAAACGCTTATCTTTAGATCCAGGTTGAATCTTGAATCTTTCTCATTTCCAAATTACATTTCCTGTTTTCTAGAAGCTGTTCCTCACTTCCTTTGAGATTTCTCTCCACTTCTTCCTCCCTTCCTCTCTCCCTCCCTCCTCTCTCTCTTCCTCTTTCCCTTCTCTTCCCTCTGTATTTGCCTTCCTCTATTTTTACACATAGATTTTTTCAATTACCTGAGTTAGGCTAATTGGGTCCTTTTTCCTTCCCCTGAAAAGGGAGCTTAAAAGCACACCTTACAGTAATTGTAATGTCATTGCTAATTGGTTTTCTTTTTGTACATGGTACTTAATTAAGTGTTACTATATTGCAATAACACAAACATGTCCTTGAACTACAAAGGAGTCATAAGTTTGTTACATGCTTGCTAAGAAAAACTACAATTAAAAATACACGTTTGGGGGGCACCTGGGTGGCTCAGTCAGTTGAGCAGTTGAGCGTCCAGCTCTTGATTTTAGCTCAGGTCATGATCTTAGGGCCCTGAGATCTAGCCCTGCTCTGGGCATAGAGCCTGTTTGAGGTTCTCTCTCTTTCTACCCCTCCCCTGCTCAAGTTCTCTCTCTCTCTCTCTCTCTCTCTCTCTGTCTCTCTCTCTCTCTCTCTTTCAAAAAAAACAAAAAAAAAACAAAAATATACATTTTCAAACAGATTATTCTTATTTTTATAAAAGAATTATAGTTTTATATGAATACTGAGATGTTTTTGAGCAGCAGAGTGTGTTGCAAATATCCAAATTGTAAGCCTGTTCTAGTCACTGAGGCACATTACTTCTCCAGAAGTGTCATGTAGGATTTGAGACCACAGACTCCTGGAGTTTCTCGCTATCATGCTGGTCCACATTCAACCTCTAGCAATTCATCAAAATTATCATTCAAATGTCCCTACCAGTTTATGGCTCTAGTGGCTTCTACTCCCGTTAAGCAAATCTCAGCTGTGACTGTCTGAATCCACCTGTCTCAATCCACCTGTGAATGTCTGAATTCACCTCTCTCCACATCTCAGGGTGGCAGTTTGCTCCACAAGCTCAGTTCTCTGATGGGTCATGAAAAGTCAATGATTTTTAGTTTGCTCAGCTTTTTCTTCTTGTAAGGATGAGAGTGATGACTTATGAGCTCTTTCCATGTCAGAACTAAAACTACAAGTTCAAAGATGACTTACTGACCTTTACCATGCACCTGGTGCCGTGCAACCCATTTGATAAGCGTCCATGTCTTTAATTCTCCCCATAACATTATGGCTTTGTGCTGCAACCTCCATACTACCACAATGCCTCCTTGTTGCAACCAGCTGCAGACCCCTGGGTGAGTCCTCCTCACTGTGTGAGGATTTTAATTCCTTGTACAGCAGTTTCTCCTGTTGTAACTTCTAGCAATTTCGAGATCCATGTAGGTGATTATTCCAATATTCCAGACCCTCAGTCCCTCGATCTCCCTTCTCTCCATAGTTGACTGTGTCCTTCATGCGATCTCAGTTACCTACCTGCATGGTCATATCACTGGCAGATTTGCCATGACAAATATGAATCTCTCCATGATCTCAATTTCAAATTTGAATTTTTCTACCACTACCTCTTATCTCCCCAGCTCAATCCCTCTAGTTCTTCTGCCCTCCAAAACACTTCAAAGACAGCAGATTCTCAATCTCTTAATAATACTTTTCACTGATCCCTGCTGTCTTCATCATCCGTGCTCTTCTACATCCATGGTCCATCATTATAATTAGACTCTTGTCTAGAGCCTCAAGTCACATGCCTTCTTCATTAGGTTCTCTTCGTTCAACTATCACTCTGGTTAAATCCAACTCTGCCTAATCCTAACCCTGTACCTATGAAGTCAAATCTAACCCTGTACCTGTGACTAAAAACGAATATTCAACCACCTTGATGGGTCGTAAGTCAAATATGTGTCCACTAGCACTTTGTAATACCTGGAAATCCAACAACTTGCTAGTACATTTTCTCTTCCATTCCCCTAGACTCTTCCTCATAAATGTTGGGTCTTCAAACCTTCAAATCTTCATCTGCCTCCTTACTCTCAACTGACAACCATACTTCCGATTACTATTTCAGGGGAAAAAAACTATCAAGAGAAAACTTCTATGCTCTCTTACAACCACCACCACCCACTTATCCTGCACCTGTGCCCATGTCCTCTGCCTTTATTCCTATTATAGTTAATCTTGTATCTAAATAAGACCAGTCTTCCCATGCACACACCAGATCCTTTCCCTCTTACCTTCTCCACCATACCTTTTCTGACATCATTGATTTTCCTTCTCTAATAGATTATTCTCATCAACATACAAACATGCTGTAAACACTCCTATCTTCAAAAAGTATATATTTAGTATTGATCCTACTAGCTACTATCCCACTTTTTGGGCCTATTTTTCTTTCTTTTTTGTTTAATTTATTAAAAAAAATTTTTAATGTTTATTTATTTTTGAAGGAGAGAAAGACAGAGTGTGAGCAGGGGAGGGGCAGAGAGAGAGGGAGACACAGAGTCCAAAGCAGGCTCCAGGCTCTGAGCTGTCAGCACAGAAGCCCAACATGGGGCTCAAACCCACAGGCTGTGAGATCATGGCCAGAGCCGAAGTCAGACACTCAACTGACTGAACCACCCAGGTGCCCCTCTTGGGCCTAGTTTTCAATAAAACCTCTTGGAGTTGTTTGTACTTGTCTGAAACTACACACACATACACACACACACACACACACACACACACACACACACATAACTCTCTAACACTATCTCCTGCTTCTTCCTCTCTCTTCCTCCACTCTAGCCACAGGCCTCTTTGCTATTTCTACAACTCACTAATCAGGACCTGTCTCAGGGTTTCACATTTTGTTTCCTTTACCTGGAAATCTCTTTCCTTTAATATCCACGTGGCTTATACCTTCACTTCTTTTAGACTTCTGCTCAATTGTCACCTTATCAGAAAAGCCTAACAAATTTTTCTAAAACAACGAGCTCTCTCCCATCACTCCACCCAGGATTCTCTTTCCCCCTTCTCTGCTTTGTTTTATTTTTTTTTTCCCAGAGCATTAGCATCTTCTGAATTTTTTTTTATTGTAGAGAGAGAGAGAGAGAGTAAGAGCATGAGCAGAGGACAGGGGCACAGGGAAGAGAGAGAGAAAGAGAGAGAGAGAGAGAGAGAGAGAGAGAGAGAGAGAGAGAGAATCTCAAGCGGGCTCCACACTCAGCACAGAACCCAACACAGTGTTCCATCCCATGACTCTGGCTGGAATCATGACTTGAGCTGAAACCAAGAGTCAGATGCTAAACTGACTGAGACACCAAGAACGCCCCTAGCATCTTCTAAATTTTTAAAATTATTGATACACACCAGTAAAATGTAAACTCCATAGGAGAGGGATTTTTGTCTGGTTTAATTATTGCTTTTATTCCACAGTGCCTAGACACAGGAGCATTTAATATGTATTAGCTGAACGAATACTAAATTTCTCAGACAAGGAAACCAAATTTACAGACACTACATGGAATGGCTCATCCACTGGGAGTACAGAACTGGTAAAAATTGTAAAACTTCAAATTAAGCGTGACTTCAGGGTACCTGGTGGGCTCAGTCAGTGGAGCATATGCAACTCTTTATCTCGGGGCTTTGGGTTCAAGCCCCACGTTTGGTATAGAGATTACTTTAAAAACAAAATCTTAAAAAAACAACACACATACACACACACAAACCCACGATCTTCATCAGAATATAGTTAGGAATCGATTCTTCATGGGTCTCTCACATTTCTGCACATTTTATGAGCAGAGGCAATAACTGGTTTTGCTCCAGGCTATATTTCCATGGGTATTTATATACTGATCAGTCCTAGAAATTAGAGATGGAATCTACCTCCAGAACAAAGGGAAGGCATGCTTTCTGGTCATTTTTTAAAAATTGGATTCCCTAAGTTCAGTGTTTCTCTCCTGTAATGAAACCTACCACATGTATAGGCACAAATCTAAACCCAACACATTGGCCCAGTGGAACGTTGGGCACACAGAACTCACACAAACATGTTGCTTGCTGTGCTGTGAGTAATAAACTCCTTTGTCTCTGAGTCAGAAGTTGTGCCTTCTGCCATCATCAAAACTGTGGCAGGCTAACTTGTGAGCTTGCAAGTAGGTAAGATCTCATACTTTTCACAGTTCTTCACAAACACTATACTACTGTCCCGAAGTGCCCCAAGTAAATTCTAGCAGTTTCTATCTCTGATTCTTAGAATCCCTAAATTTACCAAGAATATTGGTTATAGTTATCCCTTAATTCTCTTGTTGGCAATAGATGAAAGACTTGATTTTTGCCAATGTTTATATTTAACCCAAGGTGCCAGGTAAACCCTAAGCAATGTGTTGAGGCACAAATGAGGGCCATTCCTACTAGACAAGCCAGGGCAATATTCAGGCTGCTCACTGGACCTTAATGAAAAGAGTAATTGGGCACTGATTTGGTGTTTGTCTATGTTGTCCTCACTCTTCTCCATTCTAGGTGGTGTCCCCTGTATACTAGCCTGTTATCTCTTTTATCTAGTCTAGGGACAGGAAAAGCTTGCTTTGCTAGTTTGAAGCTGAGTCCCTCCAAGAAGTTACCATCTTTGTTTCCTGCTTTACACTTTCCTCAAAGCAGTAGGGACTGAACATTGACTGGGTTAAAGACAAACTCTCAGAGATCAAATAATCATGAACTTGTTTAGGGTGGTCTCTGTTAGCCCAAATAGCATCCAGTTCCTAGAGCTAACACATTGCTTAGTACTCCCCTAGGAGGACAATCTCTCCATTCACTGGCCCTGAACATGACATGGCCCTAGACACCTGGACAGGAAAATGGCAGCAGCATGGAAGACAGACCCACCCCTACACCTGATTAAGGGAAAATGAGACAGAACCAGATGTCCCACCACATCTGGACAGCCATGAAATTGCATCCACTTCTATCATAGTAATATAAAAATTGAGACCCTCTATGTGACTGTGTCATTATTCCAACAGATGTTTAATTAGCATTAGTTGTGATGACTGACTACGAATTTTAATACAAGGCAAGAGCAAACTGGGAGAAACACATGATTCTATTTTGATGTAATATTTGATTAGATATGTTATCTTCCATTATCAAAGCTCTTCATACATTTTAGTTAAGCATATATATACAAAATGAAAAGATAATTAAGCATTGAAATCTTTTGATCTCTCTGAAAGGAATCTAAGGCAGTTTTTTTAAATAATGGATTCTTCATTTAGATTAAATTTATTATATTAAAAATATACTTTATAATTCACATGTTAATTCAAACCTGAGAAATTAGAAAAACATACTGAGTTAGAAGCAACAAGATAATCATAATTCTCCCTCTCAAAAAGTAGCTGCAACATGGGTCCTAGCTTACCTGTTGTTTTCTCTTACATAAAACTACCCTCTCCCTCATTTCACTAGACTCTCAAACTTTGCCAGAGGAAAGATTCTAAAAACTAATCTAACTGCAATTCAGTGATATTGCGTCACAAATCAAAAAGACAGCCCTGTCTTTCTCCCTGGTTAACAATGTTACATGGTGATCAGTTGAAACGATTCTAACAATACTTCAAGACATTTATTGCTAGCAAAGTAACTATTTTAAGTTAGGAAATTCTGAAAGACCTTTAATAAAATATCTATTAATTCAACTCATCTGTTCAGTTAAAAACATAAATCTCTATCTTGACTCAATTGGGAACAACGGTAATCAATACAGGAGTGATTTAGTCTTAATTGAGACTAGACAGAAAAATCTAAAACTATCTCCAAAAGTTACTTGCGCCAGACACCTGGGCTTGATAGAGGGAAACCTTAACAGAAAATGGGAATTTCTCCCATTCTAGTTACATACCTGCGAAATGGTTTGTGGAAATGCATGCATCTTCAGCATGGATTTTTTTTTCCTTTTACATAAACCAATATGATCAAGTTAAACATTCTAATTTGCAGTAGATGATATAAAACTTAATTACTTTGATTTTATTTTTGTGAGGCTCCTAATATTACATATTTTCTTCAAATGTTCTGAAGCTCTGTAAATATTTTAAAACACAGACAGCTTGGTTTTAGGGGAACTCTGGATTTCAGAAATTTGGGAATACTTTGGGCAGAAATAAAAAATTATTATCTAATTTCATTAAAAGCAAGTAAAAATATGAGACTCATGCCACATGGTCTGCAGTGAATTTCAACAATAGAATAACACAGTTCCACTTAAGGAATGGAAGAAACTAAAGTAACAGGTTCAAAAATAAGGAAATGAGCATGTCTCCAGAAGCCTATCCATGGTAAAGAACAAATATCAGGTAATAGGTCAGTGGCTATAAGTCCCCCAGTAGAAGAGTCCAAGGGGAGACAGGGGTGGTCTGAAGTCAATGAGGCACTTGGATAATTTCAGAGAATTATGCCCACCTTGGAATATGGTTGAAGGTATGAACTCAACAAATCCAACAGGCCTGAACTCAAATCCTGACTTTACCAGTTAGTAACTAGATACTCTTGGGCCAGCTACTGTCCTCAGAGCTTCAGTTTCTTCAAAATGTAAATGGAGATGGGCGTCTGGGTGGCTCAGTGAGTTAAGCATCTGACTTTGGCTCAGGTCATGATCTTGTGGATCATGAATTCGAGCCCCTCGTCAGGCTCTCTGCTGTCAGTGCAGAGCCTGCTTCAGATCCTCTCTCTCTCTCTCTCTCTCTCTCTCTCTCTCTCTCTCTCTCTCTCTCTTTCTCTCTCTCTCTCTCTCTCTCTCTCTCTCTCTCTCTTTCTCTCTCTCTCTCTCTCTCTCTCTCTGCCCCTCCTTCCTCTCAGGAATAAACATTTAAAAACTGTAAATGGAGATGATCACAATGCTTCTCTCCTAGGATTGTTATGAGGAACAATGAACAATCATCCACATAATACACTTAGCACAAGGCCTGATCACAAAGCAGCACCTGCAGCTGAGGAGTCATGTTGAGAAGAGGGAAGCTGGTAATTAGGAACCAATTTGCAATCTTAAGGAATATAAAAAAGACACAGTAAAAACCCATAAACGGGGGGTCAGGCTGTCCACTGCACAATCGGGAGTTGGGTCATTTACTACCTGCTTTAAAATAAAAAAGCACATTTTCTCATTTTACACGCAAATATGACTTGGAAACAACCTAGTAGTTGTTACAATATATAAATTTGTCCAACCCACATTCTGGTTATATTCACATCATTAATTCAAAAATTCATTTTCTATGACTCATAATCACATGGTTTCTAGAATGCGAGTGAAGAATTAATATGAGTCATCTTTTCTAACAGCCCTAACTGTATAATGTCTTTAAATCTTGCTTTGTCTAAGTTAAGCAGACTTGCTTTCCAAAGGTCACAACCTCTTCCTCTGCCAAAGATCTGAACATTTTCTTATTAGATCTTTAATTCTCTGCAGACTGCCCAGTGTGACCATGAGGTTTAATAACTTCTCATCTAGAAAGACAGTGCATGTCTTTGTCCACACAGATTAAGCTCAGCTCAGTAACACAATTTGCAAAATGCCCCTCTTTATCTTCTACAAGTGAAAACTCACCTTTACTCCCTTATACTCCAACTTGCGACATCAAATATGGAAAATAATTAGTTGATTAATTAGCTGCAGACACTTGACATTCTGATGAAAACTGCAGCTCATATTTTGCCTTTAGGAACATTTTAAATGTTTCTGTTTTAAGAGGCTCACATTTTACTCCCTTTCTTCCAGATTCTTTAATTATGTCTCAGATCTTTAATTACATAAGTCAAAATAAATTGGTCATTATATAAACCAAGTACATAAACTTGTCTTTATAGTGACAGTTGCAAATAGTTTCAAGGTCAACTATTTTTAAAATACAAGTTCTTTTCATTAAAAAATTCTTACATATTTTAAAATCTATCCCAGTTCAAATTTGATATCATAGTATTCATACTGAATTCTAGGTATAAGACTCAATAGCTTTTGTACTCCTAAAGCCAGTGTATAATTGTCTCTTCATTTGCCATTAGTTTTAAGTCATGTTCCCAATCTCAAGAGCGGTAATTGAACTGGAAAAAAAAAATCAAGTAGAGACTCTGCTTGTTATGTTTTCCACCAAATCCCCAAAGCCAAGGAAATATTGTTGAATTAATAAGTCACTATTAAAGCATTAATGTGAGTCGCAGAAAGACCAAACCTCTTTCAGTTTGATGAAACCTATACATTTGGAACCATGTCAAAGGTAGAAACACTTTAGATCTTATCTACAAAAATCACCTGGAAGAACTGATAACTATCAATGTTTGGAATTATTTCCTTAAAGGATTCCCAAATTTTTTCGAGATATTCTCTGTAATTCTTTGTAAATATGGGACTCTACCGGTGTTCCCTGGTGGCTCAGTCGGTTGAGTGTCCAACTCTTGATCTCGACTCAGGTTATGATCTCACAGTTCGTGGCTTTGAGCCCCATGTCAGACTCTATGCTAGCATCAAAGTCTGCTTGGGATTCTGCCTCTACCTCTCTCTCTGCCCCTTCCCCTCTGCATGCTCTCTCTCTCTCTCTCTCTCTCTCAAAATAAATAAATAAACTTTAAATAATGGAACTCTACCAGTACTGTATGTTTTACATCTACTATTTTAAAATATATAACTGAAAAGCATACTATCAAGTGGTAAGTAGGGAGAAAAATTCTAATCAGCAAATTCTGCTAACTGAGCTCACAGTCTGCTGCTCCGTGATCACTTGGCCTGATGAATCCAAATCTTCCCCCAGCAGCAAGGCTCCTGCTTCATGGATACAGTTTTGAAAAGGAAAGGCCATATAGTTCAGAGCCTGGGTTTAGGACCAGAGGAAACTTGGATTCAAATCCCAGCTTGGCCACCTACTTACTATAGCTGAATGACCTAGAGCAAGTGATATAACCTCTCCAATCTCAGCTCTCTCATCTTTAAAATGGGAAAAGCAGTATCTATTCACAAATTGCTTACAATAGCATGAGGCAAATAGCACAGGCTCAAACATAATAGCTATTATCATTATGATTATTATATGACATGTATCTACTGCCATTTCAAGTTTAAGGATTCTTTAACTGTAAAAACTAACTTTTTAATATTTTGTGTGCATATAGTCATACACTCACACTCTCACACATCTGATAATTAGGAGCACCACCCTCCCCGGTTCCCTGGTTCTGTGAGCTCTACGAGAGTCACAGGGCTGTAGGGAAGGAGATGGGCATGGAGGAAGTCAGCGTGGAGGCAGTCAGGAAAAGTAGTTCACATTAGTAACTAGTCAAAAGCCAAATCTGTATAACCACATTGGACCATTTCCTCTCTTGATATTTAATATTACTGCCTGAATAATATAAACTGATTTTTTCCCCTCTACATTTACAACAGTTTAGTTCAGAGGTGAGAGGAAATGAAAAGGGTTGTTTGTCAGGAAATAAGTTCTCTGTATGCAGCTGAGAATATGCACTCAACAAAAGTTGTTTATGTAGCAATATACCTAAGTAATACCACAAACTTAAGTCACAGATGTAGTTAATGCAATGACAAACTCGGAACGCATAAAACTTTTGGATGAATCTCAACTAGTCTCCTTCTGTTTTATCATAGGTGTGGCATGTGGTCCCAGTTTCCTGAGCTAAGCTTAATAAAAGTTTCACATATAGGCCAGTGATTCATAGGATAATCTAGACGTCTGTAATTTCAGCATGGCAAAGATACCACAAAATTAATTTTCTTCAAGGAAAGAATCTTTAAAGAATCTTACCGATGAAGCTTCTCATTGATTGTCTCATTTGACAATCAAACACCACATGGCAAAATAATTTTATAAAAATAAAAATTATGATCTGCTTTTTCTTAAAGTATTCTGTTCAACATAACCTATTATATCTTAAAACCACTGAAAGTCTAGAACTATATTTGGTTTGCTATATTGTACAAAGAAACTCAATTCTCTGAATATAAGCATATATTGATCTCAAAATATACCATTCATGTTTAAGAAAATGTAATTCATGGATTTAAATTTAAAATGTAAACATTAGGGGCGCCTGGGTGGCTCAGTCGGTTGGGCGTCCGACTTCGGCTCAGGTCACGATCTCGCGGTCCGTGAGTTCGAGCCCCGCGTCGGGCTCTGGGCTGATGGCTGGGAGCCTGGAGCCTGCTTCCGATTCTGTGTCTCCCTCTCTCTCTGCCCCTCCCCCTTTCATGCTCTGTCTCTCTCTGTCTCAAAAATAAATAAAACGTTAAAAAAAATTAAAAAAAAATAAATAAATAAAATGTAAACATTAAAATTTAAAATTATTTGGAAATAATTTGGAGTTTATTTGAAATCATTCCAAGTAAATTTGGAAATTATTAAGCTGGACTTGTAGTAGAAACCAAATTAACTGCTGCATTGTAGAAATAAAACTACTTGCAAATGGACACAGAAGATACAGTGTTAATATTTCTGAAACACACAAAAAAAGAATAATAGTAAATATAGTCTTTATGTAACTATGTAAATCATAAAGAAAAGTAACATTTGGGTAGTAATTACCCCTTAAGTTTTAGAACACAAGCTCCAGGCTGGGAAGAGCTATCGTACATAATCAGTAAGATGGTGGGATATTCAAAACAGACTTTAGTTATCGAACTTAGCTGTGAATTGGGTAAAACATTTTTTCCTAAATTGGAGTTATTTTCTTAGGATGTATTACTAGTGTGGAATTTCTAACTCAAAATATGAGGGCTTGTAATACATGTCACCAACCTGTCCTCCAAATGGGCTGCATGCCTGTCCTTCCATTAGTGGGACAGTATGAGGTGGTGTTTTTTTTTTTCCTTTATCGCCATTGTCAACACTAAATTATATCAGTTTTTAAAAGTGAATTTACCATATGAGTTTACAAAGTAGAGAGTGACATCATCACCCTGCTCAATTTTAATTATGAGCACCACCCTCCCTGTTCTCTGGTTCTATGAGCACTACCCAAGTTACAGGGCTGTAGGTAAGGAGATGGGCATGGAGGAAGTCAGTTAAACAGCCTAAACATTTCTAGATGTTTCTTCACAATTTGTAGTCCTCCTTTTCCAAATTGCTTATTTATGTCCTTTGCTCATTAATCAATTGGCATGTTCTTAGTCATCTGATTTCTCTGTAAAAATTCTTTATACTTTAAAAATTGCAAGGACATGTTGGTCAATATTTTACCAATTTGTCATGTGCCCTTTAATTTTCATTCTATTGTGTTTTCCTTAATAAGTTTTAGATTTTCATGTAGTTTAATTCTTTAAACTTTTCTTCATTTTATGGTACTTTTTTTGCACTTATGTTTAAGGTCTTCCCACTCGGAGATAAGAAATTGCCATGTTTTCCTCCAACTTAAGGTTTCATTTTTTAATGTTTTGAAAGAGTGTTATGGAGGTATCACTGACATACAATCAACTGCACAAGTTTAAAGTGTGCAATTTGACAAATTTTGACAAACACATACACCTATGAAGCCATCACCCATTCAAGATAAGAAACATATCTATCACCCACCAGTGACATTGTGATCTGTATGGTCTTCATCCCTGTTTCCAGAGATTTGGTCTTCATCCCCAGCTGGCACAAAGCTCCTAAAATCTTTGTAATTTCCCAGGTGCATAGAAAGATATAGGTGTCTTTTGTTAAGTTAATGAGGTGGCTTTTGGCAATCACCTAAAGAGGGGGCTGGTTGCCAGGAAAACCAACCATGTGATTAGAGGGTTGGAACTTTCAATCCTACCCCTCTGAGTTTCAGGGAGTGCAAAGGGGCTGGAGATTGAATCAACCACCAATGGTCAATGATGTGATCAATCATGCCTCTGTAATGAGGCCTCCATAAAAACTCAAAAGGAGGGTGTTTGGAAAACTTTCCGGTTGATGAACACATGGAGGTTCTGGGAAGTAGTACGTTTAGAAACGGCAGGGAAGCTCTGCACCCTTTCCCCATACCTCACTCTATGCATCTCTTTTATCTGGTTGTTCCTGAGTTACATCCTCTTTTTTTTAATAAACAGTAATTGAGTAAGTAAAATGTTTCTCTGAGTTCCATGAGCTACTTCAGCAAATGAATAGAACCTCAGGAGGGAGTCATGGGAGCCTCTGATTTAGAGCCAGTCAAAAGTATGGGTAACAACCTGGGCTTGTGACTAGAATCTCAAGTGGGGCGGGGGAGGCAGATATGTAGGAGTGACCCCTTAACCTGTGGGATATGACATTATCTCGGAGTAGGTAGAGTCAGAATGAGTTAAATTGCAGAACACCCATCTAGGGCCCCTAGAATTGCCATTTGGTGTGGCGGAAGCCCACCTCACATACATGTTTGAAATGAGCAATTGAATCATTTACCACCTTACAGCATTGCTATGTAGATTAAGTGAAATGATGTATGTAAAGCACTTTTGTACACTTTAGCCTGACATACAAAACACAATAATTTTGAGTTATAAGTGTCATTACTTCTAGACCCTGGTGTGGTGGCTTAAAGCAGCTGTATGGAGCAAGACAGTCATAAGTTAAACATAAATGACAATGAAGTTGGGTTGTTGCCCATGAAAGAATGGCTGCATGGCCAACAAGAAGCTTGTCAAGTGGCATTAGCTTATGACTTAGTAAATTATAGAATCTATTCCTTTGTTTTGGTAAGTCTTGATTTGTTAGTGTGCCAAGAGTAAGTCATTTCCTTAGAGAGACTAACACTAGCTAGGATCACAAGTAACTGATGCAGAAGAGAGCCAATGTGTGAGCTGTAATAATAATTATAAGTGCCACATGGGTTGGATCCCTAGTCAATGTAGCCAGAACTTCTCCCTGTAGATTGTCCCTGCACTATGAGAGACTGAATATAAAAATAGACAATAGCCAGACCATATATAAACATTGAAATTTGACCCACAACCTGAAGTAATCTACAGGTTATCTGCATTAAACAGGAAATCAACTCCTTATCTGCATTAAACAACCCAGGAAGCCTGCCTGCTATTAGTCAAATGTGTGGGAAGTCAGATTGCCGTCTCTGGTGACAATCCAGGAAGCTGAACAATAACTCTCTAACAATCATCCCCAAATGATCAGGACTTGATTAATAACTGACAGCATCAAAATTAGGACCAACCAGAGAAAACAAAATATGCACCCTAACCAATCACACAGAATTCCCCAATTCTACATAGCCTGCCTTCCACTTTCCCCTGCAAACAGCCTCCAATCAGGGCATACCAGAAGTCTTACTTTTTTCCTACGATTTGGCTATTCTACTCTTCTGTTTGCCTTCGAGTCTGCCAAAACACAAGTGGTGGCTGACTACCTTGCTATAGTCAGGTAGTCATATAAACATATAAAGAGTCATATAAACAGCCTTTACTTTTCTCATCTGATTGTCTTGGTTTATTTCTACAGCTATACGGGTAAGCCAGGCTGAGCCGCCCACAGGGAGACCTGCCATGGATACCAGTTTAGTTTCTTCGTTGGTAATTGCTCAGGAATCTTGAAAAATGCCTCTACTTTGTGTAAATTTTATTATTTTAGCTGGGAGCACTTGGGGACTGCCTTGCTATTGACTCAATTCACTATCATTTATTTGATGACAATGGTAATGATGACAGCGATGGTGATGAGGACGAGGAGGACAAGACGAATAACAACAACTAATGTTTATTGAACTGTTGTAGTATTCTGAGTTCTCTGCACTTTGGTTACACAATTAACTCATAGAATACCCCCAAAATTCTCAAAGTACATCAAGTCTCATCTGAGGACTTGTTAGGACTGTAAATTCTCTGTCCCTTCCCCCCATCTACTGACTGGTCCTCCAGGTGATTCTGATGCCACTAAAGTTTGAGAGCCAATGGACTACCCCATGACATCATTTTAATTCATATCATTTTAAGATAAGAACAGTGAGGCACAAGGCAGCTGTCTAACTTGCCCATATTCACACATTTAGAAAGAGATAAAGGCTGGGTTCAAACCTGGACAGTCTGATTCTCTATACTGCCTCTCTAGCTACGAGAGAAAACATGAAAAGTTTCCAATTTTCTTTATCTACTTAGTCTATGTGGATACTATTCACTTTGTGAGTTGTAATTAAAGTGGCACAAGGACAAATGGATGAAAAGAAAATATTCTGATATTAAAGATATTTTCCCCTCAGAGCCCTGAAGAAGGACCAGCCTTAGAGATTATATAAATTTCCAAGATCAATTATTTTTCCCAGCAACCACTTTTGCCTTAAGGCTATGTAACAGGGAATTACCCAAAAACACAAACTGAGATCAGTCTCAAACAAATGAGATCACTTATGTGAAAATACTTTTTAAGGAATTATACAAATTCAAGTTACCGCCATTATTGTTAGCTAGACCCAGTATCTGCAAATGATCCCCCTTGGTCCCTCTCTCTGCCCTGTGATTTAAGTAGTGTCTACTCAATGCCAAAATGTTGGTCAATGTACTGGGAGAAAGAAATCTGTCAAAGCAGTTATTTGGTACTGTCTAGTCCAAAACAATGGGTAGATCATTTTCCATCCAGTTATTTTGGCAAAACCAGCTGCTTTGTTTTGACTAAGTAAATACTTTCTATGCCTTTTTCCACATTTCAGTCTCCATGAATCCTCCTTTGCCACCCTTGTTTCATGGAATTGTTCTTAGCTAGACCTCAGCTTACTCTTCCAAAATATTGTCACACTTCTTTCTCTCTTCCAAACATGCTCTACCAATGCATTTTTCCTAGATGTTTTTCTCTCTCAGCCAGCATAACAACCATGAGTGGACATGACAATATCGTATGACCTGAGTTTCAAAAATTTCCTGGGCAATGAACCTCTTTGTTATTATTTCCAACAGGTTTCACAAGGGCTCCACTACATAATAAAAATAACAATAGCAGTAACAACTACTACCTTCAGTAAAGCCCTGGGATGTTCCAAGATCTTCTAGTTCTCACTTCCACCCTCCCAGGCTGGACAGTGAAAGGATATATTCCCCTGAAAATAAATAATTTCTGTAAGGCGTCCTGCCCATAAACAGTCCTTGGCTGACATGAAAATGTTATAACATACTAAGAATCTTTACCTTTGTGACTCCTAATTCCTGCTCTCAACCACCAATCCGGGTTTCTGATTACTGTCTCAGCTCTGGAACCACACATTCCATTCCATGCCATGTAATCTTGGGCCTCTTAGGCCTCAGTTTTAATGTCTATGAAATGTAGTGAGGATAAATTGAGATAATGCACATGTAACCAGCTTACTGATATGTCTAAATACAGTGGAATACACACAGAAATGGTTTTCCTTCTCTCCATGTGCTGCCATCACAATGTGCTATAGCAAACCCTTTTAACTTCGTTTTGGAGATATTCCATTGATTTGGGGTCATTTGCAGGTATTAAAATTAAAAGTCCCATCTACAAAAATATTTGCAAATGACATATCCAATAAAGGGTTAGTATCCAAAATATATAAAGTACTTATACAACTCAAAACCATACAAATAAAAACCTAATAATTCAATTAAAATTGGGCAGAAGACATGAACAGACATTCTCCAAAGAAGACAAACAGATAGGCAACAGACCCATGGAATATGCTCAAAATCACTAATAATCAGGGGAATGCAAATCAAAACCACCATGAGATATCCCCTCACACCTGTCAGAATGACTAAAATCAAAAACACAAGACACAATGAGTGTTGATGAGGATGTGGAAGTAAAGGAACCCTCATACATTGTTGGGGGGGTGCAAACTGGTGCAGTCACTGTGGGAAAGAGTATGGAGTTTCCCCAAAAAAATTAGAAATAGAATTACCATATGATCCACTAATTCCACCACTGAATATTTACTCAAAGAATAAGAAAACACTAATTCAAAAAGATATATGCACCTATATGTTTTTTGCAGTATTATTTACAATAGCCAAATTATGAAAGCAATCTAAGTATCCATCAATAGATGAATGGATAAAAAAGATGTATTTATATACAATGCAATATTTTTCAACCATAAAAACAAATTAAATCTTGCCATTTGCAACAACATGGATGGATCTAGAGGGTATAATGATAAATGAAATAAGCCAGAGAAACACAAATACCATATGACTTCACTCATTTAAGAGACAAAACAAAGGGGGGTGCCTGGGTGGCTCAGTCAGTTAAGTGTCTGACTCTTGATCTCAGCTCAGGTCATGATCTCATTATTTGTGAGATCAAGACCTGCATCGAGCTCTATACTGACAGCACAGGGCCTGCTTGGGATTCTGTCTCTCTCCCCCTCTCTCTGCTTCTCCCCTGCTCATGCTCTTGCTTGCTCTCTCTCTCTCTCTCTCTCTCTCTCCCTCTCTCTCTCTCAAAATAAATAAATAAGCTTAAAAAAAAAAAGAAACAAAACAAGGAAAGAAAAAAGCAACAACATCAACAAAAAACAAAGTCTTAAGTATAGAGAACACACTGATGGTTACCAGAGGGAAGGTGAGGGAGAGAGGGGATGGGTGAAATAAGTGAAGGGGGTTGTGAGCACATTTGTGATGAGCACTGAGTAATGTAAAGAATTGGTGAATCACTATATTGTACACCTGAAACTAATATAACACTATATGTTAATTATACTGGATTTTTTTTTAATTCAATCTAGTCCAGACCAATGTAAAGTTAGTCTCACATCCACTTGAATGCTCATTTCTCCACCTGAAGTGTCATTAACAGTCACTGGCTTTTAAACTGGTCATTTTCCTTTCCCTATTCCAATTGCTACATGACTGAGTTCCAAACAGTGAGTGACTGGGTGTATTTAATGCTAAACAAAGTTATGCTGAACTCTGGTTTGGAAGTTCTGCATATACATTCTCATCTGTGGTTCTAGTTTTTGCATATGAAAATAAGAAAAGGAATAACATGTTTTTTTTCTTTACCTTGGGGAAGGAGACAAGTCAGGAGCAGGAAAACTTTAGGAAAAATTAATGTTTGATTCCAGACATGCATATACATGGTTTTTATTAGAAAAGAGCCGTAAATATCCTGGATTACTATTATGGCATAATTGAATTCCATCTAGACCACACAAGAGTTTGTTATTTTACTTCAATTCATTCTAATATATTATTTCATATTATTTCTTTCACAAATCCCATTGGCCTGAGGAGGAAACTCAGTCATCCACACTGCAGTTAACTCCGACTCCATGTAAGTGAGCAAAGGAATCCCCTAGGAAGAGGGCAGCTGACCTGCCTATGTGCTAAACACCTGGATTTTACACTGACAAGACAAAATCAATGTGTATACCTTGCTTTATGCTTTATAACATGCTTCCACATATATTAGAATTTTACCATCTGGCTTATATGTCATTTCTATTTCCATTTTAGAGATGGGAAAACACTCAAATGTGTTTTGCCTACAGGGGTTTGGCTAGAACATACTGGAACTGGAAAGCAGCAATTTAAAATTAAAATTATCTCCTTTTAATGGAAAGAGAAATGGAGACACAGAAAGAAACTGTAAAGCTAAAGTCACTGTGCAAATTAATAAGACTAGTGGAAGCAAAATCTGGACCTTCTTTCTTGCACACATATACTTTTGCCAACACACCAACTGAAAATTCTGGGCTAATGGGGTCTTCTGTTGTCAGTTCTCAGCATTTGGGGGCAGGAATCCTGCAGAACATGTCCAACCAGGAATTTCCTGGGACCCCAGTCAGTTCCTCAGCAGAAAGAGACTCCCCTAGAGCTAAGTGCTGTAGGACCCATTGCTAACAACTCATAGCTGATAAAATCAAATTAAATTTTAAGGTGGAAATTGCTAAGGGAGGGACTCCATTACCTGTATATGAACAGAACTTTGGGCTGTTTCTCAAGACAACCCCAGGAAAGTGATATTTCCACATTCCTACGGACCCACCTATAAAACATCTGTCTCCAAGGCTAACAGGAAGCATTTCCTTTCAAAGTAATCACCACTGGGGCCACCCAAAGAGACAAGGCAGGACTTTGATAAGCAACTGAGTGTCTGTATCTGATCTCTGAAAAGATCCACAATATATGTTGCTTTCTGTCCTAAGGAGCAGCTGTTCACCAGTACAAATTAGACTTGCCACTCTAGTCCCATTGCCCGAGAACCCCCTAACTTTCCAGTCTGTCATTGTAATAACCTCCAGAACGCCTAATAATAATTCATGACAAGCTTTTAAAAATTGCATTTTTCTTGCATATGGAAGCAAAAACTGTCAACTTCCATCACAACATAAATGCTGAAACTTAGCTCTATTTTTGACAACACATTATTCTTTCTGGTTAGGGGAGCATTGTTTATCTGCTTTTGCCCATGGCTCTTTATACATTTCCTGGAATGGACGTGAAGGTTACCTCAGCCTCTCTCAGATGCCTCCCTCCACTTTAGGAGCAAAGTCATTTTCACAATAACCGTTGATGATAAACCAGTGGGAAGTTGAGAGTGGTGGATAATGGTATTTGACTGTTGATTTCAGCCAGTTTTTATTATGAAGAGCAACCCCAATTTCAGAGTTCAAATTTACCTTCAGAGTTTTTCTACATTTTTTTTAAGTTTATTTATTTATTTTGAGAGAGTGTACACGCACATGTGCACATGACCAGGGAAGGGGTGGGTGGGGGGGATGCAGAAAGAGAGAATCCCCAACAGGCTCTACACTGTCAGCACAGACTCTGACGCAGGAACTCATGAACTGTGAGATCATGACTTGACTCAAAATCAAGAGCCAGTTGCTTAACCAACTTAGCCACCTAGGTGCCCCCTCCTACGTTCTATTTTTGTGGCTAATTATTCAAATAAAATACATTATTCAATATCATAGAGATAGAGCAACTAAATTCATTATCTTACATATTTCACCAAGGACATTTTCCTACAGTGTGCCTGCCATCATATAATAGTAACAGTCACTTACAACTTACTGTAATAATCAAAATACAAAAAACTCTATTTCCAGAATCAGTGTTTCCAAGAGCATTTCCAATTTCTTATTATTTCCCCATGACAATGATTTACAAATAAGAAAAAAGAAAAGAGATGTTTCACAAGAAAATGCCATATAAAATAATTTTATAAAACTAAGTTTCAGATATTTTAGGTAATATTTCAAGTAACACTCATCTAACTACAAAACAACCTTTTCTAAACATTAATGATTAACAATGTCTCATCATAAATCATATGTATATTTATATAACAGACTAAGGTTCCTACAGTTTTCTTATGACAAGTTGTACTAGACATCAGTTATTAAACAGGTTTCAAACTCATGCATTTATTTATCCACATATATTTTTTGAGCATTGATCATATGTCAGGTACTGTTCTGACTCTGGGGATAAAGCTGTGTACAAGTAGAAAAAATCCTCCCTCAGAAAGATTGCTCCATAGGAGGGTATTTTCTAACATTGTCCCTTGCTTTTTAAATTTCTAGTCCCCTTATTCCGGTCCAAAAGTCTCTCTAAAGCAGGCCTTCTAAGGGCCTTCCAGTGGGCTACTTTGTTATACAACTCAAGAGGGCACGCATACTCAAATGCCAAGAAAATCTCCACAGCTACACAACAAAACACTTCTTTCAGTGGAGACAAATGTAGTATAACTCACCATCCTGCAGGAAGCATATAGAATAGGTTCTACCTAGTCCCTAGTGCCAGAGTGTGGTACCTACTTCCAAAATGGTTCCAACAATATTCACCTCATGGTATTCATGCCCTTGCATCGTGCTTTCACATGCCCAGCACATGCCGTGCTTTCACACTGAGTCAGGGTAGGTTTGTGTGACCAATAGAATGTGGCAGAAGTCACATTGCATGACTTCCAATGCTACACAAAGGCACTGTAGCTCCTGCTTGGCTTCTTGAATTGCTAACTCTGGGATGTCAGTGGCCGTGCTGTGAGGACATTAAGCCACCCTGTAGAGAGGCCCACATGGAGAGGAACTGACGTCTCCCACAACATCTGGGACTAACATGATAACCATAAGCCCCCTGAGGTGGAACCTTGAGCTCCAGCCAAGCTTTCCAATGACTGTAGCACCATCTGACACCTACCTGTAATTCCACGAGGAACCTCAAGTCAGAACCACTCAGCCAAGCTGTTTGTAAACTCTCGAGTCTCATTGCCTGTGAGAGATAATAAATGATTTATTGTTGTGTTAAGCTGTTGAGTTTTGGAGAGATTTTTACGCAGCAATAGATAACTAGTACGACAGGCTTAGTATCAGCCAAACTCTTGAAAGTGCCCAGACACTACCATCTCACCCATAAGGTACTTGTTGTAATATCCTCTTCCTAACTTCAGGGAATGCTCTCTGGAAGTTCATAAGCAGTTGATACAATAAACTGATAGAGGTTACTGTGTAAACCATTGCAAATATGTTAATAGTATATATTTTCTCTACTAAAACCTTTGTATTTTTAACGAATCCTTCAGGTTAACAAACATTAGGTGTTTTCCCATATACCACTGAGCTCACCCTTCTGTGGGGCACACTGGTGAACAGAAAAGACTCTTCCTTTAAGAGCCTTATAAGGTAACAAAAGAGACAAAAGGCAGAATATGATTTGAGGCAGATAGCATTTGGGTTGAGATTGGAAAGAGGAAGAGAACTCTAAAAGGACAGAAGCATATGAACTGAGGTCCATGACTGATAAGGATGATATCTGGGTAGGTGACTGTTTGTAATTTTATACTAGCAATAATAATGAGTACTCATCTATAGGGAGCCTATCCTATGCCAAGCACCAATACATGATCTAATCTAATCTTCATACCCCAATCTGTGAAAGAGATATTATATCCTTTTTGCAGGTAAAGAAACAAAGGTACTGAAAGAACAAGCCACTTTCCGAAGATCACCCAGATAGGAAATAGTGAAGTTGGAAGCTGACCTCACATCTTTTTCATGTCAAAACCAACAGTCTTCCCACTACACCACAACAAAAACAAGCAACCTTCCTAAAGACTCAGAACATATGCATGCATGATTTCTGTGTCTTCCAGGGCCACTTACACCACCAATCTTCTCTCCAAAAAAATGCCATTAAGATGTGTTGACAGCTTAGTTTTGATTTTAAAGAAGCCAGTATGTCTTTAGACAAATCAATTCCAGAAGGAGAGTTTTGGAAAAATGCTGTGGTAACATAATGCATCTAAAAATTTCCAAGGGAGAGAAAGAAGCTGTCAGAGGAAGCCCAAGGGGCTTTTTGGTGAAAACACATTTTCCTCATTGTTCATGTCTAAATTTCTGTCTTCTCTCAACTATTCCAGGAGCCTGACTGAGTCAACCTCTGGCAAACTTAAGCACCACATATATTTTTATATGGCACCATTCACTTTTCAACACTTGGCTTTGTATTCTGACAATTTAACTTAATCTTTGGGTGAAAAATGAGTAGGACTGCTTTTCTTCATTTACCCCCTACCTTTTTTATAAAAGTACTTTTATTTGTAATTTATATACAATAAAATATGCAACTCTTATGTGGACAACTCAGTGGAATTTTACATATGTATACATCTATTTATCTACCACCCAGATCTAGATGTAGAACATACCCATCACCCCAAAAAGTTTCCTCATGCCCTTCCAGTCAATAACCACAATTATCACTATTCTGACTTCTATCATATCAATTACTTTTCCCATTCCCCAAGTTCATATTAACAAATTATATGCACTCTTTTGGGCCTGGCTTCTTTTGTTCATTGTTTTTGCATTTCATTCAGATTGTTGTATGTATTAGCATTTACTTTATCATTGATGAGTACTATCCCACTGTACTTTTATGAAATAGTAATGAGAAATTATTAGATCTACTTGGTCAATATTTGAGTTCATCTTTTGTATTATTTGTGTCACCTCAAAAATTTACATACAACAAACCAGACACACAAGACATATAACTTTATTATCTATAACCATCTCATCTTGCCCTGTTGTTCCTACTTTCACTGGCAGCAGAAACATACAAATAACAATTAAATATAACTTGAAACCTTCCAGCTTAAAACAATGTATGTTGGTCCAAATTGATTTGGAGAGAATATGAATTCAACTCAAAGGTCCAATCCCCAATGAGGGCTATTTCTGCCTTCCCAGTGTTGTGGCTGGATGGAGGGGAAGATGTTCCTGTCTTCAGGGCAGCAGGCAGTGGGGTTTCAGACAAGAACCACACCCAAGGTCTTTGCTGGCCTGTTGCCCACTGATAATCTAGTCCTTTGGGTATTAGGATGCCACGGCCACTCACTGTAGCACTCTCTGGTCCCTGCCAGAGCCTCTTGCAAGAGGTTTCCATCCCAACCTCAGCCCTATTTAGTCAACCAGTCCTGTCACCACATCTGGATCCCCCTTGGGTCCCAAAAATTCTCAGCTGCCTTTGCTGTACCAAACTGGAGAAATATGGGCTTTGAGGACTTATTTCTGGCCCATCAACTTAGATTCTTCAGATATTCTTAAAGTATCACCAGAGCAGCCCCATGCTCAGCATCATGTTGAACACAATACCTACATGGCTTGGGATTCTCCTATGAAGCATTTGAGAAGCTTTCAGTAAGTCCCACACCAGGCATTTCCCAACCTTTCTGGGTGTTCCCTGCTGCCCCCTACTCAGCCCCATGCCAAGGTTCATCCCTCAAGAGAAAGCCAAATCATTCCTGTCTGACTTCTTTGCCCTGTTCTCCTACTTCTCCCTCTCCTTTGTGATGGGGTTGTGCTATAGTCATTTCTCTGCCTTCAAACCCTATAGTTTACAAAAGTGTTCTCAAATAACATTTTCAAAATATCATCCCCATATTCCTTTCATTTTTCTCATTTATCCATTCATTCACCTACTGTGGCCCACATTATTCCATAAAAGAGTAGTCGGGACTAGTGTTATAGTGCTATATAGATGTCATGATTAGAGTAAAAGAGAGGATTCTCTTCATTTATTGAACAACTGTTTACTGAGTGCTTACTGGGGCTCATGTTCTTTAGCATATAAGAAGGGCAGTTGGAGAAACCTGCTCTCTTCTCATAAGAAGCTGAGCCCAGAAGAGAAGGCGGTCATATTGAAAAAGGAACTAAGGCATATAACTGTGAGGGGCAAGGTGAGGAGTTCTAAGGTGATATATGGGATGCAGCTCAGGGCACACCCCACCTTCCATCTCCCTCATTTCCATTTCACTTTCCCCAATACCCCCACTCCTGCCCCCACAAACACTTTTCACATAACCACTCTGGGAGCCCTTGCTTCGGTCATGGGAAATTCTTCCAGCCAAAGTAAGATAAGGAATAATGAAGATAAGGAGGGAGAGGTTGGTCTGTAATCCTAGCAGGTGAGTTGGTTGGAACTCAGGGCAGTAAAAGAGGCCAGCAGGGAGAGACAACTTGCTAGGAGACCAGAAAGAGTTGAGCACTGAAAATAGCCATGAATCTCAGTCAGAAACCTTAGGGAAGCAGAGAAGACAAATTTATTCTCCTTTATAATTCAGACTGGGCCAGCCTCCCTCCAGACACTTTAGGATTAGAGAAGAGGGAAATTTCCGTCCTTTGGGAAGACAGGGAGGTGGCCCTTTATAGCCCTATAAGTTTCTCCTTTTGTGAACTTTTCTTGTCAGAATTTACTATAAAAATTTTCACGTCATCTATGAAACTCAGAAAGACAAAAGGATTTGGTGTTTTCACTCAATTTCAAAAAATAGAACAAGGTGGGGGATAAAAATTCAATGTGGAAGTTTAGAATGGTTAAATCAGAAGATAAAAATGCTACACTTGTCCTTATCACTTACAGAGGAAAGGAAAATAGACTTTTCCTTTATAGAATGTTCCCTCAGGGGAAAAATGTCCCTAAAGCAGAGAAAAAAGCAGAGAATTGACTCTGATTAAGAGAAATTAAAAAGGCATTCTTTTAATCCTTGTCTAGGAATCAAACAAGCCTTGAAAATAACCCACTACACTGATAATTACCAGTTTAGTGAGACAAACGCTTTCTTCCCAGGCACCTTTAGACTAAATACCCCAGAGAGAGCAAAATGAATTGAGATAAGAAATGAAACTAGAGTTCCTTAAATTTCATGCTTTTTGTAGACAGAGTTTGGGAATCCATGAAGACCTTTTCCCACCCCCCAAAAGTTAACCACATAGACTGAGGGGTTGAGTCACCATAAATCAAAATAACCTTTAGAAAACAAACTCAGCATGCAAAGCCATAATTATCTCAAGTTGCATTCTTACCAGCAAGTGGTTTTTACCAAAGAAATTGGAGATGCTAAGGCTATCACCAAAGTGATCAACTTTTAAAAATCATCAATCAGACAGAAAATAATTCAAAATTTCAGAGCAGTGATTTTGAACTTTTCTGCTTAAAAATCTGGGGAGGAGGAGTATAGCAATAATTTAGAGAAATTATAAAATAACATTCCTGTCTTTTGAATTAACCAGCCAGAATTATTTGCCATTTCTTCTTTTCCATTATTATTATTTACCTTATATTTCATTCTTTTTTTATTTTAATCAAGATGCATTTTGTTGTTAAAAGAAAACAATCCAGAAGTCCACTCGAGTTGGTCCTAAAAGGGGTTTCATCCTAAGGAATTAGGGCATCTGCCGGAATCCAAGGGCAGAAACACCGATGGCCTGTACAGGGGCCTGGGACACCAATAGGAACCAAGCAGGATTCTGTCTCCGTCATTCTCAGGCACCGACATGGATCCTTTGTCAGATCCTTTCTACATTCCCCCTTTCTTTCCACAGTGTAGGTCAACACACTTCCTTACTAATTAGTCACATGTCCCCAGAGATCTGCTCGAAATGGCAGTTTCATATTAGAGTCCACATCAGCATGTAAGCCTAGCTAATTCAAATCTTGGTCCCAACTCAGAATTACAAGGAGAAGGAATCTAACTGGCCAGCAATGATCAAGTATGCACTTCGGGTCCACTCCAAACTTGGAGTGGGGAGTGTGTGCTGAGGGTCACGTGACCTGCCGCCAGCTCAGCAGGAATGAGACTGCCCCAGATGAAAGCCTGAAAAAGCCTAGGCAGGTGGAAAGAGCCACATGAAGGAGAGGTGAGTGAGGAAGTGTTGGCAACCTCTCAGAGCACTTGTGTTACAACCAGGGTTTAGATGTTTCATCCTCCAAGAGAATGTTACCTAATGGTAAAAGAAGAGCAGAGAAACGCCTTTTTAGCTTTTTTTTTTTTTTTTTTTTTTTTTTTTTGAGAGACAGAGGGAGAAGCAGAAACAGAGCAAGAGGAGAGGGAGAGAAAGAATCCCAAGCCTGTGCAGAGCCTGATGCAGGGCTCCAATTCACAAACCATGAGATCATGACATGAACTGAAACCAAGAGTGGGATGCTTAACCGACTGAGCCACCCAGGGCCCCTCTTTTTAGCTTTTTAAATAAGTGTTTCTTTTTATTCCTCAAAGGGTATTGCATGTTGTCTCTCACAACATTAAGGCATTAAGCGGTGAGTACTGAAAAAATAAAGAAAAGGCAAGCTAAAATACATTTCAGGGAAATATTCAAGAATATCAGTGATTTTTCAGTTTGCTTTTGTTTTCTGAACCTGTGTCAAAGGACTTAAAGTTCTAACATCTCTCCTCCAGATGACTTAATTTAATTAGTAATCTAGAAGAAGAGGATATAAATATTATTGGGTATGTACCAGAACTGTATTCAAAGACTCACAACCAGTTGGGACTGCTTTCTACCAGTTAGTAACCTGGGGCTTTGGACTAGAGAGGAGACACTGCAGAGCCAAGATGGCAGTGATGGCTAAACCCCCAAACCCAAGAAGACACCCCAGCCTCAGCTTAGCCCATTCCTTCAGCAACCCACAGAGGCTCCAGGTTTCTGTCTTTGACAGTAGAAACACTTGCCTGATGCAATGTTGGCTCATTATTTTAAAACTTTGGAAATACAATTTTCTGTAGTCAAACTTCAAATAGTTATGGTGAAATCTGTCAATGGAACATTTAATCAGTATTTATTTAACACCTACTCTGTGTCCAACCCTATGTTGTGTGTTAAAGCCCTGTGCCATGTGCCTGGCTCATGCCAGGCATGAGCTTATAACCTAGCAGGTACTACAGATTCTACATATTAGAATCTATAATTAGATGCCCAAACTGGTGCAAAGAGCTTATGTTCTATATGACTTTGGTAGCTCGGCCGAATTCTCTTTTGGGTTCTTTATTGTATTCCCCGGAGGCCACTGCAGAAGAAAGTGATAGGTATTTTTGCCGTAAAGTGACTAATGTTAAGAGAGATACAAGAAAAAAGGTCCTGACTATCAAAAGAGAAGGGGAGAAATTCACATTATTTTTCCCTTTTCTTACCTCTTACAGCTTCTCCAGAAGGCAGGCCCATTCACTGTAACTGCACAACACACAGGAGGCTGAAACTCAGAGGAAGCCTCATTTTTCTGGATAGAGGAATCAGTAACCAGGACCTAGAGCTGGGGAATATGGCTGAAATCTCAGAAAGGGGTTCCCTAATTCTGTATATGAATTGACACAAGTCCTGTGATCTCCCTCAGGAGAGGGCCTTGAGAACTGAGTTATGAGATAAACTATAACCCAGTTCCAGACTAACCCTGGGTGGCCAAGAGCAGAGACCCCACCCAAAGCATGGCAAAGCCTTTGAAGTCTGTGCTGACATTGGAACCACCACTGAAAGAAGGTGAGACAGAATTGGCAGTCTGAACTTCATGGGCTCACTGCCTCGTAAAACAAAATAAAGCAAAAAAAAAAAAAAAAAAAGACATTCTCCAGATGATTTTAACAGGACACAGAGTCTTGCCACATAATATTCTGAATGTCAGAGGTGGGACTAGGGTGAGGTAAATGAAATATTTGCTTTGGGTGCAAAATTTAAAGGAGAGCAGGACCAAAAGACTCAGTGATCAAGATAAATGATATTTTAACACAATATCTTAAAAAGTCAAAATGGATGCAAAAACTTCCATGATGGACAAAATATAAAAATTTTAACTAAAGACAGAATCAGTATTATTAATTTTTCCTTTTGTATGGATCTCTAATATGGCTCAGCAGAGCACCATTACTGATGCTGGAAGCAATTTGGAAAGGAGCCCCTTCATGTAGTCTATATGGTCAGTATCCCAAAGTCCGAGGCAGAACAGAGAGGGATGGAAAGTAAATTCAGACAGAAAAACAGAACATATCCAGGACACCAGTATTGCTGACTCAAGTACTGCAGCCACCATATATCACAAAAGTGGACAGGTGTGCCTCTGAAAATGAGGATATGTTGAAAGGGTTTACAAGGAGCAGTTGGACTCCCTTGCTCTACCCAGCAGGAAACCAGAGCTCCCAAGGAATTTAAATTAAGAAAATAGGACTAAGGAACAAAATGCAGTTGATGAAAGGGAGGATTAAATTAAAATCTGCATACTAAACCATGGACATTCCCACCAGAAAATTGCAATCTCCTTTCTCTCTGCACCCTGGTCTAAGAATACGAACAGAGAGGCTTATCAAACATTGACTTATCTCCCATCCTCAACAGTAGACTAGATATTTCATCTTAGGAAGAACCCAAGAGCCCTAAAGAAAAGACCTGAAGATATCAACTTCAGTGGTGGTAAAACATGTCTACAGATTATTTAGCATTTATCCCATCGAGAAGTGGAGTCCAATTTCCTTCTCTTTGACCATGGGCTTCCTTAGTGGCTCCCTCATAGTGACTACAATGTTATAGAAGTGACGCTGCAAGATTTCCCAGACTAGGTCAGAAGAGAACATTCCTACAGTTGGTAGGAATTGGAGTTGGTAATGAGATTTCTCTTTATAGATCACTCCAGTTAATCAATTATAAGGGATGATAGAACTAAAATGTCATCACTTTGAAATCCCCAATAAATTAATGGAACAATGGTTACTAAGATCACAAAAAGAAAGACAAGCAGTCATTACGTGCCTCATGATGGGAGTATTTGCCACCACCTACAGGAATGGTCTTGTTCAGGGGACTGAACCTGAATCTGATCAGCCCTCTAAATACAGCTGCCAATCTCCAGAACCACAGCAGACAGAGAAGCTCATTAAACAACAACACAGGGATTCAATCAGCAAAATCCAGACTATGGGCAACTCTACAGGACAAATAACCAGTTTTTCAATGAAAAAAATACAAGGAAAAAAAGAAAGATGAAAAGGGAAGCCTATAGATTAAATGAGACTTAAGAGTCCTGTCAACCAATTGTAATGCCTGGACCTTAGATGAGTCATAACTCCCCCCTCAAAAAATTTAAAAGATAAATAAATTAATAATACAAATAAATAAACAAATGCATGAATGAGACAATCAAAGAAATGTGAACCTTGTGGCCTATTTGATGTTATTTAAAAACTACTGCTCTTTTTTCAGGCATGATAATGGCATTGGGAGTTTCTTTTAAAGTGTCTTTATCTCTCAGAGACACACAGGAAATTTGGAAAAAAAATTGCTTTGGGATGATTGGTAAAGATGCGCAAAGAGGGTACCATTATGAATGATGCAGTATAAACCAAGAGTTGATGGTTGTTAAGCAAGGGGATGGGCCCCAAGGGGCCATTATACTAGAATGTTCTATTTAATATAAAGGCCTTTTCTCATCTCATGTATTACAATTATTTAAAAAAAAATAACACTGATGAAGTTCCTAAATGTACAAGCCCCCAACTTGAGGGCTTTGGCACCAAATTTGAACTTTCAAAGAGCGGAAGAGGAAAGGCACAGAAGCTGAGGAGGAGAAAGGAAACACAAGGTTCTGTGTAGTAATCTCCCTCCTCTCTTGGCTGATTAGCAGTAAGGCACCATTATCTCAAAAGAGTAGGTCAAAGCCAAAGCTCCTGGCAATTAATTGCAAGACTAAGTATTTACTAAATAAAATGTCTATAATTTTATTGTTATTATTCATATTTAGTAAGCAGTCTTTATATTTTATTTGAATAAGGACCTCAGATTTTTTAAGTTTCTTTCTCCAAAGTCATGTGAGTGAAAAGCAGTAGAGCAATACAGTGAACTGTGATAGCTGTATCTGTCTTTCTATCATGACTTCTAGCACCTTAAAGAAACTCTTCCTTGGGGTGCCTGGGTGGCTCAGTCGGTTAACTATCCACTTCAGCTCAGGTCATGATCTCACGGGCCATGAGTTTGAGCCCCACATCAGGCTCTGAGCTGATAGCTCAGAGCCTGGAGCCTGCTTCAGATTCTGTGTCTCCTTCTCTCTCTGCCCTTCCCCGATCATGCTCTGTCTCTCTCCCTCTCTCTCTCTCTCTCTCTCTCTCTCTGTCACTCAAAAATTAATAAACATTAAAAAAAATTTAAAGAAACTCCTCCTTGACTCCTTGATTCCATATGGCTACAAACTCAGTGTATATCACAAGAGTGGTCATGAGATGCAGATGCACCAGTTAGACATCCCTATGCACTTAACCACAGAAATTGATCAATATTGGACCCAAACCCCAAAAAGAGTCACTTGGAATCTTTTCAGATATTGGCATATGAGACCATTCTCTTTTTCATGGCTAAACTGGTAAGATGTGAGTCTAGGGCTTCCCATGTCCTTCTTTTCCAAAATATGGAGAAAGTCTGCGTACAGAATTAGGCTAAGCAAAGAGGGTGTAAGATTGTTTGAGATCCAGAATCTAATCATGACTGTAGCTTGATCTATCTCCAGACTTCAGAGTTACAGGAACCAAAAAGTTTCTGTTATGGGTAAGCTCATTTAAGTCAGGTTTTAGCCATCTGGGGCCAAAGAACACCAACTAATGGAAGCTTTCCCTCAATTTCAGGATTCCCAGACAACCATGCCACCTCTTAGAAATTTCATCTCCTATCAAAATTAGAGGTCCTTGGAGGTTATTCTAATATATTGGCACACATTATATTCCTCTGGGCTTTTCAATAGTCATTCACTGAATGGATAATCACTGAGTATCAACCAGGTGTCATAGACACCTATGTTTTGTCTGCCCAGTAGTCTTCTTTTTGTAGAAACTGCTCCTGCTCTTAGCTTGATCCACAATTGAATAGCTCAGGGTGGACAACTGATCCAAGGCAGCCAATGAGTGAAACCTACAAAATTCCTTAGACTTTTGAATTTGAGACCCAGAGAAAGATGGCCCTATTCCTCTTCAAGGGAGCCAGTCATAAGACTAAAAACTCAGTAACTATCCATGGCCACATTTTCCCATGTAGGAGACTAATGGTCACATAGAGAGAGGAACAGAGAAAGAGAAAGGGTGAGAGCTTTGTCAGCTTTTGCTATTCCTGAACTCTTCCTGAACTCCAGCTATATCCCTGGCCTTGCTAAATTTGGATATTTCAACTTTTCCTGGGATTCTTTATTTTGTGAAACCTAGCTCTAATTGATAGCTATCATTCATTTGTAATAATTTAATGTAATCAGGCGCAATGCCATGGTCACCCCACCCTCAAGATGCTTAAAGGATAATGTGAAGACAGGTACAAAAATGCAGTTGACTTCAGAACAGAGTGATATGCTCTGTGAAGGTAGTGAGCACAGGGCACTATGCAGCCCACGGAAGAGGCACCCAGAAAAGCTTTCCAGGGGAGAAGCCAAGATGGCAGAACAGCATGGAAGTTTTTTGTGTGTCTCGTGTCCATGAAATACAGCCAGCCCAACACTAAACCATCCTGCATACCTAGAAAACTGATTGGATGATTAACACACCAATCTGCACAACCTGAACCACAGAATTCAGCAGGTCCATGGCATGGAGAAGTGAACTTGGGGAGCTAGAAGCCACAGAGGGCAGGGAGCTGCTTTTTCGGGCAGAGGACAGAGATGGGGGTGGCGGGGTGGAATACGGGAAAAGCAGCCTCCCCAAAAGCAGCTGGAGAGAAAGAGGAAAATTGGAAACAGCCACAGGGTCTAAACTAAAAAGGGAGAAAGGAGAGGGTTTAAATTCCATTAAGACTGTAAACAAGGGGAGTGCATAGTCTGCAACTCAGCAGCTCAATACCTGGTGGTGCTCTGGTGGGAAGGGCGAATCCTCAGGAACAGACTGGGGTCCAGGAGGTTCTTGGGCCACACAGGGAAAAGCAGTTCCACTGCTGGAAGGACATTTGGTAGAGACTGTTGAAGCCACCTGGTCCAAGCAGACCCCAGAAAACAGCCACATTCGCTGGTGCTGGAACAAGGTCGTTAAGGGTGAAGCCTGGTGCCAGATGTGTGTTGTGATTTTCATAATCCCTGAAACGCTGCTGCTACACTATCTCACGAACTTTTTCTTGGGCAGATTGGCACCTGGCCACAGTCTCAGGGCACCGGCAGCAGCAGCAGGATCTAGCAGGCGTTCCTGGGTGCAGCCGACATTTGGCCATTGCTCAGTGAGACCCTCCTGCATAGGAGCTGAACGGGTCAAAGCCATAATCCTTCAGAAGTAAAGGGCCATGGAAAACAGTCGCATCTGAGACAAAACTCAGGAGAGAGGTACTGCCTGGGGCTTGGTCACGGACAGTGAAGAATTGAGGAGTGGACGAAAGCTGACGATAGAGGACAGGTACGCAATTGCTGATCGGGGAGAACAGAGTTCCAATACTAGAGACTGGGTAGCTGGGTAACGCCATTTTCACTGCTCCCGTGCATGCACATACACACCTAAAAGCACCACAACACTCCACCCTAGTAGGCTAGCAGCGCCATCTAGTGGAGAATGGAGCCATTACACTAATCCCTGCCCAACTGGGCCAACCTCACACTTCAAGAACACAAGTCTCACTGCCTGCTTAGTTTATGGACTATAAAGCACTTCATAGTCTAACTTCTAGGGGAAAACGAAGTAATTTCAGTCCTATTTCAATCTGATAGCAGGTCTATCTATTCAATTTTCTTTTTTTTTTCTCTTTTTCACTTCTTTTTCTTGAATACAGAAAGAAAAAAATCCTTTTTATTTTCAATTTTTATTAAAAATATTTTCTTTAATTTTTTTTACTATATTTTTACTTTTATGTAAATTTTTTCAAATTCTATTTTACTTCCATCATTTTATTTTACTCTACTATAGTGTATTCATTTTTCAAATTTTCAAACGATTTCCTTTTTTTCCTCTCTTTTTTCTCTTTTTTGTTTCTTTTCTTTTTTTGAATACAGAAAGAGAAAAAATTCATTTTTATTTTTAATTTTTATTAAAAATATTTTTCTTTAATTTTTTTCTACTATATTCCTTACTTTTGTGTAAATTTTTTCAAATTCTATTTTATTCCTATCGTCTCATTTTAGTCTACTTCAGTGTATTTGTTTTTTCAAGTTCTCAAGTGATTTCCTCCCCCACACTTTTTTCTCTCTAATCTGTCAAACCACTTTCAACACCCAGACCAAAACACACCTAGGATCTAGCATCATTTATTTGATTGTGTGTGTGTAAATTAATTTCTTAATTTGATATTTTTTAATTATAATTTTTTTAATTTTAATTTTTCTACCTCATTAATTACTTTTCTTTCTTCAAAATGACAAAACAAAAGAATTCACCCAAAAGAAAGAGCACGAAGAAACGACAGCCAGGGATAACCAACACAGATACAAGCAAGATGTCTGGACCAGAATTTAGAATCACAATAGTAAGAATACTAGCTGGAGTCTAAAATAGATTGGAATCCCTTTCTGCAGAGATAAAAGAAGGAAAAACTAGTCAGAATGAAATAAAAAATGCTATAACTGAGCTGCAGTCATGAATGGATGCAGTGGCGGCAAGGATGGATGAGGCAGAACAGAGAATCAGCGATATAGAGGACAAACTTATAGAGAATTAATGCAGCAGAAAAAAAGAGGGAGATTAAGGCAAAAGAGCACGCTTCAAGAATTAGAGAAATCAGTGACTCATTAAAAATGAACAACATCAGAATCATAGGGGTCCCAGAAGAGGAAGAGAGAGAAATAGGGGTAGAAGGGTTATGTGAGCAAATCATAGCAGAAAACTTTCCTAACCTGGGGAAAGACACAGACATCAAAATCCAGGAAGCACAGAGGACCCCCATTAGATTCAACAAAAACTGACCATCAACAAGGCATATCATAGTCAAATTCACAAAATACTCAGGCAGGGAGAGAATCATGAACACAGCAAGGGAAAAAAAGTCCCTAACCTACAAGGGAAGACAGATCAGGTTTGCAACAGGCCTATCCACAGAAACTTGGCAGGCTAGAAAGGAGTGGCAGGATATATTCAATGTGATGAATCAGAAAAATATGCAGCCAAGAATTCTTTATCCAGCAAGGCTGGCATTCAAAATAAAAGGAAAAATAAAAAGTTTCCCAAATAAACAAAAATTAAAGGAGTTTGTGACCACTAAACCAGCCCTGCAAGAAGTTTTAAGGGGGACCCTCTGAGGGGAGAAAAGATGAAAAAAAAAAAAAAAAAAAAAAAAAAAAAAAATATATATATATATATATATATATATATATATGAAAAAGAACAAAGATTAGAAAGGACCAGAGAACACCACCAGAAACTCCAACTCTACAAGAAACATAATGACAATAAATTCATATCTTTCAGTACTCACTCTAAATGTCAATGGACTCAATGCTCCAATCAATGCTCCAATCAATGCTCAAAAGACATAGGGTAACAGAATGGATAAGAAAACAAGATCCATCTATATGCTGTTTACAAGAGACCCACTTTAGACCTAAAGACACCTTCAGATTGAAAGTAAGGGGATGGAAAACCATCTATCATGCTAATGGTCAACAAAAGAAAGCTGGAGTAGCCATACTTATATCAGACAATCTAGACTTTAAAATAAAAACTGTATCAAGAGATGCAGGAGGGCATTATATCATAATCAAGGGGTCTATCCACCAAGAAAACCTAACAACTGTAAACATTTATGCACCAAATGTGAGAGCACCCAAATATATAAAGCAATTAATCACAAACATGAAGAAACTCATTGATACCAATACCATAATAGTAGGAGACTTCAACACCTCACTCACAGCAATGGACAGATTGTCTAATCAAAAAGTCAACAAGGAAACAATGGCTTTGAATGACACACTGGACCAGATAGATGTAACAGATATATTCAGAACATTTTACCCTAAAGCAGCAGAATATACATTCTTCTCCAGTGTACATGGAACGTTCTCCGGAACAGACCATATACTGGGACACAAATCAGCACTCAGCAAGTACAAAAAGATCAAGATCATACCATGCATATTTTCAGACCACAATGCTATGAAACTCGAAATCAGCCACAAGAAAAAATCGGAAAGGTAACAAATACCTGGAGACTGAAGAACATCCTACTAAAGAATGAATGGGATAACCAAGAAGTTAAAGAGGAAATTAAAAAGTATATGGAAGCCAATGAAAATGATAACACCACAACCCTCTGGATTGCAGCAAAGGCGGTCATAAGAGGAAAGTATATAGCAATCCAGGCCTTCCTAAAGAAGGAAAAAAGATCTCAGATACACAACCTAACCTTACACCTTAAGGAGCTGCAAAAAGAACAGCAAATAAAACCCCAAAACAGAAGAAGACAGGAAATAATAAAGATTAGAACAGAAATCAATGCTATCGAAACCAAAAAACCAAAAAACAAAAAAACAAAAAAAAACACTAGAACACAACAATGAAATCAGAAGCTGGTTCTTTGAAAGAATTAACAAAATTGATAAACCACTAGCCAGTTTGATCAAAAAGAAAAAGGAAAGGACCCAAATAAATAAATCAAGAATGAAAGAGGAGAGATCACAACCAACACAGCAGAAATAAAAACAATAATAAGAGAATATTATGAGCAATTATATGCCAATAAAATAGGCAATCTGGAAGAAATGGAAAAATTCCTAGAAACATATACACTACCAAAACTGAAACAGGAAGAAATAGAAAATTTGAACAGACCCATAACCAATAAGGAAATCGAGCTAGTAATCAAAAATCTCCCAAAAAACAAGAATCCAGGGCCAGATGGCTTTCCAGGAGATTTCCACCAAACACTGAAGGAAGAGTTAACACCTATTCTCTTGAAGGTGTTCCAAAAAAATAGAAATGGAAGAAGAACTTCCAAACAAATTCTAGGAAGCCAGAATTACCTTGATTCCAAAACCAGACAGAGACCCCACTAAAAAGGAGAACTATAGACCAATTTCCCTGATGAACATGGATGCAAAAATCCTCAACAAGATATTAGCCAACCGGATCCAACAATACATTAAAAAAATTATTCACCACGGCCAAGTGGGATTTATACCTGGGATGCAGGGCTGGTTCAATATCTGTAAAACAATTAACATGATTCATCACATCAATAAAAGAAAGGACAAGAACCACATGATCCTCTCAACAGATGCAGAGAAAGCATTTGACAAAATACAGCATCCTTTCTTGAAAAAAAACCCTCAAGAAAGTAGGGATAGAAGGAGCATACCTCGAGATCATAAAAGCCATATATGAATGACCCAACACTAATATCATCCTCAATGTTGAAAAACTGAGAGCTTTCCCCCTAAGGTCAGGAACAAAACAGGGATGTCCACTCTCACCACTGTTATTCAACATAGTATTAGAAGTCTTAGCCTCTGCAATCAGACAACACAAAGAAATAAAAGGCATCCAAATCGGCCAGGAGGAGGTCAAACTTTCACTCTTCACAGATGACATGATACTTTATATGGAAAACCCAAAAGATTCCACCAAAAAACTGCTAGAATTGATTCATGAATTCAGCAAAGTTGCAGGTTATAAAATCAATGCACAGAAATCGGTTGCATTCCTATACACCAACAATGAAGCGACAGAAAGAGAAATCAAGGAAATCGATCCCATTTACAGTTGCTCAAAAAAACCATAAAATACCTAGGAATAAATCTAACCAAAGAGGTGAAAAACTATACACTGAAAACTATAGAAAGCTTATGAAAGAAATTGAAGAAGACACAAAAAAATGGAAAAAGATTCCATGCTCCTGGATAGGAAGAACAAATATTGTTAAAATGTCAATACTACCCAAAGCAATCTACATATTCAATGTAATCCCTATCAAAGTAACACCAGCATTCTTCACAGAGCTAGAACAAATAATCCTAAAATTTGTATGGAACCAGAAAAGACCCTGAATAGCAAAAACAATCTCGAAAAAGAAAACCAAAGCAGGAGTCATCACAATCCCAGACTTCAAGCTATACTACAAAGCTGTAATCATCAAGACAGTATGGTACTAGCACAAAAACAGACACTCAGATCAATGGAACAGAATAGAGAACCCAGAAATGGACGCACACATGTATGGCCAACTAATCTTTGAAAAAGCAGGAAAGAATATCCAATGGAATAAAGACAGTCTCTTCAGCAAGTGGTGCTGGGAAAACTGGACAGCAACATGCAGAAGAATTAACCTGGACCACTTTCTTACACAATACACAAAAATAAACTCAAAATGGATGAAAGACCTCAATGTAAGACAGGAAGCCATCAAAATCCTCGAGGAAAAAGCAGGCAAAAACCTCTTTGATCTTGGCCACAGCAACTTCCTACTCAACACGTCTCCAGAGGCAAGGGAAACAAAAGCAAAAATGAACTATTCAGACCTCATCAAAATAAAAAACTTCTGCACAGCGAAGGAAACAATCAGCAAAACTAAAAGGCAGCCGACAGAATGGGAGAAGATATTTGCAAATGACATATCAGATAAAGGGTTAGTATCCAAAATCTATAAAGAACTTCTCAAACTCAACACCCAAACAACAAATAATTCAGTGAAGAAATGGGCAAAAGACATGAATAGACATTTCTCCAAAGAAGACATCCAGATGGCCAACCAACACATGAAAAAATGCTCAACATCACTCATCATCAGGGAAATACAAATCAAAACCACAATGAGATATCACCTCACACCTGTCAGAGTGGCTAACATTAACAACTCAGGCAACAACAGATGTTGGCAAGGATGCAGAGAAAGAGGATCTCTTTGCATTGTTGGTGGCAATGCAAGCTGGTGCAGCCACTCTGGAAAACAGTATGGAGGTTCCTCAAAAAATCAAAAATAGAACTACCCTATGACCCAGCAATTGCACTACTAGGCATTTATCCAAGGGATACAGGTGTGTTGTTTCGAAGGGACACATGCACCCCCATGTTTCTAGCAGCACTATCAACAATAGCCAAAGTATGGAAAGAGCCCAAATGTCCATCGATGGATGAATGGATAAAGAAGATGTGAGATATATATATATATATATATATATATATATATATATATATATACACACACAGACACACACACACACACACACACACACAGTGGAGTGTTACTCGGCAATTAAAAAGAATGAAATCTTGCCATTTGCAACTACGTGGATGGAACTGGAGGGTATTATGCTAAGTGAAATTAGTCAGTCAGAGAAAGACAAAAATCATATGACTTCACTTATATGAGGACTTTAAGAGACAAAACAGATGAACATAAGGGTAGGGAAACAAAAATAATATAAAAACAGGGAGGGGGACAAAACCTAAGAGACTCATAAATATGGAGAACAAACTGAGGGTTGCTGGAGGGGTTGTGGGAGGGAGGATGGGCTAAATGGGTAAGGGACACTAAGGAATCTACTCCTGAAATCATTGTTGCACTATATGCTAACTAATTTGGATATAAATTTTTTTTAAATAATAATAAAATTTAAAAAAAAAGCTTTCCAGAAGCCATGCTACTGTGGGGACTGAAGGACAATGGCGGGGCTAGACCAGGGAATCTCAACCTCACGCACTACTGACACTTGTGGGGCTGATAATTCTCAGTTGTAGGGGGACCTTCCTGTGACTCATAGGATATTTAGCAGCATTCTTGGCCTCTACCCACTAGATGCTGGTCGCACCACCACCAGCAGTGGCCATACAAATAAAAAATGTCCACAGACAGTGCCAAATGTCCCACAGGGGGCAAAAAATTATCGTTTCTACCCAATGTCTTCGTAATAACCATAGAGGGAGGGGTGTGCTGCATGAAATGCAGCCAACATAAAATAATGACTGCCTTATGGAATAACAATGTGATTTCCTCATAAAAGGTATCCTTTGTGGCCAAATGTTGACAGCCTGCTTGCAACTTAAATTCCTCAAGCAGTTCCTTGGAGCATGCCTTGGGAAATATGTTGACACATTCTTGTTTCTGTAGGATGAATCCCTTGGCCACCAAGTCCTGCTGTGAACCACTTCCCTCTGAAGAGGCTATTGTGCCTTTGCTGTAGATGATTAAAATTTCTCCATGGAGGAGTCCTGCTGCCCATTTACAAAAATAACGTCAACAGCCCATTTTCACAATCCTGAAACATCATCATGGCAGCATCAGTGATTCTGGTTTGGGGTATGGTGCAGAAATATTATGGAATGCCTCCATTTGTTTCTCAGAAATCGCAGCCAAAGGCCACTCGCACCAAATTCTGCAGTACCCTCTGAAATGCTTTCTGGGTTCTCTGAACATGCCATACATAATAAACTGGTTTCCTTATAAATAGGGTACCTGATGCCAGGTAACATGAACGGGTATGATTACTTTTCATTTCTTCCAGCTACTTATGAAAGGACTAGCCATAGTTCTTATGAAGTTGGCTTTCTGTAATCTTGCATCTTCCCTCCGTGCTGTAGTTTGCCTGAATGATCTGTCAATCAGAGAAGGCAATACCTACCTCAGGGGGTTATAATAAAGATTAAAGGGTCATACACAGTACTTCACTGATTTGGAAAAGTACAGTTCCTCTGCATCTGAGCATCTCAAGAATGGGAATGTATCTTAAAATCTCTAGCATCTAACTCCCCACCAGGAGGGAGCAGCCACAGTCTAGCTGTCATCGCCTGCCCCTGCACTAACGTATTGTTGACCCCGGTGACACGACTGGCAACTCTTCAGCTTTCAGCGAACAGACCATTCCAGAATCATCTGAGGAAGGAGTGTGGGTCCTGGTTGTTGTCTGAAAACCCTCTGCTGATACTTAAAGGAAGCACCACACCAAACCTTGCAGAAAATGTGTCAGTGGTGTGGAAAGAAATCCCAGAGGTCATAGGGAAGCATCTTCTAAGGAAAGCTGTGTCACCCACATTCTCACAGGTAACAAAGAAAATGTTGGGTAGAGAAACAAGAATCTCAACAACTCTGAAACAAAAAGGGATTCAATAGAGTCTGAATGCAAAAACAAAACAAAGCAAACAAACGAAACGACAACAACAATCTTTCAGGGATTCCTTAACCAAGTGAATTTGTACTTTGCTTCTTGTATATGCGCAAGGGTGATCAGTAATAAAAAAGAACAACATTTAGCTAAGTCCAAAATAGCTCTTGCAATATGTATACAACAAAAATTGTATGTTTAACTGCACACTTTTTCTTCCTTAGTGATGCATAAAATGATGGTGTACATCACATTTGTTTTAGATTTGAGGGAATACAACACAGAGAAGGCCAAAACCATGGTTCACACCTAGCTGGTTATCAACAAACTGTAGATGTTGTTGCTAGGATTTCATAGTTGTCAAATCTGGTCAAATCGAGAGGCAACATTTGAGAATACAAATTTATTCTGTAAAAAAAAAAAAATCTCCCAAATCAGGTGTGATACAGATGATGCTATATGATAGCTTAACCATCAAAGTCCTCTCTAAGCTATTGATTTCATGTTGAATTTGCATCCTCAAATAATAACTTAACTCCAAAGTGTAATTTTAATCCTATTCTCTCTTACACTCTTTCCCTAGTTATCTTGTCCATGTAGCAGACAGTCCAACAGCATCAGGAGGCAGGCAGAGCGAGAGAACTAGAAATTAAAGCCACACTCACCCACTGGCTTGCACACCCATAACAATCCTGTACATTGTTAAGCTTCTAGTACTTTTGGTTAAATCTCAATGGAATATAAAGGAATTCAGAAGAAAGGAACAGCTTCTGAGTATAGAATTCCCCCAAACATGGCCCCACGTCAGAAGAGATACTCAAAGAATATAAATTAAAGAAGAAAAGAAAAGATCTAAAATCTCCAAATGTTCTGGGAAAAGAAGTCACATTTGTTGTATTTTTAATTGTATGAAAATACCTGTTATGGCCAAATGGATAAAAAGACATAGAGGAATGTATGTGGAACTTTTGTTCTATACAAACAGTAAAATGTGAAGTGTTTTCCCTTCTCAAAGACATGACTTCCATTTAATAGGTGTTTACCTAAAGCAAAGCATATTTTGTATTCTTTCAGTGTTAAGCTTTCTACCTACAATACACTAAATAATGTTTCTTAAAACTTTCCCAAAATTTAACAAGAATTTTGATGATGAATTCAGTCCCCAAATGTAACTTTCTGTCAAAAGTTAGCATAGAATGGGGCCCCTGGGTGGCTCAGTTGGTTTAGTGTCCGACTTCGGCTCAGGTCATGATCTCGCGGTCCGTGATTTCGAGCCCCACGTCGGGCTCTGTGCTGACAGCTTAGAGCCTGGAGCCTGTTTCAGATTCTGTGTCTCCCTCTCTCTCTCTGATGCTCCCCCGTTCATGCTCTGTCTCTCTCTATCTCAAAAATAAATAAATGTTAAAAAAAAAAGCATAGAATATATCACTCCTTTGGCATCAAAATTATTCTGTAGTAGAATTTTTCTGATAATAAGTATTTTCTAAAAACTAGTTCAAATGTATAACACATCATATAATAATATACACTACAATATATGTATAAAAACATCCAGTAATCTTAATATGAATGCTTGCAGTTGAACCCCAACAGGATTTTGTTCCCTGTAGACTGGACCAGTCACAGGGCCCCACCTGCTCCGTTTCCTGTCCTATAAAGCTTGGAGATTGTCCTCTTCAAAATGAACCTCTGAGCCATGTCTGTGTTGTTGAGATGATTAACCATCAGAGGGCAGCAAAGCATCTCATAATACCTTTCCTTCAGTTTTTTTATTCACCAAGTTGGATCATGGAATGAGGCTGTTGGTTTTCTTGTGAGCCCTTTATTATATCAGTTAATGAATTACATTTTTTAAACTTGGAAATAAGAGGTATTCGGACATTTGCCATTGATTTTCCTAAAAGTTATGTCTGAGCACACCCCCAAAGTTCTCCATATGAGTAATATTCCCATTTTTTAGTAGTGCTTAAGATTGACACATTAGGGGCACCTGGGTGGTTCAGTGGGTTTAGCGTCTGACTCTTGGTTTTGGCTCAGGTCATGGTCTCCCAGTTCGTGAGTTCGAGCCCCGCAACAGGCTTTGCATTGACAGCACAGAGCTTGCTGGGGATTCTGTTTCTCCCTCGCTCTTTGCCCCTCCCCCACTCACTCTCTATTTCTCTCTCTCAAAAATAAATAAACTTAAAAGATTGACATATTAATGCAGGATGAAAGATAAAGACTTCCAGTCTTAACCAAGTAGCATATTAAATTAAACTGGGTGATTTTGGCAGAAGGATTCTTTGCAAGATTAATGTTCTATTATGTGAGTCTGAAAAGCAAGACAAAGGAGAATTGCTGGCGCCTCTGAAGTCTCATCCGAGTCTTACATCAAAGGAAATGAAATGTATTCCTTAATCTAATTTGAGATTCTCTTTAAGTATAAAGTCGTTGCAAACTGAGGGACAATAAACTAGCGAGATATGATGTGTCCGGAACACCGCTGCATAATCTTATTTGCGCTGCAAATAAATAACCACAAAACAAAGAATGCCTATTGATTATCCTAAAAAGAATGACAGACAGTGGTATTGTAGCACTGATTCTTTTTCATAGGATTTTAAATCATTCTCCTGGAATTAGAAGTCCTTCTAAACACAATGGTGATGAGAAAGCAGAGGGCAGAGACTAATAAAAGCGACCAGGGCAGGCCAGGAGGGTGTGTGCTCCATGCACAGAAAGGGAATAAAGCTGGATGCATTGTGCCACGGCATCTGTTTCGGCTTCACACTGGTGTGGCAACGTGGACCACTCTGCAGGTTACAATAGCGGAATTCAAAATTGCAACATCAGGGAGAACAGATGCTACAGACCAGGGATGAGCATGAGATTATTGCAAACCTGATGAAAGACATGAAAAGGCCCTTTTGTTAAAAAAGAAAAAAAAATCCCTGCCACCATAAGTGTTGTGAACCTGAGAACTAATGGAAGTGATGGGGCCACAAGAGTTCACAGAAATAGAAACTGTGAGAGGTAAGGGAGATGATTCATTTTCCGAAATACCAAATAAAAGCTGTGCTGTCTAGTTAACACTGGGTTTACAACCTATTGGAAATATATATGAACTTCCCATCCCACATAATGGAGTCCCAAACCCTTAGACACTTCACTTCCTGGTTCTTCTTCCCCTCTCCAATTAATGGGGGCTTATTTTCCTGGGCTTTCAATGAGCATGCGCCAAAGAACCAAGGAGGGACTGAAAGTCTCTGGGTCACCTCAGAAAATGGACATTTGTTCCAATCAGACTACTGTTTGCCTTACCTGGGCATAGGCAACCCCTGAAAAGCTGTAACCTCTGTACTACTCAGCCAATGAGGAATCAGGGGAGGGACTTTCCACTAGGAGATAAATTGTCTGCTGTAATTGCCCTGAGTGTGTCTGTTGTCAGACACCGGCTCTTGCAAGAATGTCGATTAAAGCCTCACTTCACAGTGCTCCAAGTCTTCCCATCCCTCCTTTGATTGGGTCTGTGAGCTTATTTGTCACAAAACTAAGACAGCAGGAGATGCAACATGCAAGAGCAACAGGTAAAAGAAAATGTCTTGGCAAAAAGTTGGCAGCACAATTTTAAAAGGCATTGACTGAAAAGCTTTAAAATAAAAATGGTATCAGTTGAAGAGAGCAAATACCCAGGGCACCATTCCTGGGAACTAAATGGGTACATTTGAATAACAAAACCTATTTCTATAAGCCTCAGGTAGAGAGAATGCTGGAATTATTAGCAGCAACCCCCACCTTTTTCTTTTCTTATTTAATTTTTAATTATAATAATATGAATTTAAATCTTAATCAGATAAAGGACACAAGACAGGAAGTCAGAAACCTGTAGTTTCTATTATTTGCTCATTATGTGATTGAGACAGGTAGTTTAGCTTTGCCGACTCATGATTCCCACAGTGTAAAATAAGAGGGATAGACTACACTACATCCTTCAAAACAGAGCCAGGGGAATGTCCATCTTCTGAGTTTCTCCCAGTTCATGCTCTGTCTCCTACATGAATAACCAGGGCATTGATTAGTCATGATTTTGATTGCAGGTTGCACAGTTATTTGCTTAACTTTATTTTTAATGTGATAAACATTTTTTAAAACAAGTCCAAAGTTAGAAATAGACTAAATGCTCAATGATAGGATATTATTTTTCATAATTGTGATATATCATTGGACTATCAGGTATCCATTTGAAATGACTTAGATCATACAGTGGCTTGGGGAAAATGCTCATACTAGTTTAATCACAGGGAGAAAAGGAAGCTGCAAAACAGAATGATCACACTTTTTTTTTTTTAGTGACACCGAAATGCTAACAGTGTTCATCTCTGGTTGCCAGGATTCATTTATATTAAGAACAGAAGGCTAAAGCATAAAAATTAAAAAGTTAACAGCAATTGCTGATTTGTAGGATTTTTTATGGGGTGTGTGTGTGTGTGTGTGTGTGTGTGTATGTGCTTTTCTACAATATAAACAACACAAAGACAACTGATATCTTTTTGAAAACTCCAAAAGTCCCACTTCTATAGCCCTTGCAAGAAAGCCAAGCTCAAAGTGCCCTTGGGTCATTTACAAGGATATTGGGCATTGTTTTCAAGCAGACAGAACCTTTTCCTTTGGCTCACTGGCCATTTGGCCTCCCAGCAAGAACAACCACCTTCCTGGTCACTGAGAGGATATGAATCAGGTCTCTAGGTTAATGGAACACAATGAGCGCTTGCCCCTGGAAACCCCGGTGAACCTGTTCCATGACCCATCCAATGCCTCACACACCAACCGAGGCCCCACCTGATTTTACCAGATGAGGGAACACTGACAAGTAGCGAATTCGGCCAAACTCAAAAGATAGTCTTGCAAGTGAAAAAAGAAAAAAGTATGTAAAGTGTGATCTCAGTGTTTTATTTTAAAAACTTATAACAGTAATAACATATGAAGGAAATTCACCAAAATGTTAGTCATGATTATCTCTGTGTGATGGAACTATGAGTGCCTTAAATTTTCTTATTTTGCTGATCTCTGTTTTCTAAATATTTTACAATAAATATGTATCATTTTATAATTTTAAATACAATGATTAAGAGTTATTTTGTCATTTTAATCAAGCCAATAATTTGGGATCCCCTGGTTATAAATACACCCATATCCATGCCCATATTTATAATTATTTATAAATAAGTATAAATTTATACCTATGAAATATAAGTAATAGCTCTCTAAAAGACTGAATGGTTACAGTATTGGGATTTTTACTAAATTTACTCAAATGGCCCTGTGTTTAATGGTGGCCAGGTTTGGCTTTCACTACTGGCATCCCATCTGGGGTCTGTCCTTGAAGGAATGTTCCTCCTCCCTCACCCACTACTGATGGGGTTTTGGAGTAGTGGGGGTCCAGAGCTGATGGCCAAGAAAGAATTCTTGAGATGTCTTTGGTGCAAAAAGGGGGTGTTATTAAAGCATGGCGACAGGGCTATGGGCAGAAAGATCTGCAATGGGGTTGTGAAGAGTGACTGGTTATATACTATGGAGTTGGGGGAAGTAAACGCAAAACAGATGCCTCCAGAAGGACTTTCATATGCTAAAGAGCACTCAGAAGATATCTGAGGCCTTGCTATTGTCAAGCTAAAGTTGTTTTTCCTCTAGCAAGCCATCAACATTAAAGACAGGAGGGGTTTCCTGAAGAAATGTTATACTCTGTATTTGCCTGAAGTATTTGTCAATGGGCTGCAGGTTCTAAAAAATGTTCATTTTACCTGCCATTTCCTTCTTTGCTCCCCACATCAGTATGGAGGGGAGGGTAAAGTTGGGACTCCAGAAAACTGAGTCTATATGTTTCTGGAAATTAGGCTATTGATAAGATTGCCTTTTTCTTGTAATTTACTAAGACATCTGTAAACTGTTGGAGACTCCTGCCCTGCATAACTGTGATCTCTATCAGTTAACCATTGGTTTTCCCTTTACCTTTGTTCCTGGGCAGCCAAGAGTGCCTGAGGAATGTCACACATCCTGGAGGGGGGTTGGGGGGGGACAGGTTGCAGGGTGTCAGCTTGCCTTCTGCTCCCTCATCACAATGAAGACACTTTTCTCTATATTAGGGCCTTGCATCTCCCATTCCTGCTGACTTTTATAAGCAAGGATCCACCCTCACCACTTCTACCTCCCAGCCCCCCCCCCCCCCCCAGCTTCCTAGCCCTTCCATGAAGGACCCATCAACCTTCCCTGGTTTCAGTGTAAGTCTTCCTATTGGGAAGCTTTGTGATTCTTCCACATGACAGAACAGGCTTGAACCTCACCCCGCCCTACATTGTCCCTTGAGTCCCAAGGGCTCACTACAGCTATACCTCTATCTCAACTTCTATGAAATGTTTCTACTCTGAATCTCTATCAGGGCCAGGTATGACCAAAGGCCACAGGAGACTAGCAGTGGCTCAGTAATTTCTCTGAGGCATTCTTTCATGAAGCAGGAATGGCTGACACCTACTATGTGTAGACCTGCATGGAGAAACAAATTAAACTAATAAATGAAAGCATGCTTTGGGAGAGTGAGGACTCACTTCCACGACCTTCTGGGGACAAGGCTTAAGCCTCTTTTTACTAAGTCACTGTCCCAGGTAGCAGAAGGACCAGGCCATATAGACACCATAGGTATCTTGGGATCACACACTTACCATCTATTTTAATGCTCATAGCTGTGTAAGATAGGCTTTTATAACTTCATTTTGCTGATATAGAAACTGAGGCTTGCAGAAGTTAAGAAGGTTAGCACAAGTCACACTGCTGGTAAATGTTAGAGAGAAACTTAAATACAAGTCATGTGGCTTTGTACCAGAGAGTCTCTGCTGTATCACAGTTCACTGTGGGAGTTATTTTAAATTTGGTCACCTGTGGCATTACCAGCTGGTTGTGTGTTTCAGAAGATTTGCTTCAGACGGAAATAAGTGAATCCTGGGAGAAACCTACCCGAGTGTGAGAGGTAGACATGAGGTAATATTTATCAATTTGTACTCACCTTACACATTTTGGGTGAGGCAGTCTTCCATGTTTCAGGGTGTTCAGCATTCCTGATACCTGCCCACTAAAATCTGATTGGGATAATCCAAAGTGCCTCCACACATTTTTAAGCACCCCTGGAGGGACTATGCTTTCTCCAGATGAGAACCTCTGATCTAAAAGCTGAGCCTGTATTGCTAATAGGTGACAACTGGAAACAATAATTGTACCAGTGGGAAAAAAATTACTAGACAGGGCAGATAATTTGAACTGAGCTGACCTGGACTAAGTCGGAGTTTGTATTGAACATCAGATTTGATGGCTGATGTAATCAACAAGCTCTCAATAGGTTGGCTGCCAGGATAAATGCATTATGAGCATAATGAGTGTTGTGTGATTTTATTAGAATGGAAAAAAAACAAATATCTACATCTTTGACAGAGTATGTGTCTCTCTCAGCTGTCCTTTGAATTGGCAAGGATGAGTTCTTTAGTGTCCCAGACCCTCATTAATGTTAAATTCTTTCTAATTGGCAAAGGGAGTCATCGAGACAGTACTAATGGGCCCTGGCAGAAGTAGTAGTGTCAGGTGCTGTAAATGAGAGAATCTAAGCAGCAACCTTTCAGAAAAGAGGCAGACAAGAATTAGAAGCCTCAATGATCCCCCACCTCCATGGAAACAAGTAGTTTCTTTTACTAGTACACAATGCTTTTACACAGATGCCATCTTCAAGGGCTATTTTCTCCTGGATGTTGTTAACAGATGAATGAGCTTTCCTGTTTGACTAGGAGAGGGGATTGTGTGCTAGACCCTTTGGGGAGACCCCTCCCATAAATCCAACTTATCTCCATCCATAGCTAACCATCTGAATCACACAAGCAGCTGGTGAAAAGAGCTTTGTGCTGTGCTGTTTTTCCCATCACAAGCCTTGCCTGGTTCTCAGACAGCCAAACTGGGTGCCTTTCATTTTCTCTTGGATGGCTTTAGGGCTACAATTTGCTTTGCCATGAGTAAAGATTACATGGCAAAAGCAGCTCTGATCTTATTCTACCCAGTTTGCTAGATGATATCTCACTCTTTAAAGAGCCCAGAAAAAAAGGATTCAGAAATTCAAGCAGCCTGCTCTCTCTCACAGAAGGCATAATCATTTACCATAGCTACGATTGGGGCACTTTTCAGGCTTATACAAGAGGGACTATACAGGTTTCAAGAAAGTATTTTGGTTCCATTTTTGTTTCTGAGTCGCTGGAGAATTGAATTCTCTAAAAGCCCTGGGGTGTTGTGTAAAATTCTTTCCCCAAGAGAGGATGCTGGGATGCTCATATTATCTAAAACATTGTTTCATAGGTAACAATTCCAGAAAACATAATTTTTGAGGTTCCTAAAATAGATTCAGATACATCCTTTAATCTCAGGAATATTAAACAGTCAGGAGTCAAATTTATCAGGAAAAAAACAATGACAGCTCACCACAAGCCTTCCCCCAACCTATTATTAGAGATTCTCAAATCTCTAATAATTTTAAATAGCTATCTGTACTTGACCAAAATGACTCATCAGTAATAATTTATCTTCTTTATTGTTCAGTGTTCCCCATATAAAAGCCTACATGATAGATTCCTTCCTGAGATGAAAGCTAGGATTCTTCTCTCTCTCCCTCTCTCTCTCTCTCCTACTGGATGGACAAGGAAGATAATGAGACCTGTGTACCCCTTAACTGTCTCTTGGTTCTAAGGTCAGTCCTAACCTGACCTTTATGCTCCAAAGAATAGTTTAATATTAAACTCATTTAAATAGCTTGATATTTAAAACCACTCTTACCCTTTAACTTCTTGGTTCTTGAGTCCTTTTTCCCCGCCCTCTTGTTTTAGTGGTTTTGCTAGTTTGCTGCTTGAGATGTGTTAATGTAAGCTGTCTCGCCCCTGCTTTGGCTATAGGTATGATACAAATATAGTGTTTAGGATTTTCTAAAATATTCCTAATCTCAGATTTATTCCCAATAGTTTATCTATTTCCTTAAGGCCAGAAGACCATCCAAGGTTATAAAACCATGAGTTCCAATGTGGCAGTAAAATGTTCTCACAATCCTCGTATGCTAAAGCCTCATAGATGGGGAGGGTGGTGAGCTGGTTTGCCATTGAATAGTTCATTCATTTCATGGATTTGACTCTGAACTTCTACATCCTCTGTAACAATTATTTCTTTCCAAGTCTCTTTTCATTTCACTACATTCTTCTCTTAAAGTAGGAACCCATCTCAGTGCATGGGATTTTAAAGTCCCCATGAAGAATTGTAATGCCTGAAGTTCCAAAACCTCCCACAAAAGACCACCAGAGTCGTAAGTCAAAGCCAAGCGGCAAGGGTCGTTTATTGCAGGTTCGAACCTGGTCCTCTGCGCACTCGTCGCCGGTAACACAAGAGGCCACGATTAGGGTTGGTATAGCGTTTTTATAGACAGAGACAAATAGCACAGGGGAGGTTTTTTTTTACTTGTGGCGGGAGGAAGAAAGGGGGAAGGGGGTAGGTGAGGAATGTGCTAAGCAAGCAGGTTTACAGAAGCGAGAAATGCCGGTTAGTTTGTATACAATCACTCATTCCATTACATATCAGACTACATTTAGGAAGTTTTACAGCCCATTCTACAGTGGGTTACAATCAGGAAAGGTCTCACAATGCTCGTAGCAAACAGCAAGCAAAACAAACTTCTCAGCAATTGTATTTTTTATCAAAGATCCATAATAAGCAGAAAAGAGAACCTAGCTTTAAACTAAGGCGGGGCTGTCATTTGGATTCAAAGCTGTTCCTTTCATTCCCCCCTTTTCCTTGTGCCTAAAGAGCCAATCTTGGATCTTTAGTTTTTTATTTGTAATGTCTCGAGCGGTTGGTACTGAGTTCGTAAGACCATTAATTGTACAGCATTGAACCTGTCTTGGATAAAATTAATAATTTTGTTTATGATGCAGAGGCCTAACGTGAGAGCGAGAAGTAGAATGGCCAGAGGCCCGAGTAAAGCGGAGAGCAGGATAGTATTATAGACTTTCTGGGTTTTTAAATTAGAAACCTCCCAAGTTAAAGTATAGGGTATGTGGGGGTTGCCTGCAATACTTATGAGTCCGTAGGAGGTTAACAGGAGCACGCTAATGAGTGTTCCTCCGATTATTGTGGGTCCAGAGCTGCTGCAACAGTCTTGGTATGGGACACCCAGGCCTTTGGTCTCAGCTGGTTTTCGGGGTCAGGTTTTCGACGCAGAGTCAATTTTAAAGGATGGGTCTTACTCTGGTCAACCGTCCAGGCGGTGTTGGCTTCCGGCACGAAGTCTTCTCGAACCACAAAGGGATCAGCTGGTCGGGCGTGGGTGTAATGGATCCAGGTAGCAATCCTATCGACTTTGAGAGCAGTGGGTGTGGTTAGGATCACAATATAGGGTCCCTTCCACCGTGGTTGGAGGGTCTCTTGCTTGTGTTCCCTGCACGTATACCCAATCTCCGGGTCGGTAGTGATGCGGCTCAGGAGGGGGCCCGTTTTCATAAATGGCTCTCAATCTGAGCCAAACTTCCTGGTGGGTGTGCTGGAGTTCCCTCAGGGAAATAAGAAGTTTATGATCATCAAATTCAGTTAACACATTAGACTGTAGGTTGGGAATTATGGGGGGGGGGGGCACTCCATACATGATTTTAAAGGGGGTTAATCCCAGTTTGTAAGGGGAGTTCCGCACCCTGAACAGAACATAGGGGAGTAAGACTACCCAATTAGCGCCAGTCTCTATGGTCAATTTAGTTAAGGTCTTTTTTAGAGTTTTATTTATTCTTTTTACCTGTCCTGAGCTTTGGGGTCTATATGCACAATGTAGTTTTCAATCAGCCCCAATAAACTGTGCTATCCCTTGTATTACCTTTGAAATGAATGCTGGTCCGTTGTCTGATCCTATTAGGGTAGGGAATCCGTACCTGGGCATGATGTCTTCTAACATTTTCTTTGCTACTACCTGCGCAGTCTCATGCTTGGTGGGGAAGGCCTCTGTCCATCCTGAAAAGGTATCTATAAACACTAACAAATATTTATATTTATATTTTTTAGGCTTTACCTCGGTGAAGTCTACTTCCCAATAGGCTTCCGGCCTGGTTTCGCAGGTTCTGGAGCCAGGGTTTTTCCCGTGGTTGGTGGCGTTAGTTAATTGACAAGCTTTACAGCTAGTAACTATCTGCTCAATTTTTGTCCTGGAATCTTTAATGGTGATCCTAGCATGTCTTATTAAGTCTTGCATTTTTCTTGTGCCCATATGAGTGGCTCGGTGCATCTTGGATAAGACTTTATTTCCCATTTCTTCTGGGTTTTCCAGTTATATAGGTCACTGGTAGAGAAGGGCCAGTATTGAAGTCGGGGGTTCCCCGTCTCATCGGGAGGCCCTTTTTCCCGTAAGGGTAAAGCTACGGTGGAGTCAGGAAGGCGGAGTCCTGGCTCATGTGGGGCCTGCCTACGGGTATGTCCGGCGGCCCTTGGACTTTGCCCCCACTAGGCTTGGGCGCGGGTTGAGCCTCCCTATTCTCTAGTTCTCCTATGGGCTGGGCTACGGGAGGCTCTGCCGGCGCAGCAGGGATAGGGGCAGCTTGCGGAATAAGAGGAGGAACCTGGTAAGGGGGAGGGTCAAGGGAAAGTAAATCTTGGTTGTCGGGGAGAACAGGGGGTGCAGATGGAGTTGGCGTCTTGGGAGCGTTGATAGGTTTAGCCGCTAGGATTTGGCATGACTCTGCTATTAAGGAAGTGGCCATCCAAGGAGGTGGGTTTTCTACTAAATCTTGCCACACCAGAATATAGGGAATCTGATCCGAGTGACCTTCTTTCCCTGGTAGGAAAATTTTTTATTTTACTTTAAGGACCACAGGGAGGCAAGAAGGTTCCCTCTGTAGGCCAATTGACCCCAAAGGTGGGCCATGCAGAGCGGCAATAGGTGATCAACTTCCTTTTGCGAATGTCTAGGCTTAAGTTGTGTCCTCTAGCTTTTACATCCCTGAAGTTGGCGAGAAGGAGGGAGAGAGGGGTGCTCTGCGTTTGGCCCATGTTATGATTCTGAGGAAGAGGAGAAGAGAAGGGGGCGGCACGGAGGGGGCCCTGAAGTGGCTGAAATCAGCGATGGAGTTCGCACAGGCGAGCTCCGAGGGTGAGACCCCTGGCGGCCTGGCTGGGCCCCGGGGGGAGGGGCGGGAGGGAAAGCCGCAGGCAGCTGAGGAAGGAGGAAAGAGGAACAAAGGATGGAATAATTAATTCTGATCAGCCGAAAAAACACTTAATTCCAATAAAACATCCGACGCACGAAAGAAAAACAAGAGCCAACAAGAATCTCTGACAGTGGTTTCAACTTTCTGGGGCCGTCTCGGCCAGCCCAACAGAAAGGGTTATGGCTAGGACGGCGGTTATTACAAGGGCCCAGGGGTGACAATACATTTAGACTGACATAGAAGCACTCGCATACTCGCCCGTCCGCGTCCCTCGCGGGAACTTAGGTGCCTCTTAGCATGGGCGGGCAGGTATAAACCCCCTGCTTGGATCAAAATAAATTTTGACCGCCTTAAGCCGTATGAGGATCACCGCGGAAATCGGGTTAGAGCCCACTCGAATCCCGTAGCTTATGCCGTGGGACTACACATAGGGTAAGTCAGGCGCGTGCCCCTGACTCCCAACAATCATTCCAGTCATTTTAACAGACAGACACACAGACACACATCACATCAAAATACGGGTAACAATTGGCATGCCTAGATGGTTTTTTTTTTTTTTTTCTTTTAGACGCCTAGAGATATTTCTTAGCACTCTGGAAGTTCATAGAGAAAATGAAAGTATTTAGTTCGCAGGCGCGTTGGGCATAAGCAGCCCACAGAAAAGAATCCTGATGGGCCAAAAAGGCCCCCCGATGGACCAGGAAGGTCCCCTGATGGACCAAGAAGGTCCCCAGATGGGCCAAGAAGGCCCCCAGATGGGCCAAGAAGGCCCCCAGATGGACCAAGAAGGTCCCCAGATGGACCAAGAAGGCCCCCAGATGGGCCAAGAAGGTCCCCAGATGGGCCAAGAAGGCCCCCAGATGGGCCAAGAAGGCCCCCAGATGGACCAAGGCCCCCAGATGGGCCAAGAAGGTCCCCAGATGGGCCAAGAAGGCCCCCAGATGGGCCAAGAAGGCCCCCAGATGTCAGTGGACGTCTCCAACTGACCCCGGCCAGGTGCCCTATAGCGCGTCCGCCAGGGTCACACCAGCTTCCAGACAGAACCGGTTCTCCAGAGAAGAAACACAGATCAGAGAGAAAAGGAAGAACGTTAGAGCCGGCTTACTTACCGATCGGAATCAAATACGACCCGTTGACCAGAAGTCTGGTGGGCTCGGGGGAGATCTCGGTGGAACCTCCAAATGTAATGCCTGAAGTTCCAAAACCTCCCACAAAAGACCACCAGAGTCGTAAGTCAAAGCCAAGCGGCAAGGGTCGTTTATTGCAGGTTCGAACCTGGTCCTCTGCGCACTCGTCGCCGGTAACACAAGAGGCCACGATTAGGGTTGGTATAGCGTTTTTATAGACAGAGACAAATAGCACAGGGGAGGTTTTTTTTTACTTGTGGCGGGAGGAAGAAAGGGGGAAGGGGGTAGGTGAGGAATGTGCTAAGCAAGCAGGTTTACAGAAGCGAGAAATGCCGGTTAGTTTGTATACAATCACTCATTCCATTACATATCAGACTACATTTAGGAAGTTTTACAGCCCATTCTACAGTGGGTTACAATCAGGAAAGGTCTCACAATGCTCGTAGCAAACAGCAAGCAAAACAAACTTCTCAGCAATTGTATTTTTTATCAAAGATCCATAATAAGCAGAAAAGAGAACCTAGCTTTAAACTAAGGCGGGGCTGTCATTTGGATTCAAAGCTGTTCCTTTCAGAATTTCAACAGTCCCTCCAAATGAAGGAAGGAAGGAAGGAAGGAAGGAAGGAAGGAAGACAGAAAGGAAGGAAGAAAAAGAAGAAAAGAAAAGAAAAGAAAAGAAAAGAAAAGAAAAGAAAGGAAAAGAAAAGAAAAAAGAAAAGAAAACTAGGAATCGAAGAGAACCTTTCTGGGGCGCCTGGTGGCTTGGTCGGTTAAGTGTCCGACTTCGGCTCAGGTCATGATCTCACGGTCCGTGAGTTCGAGCCCTGCGTCGGGCTCTGTGCTGACAGCTCAGAGCCTGGAGCCTGTTTCAGATTCTGTGTCTCCCTCTCTCTCTGCTCCTCCCCTGTTCATGCTCTGTCTCTCTCTGTCTTAAAAATAAAATAAACGTTAAAAAATTTTTTTAAAAAAAGAAGAGAACCTTTCTTACTAGCTTTTACTGAAGACTAAAATGTCACAATTAGAGGCGCCTAGGTAGCTCAGTTGGTTAAGCATCCTCTTCTCGATTTCAACTCAGATCATGATCTCATGGTTGTAAAATTGAGCCCTGCATCAGGCTCCATGCTGAGCATGGTGCCAGCTTAAGATTCTCTCTCTCTGCCCCTCCCCTGCTTGCATGCTTGCTTGCTGTCTCAAAAGAAAGAAAGAAAGAAAGAAAGAAAGAAAGAAAGAAGAAAGAAAGAAGAAAGAAAGAAGAAAAAAAGAAAATGTCAACATTAGAGATGGATCCTTTGATTTAGAGATTTGTCTCACTTGAAAATTCAAGGAAAGGATGAATGCAAATGTGTCTCTAACCTTATGGAATTTACCCTTGTATATTATTGAGTTTATTGGATTCCTTTTCTGAAATCACATTTTGATAGGAGGAAAGGGGTTTAAAAAAATTAGAAATGCTGCAGATACCAAAGCTGCAGCAGGAGGAGGTACCTGGGTGGCTCAGTCAGTTAAGCGTCCAACTTTGGCTCAGGTCATGATCTCACAGTTTGTGGGTTTGAGCCCTGTGTCAGGTTCTGTGCTGACAGCTCAGAGCCTGAAGCCTGCTTCAGATCCTGTGTTTCCCTCTCTACACCCCCCCCACCCCCATGCTGGTGCTCTGTCTCTCTCTCTCTCTCTCAAAAATAAATAAAACATTAATTTAAAAAATTAAAAAAAAAAGAAGCTGCAGCAGGAGGAAACATGGGAATGGAAACAAGACTAAAAGGTAAGAAGATCTGGCTCACCAGACAAAACCTTGATGATGGCACAGCCTTGACAAAGCTGAGCCTGTTCAGTGCTCACATTCATCCCATGATACCTTTCTGCAAACTGGGGAGACCAGTGGACCTGTACAGGAACAGGCTTTTAGCTTTGATGGCCAAGTCTTACAACAGGAAAATCTTACGAGTGTCTGGTTGAGATCATGTCAATTCTCAGAAGCTGAGTATCAGGAATGAGAATGGGCTGCTCCCATTTGAAAAGAAATATGTTGGTTTTGTTTTGTTTTGTTTTGTTTTGTTTTGTTTTGTTTTGTTTTGTTTTTGCATGCAGCAACATCCAAATGTATGCCCAGGCAGTGCCAAAAAAGCAACTAACCTGGAGGAGGATGTCATCTAAAGTCATATTTCTGTCTTTTTGTGCAAGCAATATATTTTGTGGAACTCTGCCCCTCTGTCAGGTTGTGAACAAAGGGAGAATTCTTCACTCCTGAGGCCATGTGGCAGGATCAATTAGGTTGATGGGATTTGGTTTGAACTCTAGGCCAACATCTCTCAAAAGGACAAATGCAGGTTTCTTCCAGATGAGTGTTCCCACAGTACCACGAGTGGAAAATTGTTTTATGGCAAGAAAAAGCAGAATGATTTTAGCAACTGATGAAGCAATAGCTTGTAAGAGATTTAATTCTCACTGGGCCAATTTGTGTTCAGAGAGAGAGATGGTCAACTATGGAAGACTAATGGCATTTCTAAGGTCTTGGGGTGTTCTTTTTACTATTAAGAACACACCTGTATACACCCCACCTTCATTTACTTAAAATATAATCTCCTCAAAGTTACATCTAGATCAGAAGTTTAAAATTTCAGGGCACCTGGATGGCTCAGTTGGTTAAGCGTCTGACTCTTGATTTCGGCTCAGGTCATGATCTCATGGTTCATGGGATTTGGTCCTGAGTAGCTGTCAGCACACAGCCTGCTTGGAATTCTCTCTCTCCCTCTCTCTCTGCCCCTCCCCCACCCACATTCTCTCCCTCCCTCCCTCCCTCTCTCTCTCTCAAAATAAATAGTTAAAAAATAAAAAAAAATTAAAAAGAAGTTTAAAATTTCAAGAATATATGAGGTCTCTAGGATCTTACAAAGTTTAATGGCACATCAGAAATACGTAAATTTAGTAGCTTTCCCTTTTAGTTGAATCGATATTAAAATATTTAGAACTGATTGAAAATGCCATTATTCATTGATTGTATGTATGATAGATGGGGAAATCAGTCTCTAATGTCTCCTTCTTCGTTGCTGCTGATAGAATCCTAATTTTGTTTGTTTGCTCATCCCTTCCCCATATGACTCAGAGTGTAAACCTGATTAGTCTAAACCCACAAAGGTCATTTTATTTCCCTTGCCAGTGATTAGTGTAGGAGTGGGCATGTGGCCCAGATCTGGCCAATGAAATGTGAGGGGAAGTCTTCTGGGGACTTCTGGAAAAAATTTCCTCCATCTAAAAAAACAAACATAAGTGAGAAAAAACAGTCACATTTTCTACAGGATAATTTTGTGTCTGAAATGATACTTTGAGACAAGGAGGGGAGATAATAGTCTCTTACGATACCCTGAAAATACATAGCAGAGAGAAAGTAACTAGATGAATGAATTAGCCTGCTCTAGAGCATCTACTTCTGGATGTCTTGTTACATGAAATAATAAATATACTCATTATTTAAGTCCATTTATCCAGTTTTCTATTCCTTGGAAGTGAAATAATTATTTTTTTTAACTTTTATTTATTTATTTTTATTTAGAGAGAGAAAGTGAGCAGAGGAGGAACAGAGAGAAGGAGAGAGAGAGAGAGAGAGAGAGAGAGAGAATCACAAGCAGGTTCCACACTGACAGTGTGGAGCTTGAACTCCCAAACCATGAGTTTTTGACCTGAGCCAAAACCAAGAGCCAGACCCTTAACCAACTGAGTCATCCAGGTGCCCCAGAAGTGAAATAATTCTTAAAGGTTCATCATACATACCCATAAGCATTTGAGTACAATTGCTTTAGTTAAAACACTACATAATGAAGTCAAGCATTTCAAATTTGTAGTCATCTCAACACTCCAGTCAGAAATTATTCAGCGGTCTGTCCTTTGACTCAGTAAGGTGGAACTGGGAATGGTATTTGCAGCATATTTATATTTCTGTATTGTATAAATGATTCTAAAAATTAAATTAAATAAATCATTCTAGAATAACCTCACCCTTTTAAATTATTCCCTCATTTATGGATCTATAATCTGTTATTCATGGACTAGACAAAAATAAAAATTTAAAGCTCTACAGCTACAGACTTTAAAGGTATGTTCTTTAGGTACATGGATTAATCAGGAAGAGATAAAATGGCATTTTCCATAACGATTTTAGATGAATAAAGAAATGCACAACCTGATTCATGGCAGTGGAGAAAACTAAATACTGAACAGCTTGGTTTTTCTGTAGCTGAAAGAAAAGCTTGGTTAAGAGTGCAGAAGTGACATGCCAGGCAGTAACTGCTTTGTAGCTTGATTAAAATTCCAGTTGGTCATAGTTGGAACCTGGTCCTCACTCCACACTCTCTTCTTCTCACTCCCATTAAAATTCATTTACACTTCCCTGGTTTCAGAATTATCTGCTTTCAGCTGCCAGGGAAAGTCCGTTTATATTTCTTGGGAGCAAAGCTTCAAGGTCACTTCCTACCATTAATTTCCTGTCAGCAAGTGTCACTCAGGGCATTTCCTGTTCCCACTCGCAATAGCACTGAGGAAGAGAAATTCTCAATGGTCTCTAATTTTCAGTCCTCCACAGCAGTTTGCAAATATGTGCTGGTGTGCCGTCCATTTCATTTAATCTTAACTATCTCGGTAGAAAAATGTCAATATAATTTCTCTACTATAAGAGAGAGTCTCAGTCCTTGCTAAGACTCTATCTGTAAAATGGGCAGCACAGTATTTTCTTCCATCTTTGGAAACAAACTAGGTTGAGTACAGACTGCTTAGAAGTCACTGCAAATAAATCCTAGGTATGAATCCAGAATATCTGCCTTTCACTGAATATCAAAATACAATTGCTTTAGTCATCTTTATTAGCCAACCCTCTTGTTCAATTGAAAACATCCCATTAAGTAAAAAAAAAAAAAAGTATTTGAATCATTGATGACATTGTAAAGAAGGAATTATCAGTTAATAGAATGACCGTTTTCACTTTCTGATTAGATATGCAAGACCACAAGGAGAAAGCTTATTGAAATTTTCCAGTAAATACATATGAAATTATAGAATGCTTTGAATATCTGATCTTATTGAACATATTTGATAAGGAGAAAAATATTTGGTATTACTGATTTTATATTATTCAGATATTAAAAATAAGTCTGTATTCTACAAGTGCTCAGAATATATCAGAACGGGAATTACCAGCTAGTGTGTTTTATTTTCATCCAAAGCTGATTTTTTTAAGCACTAAATTAAGCTATTCTTTTCACAGACTACCTGTGAGGAAAACTACAAAATATCAAGGAAGAATATAAAAGCCTATTTAAGTAAATGGAGAGAAACATTATGTTCCCGAATTGGAACATTTTCCAAAGACAATTTGACAAAATGATTCTAAAATTTATCACAAAAACTAAACTGGCACAAATAGCCAAGCAAATTCTGAAGCACTAGTGAAAAAGAAGGAAGTCTTACCCTCACATATGAAGTCATATAATGAAGTTACAATAGTTCAATCACTGTGGTAATGGTATGAGAAGAGACAAATGAATTCAAAATAGAAGACTCAGCAAATGCCTAGACCATCAAAAACCATCCTGCACATCACACAGCAAAAGAAATTCCAGATGTAAGAGGGAGTTAAATGTAAAATTGCATCCATGAAAGAAGTGGGAGGAAACACGGGTGAAAGTATTTGATCTTGGGGCCCAGAGGCTTTTCTGGGCATAAAAGCAGCAGAAGAAAACATAAAGGAAAGAAAAAAAAAACCTGGTGTATGTGACTGCACAAGAATATAAATCTTTCCATTAAAAAAAAAATCCTGAACAAAGTAAGAAGGTAAACAACTGTGAAATCTTTTTGCAAGGTTTGATCAAAGGAGTTATAGGTTTAACAGAGAGAGATCATTCAAATCATTTAGGATAAATTCCATGCCCCATGAACAAAGGTCACGAATTACATAAACGTCCATAAATCTGGAAAATAAAGCTCCACCTCAATGATACTCAAATAAACACAAATTAAAACAACCATAATGCAGATTTATGCAGGACCATCTAATATTCAGAGTGATTGTAGAGATGTTAGATGTAATCTTCGCCCGGCACAAACATGTGTGTCCTGTGAATTAAATGCAAGAAAAATGCTCATGAAAAAGTATATTACAAAACAGTTGTGCTGAAGGTTTGTAATTACAGCAGTCCCCCCACCATTACCAGAGGGGGATACCTTCCAAGACCCCCAGTGGATGCCTGAATCTGTGGGTAGTACTGACACGTTTGTATACTATACCTTTTCCTATATATACATAACTGTGACAACATTTAATTATAAATTAGTACGAGATTAACAACAACTAACAATAAAATAGAACAAGTATAACAATATAGTGTGACAAGAGTCATGTGAATGTGGTCTCTCTCTCACACTCAAAATACCCTATTGTACTGCGCTCACTCTTCCTGTGATGATGTGAGAGTATAACATGCCCACGTGATGAGATGACCGGACATCAATGACGTCAATGACGTGGGCGTTGTGACGTAGCAGGTAGCTGAAACTGCAGAATGTGAAACCACACATAATGGGGAGACTAATGTATTCAAAAATATATGCTTACGTGTAAATATATGCATAGAAAATGACTTGAAGTCTCACAGGATTTTATCTACAGGTTATGGGATTCTAGGCTATTTTAAATTTCTTTAAAAAAATAGATTTCTTTTTATCTTTTCTGTATTTGTCTTTTACTTTATTGATCCAAAGACAGAAACCACAAATGCCTCCTTTTCCCCCCTTGGAGTCTGATTTCACTCTCTCAGGAGCAGCCACTTGAGGATACTTCTGCTCAGAACTGCCTGATTCAGACCCAGATCTGAACAAAAAATCTCTGTTCCCAGCCTTCTTCCCAGGGTTCAACTTCCCCCAGCTTTAGGTCCCTCCTTGAGCACATACAGTGAGAACTAATCAGAATCTTTCTGTAAAATGTGAGGTTTGTCAACTATATGAAAATTAAGCAGTAAAATTTGACAGACACAGCAGCTAAATACAGGGAGTGCTAACATCCCATTTAAAATGACTTTGGTCCCTCGGATGAGGGCACCGCTACATGATTAACGCAGAACTTTACCCGATGGCTGATGTTATTCCTACATTTTTCAAATGCTTTTACTCAGACCTTTTCAAAATAAACCGTAGAATTGGGCTTTATGTGCTTATATGGCAAGGTTGCTCCTTGCGATACCGTCACAAGGCTAAAGCATAAAATCTAGTTAAGAGTTCTTGCCAAAACATGAATCAGTTGCAGCAGAATATTCTGAGCTCTGTTCTTCTTTTTTTCCATTCTCTAATATTTCTTCACATCGCAGCCCAAACAATCGCTCATAATTAAACTGAGTGAAGGAGCAGCCCTGGCAGGAAATATACTTGGCAAGGCTCCCACAGCTCTTCATTGTCTTCCACACAGAGCAATTACATCAGTTCCTTCCATTTCCAGAGGAAGAATGGATTTTGCAGAGCAACAGATGAAAATAAGAGGAAGGAGGTGGCTTATTTACATATTCCAAATCAGGTTAATGTAGATTTTTTTTATGGGAAAAGGAAATGCCTTAAAGAATTGAATAGTCATTGAACAAATCTGCTTTCACTTCCTTCGGGATCTACACCATATGCTGACCACAACCTCTGCTCACCAGTTACTCATGTCTGCTGAAAACCTCCAGGTTCAAAGGGAAATCTAGTCAACAAGTATGATATATTCCAGAGTCTAGAAACCTCAAGAGAAGTTAAATGCCAACCATGTTTGAAAATGTAAAAATGTATCATCGTGGAATTCTTCAGCCTCTGCTATTTACTCAGTAGATTCACTGCAAATCCCAGTGCAGAAGAGGATTTACAGTCTAATGGTATACACCAAGATAGTGTAAGATGAGCTATGTCTTAAGAGTTATTTGGCTTCAGCTCAGCTGGATGACAAAGCGTCATGTTCAACCTGCTGCATCCTGAGGATGAACATCTTATCAGCTCACAGGCATGTCCGGGGCCAGGTGCCCCATCCATTTAGGGTCTACTAGATAAAGAGAGATTAGCTCCAACCTCCACTTACCCAGCCACCCTGAACATCCTTTCCTCTTCTACTGGTTTGCCCCCACTTGGTAGCCTGGAATTTATCACGGTTCCCTAGGAGAGGACAATTAGGTTGAAGGGCCGGTTCTCACCAACCCAAAATGTGCTGGAGCCATGCAAAATCTACAGTCCAGCCTCCCACTGAGACCAGCTAAGAGAACCAAGGTCTCCATAGCAGTGTGTCAGCCATTCAGGAGCAATGAGTACCTCTTTGGATGCTAAGAAGACATTAGACTTCCCTTTTTTTCCATTTCAGAAATTCCTGACCTCTTACTCATTTCCCTTGGGCTAAGCCCCAAAGGCCTCAGCCCCCTGTGCCATCAAAGAAGGAAAGATATAAGACAAGCAGGAAGTAGTGTCCATCACCCATCGCCAAAACCCTGCTCTGTGAAACTGAGATAAGCCCCCTCATGTCCAGGGTGAGCCCATGAAAGACGGAGACCAGAGAGCCAAGGGGGTCAAGGCTATACATGTCCTGCCTGCCCTGAGGACTCAGAGGACAGCTCCAAGGTATTCATCCCTCCAAAAATAAATCCTTGGGATGTGTCTTACACCAGAAAACTAATTCCACAGGGTTCCAGGTATGCCAATTCCTGGAAAGGAAAGATTCACCCCTTGATCTTGTGCTTACAAATAGATCCCTGTACAAAACCAAAAAATTTTAGAAATAATCAAAATAGACACCTGGACCCTACAGTTGGACACTGGCTCTCAGAGTCTCTACAACTGGAAACAATATTTTTTCAAACACAGGAGAAAGAAGCAAAATTAGAGAAAATCTGGGGAATTTTATCTGAGGATAAGGCCCAATCTATAAGGTTGGCCAATGGGCGTGGTGGTTCTCTCCCTCCTCACCCTGGTTTGTCCATGTGCCAACACGCCAAGAGTATTCAGAAAGTATTGGCAGAGGAAACTCAGTAAAAATGCCCCAATAAAGAAACAAGAATATGATTTCAACAATAATGAAAGCAGCACCATAAAAGGCAGGAGTCTCTTGTTTACAAGTGACAGATGCTCAACTAAAAGGGAGTTTGTAACTTAAGCCAAAAGGGGAATTTATCAGCTTACACAAATAGGCCAGAGTTGTTTTTTTTTTTAAAGGCTCAGGCACATCTAGATTCAGAGGCTTCAATAATATCGTCTGGGTTTTGTCTGTTTCTTCACTTCTTGGCTTTTCTTCCTTCTCTATGTTGGCTTACTTCTGCAGACCTGTTCTCCAATGACTAGCAAAGGTAGTTATTGTAATGGTGTTGGTCATTCTTTTGTTCTGCAGCATCTGGAACTCCTCTCTCTGCTTAGGGAATTTCCAACCTCATAAGTCTTGGTGGGACACGTGCTCTCCCATTGCGGAAGCTGCAAATGTCGGATGCTTGTCTTCCCAAACTGCTTTGCAGCTGGGGTTCAGACATGTAACCCAGACAACACCAGTCAAACACAGCCATCCTAAATTTGGAACCAGACACAGATAAAGCAAAGAAAGAGCAAAGGGAAAAAAAAAGAGAAAAAACAATCTGAGGGCCTCCCTGACAAGCTCATGTTCCTGGGACACTGGTGGCCACACTGTGGTGGTTTCTAGGGTCCTATTCTCATAGTGTCAGCTCTAGAACCTGGAGGATTTTGTGCTCAGCTATGATGGCAATGCTGTCCTTGCTGGACCCATCCTGAGGCAATATGGGACCATATTTCTGGTTTTTGAACAAAGCATCTGATTCTCTGGCCATCCCAGGGATTCCTTCTGCTATCCACAAACATATTTCTACTTAAATCATCCAGAATGAGTTTCTATTGCTTGCACATAAGAACCTGACTGCAAACAGCTGCCCCAGATTCACACTGACTCAGTTTAACTCCACTTGAAAAGGAGGTTCTTTAAGGGTGTATATCAATCCAGGCAAGGATTCCTATCAATCTTTTGGGGATCACATACCCACCTCTACCCCAATCATGTTGCTAGAAGAATGGGACTCTAAGATTGGCTTAACCTGTGTGAAATGTCCATGTCTGTGGCCAAGGACAATGGACCTCATGAAAGACAACCTCACAAGGATCTTACAGAATGGAGGAGGTAAACTCTCCCCAAAGGAAATAGATGTCTGTGATAAATCCTTTCCTGTTATATAGAATTTTCCCTGTTCATTGACCAGTCTTTTAAAACTGACAAACACCAAACTACAAAGAATTGAAAGAACAAATCTTGTTTACCTCTTCAGAAGAATAAAATAGGATACCGTAAAGTAAAAAAGGCAAGGAATAGGAGAAGTAGGAGGGACCTTGTGTATGGATTTTCTCAAAATAAGATAAACTATGTTTTCTTCTCTCTAGGCCTTGGAAAGTTTGTAGAACATATTTTCAATAACATCTAGACATAATTAGGAAATCACTTCTAAACAAAATTCCCACCCTGCTCTCTTTTAATTATCTCCCCATTTCTGGTCACCTAGAATGTGGTGAGATTCTTTAGTCTATGGGAAGATGATTCTCCTGGTGGATGTTTGCCAGGAAACCAGTCTTCGCTGAGGGAAAAAAACCCAGCTCCAATCATTACATAGTGTCGCTGCACCCCAGAGAGCAGGAGCCCCACCACATGCTGAGTAGACTCTTACATGTTGCCAGAACTCTTGGGAAGTAGGACTCAGCCGAAGGCAGAAAGCCAGTTTAGAAGAAAAGTGAGAGAAAAGCAGGGCCAGAGGGAATAGGATAGAAAGAATGTTAGAGAATGAGAGGGGGGAACATGTACGAAATTGCATCAAGGTCAGCAAAACCCTAATATAAATAGTAACAGCTGTATGCCGAGTCCCTGCAGAAGGAGTCTGTGTGGGATATTTTCCATTTGGCTTTCCAGATCCACTCTCCATGCTTCCCCGCTTTGTTCACTGACCGAGAAGTCTGAGCCATGTGGACTGCATCTATCAGTTCTCTGCTGGCTTCCAGTTGGGTTCAGCCAGTGGGAGGCACCAGCAGAAGATAGAAAAGTAGGAAGAAAGTGAGTGAGGTCTGAAATTTTACTTTCCTGCTTCTCTCCCAGCAAGACCACAGCCCCCATCAGGAAGTCGTCTCTATGTGGCTACTTGTTCTGGGTTCTGCTCACTGCCCCTTCCCCAGGCCCTTTCATGACCAGGGTGGAAGGCACTGTCTTCTGTTCTAGCCCTAGTGCACTGCTCCATCCCTTATTGGTTTCCCTAAATCAACCCCCACAGAGTAAACAGGTCCCTTTACACAGTGGTGTTTATACCCCTTAGTTACATCAGTTGAGTATCGCCATCAGTTTCCTGCTGGGTCTGTGACTGACACAAAATGAAAACATTCTCTGAAAGACCCAATGACTGACCACAGGCAGCCTAGGGTAGGGGGTTGGGGGGTGGGGGAATGGATAGATTCAAAGGCAAGAGAACAAGCAGAATTGGGATGAGGGTAGTAGATGTGTTACATTCAGTCCAGACATGTTCTTACATTGCATCCAAGTAGAGATGTCAAATATGTGAACGAGGGTCAACGTTTCATTTTTGGAGATGGAAGTTTAGGAATTCCTCACAGGTAGGTAGACAATAAAACTAGGAAAGTAGATAAAGTGGTTCAGGAAATAACAGGTGAGAAGAGACTCTTGATTGTAATTTTTAAAAAACTAACAAAAGCCTCAAAGAGCTAAATTTCAAATGGGGAAGACAGACTGTGATCACCAACTTTTATAACCGAAGTCCTTGTAAATTTGAGATAATGTGTCTTTGAAGCAAGGAGGTGCCTTGTCAGAAAAGTTCTGCTCCACTTAAATGTCAGCATACATTTCTACAGAGATCTCATCATTGCTGTCATCCAGGTGACAAAATGGCCCAGAGATAAAAGTGACCTCTGGAGGAAAAGATTACATTCTTGATTAGAAGCAATTTCTTTTGAGAAAGAAATCATTAAGATTTCTTTAAAAAAACTTTAAAAAATCCTAAATAATTCCACTTAAATATACATGTCCTTTATAAACTTTCAATCATATATTGTTTTTCTTGTAGTGTATAGTGAAACTATATATCCACATAAATGACAAAAGATGAGTGAAATTTAGGTTGAAGGACATGAAACAAATTAGCAGGTGGCACTAAGAACAGGACTTGGTGAAACATATCAAACGGGGTTTTGAAAACATGAATGGATACATAAAATATGATATATCCATACAATGAAGTAGTTCTCTGCAACAAAAAGAAGCCAACCACTGATATACTCAAAAACACTATGAATCAAAACATTACGCTGCGTGAAAGTAGCCAGAAACAAAAGAGGCCACAGTGTATGATTCTATTTATATAAAGTTCTAGGAATGGCAAACTAATCTGTAGTGACAAAACAAAGATTTCATTGGTTGCTGGAGTCACGAATCAGACCAAGATAGAAAAGAAAACTTTGAGTATGATGGAATTATTCTGTGTCTGGATTGTAGTAGTGGACTCATGAGCGTATGCATTTGTCAAAAGTCATTGGATTGGATACTTTAAGAGGACATTACTTGTTGTACAAAACTTATACCTCCACAAAGGTGATTAAAGAAAAAAAATGTTGAGAAATTCTGTGGGCAGCTGATGCATTCCCCAGGACATGGGTGTTTAATGGATAAAAGGGAGCATGGCAACTGAAAAGGAGCAATCAAGAAGGAGGAATAAGCCAGTGGAGAGATGTCACTCAAGTGTCAGGAGTAGGGCTTTTAAGGGGAAAGAGCTGACTGGTTGTCAGTATGATTCTAAGAAAAGACCTGTAGGATAATGACTGAAGCTTATCTATTGGCTGCAACATTTGAGGAGACAGTTACCACCTTTGTCAGGGAAATTTCCAAACAGTGGGACTGTGGACACCAGCTGCCTGGGAATCCACAGTGAAAAGGAAGAAGAGGACATGGAGGCAGAATGTAGAGACTTGTGTTTAGGCACCCCGGATTAGAAAAGAAGGTAGACTAAGATTCGACAGTAACTAGAGAAGGAACAGGGGAAGGGGGGTATTTTTTTTTTTTTTTTTGTAATGGGAGAAACATGAGAATCACTCTATGCAGAGAGAAATATCCCAATAGAGAGGAAGAGTTTTACCCTACAACAGGCCAAGGAGAGGCAGGCTCCCGAAAGTTGAACTTGAATATGAGGGCCTTCATCCCTCATGTAGAAGAGGGGAAGAAAGTAAGGATGAGCGGTTGTGTAGATAAGTCTCAGAGATGGAGAACAAGTTCAGACATTTTACACCTTATGGCCTCAATTTTTTTTTCAATAAGTTAAGGGTCATGGAAATTTGATGTGGGGCACTGAAATAGGATAGGAGTCTTAGGAGATTGTGAATAGTCAGAGAAAAAATGGAGGGGTACATGGAAATACTCTGAAGATGGAGGGGGATGATGCATGGCCTAAATTTTTTTATAATTAAAGACCCATGGGGAGGAGTGTGTGGTGTCCACTAGCAGGAAGAAAATTAAATGTAGATAAGATATAGATGAAGTTAGATAATATATAGATAATTAGGCTAAGGCAAAATAATGTGTACTCATCAGTTTCCTCCCTTCTCCTCACCTACTCTCCTTCCCTGAAATTTATATTCATACAAAGAACCTGTTAAATTTAGAGGAGGAGGGGACGGCGAGGGTGGAGGGAATGCTCTAGTATCCTCCAGTACCAAGATGTGATCAAATAACAGTAGATATGACCTTGGCTAAAATAAAATAAAGTGGAAATTAGAAGAATGCTAAACTTTGAATGTCATTTGAGCAGTAAACACACACACACACACACACACACACACGCAAGCACACACACGCAAGCACACGCAGTGGTAACATACTACATACTTTTTCAATTCAGTATCTCAGTGAGCTGTCTCATTCTCTTATAAAGCTGCATGATATTTCATAGTCTTGATGTATCATTATTTCTTTAACCAGAGAGTTACTGATGGACGTGTAGCTTGTTATTAAGACTCATGCTTTTATAAATATTGCTGCAGTAAATAACATCATATGTACGTCATTTTGCAGAGAAATGAATACATCTATAGAATGAATTCCTGGGAGTGGGATTGCTAAGTGAAAGGGCATGTGACTTACTATTTAATATCATATCATTTTACACTCCCACAGGCAAAATATGAGTGCCGATTTCATCACAACCTCTCTGAAATGGCACTCTGACAAAACTTACTTTTCTTTAAATTTTATTTATTTTGAGAGAGAAACAGAGAATGCAAGTGGGGGAAGGGCAGAGAGGGAGGGAGAGGGAGAGAATCCCAAGAAGACTCCTCCTCACTGTCAGTACAGAGCCCAACCTGGGCTCAACTTCATGAACTGTGACATCATGACCTGAGCAGAAATCCGGATGCTTTTTGCTAACCAACTGAGCCACCCAGGCACCCCTAACAAAATTTTTATCTACACTAGTCTGATAGGTTTTAAAATGACATCTGGGGGCGCCTGGGTGGCTCAGTCGGTTAAGCGTCCGACTTTGGCTCAGGTCATGATCTCACGGTCCGTGAGTTAGAGCCCCATGTCGGGCTCTGTGCTGACAGCTCAGAGCCTGGAGCTTGTTTCAGATTCTGTGTCTCCCTCTCTCTGACCCTCCCCCGTTCATGCTCTGTCTCGCTCTGTCTCAAAAATAAATAAACATTAAAAAAAATTTTTTTAATAAATAAGTAAAATAAAATGACATCTGATAATTTTAAATTAATTGGCATTTCTCTTAATCTGAGGGAGATCAAGCATCTTTGTACATACTCAGGAGCCATTTGTGTTTCCTGTTCTGAGATCTGTCTATTCATTGCCTTTGCCCGTTCATTTTTCAACTAGGCAGTTGTTTTTTTTCTTACTGATTTTAATAAACTCTTTTTACCTATATACACTAGGTCCTCATTATTCATGAATTCCGTATTTGCAAATTCACCCACTTACGAAAATGCATTTGTAATCCCCAAGTCAATATTTGCAGTGCTTTTGTGGTCATTCTCAGATAAGCACAGAGAGGTGAAAAGTGTGAGTCACCCAACGTGCCTGCTCCCAGGCAAACAAGGTCAAACAAGGTCAAACAAGGCCATGCTCTGCCTTCTTGTTTCAGCTTCCATTCTGTAAACAAGTATCCTTTTCATGGTCTACTTCACACCGCATTTTTCACATTTTTGAGTTTTTGTTGGTAATTTGGCTGTTTTAAATGGCCCTCTAACCACAGTGCTGAAGCTCTGCCTAGTCTTTCTAGGAGCAAGAGGGTTACGATGGGTTTTATTGAGAAAATATGTATGTTTGATAAGCCCCGTGCAGGCACAAGTTATAGTGCTATTGGTTACATTACACAAGGTGTCTTTACACAGAAACATGCATAGAACGAGGTTATGTGTGGACTGGTTGACAAAAATGTTGTGACCAAAGCTAACAGGAAAGTACTCCTGAATTTCCCCTAAGAGAATGGTTCAGCATTTGCTAATTCAGTATTTACAGTGACTTTATAGAACAGAAGACTAATGTAAATAATGATAACCACTTGGGAAGTGAACCCTCTGTCTGTGATATAAGCTCAGCCTGTCATTTGTCATTTAGTTTGGTTTCTTTGGCAAGGATATATATTTTTTTTTCATGTAGTCATATTTATGAAGTTGTGTTTACTATACATCTCCAGCTATTGTGACTTGTTTGGAAGAAAAAGAAGAATGAGTGGAATAAACACCTGAATCCAGGTGTTACCTGCCATCTGGTCTGTGGAGCTCTGCCCAAGCAGAAACAAGATATCTCTCCATCCACTCAAATAAAACCTACCTGATACAGAGGAAAAGAAAGATTATATGTCTACTACTTCAAAGGGAAGCAATTAGATTCCCAGGAGTGCTGTTTCACTTTATCCTTGAAATATTTACTTGGGGATGGCATGAGCCCATGGCTTCAGTTACAAAGAAATGCATGAAAATGGTCACTTCCATTTCTACAAAATTTGCAGTAGGAATATTGTTATACTTTGGAGGTCACATTAACTTTCACCTAACATAAGCTACAAAAGTTACTTTGGGCAATTATAATAAAACTTTCCCTTTAATCAATTTTGACTGGGATCATTTCCAAAAGAATGAAGACCTACCTTCTAGCAAAATGAGGACTATTTGGTAAATTACCAGCTAAGAGAGTCCACAAGTCGTATTTAAATGAAGCTGAAAATGACAAACTGATTCCAAATTGTAAGTCACACTTCTAGCCCCTCCACTTGTCAAATCTCAGGCGATGGCTGATTTTCAGACTCTGATAGCAACACCCTTACACAATGACACCATGCGAAAGCTTCTCCTTGTCCATTGTCCTCTCTGCCAGTAATTTGGCTTCAGCAACAGATATGAATCTGTGACCTACATGCAAATAATTCTTGATGACATGCATACAGAACTGTAAAAGGAGACTAAACAAAATCACCTGATTTGATATGTGGTCAAGTTTATCACCACTAGGGCAGCAAGCAGACCATACCTGTCAGAGCTGGCGAGCTTTACTATGTATGACCTGTACAGTTGCACCACTGAATTTTTTTTATTTTGGTGATTAATCTGGCAAGTGTAATTTAAGTGCCCTGGAACTGCACTGGAAATGCCCAAGTCCTCCCTCCTAAGTAACCACTAGTCATTCCAGCATATACTTGTCTTTCATATGGAACAAAAGAATTGTATTGTCTCCATAGCCCCACAATTCTGTAGACAAATCAGGTGATCTTGTTGTTGTCTTTTTAAAGAAAACCACTTTATGAAGAAGCAGGCATCATCAGAGGTGAAGTTGGGAAATAGGTTCTCTGCTCCCCCCAGCCCCCTTCTCTCTCTTCCTGCACCAGAATGAACTGTGTCCCCATCTCCAGCCAACACAAAATTCATATATTGAAGCCCTAATCTCCAATGTGACTATATTTGGAGATGGGGCTTTTAGGAGGGAATTAAGGTTAAATGAGGTCATAAGGGTAAGGTCCTAATCCAAGAGGATTGGTGGCCTTATAAGAAGAGAAAGAGCTCTTTCACTGTGGCTCTCTCTCCACTCACATGCACTCAAAAAAGGCCATGTACCCCACATGGAGAAGGTGGCCATCTGCAAGCCATGAGGGGAGGTTTCACCAGAACCTGACCATAGTGGCACCCTGATTTTGGACTTCCATCCTCCAGAACTATAAGAATATAAATGTCTGTTGTTCAAGTCTGCGACATTTTGTTATGCCAGCCCAACTAAAACCCTGCCTGTCCTTGACTTGGGGCCTGGTGTTTTCATGCTGGTTCTGAACAGCATGTGTGCAGCCACACATTTCCCCACACTGTTCCCCATCCCTACCTCAATAGCACCCACGGTCCTAATCTTTCGAGCAACTTCCTCCTCCTCCCAGTTAATCAAAACCTTGCCTCTGACTTCTGTTCCCTTGGAGAAGATGACTGGATGATACAATCAACTACTTCCTGTTATAGTGTCAATGTCTGGCAATGATTTGATGTCACATTCATTTCTCCCTCAGATACATCAGAGGCAGAGCAAGTCTCCTGAAACACGTCCACATTCCCCTCACAGATTTTGATAAGGGCAGAACAAACCTGACAATCCTGAGCTTATTCTGGAGCTGAGCAGAGGAAGGGGGATGAAGAAGCACCACCCCCCAAAGGGTAACTTTGAAGGCAATCTACTTCCTTCATAATCTTGCCCAGTACTTTTGGGAAACTGCCCAGGTCTTTGGCTTCCTATTTAACAGTCCTTCCAGCCTACCCTGTTGCCTCCATCAGGAATTTTATTACAATAATAACTTTTAAAAAGTTGAAAAGTGATCATCTCAGACACTGAAGCCAGTTGCCAGAAGAGATTTTAGAGAGTAAGGGAATCTTTCAGACCACCTCCCCATAGTTCGACATTTTTACTTATCCATTTTTTAATGCTTATTTATTTTTGAGATAGAGAGCACCAGCAGAGGAGGGGCAGAGAGAGAGGGAGACAGAGGATTTGAAGCAGGCTCCACACTGACAGCAGCAAGCCGGATGTGGGGCTCAAACTCCCATAAGATCATGACTGAGCTGAAGTTGGACACTCAACTGACTGAGCCACCCAGGCGCCCCTATTCATCCATTTTTAAGTGAGTATGAATTTTAGTCTATAAAGTCAAAGATGTAAGAAATACCCATTTTAAAATATTTTTCCTTAGATTAAACTAAATGTAACTCCTAGCCCTTTTCCTGCTCATTTGTGTGGCATCCATCTCTCCCAAACTCCTTCTTGACCTACAGTCCCACCAGAATCCAAAAGGCTAGGTAGCATGGAAATTGGGGGAAAGACCGGTAATGGTCAGTGTCTCTCAGGTGCCCCTGATGTCCTCATCATCAAGCCCACACTGCTTCCCTGAACAGGCGTCTCTGCTCCTGCACCAGGAGTGTGGATGATGCCTCAGGTACAATGACCACTTGCACCCCACTTTGACCTTCTGAGTTGATCTAAGGGAAAAAAAACCTCTTCTCCTCTGATTGTCCTTCAAAGAGCTTAGCATAAACTTGTCAGAGCTGAGGCTTTAGGAAAACAAAAGCCAGGAAGAGAAGTGTGTCACAGACAACTTCTGCTTCCGGCCCAATAACAAAAACTTTCTCTAAGCCAAAGGAACATCAAAAGGATTGGTTACACTTGGGGAAATGGGAAAGGGAAAATACAGAGAGAAAAAGTAATATTTTCCTAAATGATCCTGGTTCCCAAACAACAGGTCCTGAGTAGAAATATCTGATACAATTGCAGACAAGTTCTTGCTGAATGTGATTAGGCAGCTCATAACAGCACCAGCCTGGGGAGAAGACTCACTCCCTACTTTGTTAATCATTTCCTATAAACCATTTCACCTCTCTGGAAATGATTTTTCCATTTATGCATTCAGCGAACTTTTATAGGCCTATTCACTGCAGGAATTTGGAGAGAGTGTGATATAGGTCTTGGGTCTTAAAGACATGCCTTGACCTCAAGTTGCACATAGTCAGCAAATGAGCCAAAGGGTGTCATTGCAAGGACAGAGATGTGCCTGAGATGCTAGGTGAGCACCAAGGAAGGGAACTTAACATGGCCTGGAGGGGAGCAGTTTGAGCTGAGTCTTGCAGGAGTAGGTGACATGCAGGTCAAGGGTGCTAAAAGGTTGGCACTAAGGAGGCAACACTAGCGATAGAAGTGATGTATGAGGACCCTGGAGAGGCTGGCAGGAATCAAGTCCCAGTGCAGCTTGTATTGGCTCCTAATACCCTAGAAAAGCTTTGGTGGAAGAAGTTGCATGCTTAGGTTTGCTTTTTTGTTTTTTAAATTAACTTAACACAAATTTATTATCTTATAGTTCTGCAGGTCAGAGACACAGGTCTCACTGGGCTAAATTCGAGGTGTGGGCAGACCTGAGTTCCCTTCTAGAAGCTCCAGAGGAGAATCCATTTCCTTGTCTTTTCCAGCTTCCAGCTTTTAGAAGCTGGCCACATTGTTTAGTTTATGACCTCCTTCCTCCATCTTTAAAGTTAGCAAAAGCAAGCCAGTCCTCACATTCTCGCAGACTTTTTTAGAGAGGTGAAATTCATGTGACATAAAATTAACCATTTTAAAGTATACAAATCAGTGGCATTTAGTACACTCACAATATGGTGCAACCACAATGTATACCAAGTTTAGAACATTTTAATCACCTCAAAAGGCAATTCCAAAAAAAAAAAAAAAAAAAGAGGTTAGAGTGGGAGAGAACCAAAGCATAAGAGACTGTTAAAAACTGAGAACAAACTGAGGGTTGATGGGGGGTGGGAGGGAGGGGAGGGTGGGTGATGGGTATTGAGGAGGGCACCTTTAGGGATGAGCACTGGGTGTTGTATGGAAACCAATTTGACAATAAAATTCATATATTAAAAAAAAAAAAAGGCAATTCCAGACCCACAAATCAATCACTTCCCCCAGCTCTAGCTTCTGGTAATGAGCAATCTGTTCTCTGCCTCTATAGATTTACTTGTTCTGGATATTTCATATACATGGAATCATATAATATGCGACCTTTTGTGTTTGTCTTCTTTCACTTAGCATGTTTTTGAGGTTCATGCATGCTGTAGCATCTATCAGTACTTCATTCCTTTTTTATGGCTGAATAATATTCCATTCTATGACTATGCCACATTGTCTATCCATTCACCCTTTGATGAACATTTAGGTTGTTTCCACTTTTAGCTAATATGAGTAGTGCTGCTGTAAACATTTGTGTACAAGTGTTTCTTTGAGTGCCTGTTTTCAGTTCTTTTGCATACATACTAGGGAGCAGAATTGCTGGGTCACATGGTAACTCTATGTTTAACATGTTAAGAAACTGCCAACCTGTTTTCCACAGTATCTTCACAATCTCACTTTCCCACCAACAACATATGAGGGTTCCAATCTCCCCACATCCTTGCCAACGCTTGTTAATTTCTATTTTTGTTGGTGTGTGTGTGTGTGTGTGTATGTGTGTGTGTACGTATTATAGCTAACCTAGCAGGTGTGAGGTGGTGTTATTGTGGTTTTGATTCGCATTTCCTTAAAGACTATTGATACTGAGTATCTTTTCTTTTTTTTTAAGTGTATTTATTTAGTTTTAAGACAGAGAAAGAGTGCAAGCATGAGCAGGAGAGGGGCAGAAAGAGAGAGAGAGAGAGAGAGAGAGGGAGACAGGAGACAGAGAAGCCCAAGCAGGATCTGCACTGTCAGCACAGAGCCCGACATGGGGCTCGATCCTACAACCCCAGGACCATGACCTGCACCAAAATCAAGAGTCAGACATTCAATCAACTGAGCCACCCAGGTCCTGTGGGTATCTTCTAAAAATTTGTTTTAAATAACTGAATTTGGAAGTTGTGTGAAAGATAGATTTAAAAGAACGTGAAAAGAAGTTTGGAAAATGAGTTTTCCAGATGAAATCTGGTGAGGCAAGGAATAAAAGATGAGAATAGGGAAAGAGAAGGAGAAATAAATTGGAGAAATATTTAGAAAGTAAAATTATCAGAATTTAGAGACCAGTTAAGCAGGGGTTGGAGGACAGGGAGAAGTCAAATTGCCCTTACTATCCTCCTCTGTAAAACAAAACGGTGGGCCATATGACACAGAGTGCTGCCCAGTGAACATTCTATCTCAGAATGACTTTACCTTGCAAATATCAAAGAGGTTTATGAGGTGAAATTTACTCAGGGCTTCTCAAAATTGATGTTGCACACATATATTAACTGCTTATAAAAATAGGCCCTTCTCCATTGCAGGAACAGATGAGACAGGATAAAATTTAAGTGGAAACAATTTAATTATTTAAAATTTAATTGTTAATTAATTTAAATAATTAATCTAAACCAAGGTATCCTCTAAATATCAGTCATTGTGTTATAGACAACATTCCACAATTCAAGAGCCAAGGATTTATCACTCTGATAAAGTCTATTACCCTATCAAAAGGGGAATATGAATTCTAATGGAGATTACCTTTTAAGATCTACCAAATGCAAATATGTCAATGCTCCAATTCCCAATTAAAGGCATAGAATTTTTATTCTAAAATAGCATAATTCCCTGATAATAAGGGCACAGTTACATAAGGACTAACAGATTTTATAATTTACAATTCTCTTAATTTGAGATCTGGCTTTCTCTATTCTTACAAAAACATACTCAAGTTGGCACATTTTAAAACTTAGACCTGATTTGATTAGATCCCAAACAGTTTTATTAAGAACAGTTCTTCAAAGCTATAAATGAATCAACAGAATGTTGTTTTTTATACAAGCCTTCTCTTAAAAATTTAGGAATGAATCAAATCCATAAATAAATTTAAGTGGCATAATCCCAACAAGCAAGAACTGTACCCATTTGTAAAAGGTAAAAGTGATAATATTATTATGTCTGCTAATGCCAAATCAAAACAATTTGTGCTGAATTGAACACATGAGATTATGTGCTAAAACCCACACAATCACTGTAACACTGTCTTTTTTCAAAGACTGATGAATCCTTTAGTTTTATTATCACTAGGTCATTAAGACAGCAAAAGAATGGAAGATTTTGCCCTTCAGAAGCTATATTAAAACATCTTTCATTTTCTCAAGTGCTTTTCTCCCATTTATTCACAATTATTCATCACTTCTTTCTCTGAGCTTAGTCACCTTGGAGGCACACATTCCATTCAACCATTAAATTGAATTACCATCTTACCGAGTAATTTATATTCTCTCAATCTTATTCCTAATAGGATATAAAATGTACATTTTTCTAGTATTCAACCTGATCATAAAACCGTTTCCACTGAGGGTTCATAGAGAGGCCATAAGAAAAGTTAAAGGTTAAACTGTGAGGTTTGTGAGGAAAGGAATTAGAGAAAACATCTTCCCCTGGTGTTGTTTCCCACAGCTCATATACCAGGAACATTTTCACCCCCATGGGCTCTGCTGGGTTTAAGGCCTGCCTCAGGTCCTGACCCAGTCCTATGGGGGCAAGCAAGCGTTATAACTTCTGATCCTCCTTTTCTTCCCATCCACCAATTCCTTTGTGCAGGATATTAGGGAACTAGAAAATGTTCCTCTTTGTCTCTAGTAATATTTTCCATCTTAAAGTCTATTTTTCTCATCTTAATATAGATACTTCAGTTCTCTTATGGTTGCTGCTTGCATGGAATATATTTTTCCATCTGTGGTGTAATAAAAAATACATATTTGGTCTTTATCCCAAGTCCCTGGCACAGAACTCCTAAAACCCTAGGAATTTACTGTCTTTTGTATGTTAATGAGATGATGATTCAGGTGGGGAGAGGGGCAGGGGCATAAATAGCTTAAGAATGCCAGAAAAACCAACCATTGATTAGAGTGTTGGAACTCCCAGCCCTAACCTCCAATCTCTGGGGAGAGAAGAAGAGTTGGAGATTGAAGCCAATTATCTGATGGCTGATGATTTAATCAGCCAGGACTACAGAATGAAATCCCCATTAAAAAAAAAAAATGCTAAGGGTTCCTGGGTGGCTCAATTGGTTAAGCATCCAACTTCAGCTCAAATCATGATCTCATAGTTTGTGGGTTCGAGCCCCGGGTCGGGATCTATGCTGACAGCTGAGAGCCTGGAGCCTGCTTCAGATTTTCTCTCTCTGCCCCTCCCTACTCACACCCTGTCTCTCAAAAATAAATAAATGATTTAAAAAAAACCAACTTAAATCATGGGGCTTGGAGAGCTTCTGAGTTGGTATGCACATCCATGTGCCAGGAGGGTGTGCACTCTGACTCCATGAAGGACAGAGGCTCCTGTGCTTGAAACCCTTCCGGACCCTACTGTATGTACCTCTTCATCTAGTGGTTCATTTGTATCCTTTATAATCAACTGTAACAGTAAATAGTACACTTTCTTGAACTCTGTAAGTTGTTCTAGTGAAGTACCAGACCTGAGGTAGTGGGGTGCTTGTCGTTGGAACCCCCAAATTTGTTGTCATCTGGGAAGAAGTGTGGGTTGCTTGGGAATCCCATTTAGAGTTGGTGTTTGAAGTGGAGACAGTCTTACGGGGCTAAGCCCTTTCAACTGTGGGGTCTGACACTAACACCAGGTAGATAGCATCAGAATAGGACTGAATTGTTAGACATCCAGTTGATGTGAGAGAATTGAATTGGAGTGGAAAATCAACACAGATCTGGTGTCCAAAAAAATTCACACCATCTTTTAATTTCCACCTAGTTGTATCTTTGAAACTAAAGCATGAATCTTGAAGATGACAGATAGTTGGATCTTGTTTTACATCAGTCTGACAGTCACCACCTTTTAATTGGATTGTTTTATTTCTTCACATTTAATATTATTATTGATATAGTTGGATTGATATCTTATTTTACTTTAAAGTTTCTATATGTCTTATGTCATTTGTGTTCTTCTGTTTTTTCCTATACTGTGTTTCTCTGTAGTAAATAGACATTTTCTTGTGTATGATTTTATCCTTTAATAATTTTTGGATTATTTTTGAGTGATTTTTTTTAGTGTTTGCTTTAGAATCAATAATAACTTGTTAGAATCTACTTCAGATTTACACTAACTCAATTCCTATAATATATAGAAACATTGCTCTAATATAACCCTATTCCCATCTCCTAATTTTTGTGTTATTATTGTTGGGAATATTAAAGCTATGTATGTTACAAACCCAAAGATTACAGTGTTATTGTTATTATTTTGTACAATCTTTTGTCTAAGAGATAAAAGAGGAAAAATCTACTTATAGAGGGTTATTTTTCTTTGTTTTAAATTTTTTTAATGTTTATTCATTTTTGACAGAGACAGAGAGAGACAGAGCATGAGTGGAGGAGGGACAGAGAGAGAGGGAGACACAGAATCCGAAGCAAGCTCCAGGCTCTAAGCTGTCGGCACAGAGCATAATGTGGGGCTCGAACTCACGAGCCATGAGATCATGACCTGAGCCGAAGTCGGACGCTGAACTGACTGAGCCACCCAGGTGCCCCTATAGAGGGTTTTTTTTTTTTTTAAGTTTATTTATTTATTTTGAGAGAGAGAGAGCACATGAATGGGGAAGGGGCAGAGAGTAAAGGAGAGAGAATCCCAAGCAGGTTCCCCACTGTCAGCCCAGAGCCTGACACAGGGCTTGAACTCGTAAACCTTGAGATCATGACCCAAGCCGAAAGCAAAAGTCAAGATGCTTAACTGACTAAGCCACCCGGGTGCCCCTATTTATAGAGTTTTTTAATATTAATTGTTTTATTTACCACTTCTGGTTCTCTTTATTTCTACATGGGGATTTGAGTAACCATCTGATTTCATTTTCTTAATCCAGTAGTTTACTTTCCTCTCCTGCTTCTTTGTGTTCTTGTCAAATATATTATACCTATATGTTATAGGTCCACCAAAGTAATTATACTTTCTTTTATAGCTACCTGCATAATTACCTTTACCAGCACACCTTGTTTTTTTATATGAATTCAAATTACTCTCTGTTTTAATTTATTTTCATCATTAAGAACTTCCTTCAGTATTTCTTATAAGCTAAGTCTGCTAGCAAGGAATTATCTCATTTTTTGTTTATCTGGAAATTCTTTGTTTTGCCTTCATTTTTGAAAGATAATTTTCCCAGGTATAGGACTCTTGGATGGAAAAGTTTTTCTTTCTGTCCATTAACATGTTATCCCACATTCTTCCAGATTCCACTGTTTCTGACAAAAAAAAAATAGCCATAACCTTATTGGGATTCACTTGTACACATAGAGTCATTTTTCTCTTGCTGATTTCAAGATTTTCTCTTTCTCTTTGACTATGATGTATCTGAGTGTTGATACCTTTGTGTTTAACTTTCCTGGAGTTCACTGAGCTTTTTGAAGAGTAAGCTAATATTTTTTTTGTTTTGTTTTGCTTTATCAAACTTGGAAAATTTCAGCCATTATTTCCTTCAGAGTTTTATCTGACTCTTCTCTCTTCTTTTCTTCTAGGATCCCTATTATATTAATCCCATAATTAAGCATTAATTATGCAACTAATGCTATCTCACATTTTCTGAGACTTCATTTTTCATCATTTTTTTCTGTTCCTCAGATTGTATAATCTCTATTAATCTAGATTCAGGTCTGTTGATTTTTTTTCTCCTACCAGCAAAGTAGTCTGTTGAATGCCTCTAGCAGATTTCTATAAGAATAGTTCATCTATAACTTCCTGTTAGCTTCTTTTCCTAAACCCAGCAATTTGGTTCTGCCTTTCTGAACTGACCCAAGCTTGACCCCCAATTACTCCTTCCTGAGAGATTTCAGGACCTTGTCTCTACCAAATTTCATGGAAGTTTGGTCAGCATCTTTGGAGTCATGCTGCAACTATCTACTATCTGTAAGGCAAATGCCATTATTCCTGTTTTAAATAAACAAGAAAATTTAAACTCAGAATTGAGCAGTAGTTTGTTTAGAAAATGAAGGACTAGAATGCAGATCTTCAGAATTTTAACCAAACCAGTTATTGGGTTTATATAAGAATCACCTAGAGATTTGTTAAAAATTCAGATTCCTGGCTCTAGTCATTCTGATTCAAAACAATTGAGGTAAAATTCAGGCATCTGAATTTCTGACAGCACTTCAGATGATTCTAGTATAGGGAATCTGAGAATAGTAATATAATGGACAACCAGTTACATGTTCAAAAGCAGTAGGAAGAGAACAATAGCCTAGCCAGGAAAATTAAAGGATGGGAAATAAAAAGAAGAGAAAGCATCCTCGTTTTCTAATTAGAGAGATTGTCACTAGTCTGAAGTCAACAGCAAGGACTTCAAGCTAGGACTTAGCAGCCCAATAGTTCTTACCCTTAATAGGAACTACATAAGAACATTATCTTAGTAAAAATATTATCCTGAATATGACTAACTTTCCCAACTCCAAATAATTTTAAAGAAAATTCTGACATTTAAAATATCTTAAGCCTTTAGCAGAACTGAGAGTTTCAGAGACGCCTGGGTGGCTCAGTTGGTTAAGCATCAGCTTCGGCTCAGGTCATGATCTCACAGTTTGTGATTTCAAGCCCCACATGGGGCTCTGTGCTGACAGCTCAGAGCCTTGAGCCTGCTTCAGATTCTGTGTCTTCCTTTCTCTCTGCTCCTCCCCCACTGACACTCTGTCTCTCTCAAAAATAAATAAACATTAAAAATTAAAATAAAAAGAAATGAGGGTTTCAAAGTAGTATCTACAGATCACATCTGGAGTTGGATGATTTCCCAGAATATTAGCTTTTTAAAGTTTTGTATTCCATCTTATTCCAATAAGGTTTGAGATTATTTCTGTAATATATTTTGGTACGTGTATTTACTAAGTGTCCATTACAACAGCCTTTTTTTAATGTAAGTAAATAGAACAAGACCCTCAATGACTCAAACAGAAAGATGAATACATTGATTCAAACATAGTCTGTGGAATCAGGCAGCCCTAGGTCTATGTTCCAGCAACTTTCCTTATTAAGGTGAAATCATGGGCTGATTATTTGACTTCTATCCTCAGGTTCTTTGTATAACAGAGAAAACAACATTGTCTACCTCACAGGATTTTGTGGGAGTTAAACAGTATATTTCTCAAAACATTAAAGACAGGACTATCTTGCAAACTTATAGTGAACATGAGACAAAGAGTTATTTAACTCATTAGTGAAGAAGCCAGCAGAATGACAAAGCTGATTCAAAGGGGTATGGGAGAGGCTCGTACACATAATAAAATGAAAGAAAGTGTTGGAATAAGATTGTTAAATGATTTAGAAAACTGGTTACTATCTTATAGAGTAACAAAACTGAAGTTATCTTTTCCATAGAAATTATTTGCATCTCTACCATTTAAAAATTATTTGAAATGTATCAGTCTGCTAGAAATTTTCATCTGATTCCATCTGGGCCTGCACCAAGAGTAAATAGAAAGTCAAACAAAGATGTATTCCTAGACAATTAGATAATCCTTGAATGGTCCTGTCAGACAATATTACAGCATGGTAAGACATGCAGTCATCATTTTGCCTTATTTCCAAGTTTTGGATAATTTTTCTTAATACACATTTAGCACAGAGCCTTTTACATAATTAGTGCTGAAAATATGATAGCATATTTATTATTTCTATCTTTACAATCCAGCTCTGCTGCATACTAGCCGGCTGATCTTGGGCGGTGTTCTCTCTTTGCTCTAGTTTTCTCAACTACAAAATGAGGATAATACCTCCCAGGGCCATTGTGAAAATTAATAAGGCTTTAATAAGTGCATAACACTTAGTGTCTGGCACACACTAATCACTAAATAAGTGAAAGTGAATTCTTTAATTCCCCAAGTCATTTGATGTCACACTACAGCCAACATTTTCACAATAGAAGGAAATAAAAGGGAGAAAAAATATTGCTGTGATGTCAAGAGGTTGGGCACAGCTGGTTGGAGGATGCCTGAAGACCTTTTGCAGCTTGAACTTGGACTAAAGAACAATCTATTTATAGCTGGGCTGGGAAACCAGCTTACCCTTACCTCAAACGTTATTAAAATGAACATATTCCAGGGTTCTGAAAGCAAGATAAATTTTATACGCTTGTTTGTCTAGTTTTTGCTCTCATCCTGACATTGTAATAATACACAACATACTTTCACAGGTTACCACATGAACTGCCTGATGTTTTCAGACCAAATCTAGGCCTATGTGTCCATGACGTCTTTCCCTGGAGATGAAAACGTTAATTATTTTTTACTAAGACCAGCTTCCCTAACATGTTTGACAGCCGTATTTACGTGGAAATAGAAAGCAAATGTCATCACCCACCAAACACTCTGTACAATCACAGCCCGTATAGCTATTTTCATATTTTCCCCTTTGTGCAAGGAGCATCTAAAATGTGTATAGGGAAGACTAATTATTATCTTCCCAGCAATCTTCTTCTGCCACTAGCACATTGACCAATGATCAATGATCAGCTTATGCTGGTGTAAATAAAACATGCATCTCAGCTTTTCCATGAGTCATTATATGAAGGATAAAGAGCATAATTATAAATACCCAGAACCCAGAGACTGTCCAGCCATTTATTTTTTTTAAATACATGAGTATTAATAGAAATAGAATTGATGGTAGCTCTGGTGGGTACAAATTACTGGGCGGCCACCAGGAGTTGTGTCTCTCTCCTCTCCGGTCACGTGTCCTAGGTTGTGAATGCAGCGTCTATGAAGCCTGAGAGTTCAGCGCACTGTGACTGTCACAGAAGATGCATTTTAATAAGCACATAACAAGAATGAGAGGGAATATGTGTCATCCTTTAGCCAATGATTAGTGTTAAAACAATTGTCACGGCCTTTCCAGAAGTCATTTGTTCTTCCCTACTTATTTGTCTGGCTATTCCTTTATTGATTTACCCTCTAATAACTATATTACTGATTTCAGATCATCTGTATGTTATAGAAAATAACAAAGGAGTAGCCAAAAGCTCTGCATAATTCCACCACCTAAATATTATCCTACCAACATATTTTTATTTGATGTACTTCTAGTGTCTTTTCATGATGGAGAGAGAGAGATAAACCATACCTTTGTATACTTTTGTACATACATTTGTAACCTGGCTGGCAGGTAAGGTTGGTTCCAGTTATCTAAGTCTGTACAGCAAACTTCCTCCAAACTTAGGGGCTTTAAAAACAGCAACCTTTATTTTTCTCACAAATCTAGAAGCTCACAGTTTGTGCAGGGCTTGATGGGGACAGCTTATCTTTCCTCTATCCTGTGTCAGCCAGGCAGCTTAGAGACTAGGACTGGCATCATCTGAAGACTCTCTCTTATGTAAACCTGGTGCCTAGCCTGGAAGAGCTGAGCTGGACAGCTGGTTGTCCTTGGGCATCTCTTGTTTTCTATGTGCTCTGTCCTCATGGTGTCCCCAGAATGGTAACTTTTTTTTTTTTAATGTTTATTTCTTTTTGAGAGAGGGAGAGAGAGCACGAGCAGGGGAGGGGCAGAGAGAGAAGGGGACAGAGGACCTCAAGTGGGCTCTGTGCTGACAGCAGAAAGCCCAACGTGGGGGCTCAAACTCATGACCAGTGAGATTATAACCTGAGCCAAAGTCGGATGCTTACCTGACTGAGCCACCCAGGTAGCCCTCCAGCATGGTAGCTTTGGGTAGGCAGGGTTTAGTACATGCCAACTTAGGGTTCCCAAGGCTTGTGTACAGCTGCGGGTGGATAATATCACCTTCTATGACTTAGCCTTAGAAAAATGTAGCATTGCCTCCACCACATTCTATTTCTTTAAAACAAGTCACTCAAGCCAAGCCATATTTATGGGGAGCACAAACTGCAATCCACCTTCTTGGAGGAAGTATCAAAGAGTGTCTGAACATGTTTTAACCCCACAGGGGAACTTAGCAACTAAATGGATGGTTGAATCAATAAATAGAGAAGGGTGAGCCACTTCTGAGAAAGGTTAAGAAAAATCTTTTGACACGAATCATCTATTTCTTCTGTGTGACATTATATAGCCCATCTCATTCTTGAAATATACCTGTTAAAGAAAATGCATACTTTCCATGACAATAAACATTTGTTGGCTAAATGAATTTAGCAAGTCATGAGTGTCTTCCTGTATCAATGAATATTTTCACAGTACAATTTTAAGGGTCGTACTGTGGGTATATCATAACTTATGTAATCAATTGCCAGTTAATCAATAGATACTAGACTATTGTTGTATCAATAACTCCATGATTAACACCTTAGAACAGAAGTCCATTTATTTTGAATAAATTCATGAACATAGAATTTCTGGGTGAAAGGAATACATATTTTTAAAGTTTTGAATAACTACTGAAAAAATGTCCTAGTTTTTTTTTAGTAGACTCTTTTTTAGAAGAGTTTTAGATTCAGAACAAAATTCAGCAGAAGACACAGATTTCCTATATACCCCCTGTCGCCACACATATATAGTTTTCCGACTATCAGCATCCCCTACAAAAGTGGCACCTTTGTTACAATCCATGTACCTATACTGACACATCATTTTCAGGGTCCATAGTTTACATTAGGGTTCACTCTTGGCGTTGCACAATCTATGGTTTTGGAAAATGTATAATAATGTATATCATTATAAAAACATACAGAGTATTTTCAAAGTACAATGACATATATCCATTATAGTATTAAACACATAGTTTTACTGCCCTAAAAATTATCTGTGCTCTGCCTATTCTCCTTCTCTCCCTGGTAGCCCCTGGCAAACACTGATCTTTTTACTGTCTCCATAGGTTCACCTCTTCCAGAATGTCATATAATTGGAATCAAACAGTATGTAGCCTTTTCAGATTGGCTTCTTTCACTTGGTAATAGGTATTAAAGATTCCTTCGTGTCTTTTTATGGCCTGATAGCTCATTTCTTTCTAGCACTAAAAACATTCCATTGCCCGGGTGGACCACAGTTTATTTATCTGTCACCTACTGAGGGACATATTGGTTGCTTCCAAGTTTTGGCAGATATGAATAAAGCTGCTGTAAATATCTGTGTACAGGTTTTTGTGCGAACATAAATTCTCATTTTACTTGGCTAGATACCAAGGAGTATGATTGCTGTATAATAGGCCTATGTTTAATTTTGTAAAACACCACCAAACTATTTTTTAAAGTGGTTAATTATTTTGCATTTCCACCAGTGATGAGTAAGAGTTCCTGTTGCTTCACACCCTCAGAAGCATTTGGTGTTGTCAGTGTCCTGGATTTAGGCCATTCTAATAGATCTGTTGTGGTATCTCTTTGTTATTTTAATTTGCATGTCCCTGGTGACATATGATGTGGGGCATCTTTTCATATGCTTATTTGTCATCTGTATATATCTTCTTTTGTCAAGGACATTGGCCCATTTTTCAGTTAGTTTCTTTGTTTTTTTACTGTTGAGTTTTAAGACTTCTTTGCATATTTTGGATAACAGTCCTTTTCAAATGTGTCTTTTGCAAATATTTTCTCCCAATCTGTGACTTCTCTTTTTATTCATTTGACAGTGTCTTTTCCGAATCAGAAATTTGTAATTTTGATGAAATCCAAATTATTGATTATTTTTTTCATAGATCATACCTTTGGTGTTGTATCTTAAAAGTCTTCTCTAAACCCGAGGTCATCCAGGTTTTCTGTTATCTTCTCAAAGTTTTGTAGTTTTGCATTTTACATTTAGGTCTGTGAGCCATTTTGAGTTAATGTTTATGAAGGGTGTATCTTCTGCGTCTAGATTAATGCAATGATAACCATTTAGTTGTTTCAGGTCCATTTTATGAGAAGCCTATTTTTTTCTCCATCATATTCCCATTGCTTCTTTGTCAAAGATCAGTTGGCTGTATTTTTGTGGGTCTATTTCTGAGCTTTCTATTTTATTCCATTGATCTGTCTATTCTTTCACCAATACTACACTGTCTACACTGTCTTGATCACTATAGCTTTCTACTAATTTTTGAAGTCAGTAATGTCAGTTCCCCAACTTTGTTCTTGTCTCTCAATATTGTGTTGGCTGTTCTGAGTCTTTTGTCTACTCATATGAACTTTAGAATAAGTTTATTGATCTCTACATAATAATGTGATGGAATTTTGATTGGGAATGCATTGAATCTATAGATCAAGTTGGAAAGAATGTACACCTTGACAATATTGAGATTTCCTATCCACAAACATGGGATATATCTGCATTTATTTAGTTCTTCTAATTTCTTTCATCAAAGTTTTGTAGTTTTCCTCATACAAATCTTACACATATTTTGTTAGATTTATACCTAAGTATGTTATATTTTGGAATGTTAATGTAAATGGTACTGTGTTTTTCATTCCAAATTTCACTTGTTCATTGCTGGTATAAAGGAAAGGAATTGACTTTACATAATGGTAAACATGCTATAATCAATTATTAATTCTGGATTTTTGTTGTCAATTCTTTCAGATTTTCTCTACAATCATATCATCTGCAAACAGTTTCATTTTTTCCTCCTAGTTTATATACCTTTTATTACTCTTCCTTGTCTTATTGTATTAGCTAGCATTTCCAGTGTACTATTGAAAAGCAGTGGTAAGAGCAGACACCCTTGTCTTATCCCTAATATTAGAGAGAAAGCTTTGAGTTTCTCACCTTTAAATGTAACAGTAGCTCTAGGATTTTTGTAGATATTCTTTATCAAGTTGACAAAATACCCCTTTATTCCAAGTTAACTGTTTTTATTATGAATGGGTATTGAATTTTGTCATATGCTTTTTCTAAATCTATTGATATGATCATATGATTTTTCTTATTCTGTTGATGCAATGGGTTACATTAATTGACTTTTCAGTGATGAACCAGCTTTGCATACATGGGATAAATCCCACCTGGATTTGGCAAATTATTTATATACATTGCTGGGTTTGATTCACTAATATTTTACTGAGGATGTTTGCATCTGTGTTCATGAGAGATATTTGTCTGTAGTCTTCTTTTTTTGTAACTCCTTTGTCTGGTTTTGATATTAGAGTAATGTTGGGCTCATAGAATGAGTTAAGAAATATGCCCTGTGCTTATATCTTTTGAAAGAAATTGTAGAGATTTGGCATAATTTCTTCCTTAAATGTTTGGTAGAATTCACCGGGTAACCCACCTGAGACTAGTGCTTTCTGCTTTAAAAAATTATTAATTATTGATTCAATTTCTTTAGTAGATATAGGACTGTAATTTGTGTTGTCTCTCTCCTTTTTTCTTAATTAGCTTGACTGGAGGTATATCAATTTTGCTTATCTTTTCAAAGAATCAGCTTGTGTTTCATTGTTATTATTTGAAAAAAACTGTTATCTGTTAGATCATTTAAGAATAAGAAAAATAAGTTTTTAGTTTACTTTTGCTTATTCCTTCTTTGAATCTCTTCCTTCAGAATTGCAAGTTCCTGATCTATGTCACTTTTCTTCTTTCTAAATAACTTTTAATATTTCTTGCAAGGCAAGTCTACTGGCAATAAATTCCCTCAGTTTTCTTTTGTCTAAGGAAGTCTTTATTTCTCTTACACTCTTAAAGGATAATTTCACAGAATTCTAGGTTGAGGGGTTTTTCTCTCAGCTATTTAAATATTTTAGTCCAGTTTCTTCTTATTTGTATCATTTCTGAGAAGTCAAATGTAATTTTTATCTTTCTTGTTATATAGATAAAGTATTTTTCCCTCTGGCTTCTTTCAGGATCTTTCCTTATTAATATTTGCTTTTCTGTAATTTGCAAATGATATGTCTAGTTATAGTTTTGGGGTGTTTTTAGTTTTTTGTTTATTTGTTTTGTATTTATCCTGCTTGATGTTCACTGAGTTTCCTGGATCTGTGGTTTTGTGTCTGACAATTTGGACAAATTCTCAGTCATAATTGTTTCAAATATTTCTTCTGTCTTTTTCTCTGTTCTCCTCTGACATTCCCATTATGCATATGCTACACCTTTCGTATTTGGCCCACAGTTCTTGGATATTCTGTTCTCTTTTTCTCAATATTTGTTCTCTTTGCTTTTTGGGTTTTAGGCATTCTATTGATACATCCTCAAGCTCTGAGATTCTTTCCTCAGCTATGCCCAATCTAGTAATAACCCTGTTAAAGGTATTCTCTGTTCCTGTTCTAGTGTTTGTTTGTTTGTTTTTTCTCACTACCATGCTTTTTGGTTCTTTCTTAGAATCTCCATGTCTCTGCTCACATTCTCCTGATCTTACATACTGTCTACTTTACCCATTAGCACTCTTTGCATATTAATCACAGGTTTGTTTGGTTTTTTAATTCCCACTGTGATCATTCCATCATCTTTGCCATATCTGAGTCTGGTTCTGATGCTTGTTCTGTCTCTTTAAACTGTATTTTGTCTTTTGGTAGGTCTTAAAATATTTTCTTGAGAGTCTAGCATGACTTACTGGATGAAAGGAACTGTTGTAAATAGGCATTTGGTAATGTATGGGTAATGTATGGGGGAAGATTTCTATAGTCCTATAATTAGGTCTCAGTGTAATGTTTGCTTGGATTATGATTCTAAGCTGATATGTAATGCAAAAACTGAAAAAAAATGTAATTTAAAAATAACTTAGGAACACAGATCCATGCCAAAGGGGCGTGTGGTATAATAGTATTTTATATCAATTGTGCTTCTCAGTCTAGCATTATTCCACTTCTTTTCCCATGAACTGCTTTGCTATGGACAATTTTTAAAATTCTGTATCATAATTTCTCTTACTTATATTTAAATAATTACCAAATATATAGGATTTTATCCTGTGTCTCTCATTATGCTTCCAACATTGGAATGGATTCCTTCCTATTGATCTATTTCTGATTTTGTTTAAAATTATGGCCCATTTTTCATATGTAGTGTAAATGGCTTTTGTTGGAACTGAAAAATTGTGCTTCCCAACCCCAGCTTTCCTCTAGCTCTGCTTTCAATTAAAGCTCAATTTCACTCCATTGTTGGCCATATTATGAGATGCATTATATAAAATCTAATTTGCATATACTGAAACATTAGAAGCACACCAGAGGCACTTTTTAGTTATTTAAATTCTAAAATTATTCCTTTATCCCACATCTGGTGGAATCATGTAATGTTCACTTTTTCTTAACCTCTGAAATTCCCCTGTGAGCTGTTAGCATTAGATGAAATCATCTTCAAAGACTTTGAGAAGAACTTTTTCAAAGAGTCATACCTCTAGCATCGTGCTTTTTTGTTTTATTCACACATAAAAAAGTCCATATTCACATGAACAACTTAGCTTTACTTATTTCTATGAACACCATGGCATTATATTTATATTTAAGAAAGTGAGAAGGATCCATGATTTCTTTGGACCTCTGTCTCTCTCTCTCTCTCTCTCTCTCTCTCTCTCTCTCTCTCTCACACACACACACACACACACACACCACATCCAAGATTGTAAATATTCTAATATGGTTATGACCTCTGTGGTTGTACAAAGCAGAAACCCAACACAAGCTACCTTAAACCTAGGGGCTCTAGCAATAAGTAACATCATTAGGCCTCAATCTCAATCTCTCTTCTCCTTTCCTTCATTCTTGCACAGGCATGTCTCTATGGGACAGGATGGCCAGTAGCACCTTTGGCTATAAAGTCTGCCAGCTCAATGACCACAGTGAGACTGTACCACACTGGACTGATTTGGATTAGGTGATCTCCCTGAACCAACCACTATAGCCAGAGAGTGTACTCATTGAACAAGCCAGGTTGTGTGTAGCTCCCAGATCCAGGCTCACAAAAATACTTGGACCAAGAGTTGGGGAGGGGTAGTTCCCAGTGGAAAAATCAAACTGACTGCCAGAAAATAGTGGTGTATTATGGGCAGATACACAAAATAAATATCCGTTACACTCCCTAGATAGTTTGGAGAATCAGGCATCCTCACAAACCGGATCTGACTCTTGAGTCTTCTTATTCATCTACTGTGTTCAAAATGATTCGGTCAGCAAATCAGGTCAGTGAGAAATATTTGAAAACTTGCACTGTGTTGAAATATGGACTCCAAACATTTCTCTTCCCAGACAGTATGCTGTCACTGTTATCATTGTATGCACCAATACAGTAGCTTGCTATAGTCATCACAATGATAAGAAGACCAGCACCAATGAAACAGAAGGGTTAATAATTTCAGTTAAAGTGGCATATTTATCTCATCTTCCAAAGTCTACCAAAATCACAGTAAAATTTTTCAAGCAAAAACTCACTAGTAGAAACAGAATCATAGAAGAGATGACAGCAAAAGGATTTTCGAAGCTGGAAAGCAGATGGACACGATTTTGGAAAGGTGAAAACTTGGTCAGCAGTGGACACAGGACCCAGAAGCAAGTCAAATCAAAGCAGAATGGATGAGAGGTTAGGAGCACCCAGTGGAGTTCAGGTGGGTCCAAAAGCAGAAGAATCTGATAAAAGTTAGGCAGTGGAGTAGAGAGATGTCCGGACCTGCCTTCCAAGCCAGAGTAGCATGGAGACTAACCTTACAGCACTCAGGTAGAAGACTGGAGGTGTAGTCACTGGAGAGGTGAGAGGAAGGAGAATGAATATTGGCACCCCAGGCATTGCTGAGTGTAGGAATAGAGTTCTGAAAACATGTGGGCCTTAGTAGAGATCTATACTAAGAAGTGAATTCCCAGCTCCCTTCTCCCAAAGATTTTTAAATCTGATTTTTTTAATACAGATATAGTTGACATATAACATTGTGTGACCTTAAGGTGTGAAAGATATTGATTTGATACATTTTTATATTAGGATTACCACCATAAATTTGGTCCTGGATTTCCAGGTTATTATGAATATACAGTTGTTGAGGTAGAAGAATTGAACATACTTTATTAACACTTTGTTAGCTTTACTTAAAGTTTTTATGTTTACACAGATATAGCATGTGGGTCTCCATTTATATTTCTGCTTCAGTTTCAAGAAACAAAATTCAAAACAAATAAACATGAATAAGGAATCTTGAGGAACACGGACAATATAGGGAACATATTAAAAACAACAAAAAGCTTCACTATAAATGATATTTGAGGATGTCCATCGACAGATGCATAGATGAAGATGTGGTGTATCTATACAATGGAGTATTACTTGGCAGTCAAAAAGAATGAAATCTTGCCATTTGCAACTACATGGATGGAACTAGAGGGTATTATGCTAACAGAAATTAGTCAGTCAGAGAAAGACAAATATCATATGACTTCACTCATATGTGGAATTTAAGATATAAAACAGATGAACATAAGGAAGGGAAGCAAAAATAATATAAAAACAAGGAGAGGACAAAATGTAAGAGACTCTTAAATACAGAGAACAAACTGAGGATTGTTGGAGGTGTTGTGGGTGGTGGGATGGGCTAAATGGAGAAGGAGCATTAAGAAAGACACTTGTTGGGATGAGCACTGGGTGTTATACATAGGGGATGAATCACTGGAATCTACTCCTGAAATCATTATTGCACTATATGTTAAATAACTTGGATGTAAATAAGTAAGTAATAACATTAAATAATAATAAAAATAAATAAAAGAGAAAAAATAAATGATATTTGAGGGAAAAGAGATAGGAGGAGACACTGCTAAGAGATAGAACAGAGCTCCATCCCTTCCCAGTGACTCTGCCTCTTTCCTGACCTACACAGCACCATTAACTTGAGTGAACAGGGCTCCCTCAGAGTTTCTCATGTTCCATCTAAGAACATCCCCTTTTCAAGAGGTTCTACATGTTCCCATTGACACCATCTTCCATACTGCTATAGGATGGTTCCACAAAGTTCTGTGTGCTCATGGCAGAAACTGTCCCCCTCCCACATTTCACTACCATTAGGCCTGAGTCTGGGGTCCTTCATAACTGAGAAAAGCAGCAATACTAGAATCTCAGCCCAATGGTTTTGTATTCCCTTAAACTGGCCCAATTGTACTCTTTCCAAGCCTTAAACATCTACTGTGACCTCTAGAACATAGGATCAAATACAAACTCAATCACAGCAATGACTCAATCCTCCATTCTCTACTTCTTTTCTGAAAATTCCCATCATTTTCTGGTTCTCAAAAAGAAAAGGCTTATCCTAAAGCCATAGCTTCCTATATGCCCAATGCAAGTGGTGGCTGCTTGTCTCCCACATCCCACACACCAAAGAGCCTGGAGGAAAGAAGGGTCACCCTTCTGCTTCTCATCACCATTTCCATTTCTATCTGTTCATCCTCCTAATCCTTCAGTTCCTCTGAAGCTCAGTTATACACACTCTATTATCTACCATTTTTATTAGATTTCTCTATATCTCTGGGTTGCTTCTCATTCCATGACAATTCTGGCATCCAACTTGTGGTCACTTTCTTCTACACTACTTCAGTTAGAACACCTGGCAATGTCAACATGTAGATGACCAATCCAATATCTTGTCTGCTCACTTCCTTGAATTGCCCTCTTCCAATGATCCTTTCTCCAGCCCACCTGCTCCCAGAGTCCTTCATTACTACTTTGTATAAGTGATCTTCTCTTCCATTTTGCCAAGCCCTCTTGGCCAAGTCCAGTTCCACCTACTCCACATAGGCACCTTTGCAGTTGAACATGGCTGGAAAAAAAATCAGGCAGCCATGCTAACTGACCTTACTTTAAATTTGTGATCAATAACCCCACATGGGCCTTCAGGACTGATCTGCAGCACCAAAATACTTTCTTCTTCCTTTTTCACTCCTACTTTCCTAGATTAGTATTTTATGCCTTCTCCTTTGTCCTCAATCCTCAACATCTCCATCACCATCCTTACCTTCAGTTGATGTCCTTGCTTCTTATTTCACCAAATAAATAGACATAGTTAGAGGTGCCTGGGTGACTCAGTCAGTTAAGCATCTGACTTCAGCTCAGGTCATGGTGTGTGAATTCGAGCCCCACCCCAGGCTCTCTGCTGTCAGCACAGAGCCCACTTCAGACCCTCTGTCTCCTTCTGTCTCTGCCCTTTCCCTGCCCTCACACACATTCTCTCTGTCTCTCTCTCTCAAAAATAAACATAAAAAAAAATAAAAATAGACATAGTCCGAAGAGAACTTCTACATGCTACTATCACCAAATCTCCTAGTCTATGCTGCATCTGTACTTTTACACTCTGCCTTTATTCCCATTAAAAATGAATGAGTGGTCCTAGCTCTAGTCCAAGACCAGCACCTTCACTGTTTACTGGGTTCCACCATTACCTCCACCTTCTCAAGAACAGATGGAATATAGTTGCCCTCTCCCTTATACTGCATCCATCAATTTTCCTTCTCAGGTAGATCATTCCTATTGGTACCGCAATTAAGAAGGAGGAGGAGAGGGACACTTGGGTGGCTCAGTTGCTGAAGTGGCTGACTTCAGCTCAGGTCATGATCTAGCAGTTCATGGGTTCAAACCCCACATCAGGTTCTGTGCTGGCAGCTCAGAGCCTAGATCCTGCTTCAGATTCTCTCTCTCTCTCTCTCTCAAAAATAAATAATTTTTAAAAAAGAAGGAAGAGGAGGAGGGCAAAAGATACTATACTTGAACTCATATCTATCTTTAGCTATCACTGCATTATTCTGCCACCCTTTCAGTGAAACCCACAAAAGAACATCTATAGTACCTGTACCCAGTTCCTCTGTTTTATTCCCCCTTGATTCCATTACAATCAGACCTTGGCCCTTATCACTCAGAATGAATTTTTCTGTGTCAATGCAAAGGTTAATCCTCAGTTTTCATTTTACTCAACTTTATAGCAGTATTTGATATAGTTAATTCCTTCTTCCCTCCAGAAACACTTTCTTCTCTTGGTTTCTAGGATAACACTCTCTCTTAGTTTTCCTCCTGCTAGGCCAACCAAGCATAACCAGCCTCCTGTGCTGGTTTTTCCTCACCTTCTCAAACTCTGAATGTTGGAGTAGACTGAAACTCAGTTCTTGGAGCTCTTTTCTTTCCTTTTCATTAAATATCATGAGACATCGCACTACTAATTTATATCTCTAGCCCAGACTTTTCTTTTGAAACCTCTTATATCCAACTGACTTCATAAATGAACTTGGCTTTCTAATTTTATCTCAAATTGAACATGATTAGAACTGAAATTTTAAATTTCCCTCCCAACCTGGCTCTCCTTATATCATCCTCATAATTGTAAATGGCAACAACACTCTTTCTGTACTTGGTCCTAACACCTTGGATTCATTCTTGAACCCTCAATAGTGAACTCTTGTTCAGAATCTGGCCACTTCTTACTCAATTAGTCAAGTCTGAGTCACCATTACCTCTCACCTGTATTATTGCAAAAGCCTCCCAACTATTCCTTCTTTCACTATGGCCCTCCTGTTGCCCATTCTCCATGGGGCAGCCAGAATGATATTTTAAAAGTACAAGTCAGATCATGACTTTCTTCTTCTCAGAATCCTCTGTAATCTCCACCCCTGTTCCCTTTCTGACTTCATCTCTGGTGTCTCTCTCCCTTAAGGGCTCTGGACACAGTAGTCTCCTTGGTTTTCCCTAAACTTTCCATATTCCTGCCTCCAGGCCTTTATACTTTTCATTTCCTCTGCCTGAAAAGCTCTTCCCCATACCACATCTTACTCTCTCACTTCTTTCTAGTCTGTTCGCAAATATCACCTCATCATTGAAGCCTTTCCTGACTCTCCTATGCAACCCTGCAGCCCCTCTTCCAGGGACTCTCATCTTCCCTTTCCTCTGCTTTGTTTTTTTCATGGACTTATAACTACCTAACTGACACGTTAAATATGTTTTTGGGTTTGAGCTCCCTGAGCACAGAGATTTTATCTGTTTATTCACTGCCTGTTATGCAGAGCCTAGAAAAATACCTGGGACATAATAATGGGTGCTCACTATTTGTTGAATACATGACAGAATGAAAATAAGTTGAAAAACAAGAACAGAACCCTATAAAAGAGAGGAGTTAGAAAACAAACTAAAGTGCTCTTGAATATTAAAATACAACAGCTGGAAATAGAATCTATTAGACAGGTTTGAAGATAAAGTAGAAAAATTTCTCCCAGAAAATACAAGGGAAACCCAAGAAGATGGAAAATAGAAGACAAAAGATAACAAAATTGAAGGATTGGAATAAAAGGGAAAATACCCCAATTCTGAGAATTCTAAAAAGTAAGATAAGAGCAAAGAAATAATCAAAGAAAGAATTCAATAAATTTCCCAGAACGAAAAGACATGTGTTTCAAGATTAATGTTTGCACCAAGGGAATCCTAAATTACACAACACTCATGTAAAGATATTGGGCTATATCATACAATATATATATGTATTTACCATTAGACCAAGCAATCCCACTCTAGGACTCTATCCAAAAGAGATACTTGCAAATATGCCAAATGACATATGCACAGGGATATTTGTTATAGAGTTATTTGTGTAATAACAAAATGCTGAAAACAATCCAGATGTCTATCAATAGGAGAATGATTGAATAAACTATGTTATCCAGTTGTAGGTAAAATGTTTGAGCAATAGAAGAAATGTGACCATAAATGGAAAACTACATAATATTAAGGCATTATTATTTATTTTTACAGAGGTAATAATGACACATCATAAGTATGTTTAAAAAATTTATCTCTTAGAGATGCATATTGAAGGATTTATGGGTGAAATAATAGATGCCTTGTATTATCTTTAAAATATTCCCAAAAAAATTTTAAAAAGGGATGGATGATGTAAGCCTGGAAAATGTTTATAATTATTTAATCTATATGAGTAAACAACATTGTATGCAAGTATTCATTACAGTATTCTCTTTACTTTTTATTATATTTGGAAATTACTATAATAAAATATTTATTTCAAACACAATGGGTTTTTTATTACTATCATTAATGTGTATTACCCAGAAATTAGTATGTACTGGAGACAAAATGAAAATCCTAAAAGCTGAGAGAAAGGGGGAGGGGAGAGAGAATAGGTGCTGTAAAAAAGACCAAAAATTATAAAGGCACTGGACTACTAAATACTAAACCTGATATCAGACAATGAAAAAGTGCCTTCAAAATTCTGTGGAAACAACTCAAAATATGGGAGAAAGTATCTGTAATCATATAACTAACAAGAGACTTGTATGTAAAATATTAAAAGAACTTTTACAATTCAACAATAAAAAGACAAATAACCAATTAAGTTATCAGCAAAAAATTTGAATAGGCATTTCTCCAAAAAAAAAAAATACACAAATTTCCAGTAGGCACATGAAAAGATACCCAACATCATTAATCACTGGGGGATGCAAATCAAAACACTGAGATACTACTTCACATCCACTAGGACAGCTATAAAAAAAAAAAAGACAAACAATAACAAGTATTCACAAGGCTGTGGAGAAGTTGGAACCCTCATACATCATTGGCAGGATTGTAAAATGGTGCAGCTCCTTTGGAAAACAGTTTGGTAGTTCCTCAAACTGTTAAACATAGAGTTACCATATGACCTGCAATTCTGCTCCTAGGTATATATGCAAAAGAATAGAAGACATTCATCCACATAAAAATGTATTATGCAAATGTCCATAGCAACATTATTTTTTTATTTAATGTTTATTTATTTATTTTGAGAGAGAATGAGAGTAGCACAAGCAGGGGAGGGGCAGAGAGAGAGGGAAAGAAAGAGAATCCCAAGCAGGCTCTGTGCTGTCAACGTAGAGTATGATACAGGTCTTGATCCCACAAACCATGAGATCATGACCTGAGCCAAAATCAAGAGTTGGACATTTAACCGACTGAGCCACCCAGACACCCCAACAGCATTATTCATAATAGCCAAAAAATGGAAACAATCCAAAGGTTCATTAACTGATAAATGAATAAGAAAAGCTGTTATATTCTTACAAAGGGATTTTATTTAGCCATAAAAAGGAAAGAAGTATTGATAATACTATATGAATGAGCCTTTAAAGCATTATGCTAAATGAAAGAAGACAGTCACAGAAAGAACTTATTATATAATACCATTTACGTGAAGTGCCCAGAATAGGCAAATGCACACAAACAGAAAGATGATTTGCGGTTGCTAGGGACTTGGGATGTGGGAGATGACTACAAATGATTCAAGGTTTCTCCTGAGGGTAGCAAAAATACTGAGGAATTAGATAGTGGTAGTGATTGCAAAACTCTGTGGATATAGTAAAAACCACTCGACTGTGTACTTTAAATAGATTAATTTTATGGTGTGTGAATTATACCTCAATAGAGTTGTTATTTAAAATATCGTGAAGATGTGACCATGAGTGATGATGCTGGGTGCAGTCTGCGGCTTAATCAGTTGGCATCTACTCTTTGTCTTATTTGTTGATTAGCCAAACATCATTAAAGGTGTTCAAGCAGCCTACTCAATTTACTAATCCAGAAATTCTTAACTATTTTGGATTTGCAATCTTCCCAACTGAATCTAGTGAAAATGCTTTCTGAATTCATAGTAATGATTAAAAATCCACATTCATAGACAGTCTATTCTTGACTCACCTATGTAAAATTATTTTGAGTTGGAGAACAAAGAAAGTTGAAAAACTTTCAAAGTGATGCTCAAGGGGTTAAGCTAAAGAGAGAGACAGAGTCAAACTGTGACTTAGAGCAGTGGTTACACCAAGACATGATGAGCAATCAACCACAGAGTCTGTTTTGGTATCTCTTACATTGATGAGCAGTTTGAATGATCTCTGCACGATAAAAATGGTTTGAATCAGTGGTCATATCACAGAGAACACAGTGCAATGTTGTTTTTACTCTACTTCACTTTTTGAGCACGAACTTGAATCCTCAGAAGCTAAGTTTATGAAGATAATACACACTCAGGTGAATTATTGTACCTGTCATTGCAAAAGCTAACAACCTTACTCAGATGAAACAGCAGTTGAAGACATAGATTATTGATGAAAGTTAAAAACATGACATCAATCTCGTCACTGTTTTTGAAAGTTTATCACTTACCTGAATAAGAATCAGATGAAGATGAAGAGTTTAAAGATCAGACTGTGTTCTCTCAAGTCTAGGATTCCAATTTTTGTGGTAGGATCCAGTTGATTATGGAAATGAATGATGAAGGGTTAGACTTCATCTCTCTCCATGGGGCTTTGTGGGCATGAAGACTCCAGAACATAATGACTGTGGCTGAGGATGACACTCATCATTCACTTGCAGATCTTGAGGGGTAATCCCAGCCTTCCCTATGGAAACATTCATTTGAAAAGGCTTAAGAGAATCAACAAAAAAGTGTAAAGTAAGGATGTAAATATAAGACTGCACCTTGCCGGAAATGCTTGTCTCATGCAAAAGATGAATGCACCTGAATCACATGCACGCAGGCCACACATGGCGATGGCAGTGCCTGGGAGCACCTGTGTAAGACAACACGCCAGAGCAGGAATTTGGTTGTATGTTTTTCTGAGATTCTTGGAAGAATACTCATCCTAAGTTCCTATGAAATTTTATTGTGGTTTTATCTTTGTTGTAACTTTTCCTAAAAAGTACTTTAACATTGTCATTGTTGTGGTTTTTATGCATGCTGTGAATGCCTATTTTCATTTTCCTTCCTTTTTAACCACGAATGTTGGAATCAGTTTTCAATGACTGTTTAGCAAGTACCATTAATAATAAATTTCTTTGAGATCAACAGGCCTAACTAGTCACTCATTGATTAAGACCATTGATGTGTATCAAGGAAAAATTCCTTTTTATCTAAGATACTTTTGAGTGGTAGGACTCCTATCTACTGATACAAAGATGAGCTGATGGGGCCAACATTGAGTACATTGCTCAGCATGCAGTCCAGCTTCAAGTCTCCCACTTTGTTCTTGCTGTATATGTGTGAGCATAACACCTAAAACCAGTTTGCTGCTACCATTTGAACCAGATAATTTAACTATACATTTATCTCCTTACCAAGCAAAACAGTGAAAAACAATATACTTAAAGAGCTTTTAGGGAAAAAAAAAAAGAGACTTCTGGAAGGTAATTTTTTAAAGTCTTCTAGATTCTGATGCCAAATAACTAACAGTAAAAGTAACTGCAGCAAACTCATTATAAGCCATTTTTATTTTTACTTGTAGTCTTCTCAAATATTTATCCCTAGAAAGTTAATCTTGGTTACATTGTGCTACAGAGTAAAATAGCCTGTAATTTCCAGCTGTTGGATTTTAAGTTAAGATTCTCACCTACAAAATAAGAGTCAGTAAGAGTTTTTTTTTCCTAACTAAATTCGAAAATAATGTTCTCTTTTTAAATATTTTTATTTTATTTTATTTTATTTTATTTTATTTTATTTTATTTTATTTATGTTTAATTTATTTATTTGGGGGGAGGAGAGGGGCTGAGAGAATCTTAAGCAGGTTCTGTGCTGTCAGCTCAGAGCCCAAGGCAGGACTCTATCCCAGGACCCTTGGGTCACAACCTGAGCTGAAACGAAGAGTTGGATGGTTTAACCAACTGAGTCACCCAGGTACCCCTAAAAATAATTTTAAAAGCCTTAATTAGACCTGTTCAAAAACCATTTTAAAGATCAGCCTCAGCAACAGACATCAAGTTTATCTGGGATGAGTCTTTGAGATTCCAGACCCAGAATTCTTTAGTGGCTTTGGCCAAATGGAGTCCTCATACCTTCCAGGCCTTCTGAACTTTAATTGTTTCCTTTGGGAATAGTTTTCTGATGGAATGTGATTAGTAATAATGGCTATGCTATATTTAGATCGTCTCATCCATTGTCACCCATTCCCATCCCTTTCATTTTGGGTAATACACATTTCTCCATATGATGTACAGGAATATATTTGAAATCAATGCTAACTCAAGCTGATGATAAATGGCTGCCAAGTGTCAAAGCTACTCATTTTTCACCGATTGTGTTCAAAGTGCGGCCTTAATGGTCATTTTTTCCTTTTTAATGTCTTACTATAGTACCTTAACATGGGAGTTATTCAAAGTGTTTGCTCTTTCTCAACATTTTTCCTGACTCAAATCAAAATGGATATATTAAAAAAAAAAAAAAAAAAAAAACTAATGGGAATAAAGACAGCAGGGGGCGTTGGTTTATTTGTATTTTCACTTTCATTAATTGGAGATACAGAGATTGAAAAGAAGTTTAAGGATTGAAAAGAAGTTTAATTTAAGTTTAATTAAGGATGAGGTAAGATTTTTGTTTTATATTTGGTCACAAGAAAAAAAATCAGTTAAAAATATGAGTATTGAAGAGATGTTACATCAAAAATAATCAAGTTTCTCCCTAACTCTGTATCTTTACCACTTATAACTATGAAAGGTCAAATGGAATATGGTTTGTTTTTAAGGAACAATTTTATCATTTACCTTTAGGAACACGATTAAAATGTTACATTTGTTTCACAAATGTTTCACACATTCTTACCAACAGAAAGTATCCTGTGATTTTGGTACACTGCATAGAAGATTGCTTATTTCATGGGTGCCTGGGTGACTCAGTCAGTTAAATGTCCAACTTTGGCTCAGGTTATGATCTCATGGTTCGTGAGTTTGAGCCCTGAGTCAGGCTCTGTGCTGATAGCTCAGAGCTTGGATCCTGATTCGGATTCTGTCTCCTTCTCCCACTCCCTCTGCCCTTCCCCTACTCATGCTCATGCTTTGTCTCTGTCTCTATCTCTGTCTCTCTCTCTCTCTCTCTCAAAAATAAATAAATATTTAAAAGAAAAGAAGAAGATCAGTTATCTCAGGACTCCTGGGTGGCTCAGTATGCTGAGCATCTGACTGTTGAATTGGGGTCAGGTCATGATATCAGGGTTGTAGGATAGAGCCCCATGTCGGGCTCTGTGCCGAGTGTGGAACCTGCTTGAGATTCTCTCTCTCTCTCTCTCTCTCTCTCTCTCTCTGTCCCTCTGTCCCTCCTCCTATTCATGTGTTCTCTCTCTCTCTCAAATAAAATTTTTTAAAAGATCAGTTATTTTAGTTATTTTGATATTTGTTAATTATACTAAAGAAAACTGTCTTAAAACAGTATTTATAAATTGCCACTTATAAACTAAACCCTGTGACATTTAATAAAATTGTTAATCAGCAGAAGTTAACATTTAATAATGTTTGTAGGGGTAGGGAAAATCTACACATTTTAAATCACTTTTTTTTTTTGCGGCCTAAAATTAGAAAAATGATTTCACTTATGATATCTTATATGTTATTTTACAAAGATATTACTAATTTCTACCCATAAAAATGTACTATATAAATACTTGTTTTACATAATAATTATATCCACCAAACTAATTATTTTCAATAAAATACTATGGCTTAGATATTTTCAAAAATTCTGAGAGAAAATAATTTCCAACCTAGAATTCTATAATAATCAATCAATTGTGAGGGTAGGATTAAGACATTTTGGAACATGCAAGCTCTCAAAACATTCATTATTCATGCAAACTTTCTTGGGAAGTTATCAAAGAATATGTTCTAAGAAAATGAGGGAGCAAACCAAGAAAAAGTGAAGTATAAATCCATTAAGCAGGTGATCCAACCAGAAGAGAGTTGAAAAGAGTCCAAGGCGATGCTGAAAGCAAACCCAAGGACAATAGGCCCAGAAGAGAGCCATAGGGACCCAAGGCTCCAGGAGCTATCCTCCAAGAACTGGTGACAGTGACGGACAACCTGATAGGTAACCACCTTTTAAGAGATCTATGTCTCTGGAGGACAGTCTGAGAATAAATAAGAAAAAAACACACCAAATGGGGGGCTTGGGGGGCTCAGTTGGTTGAGCTTTGAACTCTTGATTTTGGCTCAAGTCTTGATCTCATGATTCATGGGTTCGAGCCCTATGTCAGGCTTTGCTTGGGAGTCTCTCTCTCCCTCTCTCTCTGCCCCTCCCCCACTTGCATGCATGTGTGCACTCTCTCTCAAAATAAATAAATAAATAAATAAATAAATAAATAAATAATTTTTTTAAAGAAAAAACACAGCAAAAAAATACTTTGGGAGTATTTTTATTGAACACTACAAAAACGATTATGTGGACTCCGAAAACAAAACAAAAGAAACAACAAAAAATGACTCTTAAATACAGAGAACACACTGGTGGTTGCCAGAGGGAGGGGCAAAATAGATAAAATGATTGAGAGGTACAAACTTCCAGTTATAAAATAAATGAGTCACAGAGATGAAAAGGACAGCCTAGGGAATATAGTTGGTACTATTATAATAATGTATGGTGACAGATGGTGACTACACTTACCGTGGTGAGCACTGAGTAGTGTATAGGAATGTCAAATCACTATGCTTTATACCCGAACTAATATAATATAATGTTGTATTAATTAATCATACTTCAATTTAAAAAATTATTAGCTCCAAGAGAAAATAAAGTTATACAAAATAAGAAATGTAATAGTACATTAGGTGACTTAGCGGTTAGTAAGTTTTATATGAGAATAATCATATAAGCAATGTATACTGAACTATTATTATATAAATACATGGGGGGGCTGGGAGAGGGGAAGTTGTGTGAGTGTGTGAATACTTGCATTTGTAACATCTGCAATACCCTAGGCCTATTTGAGAGGGAGCTATGAGAACTCCATCCTCTTCTGCAAAGGAGACGTCACTAGAAAATAGCTAACACTGCATAAACTAAAACTCTCAATACAGTTATATTTTTCAAAAAAAAGTTTTAGGTTTATTTATTTATTCTGAGAGAGAGAGAGAGAGAGAGAGCAATCAGAGGAGGGGTAGAGAGGGGTGCCCCTAGTTACGTTGTTTAGAAAGATGGAGGCAAACTCCAAAAGAAATAGCTAAGAAAGTTGAAAATGTTTGCCTTTGTGAAGTAGAAATTAAGGTGAGGAGTGCTATATTTTTATAATAAACATTGTGGAACTGTTTGACTCTGAAAATATAACTTGGATTAAAATATAAAATTTGGGGGGCCAAAATTTTGGGTGGCCCAGATGGTTAAGCAACCAACTTTTGATTTCAGCTCAGGTCATGATTTTACGGTTCTTGGGATCGAGCCCTGCATGCAGCTCTGTGCTGACAGCATGGAGCCTGCTCGGGATTCTCTCTCTCTCTCTCTCTCTCTCTCTATCCCTCTCTCTTGCCCTCCCCCACTCACACACATGCTCTCCTCTTTCTCTCAAAATAAATAAACTTTAAAATATATATATATTTTTTTTTATGAGAAATATAAAAGTATACATACATAGTCAGAACTCACTTAATTCTAGCTACTATTCAGTATTCAAATCTACACAGGGAAAGAAAAATCTTAAAACACAGGCTCAAAATATCTTGAATATAAGTCTTTAAGAAGTGGTCATTAACTTTTGAGGACGATCAGTGACTCCTTTCAAAATCTGTTGTGAATCAAGATCTCTCTACCCAGAAAAGTGAACTCAAAATTCCAGAAAGTTCACAGACTTCCTGAAGCTCATTCATAAATCTTCTGGATATCCACATATCACAATTTAAGAACCCTTTTTTCAGAGAAAATAATAAATACGATCATATAATGTCAAAGCCTTGAAATGGGCCACATGAAAAGGGTTTTTTTACTCACCTGAGTGGCATTTACAAAAGTGGCTGTGATCACAAGCAAGAGGTGAGCCATTACATCTCCCATACAGGTCTACTGTTCCAAGTAGATCTCAAATAACACCAGACTTTAAGCCTCTGAAATTACTTCCTTCTCTCAGTGGTTTTAAGACTAGAGGGCGGTGTTTCTCTCGCATATTAAATAGATCTCTTTGTTTCAAAACAAAAGAAAGCATACTTTGGAGATTTGATTGCACAGGATCTCCACACATTTCCTGTCTATTTGCAATGCTTTGTTTAGTTGGAAAGTGTAGGTCCACAGTTTCATCTTCTGGACCCAATTTGGCCATAAAAGATTAAAGAAACCAAAAACAGATTCTTTTCACATTAAAAATGATGAAGGCCCCATGGAATTTGGTATATGAATGTTTGCACTTAGCATAGAAAGTTTTCAAAACAACTACTGAGGCAAACCAGAATTGGCTAAGAAAGCATATTTTCCAGATTTTGTGTCATTTGGGTCCATTTTAGGGTTTTTGAAACATGTTATAGAAGACATGCACAGAAAAAAAAGAAAAGAAAAACTAAGTGAAGAAGCCTGAGGTAAAGTACTAGTTTGCAGCGTCTTTGAACCAGTGAGTTTTCACAGTTGTACAATGACTATCTGTTGAGTAAGACTTAATGCCAATCACCCCCTTTAGTAATCTGTGATTCACATGCAGCCCGTTGCCAAATTAAAAGGATGCCAAATAACATTAGTTACAAAATGCAGAAGAAAATTTAAGTTGCTCTTTTTTTCATGTTGGCAGGCCTCCCTACCTGAAAGAAATTAGTAAGATTTTGCCAGATGCTCACACAAAAGAAAAGAAGCCTTGTTTATTTTTTAGCCTTTTTAGAACTGGTCAATTGCAAAGTTATCCTCTCCTCTCCATTTTTCTTTTTAAATCATAAAAAGCTACCTCAGAAAGTACTCATTTTCCATATTTGGGCCTTTGTTCAATTGAATCTCACCAAAGCCCTCTCTGTTTCTTTGCTCTTTCCAAAAAAGGGCCTCATGAACAGGAATATTTGATACAGTTATTTTTCACTATCAGTTATGAGGCTTGCCTTATATGTTTTCCATATTATATGAAAATAAACAAAGAATCTAAAAAAATTTTTTTAATGAGAATTAAGAGTAAAATTTGGAAAAAGGTATATGTTAATCACATGCAATGAATCATATGGACATGATAAAAGACATATCAAATAGTTCAGCACTTAACTAGTAGCAGTTTAGAGAAGAAGTCTTTTTTTTTTTTTTTTTTTTAAATTTTTTTTTTTCAACGTTTTTTATTTTAGTTTTGGGACAGAGAGAGACAGAGCATGAACGGGGGAGGGGCAGAGAGAGAGGGAGACACAGAATCGGAAACAGGCTCCAGGCTCCGAGCCATCAGCCCAGAGCCTGACGCGGGGCTCGAACTCACAGACCGCGAGATCGTGACCTGGCTGAAGTCGGACGCTTAACCGACTGCGCCACCCAGGCGCCCCTAGAGAAGAAGTCTTTAAGAGGCTCCACTACCTATAATCAGCATGACCATCAGAATCATGGGTCAGAACCCAAACATACCAGCTCACCAGTGTGCCTCACCAGCACACTCGGCCTTAATGAGAAGCAAACTAAAAGTGCATTTTTTATTCTATCAGATTTTTTTCACTGACCTATTTCACTACCCACAAGAGGACAGTTTGAAAGGGACTATTTAACAATGCTTTTTAAATAGTGAGGAACGGCAATTAGAAAAGTAGATGAAATGTTTCAATAAGTCAGTCAGAAGCTCTATTTACACTAAAGTCATTAACACTCACTAACCACCAAAGTTTTCCCCTACTTGTCTTATTTACTGGTTTGCTAACTAGAAGATGGATGGGTCTATCAAACTTTAGAGTTAGGGGGCGCCTGGGTGGCTCAGTCGGTTAAGTGTCCGACTTCAGCTCAGGTCACGATCTCGCTGTTGGTGAGTTCAAGCCTCGCGGCGTCGGGCTCTGGGCTGACAGCTTGGAGCCTGGAGCCTGCTTCCGATTCTGTGTCTCCCTCTCTCTCTGCCCCTCCCCCGTTCGTGCTCTGTCTCTCTCTGTCTCAAAAATAAATAAACGTTAAAAAATTTAAAAAAAAACAAAAAACTTTAGAGTTAGAACGTTCTCCTGGATGGCATGACCAAAGATATAAATCTACTTCAGCTCTGTAATCCCAATGCCTCAGAGTCTTGCCTAATTCTTCTTTACTTCAAATATTTAAGAAACTGCTTTGTGTTTCTTGGACCCATCCACATATACCTGGAACAAGTCAAGAACTCCATTTACATTTCTTGCCTTTCAAGACTCTTTCCTTGATTGCCCTACAAGGGTATAGCTGAAGCTCTTAGTTGCCTAGACTAAACCCTGTTTGCATCCGAGTTACTTGCTTCCTCCAAAAAGCCAAAGGCTTCACCAACTTTCCATGGCAATCTCATCCCCATTGCTGTTGATTGGCTTAGGACTAGTCCTGTGATGCAATTTTGGCCACTCACTCACCAAGAGAGGTCTTCTGTGGGCCACATGGGAAAGATATGGTCTTAAGAAGAAATGCAAAAAGAACAAAAAAGATCCGTGCTTTCTCTGGGAACATTGTCCTGTCTGGAAGGGATACTGAAGATTGTTGTCACCTCTCATTACCAGCTCAAAGATAAAGCTGATCCTCAGTGGCTGGTAGGGCCAAGGGGCTCACACAGAAGCAAAGACAGAGCCTAATAGGTTATGCCTGAAACCTGCCCTCCTTCAAGACATCCTGTAATTTGAATTAATGAATCCCTTATTTTTCCAGGGAACTGGGTGCGGTTTTTCTGATCCTTTCAGCAGACAGCAGGCTAACGTATTCAGAGGATAAAATCCTGAGGACCTTCACCCAGAAGATATTCCTTTTGGTCTCTGCTCTTTTCTTTGCTAATATTCTCATAATTCCCACTCTCCGGATACAATAAGTAGTTTAAAAAGATCAAAGGGAGAAACATCCAGACCAGAACACTCATAAAATTTCCCTCAATGCCACCTGAAATAGGCCGGGTTTCCTGAAAAGATCTTAAGGTATATCTTTGGGAAAAGTTTGGAAACTAAATTATAACGACAGAGTGATCTTGTGGGAAATAACCCATTCATGTTGGGGGTTTGAAGAAAAAAGGGACAATTCTTAAAACAAAGAACTATCTAGAAGTCATAGAAATAAGGATAAAATAGGGAAGGATAAAATGAAAAAACAATAGCAAATGTAACACAAGGATATAGTTCTCCTCAGCCAAGGGAACTTAATATAGTTTGTTGGAAATGTTTTCCTTCTAAATAAATCGTATTTTAAAATTACCAGTGGATAGGGGCAAAAAACAACTTCATCACCAGTTGTATATTATCAGCATTAAAATATACAACTCATACTTGTATGAATAGGCTCCTGAACACTGTAGAGGTGTCTACAGAGAGCGAGGTCTCCCCAACTTGCACAGACAACAAGGTTTTTTTTAAATGAACTGTAAACATGGAGTAGAGGCCCAAGAGTCAAAGGTAGTGTCACATTGCCGTGGGCTCCAGCCTGTTGCAAGGATAGCACTCAACACATCAAGTGAGGAATAGAGGACGCTGATCCCACAAGCTCCCTGCACCTCCCGGAACATCTGGGTGAGTGTCATTCTGGGTTTTTTTGGTTTTTTTTTTTTCAAACAGACAAAATTGACTCTTCAGATGGAATTGATAGAAAGTGAAAGACTGAGTCTAATGTGGTAAGAAGCTGTTAAAAGATTAGTATTGGCTTTTGGTGGAAAAACAATTATGCGGAATTACATACACATCTGCCACACACCCAGCAAACTATCAGAGAAGCCAGACTTTCTTCACATTTTACTTCTTGGACCCTTTTCAATTTTCAAATAGAATCCAGTGCTCTAGTTATTGCTTACATGCATTTTCTTTAAATAAACTCAGAACAAACTTAGAAAGCCCGATATTGTTTCCTATAGAAATTTTTTCCCCAACCACCTCCCCAGCAGGAAATCAAAGTATAGCATCTACTTCTGTAGTGCTTTATAGTTTTCAAAACTCTTTAAGGGGCATTCATTTGACATAGAGCATTCATTCATTCATTTGCATTATTTCATTTGGTAAAAAAATAACAAGCTTAAGCTTCTTATAGCTCTGCTTAGAGCAATTCTACAAAGATAAAAGGGCATGCATTCGTGTTTCCTGTCTCATTCATTCATTCATTCAATAAGTATTTATTGTCTACGAGGTGCCAGGAGCTATTCTAAACACTGGGAATACAGCAGTGGGAAAAAGAAATGGACAAAACCCCTGTCCTCGTGGTACTTACATCCTCAGAAACAGGATGTAACTGTTTTACATATATCCATTTAGTTATGGGCCCATCAATGGCAACTAGCTTAGTTTTTCTGTGTTTCATTATAGAAGGAGATTTAAATAATTAGTTGAAGGAGCAAGACCCCAAACCTAATACACTGAGATAGGGCACTGCTTAACATTATGAAGAAAGTTTATTAATTCATTAAAGAAAAAAAGCAGGCTCCTTTGATGTATTTCTCAAGTGAGAGAGTGGGTTTTCCATATGCCATAAATCCAGCAAAGAACAATGAACATCACAGTACTTCTCATATCCATTTATCACACACAGATTAACTATGTGTAGGACCTATTACATTTATTTTCACTTGAATATTTACATCAACTCTTGGATGTTGTTAAAATTATCAACATCTTACACACACACACACGCATGCACACACGCGCACTCACATGCATAATGAGCCTGAAGTTAAAATTGTTGTGAGGTCTCAGTAAGTCAACAGGTATATGATATGCTTAAAATAGTGTCTGAGAAATAGTGAGCATTAGATAAATACAATGTATAACTATTATTCACCAGATTTAAAGATGAGAGAACTAAGGTCCAGAGAAGTAACTGGTCTAAAGTGCAAGGCTGGTTGGTAATCACCTCCTTCCCCAGAGTGACTGACAAGGAACCTGGCTGGGCCTGATCTCCTCCATCCTGGGGTTTGTCATATCCAGTCCATCCTACATACCATAACATTAGACAGCCACCGATAGAGGACTGTTTCTACGTCATGTTTGAATACATTTGACTTGGGTAACAGAAATCAAGTAGGTAATATAACAGCCACTAGGCATAAGCCTAACCACCTGCTACTATAGAAATGGGAAAATGGGGTTCTGATAATACTGGACATAGGCTGCTCCTTTTATTGGGGGAAGGACAAGGTTGCAATGACAGTCCTAGGTAGAGGGGAAGTCCTTCCCCCCCCACCCCGGGGGAGCCAGGACAAGGCCAAGGGCACCTAGAGTTTCCCTCTCCCAGGCTCTCTTTAGTGACTAAGACATTTTCCCCGGTGCAATGGCATCATGGTTAGTTAGCATTATTACTTCTTTAGACTGACCCTGCTGGATAATATAAAGGAACTTTTGGGGGAAAGCATTTTAGTCTAAAGGCATCTCTTTCAAGGCTGGGCAATAGGCTTTTCCCAGGATGCTTCAAGAACAGATTATGTCTATGTTTACAGAAGCCTCTGTGCTGCAACCGTCCCTTCCATAAAGCCTCACAGGAGAACGCTCTTCCTTATCCGTAGCTGGCTCTGGCGGTTACAGGTGGACACGATGGGAAACTGAGCAGAGTCTTGCTGCCTCCTCAGGGACTGTCAGAACCTCTTCCCACCTGTGGGGAAGTTAGAGCTGTCATCTGGCCTCCTAGAGGTCACTACAGATTGTGGGTCAAAGTTCTATCTTTATAGGTGGTCAGACCCTTGTCCCTTTGCATGTTCAGTCTCTCATCTTCACACTGAAGATCCAGACCGTCTCCTACTTCAGCTGCCTGCAGGCTCTTTTCCATTGGCCCTGAAAGCTGCATGCTGCGTAAGCTCCAGCTTTAGTTACAAACCCCAAAGGGCCCTAGAAAGCCAAGTACGTGTGTCAAACAGCTCTGACCTGCGGTATTATTCATCAAGGACCTGGTTACAATGGCAATCCTTACAGTTTTAGAAAGGAATCTCACTAAGAAGCCAGAGACAATCATCTGGTGTCACGTGGGATAGACTTCTTGGTAAAAAGATGAACAACAAGAGAATTATGAAATCTTCTTAGTCTGTTATTTAAAAGATGCAGGGGTGCCTGGGTGGCTCCGTCGGTTAAGCGGCTCAGGTCATGATCTCACGGTTCGTGGGTTTGGGCCCCATATTGTGCTCTGTGCTGACAGCTCAGAGCCTGGACCCTGCTTCTGATTCTGTCTCCCTCTCTCTCTCTGTCTGGCCCCACCCCCTGCTCACACTCTGTCTCTCTCTTTCTCAAAAATAAATAAACACTAAAAAAAATTTTTTAAAGGGGCAAAAGTATCCAGCATCCTTCAATGCTAAAAGCATATAAAAAAGCTTAAAAGCCTTTGTTGCCCTCTGTCTCATAAGTGCACCCACGGGTCCAGGGAGGCTTTCGAACTCTGGAGAGGACCACGTGTGGCGAAATATCCTCCAGAGACCCGAGGTCACAGAGGCACTGAGACGTCCTCAAAACCATTTTCCTCCAGCAGCCAGGAATCCCAGAATAACAGAGCCTTGCGAGGTAACCTTGGCTGAGAGACGCAAGTCACACTGGTCGTAGAGTTCAAGAGGAGGTCAAGAGCCATTCAGTGCACACCACCCAATTACCGTCTATTTGTGGAAAACGTAATTGTGTATTTTTGTTAAAGGACGACCATATGCTGAAGAGAATTGAGTTGGCAGCCTTGGTGTTTAAAGGATCCATATCATAAACAAAGTACGTGCAGAAGGAAAATTTTACAAATAAGTATTCGACTCCAAGGGAGATGGGCTGAGATGACAGATGAAAATGAACTCTGTGTAGCATTTAGTCAGGTCAGAGTGCCCAAGGTGACAGAAAAGTCACACAGCTTTCTTCAATGGACAGGCCCTGAAAAACGAGTTCCTCCACAAGCAATTCATTTACTTTCCAGCCGACCACAAACTTACCCAGTAAGCCATGAAATTGTGTCTGGAGGCAAACTGTGGCGAGGCCCAGGAAGACAGTTTATCACGTTTTGGAAAGGCTTTTAAAAATTAAAAATAGGTAAGACGCTCCATGAAAAACTAGATACCTCGTTGTGGGGTGAATCTCATTAAACTAAGAAAATAGCACCACTGAACTCTCTATTTATAGGACAAAGGTTGAAATGAGGATTATTTAAAAGGATCTCCAGGGGCACCTGGGGTGGCTCCACCAGTTAAGCATCAGACTTCAGCTCAGGTCATGATCTCATGGTCCGCGAGTTCGAGCCCCAGGAGTTCGAGCCCCGTGTCAGGCTCTGTGCTGACAGCTCGGAGCTTGGAGCCTGCTTTGGATTCTGTGTCTCCTTCTCTCTCTGCCCCTCCCCCATTCATACTCTGTCTCACTTTCTCTTTCAAAAATAAATAAACATTAATTAAAAAAAAACAGGATCAAAAACTAATACTCAATGTATACTTGTAGGCTCTTTCCCTGTGTCTCTCTCTAAGGAGGATTCTAGGCATACTTCTGTTCTTATTTTACATTCCCAAGTAGCAAAGATGCTGACTGGCCTGATGAGCTCTGGGCTGCTGATTGCACAAAATGTAGAGAGTAGGAGAGCCAATAGCAATTGAAAGCTCATGGAAGGTGAAGTCAACCCACATGATAGTTGAGCCAGGGCAGATGGGGGAGGGAAAAGAGGGCTTCTACATCAATTAGGTTTAGAGTAGCCAATCTTGGAGATGAGTCTGAAGTGAGAGGAGACTTTGCAGTTGTTGTAGTAGGTAGAGAACTTGGATATGAATAATATAAGGGAAAAGAAGTTTCAAGTTTTCCTGTGCTTTATGAAAGCACACTCCTTTCTCTCCTGTTTGCTCTCTTAAAACAAAACAACTTAGTCTTTTGAGAGAGATGATAGGAAAGATTTCAGTTTCTTTTAATTATGTGCTGTTGTTGCTAGTCTGTGTTTTCAATGCCCACCCCCCCCCCCACACCCATAGTGACTGTGCCGTATGACAACAGGGCATTATACAATTTCATTTAACAGTTGGCCTAAGGGTGCCTAGTTTTTGCCCACATCCCAGCCCTTCTCCTAGCCCCACCCCCACTTCTTGTGTTTATATCCAGAAGGAGAGACAGGATGGCCTACAACATCAGACCGCCACCATTTCTTAATGGTCTGGTCTCCCCTACTGCAATGTGGTTTCCAGGAGGGCCGTGGTTGGACCCTACTTACTTTATCTCTGTATGCAGTGCTGCGTAGCATGGGGAAGTCCCTCATCAAGTAATTGTCATCCAGCCTCATGTTCTAGCCATTACCTCCTGGCTCTGTCATTGGCAAAGCCTGTAAGGGACCCAGTGTAAGTCAGCCAGCATTCTCTCTTCCAGCACACTTCTGGCACTTCCCTCTTTCTTTTCTTTTCCATTTCTCCCAGAATAATGAATGCTGATTACAGGCACTGTACTAAGCCCTTTATATTCATTGCTTGCACTAATTCCCACAACAATTACGTGAGGTAGGCATTATTTTTCCCATTTTGAGGTTACAGTCTGAGGCTCCGAGAAGTTTCACGACATGCCTAGGACATAGCTAATCAGTAATGAAAGTGGGACCTGAAACCCACTGGTTTCAGCCCTCTCACTGCTGTGCCATGAGGAGCAGACTGAATCTCATGTGCAGCCCTTCAGCCAGACCCTACCCTGGGTTACCAGAATCATTTTCCACCACCTCCCCACACGCCAATTCAAGAGCACCATCAGGATTCCCTTCACGTGTCTCCACAACTTTGCTCCCCTATTGCCTCCTACTGAAAGCCCCTCTTGCTTGACAGTCTATTCTACTCATCCATGTTTGAAGCCGCAGCTCAAATGTCTTCTCTGTCATGAGGCCATCTCTGTTTTCTCCACTCTCCACACAAAGATGGGTTTGAACTCTCTTATAATACAAAATACATTCTGCACCAAATTAGAGCAATTCTGAGGCACATATTTTACCTTTTTTACCTTTTTTTACCTTTCCAGTGAGGGCATAATGATAGCAAACACATATGGCACTTACTAAGTGTCTGGGAATAGTCTAAGCACTTAGCATGTATTAAGTTACTGAATCCTTATAATAACTCTATATGGTATGTGCTATAGCACAGAGATGTAAACTTGCCTGGGGTCACAAAACCAACAAGTAGCAGGGACAGGGCTTGACCCAGGCAATTCAGCACCAGTGCCCATGCCATGAACCATTGGACCAACCTGCCTACATATAGCGAGATCACAATAAGTGTTTGCTGAGTCAAAGAATGAATGAATATACAACTGCATGAATGCAAAGCAATCAATTTAGTGTAAAATTACACAGGCCATGGGGCACCTGGTTGGCTCAGTCAGTTAAATGTCCGACTTTGGGTGAGGTCATGATCTCACAGTTCGTGAGTTCGAGCCCTGCATCCGGCTCTGTGCTGACAGCTCAGAGCCTGGAGCCTGCTTCAGATTCTGTGTCTCCCTCTCTCTCTGCCCCTCCCCAGCTCACACTCTGTCTCTCTCCCTCTATCTCTCTCTCTCAAAAACAAACATTAAAAAAATTTTTTTTAATTACATAGGCCAGTCACAGCATTTGGTTTATTTGACATCCAGTTGCATCAAATTCATAGCATTAAAAGGAATTTTTATGGAGTCATCACTGACTTATTTTATTCATCCAACAAAAATCTTCTGCAGACTCTGTGTCAGGCCCAGAGCTAGAAGCTACATGAGTCTGTGCCCTTGAGAACTCACACAACCCAGTGGGAGATGCTTGTAAATGTCCACCATTTGCACTGGGGTTGGTTACATAGACACACAATGTCTGGAACTTTATAACTAACTGTACTTGGCTGCCTTGCAGTTGTGAACCAGTGACTAACGCGGTGTCCAATCTAGATTGACTCGCCTTTCCCCAGGTGACACTGTCTGGAGACATTTTTGGTGTCACGACTGGGGGTGTAGGTGATCCTGGCATCGGGTGAGTAGAACCCAGGGATGCCGCTAAACATCCTACCAAGCACAGGACAGGACGGCCCCAAAAACAAAGAGTTCTATTGCTCCAAATGTTGATAGTGCTGAGGTTAAGAAACCTTGAACCAAAAATGTAAAGAAAAAATCCTGTAACCAAAAATCAAAGAGTCAACTAGCAGATAAATAAGTCTTGGAAAACTAATACGCGGTACAGTGATTATAGACAATAGAACTGTATTATAAACATTTAACTTGCTAAGAGAATAATAGATCTTCATTTTTCCCAACACTAGAAAAAATGATAATTTTATGATGATAGGCATGTTAGGTCATGCTACAATGGTAATCATACTGCAACATAAATGTATCAAATCTATATGTCATACACCTCAAACTAACACAAGGTTGTATGGCAAATATAACTCAATTTTTAAGAATCAGAGATGAACAAAAAGCTCTCATTTGAGGTACCTCCCAGACTTCTCAAGGAAAAGAAAGGCCTGTGTAAAATTGAAAAAAATAAATTAAGCCACAGCACTGATAAGGAAGTAAACAAAGCATACGCAGTACGATAAAATCAAGTTTAAAATATCCTTTAATCGGCAGTGTTGGCAAATTAATCTAATTACCGGGAATTTTGCAAATGCTGTCAGTGGTGCTGGTGTGCCGGAAGGAGGAAGATTCAATTTCTAGCCTTCTCTTAGCCAATTCTGTAAGGAAAATCTGCTAGTTAGCCCTCCTTGCGTGCCACAGAGCTGAGGTTCTAGAATGAGAAACTGCTTCATGTAAGATAAAACATTCCTTCCAAACCTGAGGTGGACAGGATGCCTGGTTCAGGAATACCCATTCTATTTTAGAGATTAAATACAGATGCAGAGGCCACCTCCTGCAGACCAGGCCTCCACAGGAATGACATGACAACCCCTTTCCTGGCTGCCCAGCTCTGGGTGTAGGCTGCTCTTGGGCTTTTAAGGAATTCCAAAGAGGGGTCCTTTCCCCGAAATACACTCGCCCAACCCTAAGGGACAGGAAGCATTCGTTCTCCTATAGGACAAAGGGGGTAAAATACATGGAATAGCACCAGGATGTTTGCGTCCAAATCCAGCTCCACCATGTCTTAGCTGTGTGATCTAGATATACTTAACCTCTCAGTACCTTAGTTTTGTCATCTGTAAAATGAGGGATAACCCATTTCATGGGGTCCCTGGAGGAATGAAATAAATTCACTTGCAGGCAAAGCACTGAGAATAATTCCTTGCACACAAGAAGAACTATAGAAATCTCAGTTATTCTAAGTAGAGCGTGAATCCCTTGGAGAAAGAAGCTTCATCTCATTGTTACGGATTTCCCTGGGCCTAGCATAGTGACGGCATTACTCCCAGAATATGTGACAGTGATTAAACTCCCAAGTGGTTTTACTTTGGTTTGATGTCAATATTTGGTTTTTTTTTTGTTGTTTTTGTTTTTTTTTTTTTTAAGTAGGCTTCACATCCAGCATGGAGCCCAATGTGGGGCTTGAACTCACAACCCTGAGGTCAAGAGCTGAGCTAAGATCAAGGGTCTGATGTTTAACCTCCTGAGCCATCCAACTGCAACCCTGATGTTAATATTTGACTCACGGAGCTCCCGCATCAGTGTTAACACAAATTTGAGCTTTTGACAAGTCACTAGAGTATCTGAGAACTTTTTCCACGTTTATTTAGAGTTATAAGAGAAGTCTCAGAGAAACGTAGATTTAGTTCTTTAAATGCTTTTTGAAAGTGTTTTAGTCAATATGGAGAAAAGGAACTGACAAAGGTTCACCTGGGGCTGGGGCACAAGAGTGGGAGGTGGGAAGAGGAGAACAAATATCAAAATGTTTTCTCATTTCCATCGAGATTTCTTCTTTGATACATTTGTTAATTTTTATTTCTAATTTTTACTGAATAAAGTGCCCCAATCCAAGTGTATGGCACGACGCATTTTACAGATGCATAACTGTTCCAAACCACCAGATCCAGAGCTAGAAGGAACATTTCTAGCATCCCGGAGGGTCCACTTGCCCCTTCTTAATCCCAAAAGGGGATTAAGCCACTCTCCAACTTCCATCACTATCAAGCAGTTTTGTGAGTTCTTGAACTTCGTAAAAAGATACTTTTCTATGTTTTTCTTTCTGAGAGTTTTATTGTTTTCCTTTTCATGCTTAAGTCTATGATTCATTTCAAATACATTTTTGTGTGTATATAATGAACTATGGGGCAAGTTATTTTATAATCCAATTCATTCATTACTATTTATTGAAAACACTGTCATTTCCCCCCTGAGTTGTAGAGGTACCTTTATTATAAACCAGTTGACCTCTGCGTGAGGGTCTGTTTCTGGACTTTCTAATAGGCTTTCTGTGTTCCTTTGGTATATTTGATTATCCTTTGTTAGTACCATACTGAATTAATTATGGTAGTTTTATGGTTTTATAATTTCATAAGTTTTAAAATTTGGTGGTGTACAAGTCTTCCAATTCTGTTCTCCAAATTGTCTTAGGATTCTAAGCATTTCCATAAACATTTTATTTTATTTTTTTTAATGTTTATTTACTTTTGAGAGAGAGGGAGACAAAGAGAAAGAGAGAGAGCAGGGGAGGGGCAGAGAGAGAGGGAGACACAGAATCCAAAGCAGGCTCCAGGCTCTGAGCTGTCAGCACAAAGCCCAATATGGGGCTCAAACTATAAATGGTGAGATCATGACTTGAGCTGAAGTCAGACACTTAACAGACTGACACATCCAGGTGCCACAAATTTTAAATTCAACTTGTACATTTCTACCAAAAGAAAAATAAACAATACTTTGCTTGGATTTTTATTTTTATTTTTATTTTTATTTTAGAGACAGCACACACACATGCGAGGGGAGAGGGGCAGAGGGAGAGAGAGAATCTTACTTAACGCAGTGTGGAGCCTGATACTGGTCTCAATCCCATAACTCTGGGATCATGACCTAAGCTGAAATCAAGAGTTGGATGCTCAACCAACTGAGCCACAAAGGTGCCCCCAGAGAAACAACTTTTAATTTTGTTGATTTTCTCTGTTTATAATTGCTTTCTATTTTACTGATGCTACTTTTGTCTTTATGGTTTTGTTTCTTTTACTATCGTTGGGTTTAATTTGCTATTTTTAATCAAATACTTTTGATAAACAGAAGCTTAGATCGTTAATTTTCAACCTTTCTTTTTTTCTAATATTTTATTTAAAGCAATAGATCTAAGCACTGCTTTAGCTACATTTGGCATGTTTTGATATGCCATATTTTCAGTATCATTCACTTCAAAATATTTTTTTTAATTTTTTTAATGTTTATATTTGAGAGAGAGAGAGACAGAGCACAAGTGGGAGAGTGGCAGAGAGAGAGGAAGACACAGAATCTGAAGCAGGCTGCAGGCTCCGAGCTGAGCTGTTAACACACAGTCTAACGCGGGGCTCGAACTCATGAACCGGGAGATCATGACCTTAGTCAAAGTCAGATGGTTGACTGACTGAGCCACCCAGGAACCCCTTCAAAATATTTTCTTAATTTTTACTGTGATTTCTTCTTTGACTCATGAGCTAATTAGAAATATGTTGCCTAATTTCTAAACAATTGGAGATCTTTGTTCTGCTGAAACCTATCGTTCTGTTTTTGAAGACAGAATCTATATTTCTGTTTTTGCTTCTAGTTTAACTCCACTTTGATCAGAGAATATATTGTGTATTATTGTAATCCTTTCTAATTGGTTGAAATTTGGTTTTGGGGACACCTTGGTGGCTCAGTTGATTAAGCGTTGGACTTCGGCTCAGGTCATGATCTTACAGTTTGTGGGTTCGAGCCCTATATCGGGCTCTGTGCTGACAGCTCAGACCCTGGAGCCTGCTTCAAATTCTGTGTCTCCCTCTCTTTCTGCCCCTCCCCTGCTCATGCTATCTCTCTCTCAAAACAAACAAACAAACAAACATTAAAAATTTTTAAGAAGAAAAGAAACTTGGTTTTTGTTCCAGCATATGTTATGTTTTGGTTCTGACTTTAGTATCATGTATGCTACAGTTTGGGAATACTGATTTCTTTTGTCTTATTTTATCAGCTGCTGAGGGAGGTATTTTTAAATCTACACCTATGATTGTGTATTTATATAGTTCTTTTATTTTTGTTTCATATATTTTAAGTGTATATTGTTAGATACATACACATTTAGAATTATGATTTCCTACTGAACTGACCCTTGCATTATTATGAAATATCCCTCTTTCTATCCCTAGTTACCTTGCCTTAAATGTACTTGGAGAGTCATAGCTGTACCAGCTTTCCCTTGGTTAGTGTTAGTATATCTTTACCATCCTTTTACTTCCACCCTATCTAGGTCCTTATATTTAATGTGTAAATTACGAACACAAAATATTTGAGATAACTTTTTAAATCTGGTCTACCAATTTTGGTCTCTTAATCATAGTATTTAGTCCATTAATGTTTAATGTAATAACTAACAATTTTAATTACTAACTAATGTAATTACTATTATACCAATAGCATAAGTTTACTATACTGCTTTTTGTTTCTATTTAACCTTCTTGTTTTTAACTCCTTTTTTCCTGCTTTCTAAACTTCTGTTTAATCAAGTATTTTCAGTAATCTACCCTATCTCTTCTGTTGGCTTTTAATTAAGCATTATCATATTATTCTTTTAGTGGTTACTCTAAAGATTTTAATATGCATCTCACTCTTGACTACAATCTACCTTAAATCAGTACTTTCACCACTTTGTCAATAGTGCAAAACAGTTTAACCCCATGTACCTTTTTCCTGGTTTTGTGCTGTTGCTTTTGAATATTTTTCTCTCACAAATGTTATAAACCCCATAAGACATTACTAGTATTGCTGCTTTAAGTTGCAAATATTTTTTTTCCCACATTTACCCTCAGTTACCCTTCCCGGAGATCTTCTTTTCTTCCTAAAGATCCTTGGGATCATTTTCTTTTACTCTGAATAATTTCCTTTAAGATTTCTTGTATTCAAGTTCTGCTAGTTACAACTTTGCTCAACTTTTAATTGTCTGAAAATGTCTTTAATTTGTCATAATTTTTGAAGGATTTTTTTTTCAGAATATAGAACTTTAGGTTGGCAGGGTTTTTTTGCCCCCCTTCAGCACTTTAAAAATATGATCCCACTGACTCCTACTTCCATAAGTTTTGTTGAAATGTTAACTATTTGTCTTAGTATTGCTCTTTGAAGAAGATCTAGTCTGAAGCATATATGTTTCTTACTTATCCACATTTTCCATATCGCTTCCCAGGGAAGGAAGCAACCCAGGCTCAGTGAAAGAGCCTGAGAAGAGTGACAGAGCCAGGAGAGTAAGTGAGTGCTAACATTAGGAAAGGGCAGGATGCAAAGCTGGCGAGAATGAGATGCACAGGGGCTGGTGGATGATGATGGGGCAGAGATGGTGAGGAGAAGTGAAGAAGTCAGAGGATTCATAATGAGGCAAGAGACTCTCTAGAAACTAGGAACATGCAAATATCAGAACTTTCTCACTGTGAACACATTGCCCAGTGTAATGGATGCCAAGCGAGGCTGACAAGCACCCATAATGAGAACTATTCTTACAGAGGCTCTTAGGAAATTCCCATAGAACTACAGTTAGTGATAATGATTTCTTATTAGTGCCTGTTAAGACAATAATAGTTGCATGCTTGCTCTGTAACAGGCGTTAAACTGAGGGCTATGGAGGCTGCCTCACCTCATGCTCTACTAACCTAATGGAGTGGGCATATTTTACTCCATATCATAGAATGGCCACAAAGACTTGGAAAGGACAACTTGCTCAAGTTCACAGAACTAATAAATTGTGGAACCACAGTATTAACATGGGTCTGCTAGATGGCAGAATATTGTGTTTGGTAGGGGTCAGTGTATGTGGCTGAATATCCAGAATTATTTAACAAATGTTTATCCAGTACTCACTGTGGGCCAGAAAGTGCACAAAAATTAAAGAACAAAGGGGCCTTACATGCATCTAATCTTCTTATTTTGAGTGTGAAAAAACTGAGAGTTTCAGAAGTTGAGAGAATTTGTAATAAAGTGACATCCTATCTTTGTCAACTATGAATGTGAGACAAGAGCTGAAAAGAACAGAAAGAAATTATAGATCTATGGATTTTTAATGCTTATTTATTTTTGAAAGAGAGATAGAGGATGAACTGAGGACGGGCAGAGAGAGAGACATAGAATCCGAAGCAGGCTCCAGGCTCTGAGCTGTCGGCACAGAGCCCAATGCAGGGGTTGAACTCACCAACCGGGAGATCATGACCTGAGCTGAAGTCAGATGCTTAACCAACTGAACCACCCAAGTGTCCCTATGGATTTTTATTTTAAAACATTTAGGGGGTGCCTGGGTGGCTCAGTCGATTGAGCTTCCGACTTCAGCTCAGGTCATGATCTCATTGTGGGTTCGAGTACTACATTGGGCTGTGCACTGACAGTGCAGAGCCTGCTTGGGATTCTCTCTCTCTCTCTCTCTCTCTCTCTCTCTCTCTGTCCCTCTCCTGCTTGCTCTTTCTCTCAAAATAAATAAATAAATAAACTTGAGAAAAAGAAAACATTTAGATGGTGACACCATGACAGTGCAGTAGGAGACCTCAGCCTCTGCCTCCCACAAAGATCAACAATTACATAGCTATCCACAAACCAAAATAACTCTGGGGGAGCTCAGGAGTCCATTTTAGAAACCTCAGCAACACCGTAGAACAAAAAAATTGAGAATAACTGCATTTAAAGGGAAGGAAGAACAGCTCCATTCATCCTACATCATTTCACAACCTCCCACCCCACACCCCAAGGCCAGCACTGTTCTATTCTGGAGAGGAAATGCACTAGCTAGAGAAAGTTCTCTCGCTGGGAAAGGAAAAGCAGATGATCAACCAGCTTCTACAGTCTTTCCAGATACCAGCTTCTACCTCACTCCACCTAGACACCGGCAAAGCTAGATGTAGAGAGACAGTTGGGAATAAGGAAGAGCAAGGGCTACCAGTATCAGCCATGCAGCAGGAGGTTCCCAGTGACCTGCTTTGCCAAGGAGCCCAGCAGCTTTTGCCACTGAAAAACTCAATGACAAGCACAGTCGCTGTACATCACCTGCAGATTTTACAGGGTTTTCATCCCACAGGTATTTTCCAGCCACCTGATTCCTCTCCAATTCCTAGCCTGCCCACCCCCAGCAGAGCCTAGAATCCCCACTAGCAACCCCCAGCCTCTGGAGCTGTAGAAGTACAAAAGGCAAGGCTATAGTCCCTGTAGTGGGCCCTCACTCACAAGTGCATGCTTGAAGCTAGCCGCTCTGGCTGTGTACCTGCACACCCTTCCCCTGAATCCCATCACCAGTCTCCTCTGCTGTATACATGCCAGTGGGGAGATCCTGCACCTACAGGGGCACGACGGAGAGCCAAAGCCCTTGCAGCTGCTCCTGGGCCTGGATGTAGGCCTCTCATGTCACTGGCCTCCCCTCCTGGGCTTGCTTGCAACTAGCTGTGCACCTGCACCCTGCTGACCAAGTCTAATCACCGGCCTATAATGCAGTGTGTGCACCAGTGCCAAGACCCTGAGGCCATGGCTGCAGGCCTCCAGCTTTCAGTGTGCCCAAATCAGAATAAGAAAGGAAGACATAAAACCATCTTTGCTGATGACATAATCTGTGCAGAAAGAAAAACCCTACAAACCTCCACCAAAAAAACTGTTAGACTAAAGAAATTCAGTAAAGTTTCAGGATATAATATGAACATATAAAAGTCAGTTGCATTTCTATACACTAACAGTGAACTCTCTGAAAAAGAAATAATGAAAACAATCCCATTTACAATAGCACCAAAAGCAATACAGTACTTATGAATAAATTTAAGAGAGGAACTATAAGACAAAAAATATTAGACATTAATGAAAGAAATTGAAGAAGACACAAATAAATGGAAAGATATCACATGTTCATGGATCAGAAGAATTAACATTGTTAAAATGTCCATGCTACCAGGGCACCTGGGTGGCTCAGTCAGTTAAGCATCCGACTCTTGATCTCAGTTCAGGTCTTGATCTCAGGGTCATGGGTTCGGGCCCCATGTTGGGCTCTGCACTGGTGCAAAGACTACTTTTAAAAAATGCCCATACTGCATCTTTTGGGATGAGCACTGGGTGTTGTATGGAAACCAATTTGACAATAAATTTCATATATTAAAAAAAAATGCCCATACTAACAAAAGCGATCTACAAATTTAGTGTAATCCCTATGGAAATGCCAATGGTAGTTTTCACAGAAATAGAAATAGTGATCCTAAAATACATATGGGACCAAAGACCTCAAAAAGACAATGCAATCCTGAGAAAGAAGAACAAAGCTGGAGGCATCACATTTCCTGATTTCAAACTGTACTAAAAAGCTATAGTAATCAAAACAGTATGTATGGTACTGGCATAAACACAGATACATAGACTTAAAAACCATAATTGAGAGCCCAGAAATAAACACTTGCATAATACTTGACAAGGGAAGCAAGAATATCCAACAGAGAAAGGCTAGTTTCCTCAGTAAATGGTGCTGGAAAAACTGGGTGTTCACATGCAAAAGAATGAAATTGGACCCTTATCTTCAACAACCTTACAAAAATGAAAGCTAAGACCTTAAACTGTAATGCCTGGAAGAATATAGGAAAAAAGCTCCTGACATTGGTCTTAGCAATAATTGTTTTGATATGACACCAAATCATAAGCAACAAAAGCAAAAACGAGTGGAACTACATCAAGCTACGAAGTTTCTGGACAGCAAAAGAACTAATCAACAAAATGAAAAAGCAACCTACAGAGGGTCAGAGAAAGGGTGGAAAATATTTGTCAACCATATACCTAATAAGTGGTTCATTTCTAAAATATGTAAGGAACTCAAACAACTCCAAAGCAAAAACAAACTGACCAATTAAAAAATGGTCAAAGACCCAGTCACAGAGTCACTGCTCAACAAAGACTCAGAAGCCTCCTCCTTGAGCCTTTTGCTTCCCAAGGCTCCATCCCCACACCCACCTTCTCCCACCATTTTTCCACTGTTGCCACTGAGGAAAAGGAATCCTATAGAATATCCACTATCCAAAACCTTCACTCTTTTGATCCCTTTACTGATACAAGTAAGAGTGATGATCTGCTTCCTACTGGCACTGAGGATTATATCCTCAGAATTCAACAGAGAGGGGTGCCTGGGTAGCTCAGTCAGGTAAGACACCGCTTGATTTCAGCTCGGGTCATGATCTTAAGGTCCTGGGATAGAGCCACTTGTCAGCTCTGCACTGAGTGTGGAGCCTGCTTGGAATTCTCTCTCTGTGTGTCTCTTTCTCAATAAATAAATAAACATTTAAAAATCTATATTAAAAAGGAATTCAACAGAGCAACAACAGGAAGACCCCTAGTACTGTCTAAGGGATCACTAATGATTATGATAAAAAGAAACTAGTGGGGTGCCTGGGTGGCTCAGTCAGTTGAGCCACCAACTTTGGCTCAGGTCATGATCTTGCGGTCTGTGAGTTCAAGCCCTGCATCAGGCTCTGTGCTGACTGCTTGGAGCCTGGAGTCTGCTTCAGATTCTGTGTCTCCCTCTCCCTCCGTCCCTCCCCAACTCACGCTCTGTCTCTCTCTGTCTCTCAAAAATGAATAAACTTAAAAAAATAAAAAATAAATAAAAAGAAACTAATGAAAGCATTTAAGAAGAAACTTGCCTGCAATGGTACTATAAGTGAGCTTCCAGAATATGGAGAAGTAATTCAGCTACTGGGAGACCAATACAAGTATATATGCCAGTTCCTCCCTCACAGAGATTGGACTGGCTAAGGACGACCAGCTGAAGTTTCATGGGTTTTAAGTGCTTTTGGCTCACTGAAGCTTAAGTGAGGATTTCCTTGCAATGAGTAGAATTTCCCTTCTATCCCATGTCACAAGTTTGAAAACCTCACAGCTTGTATAATGTAACCATTTGGGGTCTGCTTTTAACTTGGACTAGTGTAACTCCTTCATCCGATAAACTGAAAAGAGCCATGCTGTCTAGTCTTGAAGTCCCTCATTTAAACAGAGGTCAAGCAGTAGGCGTCTGGCAGTATCTGGCCTGAAACCAAGCAGTAATGTGATGTTTCAGTCAAGCCCAAAGCCCCAAGATCACAGTAGGCTACATCTGGCCAGAAGCTCATCAGCTCTCCCTCTTCAGAGTTCCCTAACCTAAGAGAATGTCACCACCTGAACAGCCCGCGGCAGAGCTGGGAGGACAGGATGAGGTAAGACATCGGTGGCAGTCGTGCTGCTAGAGGGAGTCCTTGGTAGTCAAAGAAAGATCCCTGGTGTCTTCAACCTGCTGTGGACAGGGCTTAGAGTCACCATCTTCTTTCTAGTGAAGTGTGATAGGACATCTGGCTTGCCACCAAGGTTTTTTTGACCAGACATATCCGTAGCTAATTGACATCCAAATACCAGAATGTGAGGACAACCTCCTATCAGAGTTAAACTTCTGACCAGGGAACAAATTTCAAACTGATGTATCAGTCATGTAGCTGGCTGTAGACCTTGCAACTTACTAGCAAAAGCTACCCAATGTCATGTGAAGTAACACGCTGGTTTTTTATTTAACTTTTCTTCAGTTTTAATGTTATGTAATGTATTTAACCCCCTACTTAAACAAAACTTGCTTTCAGAAACAAAAAATTAAATTAAATTAAAAAATGGCCAGAGAAATGGAGTGTGGAGAAAAGGGAACACTGGTGCACTGTTGGTAGGAATGTAAATTGGTATAGACACTATGAAAAACAGTATCCAAAAATTAAAAATAGAACTACCATATGCTCCAGCAATCCCAGCTCTAGGTATATATATATACACAGGAAATGAAACCACTATCTCAAAGAGAAATCTGCACTCCCATGTTTATTGCAGCATTATTCACAATAGCCAAGATATGGAAATAATCGAAGTGTCTATCAACAGATGAATGGATAAAGATGTGAGATAGATACAGATGTATAGACATACACATAATTGCATATTATTCATCCATGAGAAAGAAGGAAATCCTGCCATTTGTGATAAGATGGATAAATCTTGAGGGTAATTATGCTAAGTGACATAAGTCAGACAGAGAAAGACAATACCGTATGATCTCACTCACATGTGGAATCTAAGAAACACTGAACTCATAAAAACAGAGAGTTGGATGGTAGTTGCCAAGGGCCAAGGGACTGGGGAAATGTAGAGATGTTGGTTAATGGGTATATACTTCTAGTTATAAGATGAATAAATTTCAGGGATCTAAGGTACAGCATGGTCACTGTAGCTAACAATACTGTATTGTATACTTGGAAGTTGCTCTGACAGTAGAATCTTAATGTTCTCGCCATAACAACCAAATATGAGGTGATAGATGTGTTAAAAAAACTTACCATGGAAAACATTTTGCGGTATTATACATGCTTCAAACCATCACACTGAATACCTTAAACTTCTACAATTTTATATGTCAATGAATAAATTCTGGAGATCTAATGTACAGCATGATGATTACAGTTAACAATACTGTATTTTTTACTGAAAGTTGCTAAGAGAGTGAATCTTAATTGTTCTCACCATACGCACATACATACAAAGACAATTGTGTGATGTGATGGAAATGTTAACTAATTCTACTGTGGTGATCATCTTGCAATATATAAGTGTATCAAATGAACACATTGTATACCTTAAACTCACACAATGCTATTATATAAATTATATCTCAATAAAGCTGGGGGGAAAAAACTCAAAAGATCAGACATGTAAATATTCCTTAGAAGTTACTCCCTCTTCTGTTCAGTTAGTCACTTAGGATGAATATGAATTAAAGGAAAATTTGAATCAAGGAAAAGTGAAGTGGGATTAACTTTTCCTCCCCACCAAAACCTGCTTCCAGGGTGAAGTCTGTGGCTTCTATGCCTTTTTGTCTTTGCATTTTCACGGTATGCTGTTAGGTACCTTTCCTGGAATTATCCTTCAATGTGTTTATAATGACTGTTCATAGACTGCTTGGAGACTGGTCTAATTAAATATGGCAACTGAAAGAAGCAGGACTTCCCCAACAAAGGACATGTGGCTTTTAACTGGAGTCTGGGAGACTGTAAGCATTCCGCACTTTGGCCCACCAAAAACTTGGAATGTGCCATTACAATGGCACCACATGAGATGTATTCACTGAATTAACATCTGGGTATGGTTATCAGTTTGTTTTCATCTGGAATATTCATTTTTAAAGTTTGGCCCAAGCTTCCCATTTATTTTTCAGAAGGTATATAAGGTTCCAAATACTTTAAGCAATCCGTGGCAGGCGTCAACCTGGCTCAATTTTTGGAAAGGACTCACAACAGAAAAACCCTGTGAGCAAAGTCACATTCACGTAATTCGGGCAGATTGCTGTGGGGAGGGGAATCAGGTTGATACTAATTACATAGCAAGGGTGTTCTTTCTAGAACCCACAAAAGTAAACTTGAATCCAGTTCCAGGAATCCTTGTCGATTTCTGTCATGTAGCCTGACTAACAAGCCATGAATCATGGGAGGGCTACAGCCATGATGATTCTTATTTTTAGCCAGTACGGAACCAATGCTGGTGATAATGAGCAGCCATTTTCAAAGTATATTCCGTAGAAAGTTGATAGGAAATTAATATGGAAAAATAACTTTAAAACATGTCTTGCAGGCAAGTAAGTTTGACAAATGCCAAGTGAAATTGAAGGTAAATGAGTTGTCTGTGACAATATTTTAGAATGTTCAATGGTCTATTGTGCCTCTCCAAACTTATTTGAATATACACTTTCCCCCACCTCCCCGACCCGCACGCCCAAGGATCCTGGCTTCATTTTTCCTTTGCAGTGTGTCTGTTCCCCTGAAGGGCCGATCACCATCCACTCTAACATTCAGCTTTCTCATTTCCAAAATAGAGTAACACTTATTTTTATGGGTTTAATATGGGGATTGAGTAAAAGTTTACATACATATGTATTGCCTTGTAAATGACAAAGTATACAAATGGCGGTTTTCAGGCCTGGGCATATCTGGTGATAAAGACTAATATGTACATATCTCTTCACACCTTTTGCTCTGTTTAAACATATCTGTAGCCCTTCCCAGCTTGAAAGCATGAGTATCATATCTTTCTTGGGCAACCTCATCTCTGATTATGCTACTTTGATCTCTGGTTCTTACAATTCTATCCATGGCCTCATTATTGCATCTGTTGCACCCAGTGCTAATATATACATATTCACAGCATTTTCCCAAATGTGAAACTTGGGGGAAACACAGGATTAAACAATGGTCAACAGATGTTACACATTTCATTTCAGCAGGATGTCTCAGAGCCTTCGTTATGTATGGCATTATGCCCCTCTAAGAAGGATCTATAACTTACAGCATATTTTCCAAATTTATTTTACAATGGAACTTCACTTTTCTTGCGGTGTATGTGGGTCCCAGTGGGCTACAGAACACACATTTGGAAATGCTACTGTATAGGCTTGATGGAAATGAAATGGCTCCACAGCTAAAGACAAGGAGAATCTCAGAGACCATATCCCCAGTAATCTCACACTGTCCTCTGACACTGATCAGAGGTTAGGAATGACATTTAAACTTAAGTGTGAAGTTATGGGAGCCAAATGTACCTACAGCACCCAGTTTACTTACATTAGCATAAAAATCATTTTGATAATATCACAGCTAAAAAATTTCACAGACAGCAAAATCTTGAGTAACTTAAATTTTCCTGAACATATTGAATTTTCTGGCTAAATTATTAGCCAGAACTAATTAGCTAGAACTAAATTCTAGTTAATTTAGGCTAAAAATATTTATAAAATCTATAGGTATACTTTTGGACTTTGTCAATTCAGTAAGTAAACACAATTGAAGCATGTTTTAATGTTTGAGGTTTTTTATTTGTGCAGAATGTGTATTATCCAGTGATTATAATACCATCCTACACAAGTAGAAGATTCTGGGGTTTTGTCTTCAATCTTTTCTTTTTTTTTTTTTTTTAATTTTTTTTTTCATTGTTTTTTATTTATTTTTGGGACAGAGAGAGACAGAGCATGAACGGGGGAGGGGCAGAGAGAGAGGGAGACACAGAATCGGAAACAGGCTCCAGGCTCCGAGCCATCAGCCCAGAGCCTGACGCGGGGCTCGAACTCACGGACCGTGAGATCGTGATCTGGCTGAAGTTGGACGCTTAACCGACTGCGCCACCCAGGCGCCCCTGTCTTCAATCTTTTCTGATCTACAACATATCCTAGAAGCTTTGTTGTTGTTGTTGTTGTTGTTTTACATTACCAAAAGTTTGTTTTCTGGACATATGCATTATATCTTAGGGTTTTAGGAAGGCCAATAATTATCTTAACACCCATATTCTATTACTAATAATTATAACTTAAAATTTTTTATATATTTATTTATTTTTGAGAGAGTATGAACATGGGAGGGGCAGAAAGAGGAGGGAAACAGAGGATCCGAAGCAGGCTCCATGCAGACAGCACAGAGCCCAATGTGGGGCTCGAACTCATAAACCGAGAGATCATGACCTGAGCCGAAGCCAGGCGCTCAACCGACTGAGCCACCAGGTGCTCCAATAATTATAACTTTTTAAGCTAACAACTTAACGGAAGCAATTACCATTCCAGAAACAATTCATATTCTATTATTAATAAAACTGCAACATTGATGGTCTTTGTATAGGGTAGCTCTCTACACCACAAGACCCTCCTCCTCTCTCACTACATCCCAAAACCATAGATGACAGGGGCAGGCTGAATATCAGTCCCAAGCTTGTTCAATCAGATTCCTTCTTGTTGGAATTTGGAAATGGAATATACAATTTTGAGTGCCTGCACTTCAAGGTAGTATTTATTTTGGGTCAAGGGAAGCCATAGTTCCATAAGCCAATGAGAGCAAATGATTTATCTATTATGACACAGGTTCAACCACCACAATAAAGACAAAAATAAAATGGCTTAAATAAGATAGAAGATCTTGTTTTTCTCTCCCAGGTAATAGTTGGAACGAAAATTGTCCACACTTGATATAGCAAAACCTCATTGCTGGGGACACAGGCTCCTTGGAGTTTGTGGCCTCCTCCTTAGGGTTGTGTGGTCCAAAATAGCTCTCTACTATATACATCCATCAGAAGAAGGATGGAGTAAGGAACATGCCCCCTTAGGGTCACAAAGTTGCATACAACACTTCCACATCAAACCAGAAGTTGGTCACATGGCCACACCCAGTTACAAGAGTGTCTAGAAAATATTATCTTTTGCTGGAAGGCCATGAGTTCGCCTCAATGCTAGGGTTCTGTTATTAAAAGGAAAAAAGAAAAATGGATGTTGGAGATTCTGTGATTTCCCAGTTCCTGGACACCCATCTGTCCTTACTGCAATAGAAACTAGGTTCTATGAAATTCTTCTGTAGCCTTTCAACAAGCCCTATTGTTTCTAGAGCTAGATTGACTTGGTTATTTTTCTTGCAACTGAAACAATGCAGATAACATTTATTGCATTTATTGAGAGCTCACAATGTGCCAAGGGCTTTATGTGGATTATCTTATTTAAACATCGTAGCAATCCTACTAGGTAATTACTGTTTTTTCTCAGTTTTACACCTGAGGAAAATAAAAGGCTTGGGAAGGTCTCACAGATAGCAGGTGGCAGAGAATCATTTGAACCTGAATCTTAAGCCTTGCCCCATGTTGCTGCTCTTCATCACCACCAAGGTCAGGAATGAACATGTGCACCTACAGGGTGAGGCCAGGGCAGGGCTGGGCCCTGGGCCTGAGCTGACTCACTAAAATGAGGCAGGTACCAAGGAATCACATGCAGCAATGTGACCTGGGAAGGAGCTCGGCAGGAGGCAGAAACTCAGTGTCTGGGATGAGCAGTTGAGTACGTTAATCTGAATTATTGGGGGTGTCCACTGGGCACAGGGATGATGGATCTTAGAGCAGGCAGGCAGACTGGCAGATGAACAGCAGTGGATAAACTCACCAATAGGATTCCTCAACACTAACATTAGAACCCTGAGAAGAGCTGTTACAGACCCCATGTTTGTGTCCTTCCCAAATTCATATTTTGAAACCCTAACCCCAGTGACGATATTCAGAGATGGGGCCTTTGGGAGGAAATTAAGTCATGAGAGTGTGGCTCTTATGATGGGATTAGTGCCCTCTCAGAAGAGGCACGAGAGAGCTTGCCTCTCTGCTCTCCACCAGGTGAAGATGCAAGGACGCTGCCGTCTGCAAACAAGGAACAGGCCATCACCAAGAACCCTTTGTGGCCTTCATAATTGTGAGAAACAAGAGTCTGCTGTTTAAGGCACCCAGTCTGTGGTAACTTGGTACAACAGCCCAAACAGCCTGAGACAAGGGCCTCTTAAAGGCCTGGCAGAGACTGCCAACTAGACAGTCCTTTACCCCTTCCAGGGAAAGGAAGGGCTCCACTTAGCATGTTAACTACATCCTGATTGATTGCAGTTTTGTGCTGAGCACACTCACCTCTGACTCCTAAGAGAGGTCTGACCTGATGACTCATTGCCTAGAGGCTTGTCTATCATGACACCTTCTGTCCTTGTGTGGCTCAAACAACATGGAACCAGTGCTGCTGTTGGAATTAAAGCAAGGACAGGATTACTGGAAAAGATGGCAGCATAGGAGGACGCTGAGCTCACCTCATCCTGCTGATCGCTTAGATTCCACCCACATCTTCCTAAATAACCCAGAAAACTGCCAGAAGACTAGTAGAACAGAGTCTCTGGAGCCAAGTGCAGATGAGAGGCCCATGGAAGAGGGTAGGAAGGGCGGAGGGTGGTGCGTGCCACACAAACTGGTGGGAGGGAGCCGGGGCAGTGGAGGAGCAGCCCCCCCGGCAAGGGAGAGCCACCCAGTCTGACTTGCAAAAGCAGAGGGGCTGGACGGAGTGTGTTCTGACAGCCAGCAGGACTTAACATCTGGAATGTTATAAGTCAACAGCTCTGCTCAGAGAGCGGGAGGGCAAGAGGACACCGTCAGGGAGAGGTGTTGAGCCCTGGAAGACAGAGCTCAGCTTGGCGGGAAACAAAGGCGCTGTGAAGCGCCATCTCCCTCTCCCATCCCCCAGCAAAAATTCCAAAGGGAACCAGTTCACCGAACTTGCTTGCACCACGCAAACACCCAACTCTGTGCTTCTGTGGATCCATCCCTCTGACGGGTCAGCCTCCCTCCCAATGCTGCAGGGCCCCTCCCACAGGGGACTACCGATGGCAAAGTGAGCTGAGCCTGCCCCTCCCACCCCTGTGCACCTTGCGGATCCACCCTGGCTAATACGCCAGATCCCATCGAAGTAGCACCACAAGCCTGGCAGTGTGCAAGTAGCCCAGACAGGGGCCACACCACTCCACAGTGAGTCCTGCCCCTGGGAGAGGGGAAGATAAGGTACACACCAGTCTGACTGTGGCCTCAGTGGTGGCCTGGGGACAGACATCAGGTCTGACTTCAGCCCCGCCCTCCAACACAAGTTACTCCAGACAGCACAGGGGAAGTTCCCTGCAGCTTGGAACCACTGCAGGAACTACCCAAAATGATGAAAGAGAATAATTTTCCTCAAAAGAAATTCCAGGAAGTAGAGACAGCTAACGAATTGATCAAAAATGATTTAAGCAATATAACGGAACAAGAATTTAGAATAATAGTCATAAAATTAATCGCTGGGCTTGAAAAAAGTATAGAGGACATGAGACAATCTATTGCTACAGAGATCAAGGGACTAAGAAATAGTCATGAGGAGCTAAAAAAATGCTATAAATGAGGTGCAAAATAAAATGGAGACAACCACAGCTCAGATTGAAGAGGCAGAGAAGAGAATAGGTGAATTAGAAGATAAAATTATGGAAAAAGAGGGAGCTGAGAAAAAGAGAGATAAAAAAATCCAGGAGTATGAGGGGAGAATTAGAGAACTAAGTGATGCAATCAAACGCAACAATATCCATATAATAGGAATTCCAGAAGAGGAAGAGAGAGAGAAAGGGGCTGAAGGTGTACTTGAACAAATCATAGCTGAGAACTTCCCTGATCTGAGGAGGGGAAAAGGCATTGAAACCCAAAAGGCACAAAGAACTCCCTTCAGATGTAACGTGAATCGATCTTCTGCATGGCATATCATAGTGAAACTGGCAAATACAAGGATAAAGAGAAAATTCTGAAAGCAGCTAGGGATAAACATGCTCTAACATATAAAGGGAGGCCAATAAGACTAGTGACAGACCTATCTACTGAAATTTGGCAGGCCAGAAATGAATGGCAGGAAATCCTCAATGTGATGAACAGAAAAAATATGCAGCCGAGAATCCTTTATCCAGCAAGTCTGCCATTCAGAATAGAAGCAGAGATAAAGGTTTTCCCAAACAAACAAAAACTGAAGGAATTCGTCACCACTAAACCAGCCCTACAAGAGACCCTAAGGGGGATTTTGTGAGTGAAATGTTACAAGGACCACAAAGTGCCAGAGACATCACCTGCATGAAACCTACAGACATCACAATGACTCTAAACCCATATCTTTCTATAATAACACTGAATGTAAATGGACTAAATGCTCCAACCCAAAGACATAGGGCATCAGAATGGATAAAAAAACAAGACTCATCTATTTGCTGTCTACAAGAGACTCAGTTTAGACCTGAGGACACCTTCAGAATGAAAGTGAGGGGATGGAGAACTATCTATCATGCTACTGGAAGTCAAAAGAAAGCTGGAATAGCCATACTCACATCAGACAAACTAGACTATAAATTAAAGGCCATAACAAGAGATGAAGAAGGGCATTATATAATAATTACAGGGTCTATCCATCAGGAGGAGCTAACAATTATAAATGTCTATGTGCCAAATACAGGAACCCCCAAATATATAAAGCAATTAATCACAAACGTAAGCAACCTTATTGATAAGAATGTGGTAATTGCAGAGGACTTTAATACGCCACTTACAGTAATGGATAGATCATCTAGACACAGGATCAATAAAGAAACAAGGGCCCTGAATGATACATTGGAACAGATGGACTTGACAGATATATTTAGAACTCTGCAATCCAAAGCAACAGAATATACTTTCTTCTCAAGTGCACATGGAACATTCTCTAAGATAGATCACATACTGGGTCACAAAACAGCCCTTCATAAGTATAAAAGAATTGAGATCATACCATGCACACTTTCAGACCACAATGCTATGAAAGTTGAAATCAACCACAGGAAAAAGTCTGGAAAGGCTCTAAAAGCATGGAGGTTAAAGAACACCCTACTAAAGAATGAATGGGTCAACCAGGCAATTAGAGAAGAAATTAAAAAATATATGGAAACGAATGAAAATGAAAATACACCAATCCAAACACTTTGGGATGCAGTGAAGGCAGTCCTGAGAGGAAAATACATTGCAGTCCAGGCCTATCTCAAGAAACAAGAAAAATCCCAAATACAAAATCTAACAGCACAGCTAAAGGAAATAGAAGCAGAGCAGCAAAGACACCCCAAACCCAGCAGAAGAAGAGAAATAATAAAGATCAGAGCAGAAATAAACAAAATAGAATCTAAAAAAACTGTAGAGCAGGTCAATGAAACCAAGAGTTGGTTTTTTGAAAAAATAAACCAAATTGATAAACCTCTAGCCAGGCTTCCAAAAAAGAAAAGGGAGATGACCCAAATAGATAAAATCATGAATGAAAATGGAATTACTACAACCAATCCCTCAGAAATACAAGCAATTATCAGGGAATACTATGAAAAATTATATGCCAACAAAATGGACAACCTGGAAGAAATGGACAAATTCCTAAGCACCCACACACTTCCAAAACTCAAACAGGAAGAAATAGAAAAGTTGAACAGACCCATAAGCAGTGAAGAAATTGAATCAGTTATCAAATATCTCCCAACAAATAAAAGTCCAGGACCAGATGGCTTCCCAGGGGAACTCTACCAGACATTTAAAGCAGAGATAATACCCATCCTTCTCAAGCTGTTCCAAAAAATAGAAAGGGAAGGAAAACTTCCAGACTCATTCTATGAAGCCAGCATTACTTTGATTCCTAAACCAAATAGAGACCCAGCAAAAAAAGAGAACTACGGGCCAATATCCCTGATGAATATGGATGCAAAAATTCTCAATAAGATACTAGCAAATTGAATTCAACAGCATATAAAAAGAATTATTTACCATGATCAAGTGGGATTCATTCCTGGGCTGCAGGGCTGGTTCAACATTCACAAATCAATCAATGTGATACATCACATTAATAAAAGAAAAGTAAAAACCATATGATCCTGTCAATCGATGCATAAAAAGCATTTGACAAAATTCAGCATCCTTTCTTAATAAAAACCCTCGAGAAAGTCGGGATAGAAGGAACATACTTAAACATCATAAAAGCCATTTATGAAAAGCCCACAGCTAATATCATCCTTAATGGGGGAAAACTGAGAGTTTCCCCCCGAGATCAGGAACACGACAGGGATGTCCACTCTCACTGCTGTTGTTTAACATAGTGTTGGAAGTGCTAGATCAGACAACAAAAGGAAATCAAAGGCATCAAAATTGGCAAAGATGAGTCAAGCTTTCATTTTTTTGCAGATGACATGATACTATACATGGAAAACCCGACAGACTTCACCAAAGTCTGCTAGAACTGATACATGAATTCAGCAAAGTCGCAGGATACAAAATGAATGTACAGAAATCAGTTGCATTCTTATATACTAATAATGAAGCAACAGAAAGACAAATAAAAACACTGATCCCATTCACAATTGCACCAAGAAGCATAAAATACCTAGGAATAAACCTAACCAAAGATATAAAAGATCTCTATGCTGAAAACTATAGAAAGCTTATGAAGGAAATTGAAGAAGATATAAAGAAATGGAAAAACATTCCGTGCCCATGGATTGGAAGAATAAGTATTGTTAAAATGTCAATACTACCCAAAGCAATCTACACATTCAATGCAATCCCAATCAAAATTGCACCAGCATTCTTCTTGATGCTAGAACAAGCAATCCTAAAATTTGTATGGAACCACAAAAGACCCTGAATAGCCAAAGTAATATTGAAGAAGAAAACCAAAGTGGGAGGCATCACAATCCCAGACTTTAGCCTCTACTACAAAGCTGTAATCATCAAGACAGCATGGTATTGGCACAAAAACAGACACATAGACCAATGGAATACAATAGAGACTCCAGAATTGGACCCACAAATGTATGGCCAATTAAACTTTGACAAAACAGGAAAGAATATCCAATGGAAAAAAGACAGTCTCTTTGACAAATGGTGCTGGGAGAACTGGACACAACATGCAGAAGAATGAAACTAGACCACTTTCTTACACCATTCACAGAAATAAACTCAAAATGTATGAAGGACCTGAATGAGAGACAGGAAACCATCAAAACCCTAGAGGAGAAAGCAGAAAAAAATCTCTCTGACCTCAGTCTCAGCAATTTCTTACTTGACACATCCCCAAAGGCAAGGGAATTAAAAGCAAAAATGAACTATTGGGACCTCATCAAGATAAAAAGCTTCTGCACTGCAAAGGAAACCATCAACAAAACTAAAAGGCAACCGACAGTATGGGAAAAGATATTTGCAAATGACATATCGGACAAGGGCTAGTGTCCAAAAGAACTCACCAAACTCCACACCCGAAAAACAAATAATCCAGTGAAGAAATGGGCAGAAGACATGAATAGACACTTCTCTAAAGAAGACATCCTGATGGCCAACAGGCACATGAAATGATGCTCAACATCACTCCTCATCAAGGAAATACAAATCAAAACCACACTCAGATACCACCTCACGCCAGAATGGCTAAAATGAACAAATCAGGAGACTACAGATGCTGGAAAGGATGTGGAGAAATGGGAACCCTCTTGCACTGTGGGTGGGAATGAAAATGGGTACAACCGCTCTGGAAAACAGTGTGGAGGTTCCTCAAAACATTAAAAATAGATCTACCCTATGACCCAGCAATAGCTCTGCTAGGAATTTACCTAAAGGATACAGGAGTGCTGATGCATATGGGCACTTGTACCCCAATGTTTATAGCAGCACTCTCAACAATAGCCAAATTATGGAAAGAGCCGAAATGTCCATCAACTGATGAATGGATAAAGAAATTGTGGTTTGTATACACAATGGAGTACTACGTGGCAATGAAAAAGAATGAAATATGGCCTTTTGTAGCAACATGGATGGAACTGGAGAGTGTTATGCTAAGTGAAATAAGTCATACAGAGAAAGACAGATACCATATGGTTTCACTCTTATGTGCATCCTGAGAAACTTAACAGAAGACATGGGGGAGGCAAAGGAAAAAAAAAGGTTAGAGAGGGAGGGAGCCAAAACATAGGAGACTCTTAAAAACTGAGAACAAACTGAGTGTTGATGGGGGGTGGGTTAGGACTATTGAGGAGGGCACCTGTTGGGATGAGCACTGGGTGTTGTATGGAAACCAATTTGACAATAAATTTCATATTTAAAAAAAAATAAAAAATAAAGCAAGGACAACTTCCACAAAGCAGCTCATATGACTCAACAGGAGAAGGTGCTTTGGATGAAAGGTCTTCCCCCTGGCTTTGACCAGTAAACAGACAACACACACCCTAATTAATATAGCGTCAAAATGAACGGTGCTTACCTTTTCATAGCAGAATAATTGGATGACTCTCGATGACATCTTGAGTTTAAGGAATGAAAGTTCCAGGAATCACAGATTCTAGAGGTGGTACACCTGAGAGGAATCACATGAATTGATCTAAAAGCAAAAATTCTGAAGTTTCCAAAGAGAGATGAGTCAACTTAGTTTCAAATCATTCAGATTGCCAATCTTCTTTCTGTATTATTTCTACCATTTTTCTGCTGGACTCAGAGGTTTCTTGCCTTCTCAGCTGCACATGTGTCTCTAACAGCAGATGCCAGCTCAATATATTCAGAAATAAGTAGCATTTTCTTCTTTTTAAATTTTTTAATGTTTATTCTTTTAGAGAGAGAAAGGGACAGAGCATGAACAGGGGAGGGGCAGAGAGAGAGGGACACACAGAATCTGAAGCAGGCTCCAGTCTCTGAGCAGCAGAGCCCAACATGGGGCTCAAACTCACGAACTGTGAGATCACGACCTGAGCCTAAGTCGGGTACTTAACCAGCTGAGCCAACCAGGTGCCCTATAAATAAGTGGCTTCTAGTAGCACTCTGGAATCATAGAAATCAGACTCCCAAGGGATTTCTAACAAGTCTTGGACCTAATATTTGCCACTGTGTCTTCCTGCCTGTAGAAGGGGTTCCAGGGTGGGGTAGAGAAGGTATTTTCTTCTACTGGCAGGCTAGAGAGATAGGAAAAGATGAAAGGGGCATACTCCTTTCACAAATGGAATTAAGATCCTTGAGTGATTAGATCATAGGAGAAGCCTGGGATGCAAGAAATAATTAACACAGGATAAAACCTCAGAGAGCTAACTATGATAACTTCCATAGGGACAGCCCAATCTAGGATACTACCAAGAGACAGAGAACTATTAAGATTTATTAATAACATTCATTAATAAGATTAATTAATTTTTTTTGTAAAATTTAGGTCAGTAGTTCTCAACCTTGACTCTGTACATTAGCATTCCAATGCCCAGGCTGCAATGGAGCCAATTAAGTAGAAGCCTCTGGGGGTGGAACCCAGCCCTCAGTTGTTTAAAAATCTCCCCAGCTGAGTCCAATGTGCAACCAAAACCGAGAACCACTGATTTGAGCAAGATTTGAGAAAGAAAGTTTGAGAAGATCAGCACATGTTATTTGGAGCATTAGGTGAGTTTCTTTTTTTTTTTTTTTAATTTTTTTTTTAACATTTATTTATTTTTGGGACAGAGAGAGACAGAGCATGAACGGGGGAAGGGCAGAGAGAGAGGGGGAGACACAGAATCGGAAGCAGGCTCCAGGCTCTGAGCCATCAGCCCAGAGCCTGACGCGGGGCTCGAACTCACGGACCGCGAGATCGTGACCTGAGCTGAAGTTGGACGCTTAACCGACTGAGCCACCCAGGTGCCCCATAGGTGAGTTTCATATTCAAGAGTTAGTTGCGGGGATAGGGTGTCTGGGTGGCTCCGTCAGTTAAGCGTCCGACTTCAGCTCAAGTCATGATCTCACAGTTGGTGAGTTGGAGCCCTGCATTGGGCTCTGTGCTGATAGCTCGGAGCCTGGAGCCTGTGGCTTCGGATTCTGTGTCTCCCTCTCTCTCTACCCTTCCCCTGCTCACACTCTGTCTCTCTCTCTCAAAATTAAATAAAACGTTAAAAAAAAATTAGTTGGGGAAGGTGGAAGTATTGATCGTCTCCAAGGAAACATACCAGGTACAAGTGAGACCTGGCAGATGGGAAGCAGCAGATAACAAGAGATCTAGGTCTCAGTAGTAAAAATCTAGGTCAGTGGGATTTGTTTAAACGATGGAGGTTCTCAGGGGACCCAGAACTGGCTGACTATCATCTCTTCCTCACTGTGGTGCCCGCTTACTGCAGAATCTCAAGGACTGTGTCAGACTGGATCACAGCTAGTGGAGACGGGCAAGAACCGGCCTCAGAAGCAGATGAAGATTTTACACAGGCAGCTGAAAGGAGTAGGGAAATGAAGCTTTATGGAATATCCCACTACTACAGAGAAAGATGTAGTTAGTAGAGGAGCCCAGTGATTCTGTTGCTATTAAATCTGGTAAGTTACTCAAGGTCTAGACTAGTTAAAAGATGAGACAAAATGGCCAACAAGCACATGAAAAGATGCTCGGGACCACTATCCATTGGGGAAGTGCAAATCAAAACTACAAGGAGATATCACCCTGCCCCCATTACGATGGCTACTATCAAAAACAAAACAAAAGTGTTGGCAAGCATGTGGAGAAATGGGAACTCTTGCGCACTGCAGGAGGGAATGCAAAAGGTGCAGCAGCTTCGGAGGACAGTATGGAGGTTTCTCAAAAAATTAAAACTAGTACTGCATGATCCAGCAATTTCACCTCTGGGTATATACTCAAAAAATAAAAATTGAAAGCAGGGTTTTGGAGAGATACATGTACATCCATAGCAGCGTTATTCACAATAACCCAAAGGTGGAAACAATCCAAATGCCCATTGATGGATGAACGGATAAACGAAATGTGGTCTGTACACACCGTAGAATATTGTTCCGCCATAAAAAGCGAAGGAAGTTCTGACACATGCTGCAATATGGATGAACGTTGAGGACATTATGCTAAGTGAAATAACCTAGTCTTAAAAAGACCAATTTGTATGATTACCTGGTTAAAATGGTAAATTTTGGATTACGTGTATTTTGCCACAGTGAATAATAAAAATTATATATAACCAGATATTTTTAGGTTAGAAAAAGCAAGGTGTAGTATTGTTTATATTATGATGCAAATACTTTTGGCCAAGGAAGAGGAATGAAAGTTCGTATAATCTCTTATTTCTTGCTGTATTTGTGTGTATACATATTTCTGTGTGTGTGTATATGTGTGTGTGCATGTGTATATGTGTATGTACTTGTATTCATACCAAGAACCAGTGGGAAAATAAACAAAATGAATAAAATGGAATGAAGGGAAGAGAGACTGAGACATCTTGTGACACCGTTGTAATAGTTTTGACTTTTGAGTCAAGTAAATGTATGGCCTATTAAAAATTAAATTGTTAAAATAATAAATCTAAGGACGGGCAAAGCCAAAGACAGAGAAGAGGCAGTGGAGCAAGGGTTGATCCTCTGTGGGCCTCTTGGGGCCTAATATTTAATAGACACATCAACAGTGGCTTTCTTCCAAGTGTCTGTGGTACCCATTTGTCTTTGGCTGAGACGAATGTGAGATTAAAGGGAAACTCTCCTAGGAGACAGCATGCAAAGGCGTGAGAATTGCAGAGCTGGAGGCAGGGGAGTGCCAGCCTGTCCCGGGCTGCATGAGGCCCAGCATCTTGCTGAGGATGGAGGAATCCATGGGATTAGGGCCTGGAAATGTTCCCACTGAGCTGCATATTACATCTGAAGGGAACCACAGTCCCAGGAGGGAGTGAAGGCCATGTCACCCTGGAGGAGCAGAGAACACAGGACTCAAAGGGGAAAGAGCAAAAAATAAGCTGTAAGCTAAATAAGCTAGATTCAAAGAGGAAGAATCCTGGAGTGTCTCAAATGCCACTCTTTGCGAAAGAAGTTAATGTACATCGAGTCCTCTCTCCCCATACTGAAATGTAGTGTCCCCAACTAACACCTTGATGCACCAGCTTTCTCTGTGGAGACTCAGTTTACAAACTGTACACTCACTCTGGACCCCAGCTCAGCTTGACCAGCATTCCGGCAGGCTTGAAACCATGGATATCTTCTCTATTTCCCTCTCCTTCTACACCCAGGCAATGCTAATTCATCACTTTGGTCTTTGGTTGGCAAAGCAAAGTGGGTCTGGTTAGGGGAATATTATTTTTCCTGGAAAACTGTCCCGCGTAGCACACATTCTTGTTGGATACATTTCCAGAACCAGTATTGTTAGGTCAAAGTATACGTGCATTTAAGATTCTGATGGATGTTGCCAAATTGTCTCCTAAAGAGGCCATTCAATTTTCACTCTCAGCAACAGTGCATTTTGAGGGTCTGTTCTATCATGTTCTTGCCAGCACTGTATACAATCAGACTCTTCTATATTTGCCAAACTACTAGGGGAGAATGTGATTTCATAACTCTTATATTTAAGTAGAGTTAGCCATTTATATTCGTATTTATGTATATATTTATTTATTTAGAGTGTGTTCATGTTAACAGGGACGGGGTAGAAAGAGAGGGAGAGAGAGAATCCCAAGGAGACTCTGTGCTGTCAGTGCAGAGCCTGAAGACCTGAGCCGAAGTCAAGAGTTGGACACTTAATGAACTGAGCCACCCAGATGCCCCAGCCATTTATATTCGAATGTGAATTGAATTTTCTGGTCCATTAAGAACATTTTAGCCTTTGCCATTATAATATTTTCCCCAATTTGTCTTTTGACTCTGTGGTAGTTTTTGTGATGAGCAGGTGTTTGTCTGTCTTTCCTTCATGATTCTTATATTTTGTATCTTGCTTAGAAAGGCTTTTCCCACTGTAAAATTATATTTTAAAAACTCATCTCTTGGATTGTCATGCTTTTTCAGTTTTGCTTTCGGTAAGGTGCCTTAACAGAATCGTATTTTTAGGTAAGGCAGGCTTCCACCAGTTGAAATAATGAGAACGTTTTATAAAACTGGGCATATTTCTTGTATAGCTGTTCCCCCCAAGAAGTTATGGCTCTGGTTTCACCTCTCTAGGGGAATTTTCAAGTATTTCTCATAATTATAACCTAAAAATACATCTATAGAAATATTGCTACCTCTGCGCATATGCACAACTGAGTTTTTATGCCTTGGGCAGCCTGCATTCTGTTCTGGCACCCAGACAGAGATTGTTTTTACAGTCTTAACAACTGTTTCCAGTAAACAGATTACATTGCGTGGGAGAACCAAATTTGAAAGGGGCCCCAGTTGAACTTCCATTATTTGTCAATTATTAGCATGAAGCTACTTAAAGGTTTCATGTGACAAGTCTTTAATACCATGGGCTAGAAGATGTCCATTAAGGAAGAATTGTCCTAAAGGGTTTCATTCAGAAACATTAAGAAATGTTTCCAAAGCAATGGTTTCATCAGCTTCAAAGTAAGGCCAACTTATAACTTATCTACTTATGTGATTTGGAGAGTCTGCCAGAACTATTCTAATCCCTACCTCTAAGAGGAATACTCCCAGTGTTTTATCCTTAGGGAACAAAACAGAAAATATACTTGATACTGCATCTTGGTGGTGAAAATTCCAGAATTCGTGGTAGGAACACAACCCTCCATATAAATATATTTCCAAGGATCTCCACCACCAATCAGTTCAAGAAATATCAATGAGGAGCAAAATGTTCTCTTTCATATCTCCACTGTCCCCTGTACCTACCAGGGGCTGGACAGCAGTGAGATGATCCTGCCAAAGGAACAAGAAACAGAGAAAATGGAAAGACCATAAAAAGCTATTGTTCCTCAAAGCCATAAACTGTAAAGTCATTCTGTTCCTCCCCAACCCCTAGCCCATGAAGATGATGAAATCTGGATTCCACTCTCCAAAACACCCCACCTCTGCTTCTTCTGCCCCTCAGAGCCTCAAAAACACGTCTGCATGTGATCATACATCTTTTTAATCACCAGCACCTGGAAACATAATGTTTCCCAAGCAGGGTAACCAGATTCAGCAAATAAGAATGGAAGGTGCTCAGTTAACTCTGAATTTCAGATAAACAATTAATAATATTTAATGTAAGAACATCCTATACCATGTTTGGGACTCAGACTAAAAATTTTCATCGTTATCTGCAATTCAAATTTAGCTGATGTCCTATATCTTATATAACAACTCTACTCCCAAGGCAGCCACCTTAGAACGGTTAAATGAATAAAAATTCTTTATCATAATGAAATAAAAATCTGTCTTCTACCCATTGGTGGTCCTTCAGATATTTAAAGAAACCTGAGGAAGCACTAAAGTCAGTCAGCTTAGGTTGAGTTTTGTTACTTTGTGACCTTGGGCAGTTTCTTTAACCTCTGTGTTTTCCATCTCCAAAATGAGATAATATTGCCTGCCTTACAGGGAAACCGTTATTATTGTAGCTCTTAAAAGCCCCAAATAATGTCGTTCAGCCTAGTCAAAGTGATGGTTGGAATCAGCCACAATTTTGAGTAATGTTAATGGAAATTTAGAGAAGACTGTTTTCACTAGGGTAAAACACGAAGATTACTGTTAACCTGTCCTGGAGGATGAAGGGGGATATCAGTTAGAGAATGTTTAGAACAGTTAGAGGATGCTTAACTGATGATTACTCTCTCTATATTCTGTATCTAGTCATCATGACACTGGCTCCTAGGTCTGTTGTCTCAAAAGTACAAAGAGCAGCTGCATAGTATTCACAGGTGTCAATAGTTATTTCTGAACTACAATAACTGTGATTTTGAGAGACTATATTCATCATAGAGAATAAATGTTAGTTGTTGGAAAACAATTGTTGTCAGTCCATGTAATAATTTAAGTGAATTTTTTCATCAAAGTTGTGCTAAGTAACCTATTAACTATGATTTCACTGATCTGTTATAATCAAAGTAATTAGCATACAAACTGTGCAGATTCTCCTGCAAAAAGAAATTTCTTTGGAATAATTAACTTGAAGGAATTTATATTAAGCACACAATATAAACTCTTATTCTTCCATATTATTACAGCCTTTTCCAGTAGGGTTCTATGCTGTATCCTGGTCCCTTACCTGAAGCTGCCCACGTTAAGATGTGCCACAGTGAAGCAGGACTTTCTCCTCTCTTGTGCTGGGCCTTATATTTCCAGTAATAAAGCTCAAGATCATTTGAAACATCACCAACTGACTTCCACAGAGCTTTCAGTTACTCAGTTACAACCACTTTTTGTTCTTCTATATGCTATGGATAAATTTCTTATATTTTGCATTTGGTTTCTTTGTTCCTAAATTTATAAAACTTGCTAAATTGTAGCTTTGATTTGTAGGTGGAAATCTAGCATATCCAGATTGTTTTTGTACTCTTCTAAATCTTTATCTACCATATATTTACTTTTTTGTTGTCATTGGTCACAAAGCGACATGCTTTTTTTTAATCTATGTATTTGTTTTTAAAAATATTTTGTGATTTAGAAACTCAAGCTTTGAGGCAGGATGACTGAGGAATTTTAGGTTTAAAGCTAAAAGAGATTCCTTCTGTGTTGCAGTATATCAGAGGGAAGGGGTTTTTCTTACCACCAGTTGCTTGGTAACTAACATTCAGGTCAATTAACAGACATGCGTGACCAGATGGCTAATCACTCTAGTGTATCTACCTAACAGGGAGGCCATACAAGGGAGGTAATAAAGATGATAACAGGTCTTTGCAATATTCTGAGCTTAGTAGAAAAGTAGATCAGCTTTATTTTGCATTTTCAAACATGTGTTCTAGAATCAGGTGATCATTTTTCCTTAATATTTGTCCGCAAATCTGTTAGTAGATACACGTCACATAGTTCAGTTCTGGCATTTAAAGTTCTATATATAGGCTTGGAACAGCTTTCTATCTGGCAGTGGGGAAGAAAAGGGACTTCTCTCCAAAGGCCATCCTTGATCTTAAGAGACCTAAGCCCGACATACCAAAGAGAAGAGGCAACTATAAGCCAAGATCACTGATCCTTGGCACAGAAGATGGACTCTTCCATCCAGTTGGAGCCATAATTCAGCTTAATCCTAAACAACGTTTATATATTATCCTCTAAAGCTAAGGATTTCCTTGCAAAGCTGAGCACAAATTGTGCATTTTGAATATACATCATAGTGTAAAAGGACCACATTCCTTGCTGCTTCCCAATTGTCGTTTTCTGCCTTTCTCTCTCTCTCTTTTTGCCTTTCTCTTTCTAATCTTTCCCCACATTTAGCTGTCAGGTAATTAATGTTTGTATGAACTAGGTGAATTCTGTTTTTTAAAATGTTTTACTTTTTTGTTGGCAGGAGAAGCAGGATGGGGAATAACATGTTTTTAGTTTAGTTTTTTTTTAAGTTGCTAAAGTACTCAAATTAAGAACAGATAAAGCAAGAAACTGATTAATAAGATGTGGGCCAGTACACGAACAATAACGCCAAGAAATAACCACTCACACAGTAGCTTGGTATAATAGATGGGCTTTGGGTTCAACCAGAACTGGCTAGTAAACATGGATTCTTCTACTTATTAACTAGGTGATTTTGAGCATGTAATTCTCAGAGCCTCAGCTCACTCCCCATTCCTTTCATACCACTGCTATCTGCCAACAGCCTTGTGAGGGTGGGAGGAGTCAAACTCCAACATGGCTCTAATATTCTTTTAGCTTTTCCCTAGAAGTAATAAAAACTAAAGAATAGCTCTGTCCCCTGAAAACCAATGTATGTGTTTGGTATGAAAAGTGCTATCTGGATTGTCTCTGGGTTAACAATAACTCAGAGGCAAGCTGGCGCATACCTACTGTGAAAAACTCTAGTGTTGCTTCATTCTACATGACATTTCTTGGATAAACATTGGTTTGAAGTTCACAAAACCGTGCCTGCTCTTGAGGTGTTTTGTGCACTTCGGTTTTCTAGACAATACTATGAAGCCATTCCTCTGAATATGAAAGTGATCCTACTGGCACCAAGCAAATGTCAAACCACACTGAGACATGTATACAAGGAGGGAGGGCCCATAAGAGCATGTTTTATCTTTTGCCAAACTTTCCCCTGCTTCACAAAAGAATATGTGTCTTTTAAAATGCATACGCTGCAAATGTAAGATCCCTTGGAAAAAAAATTTGAACAAGATACTAACTATGACCAACTAGTTAATTCCTTGGAGCTCTAGGCCAGCAGAGGAACATTTAGGTGCCAGTGACAAGCACATATTCCCAGCCATGAACATTGGGTGTTCTCCAGTAGAGCAAATCTAATGTATCCATAGAACAGCAACCTAGAGTCTCCAGAGTTACAAAGGAAGGGGAATTAAGAAGAAGGAAATTGAGGCAAGGCAACATTTAACCAAGGGGTGAGGTGGGTTCTAGTGAGTTGCCAGCCTAGAGTCTTCACTCCATCAATCCTCTCTCATTGTATTTGAAGAATGTTCATTAACTTCCCAGTGCCTCTCCATTGTCCCTACTAGGGAGCCACTCATGTCCATTTGTACTCTACCCTGTTTTTGTTGTTGAAAATGTCAGATACCACTCCTGTGGCCTGGGATAAACAATCTTTGCCTGGATGACTGTCTTACTTATTTCCCAATATGACACTTTTTAAGAAAGTGAAGCTTTGGAGAAACATTCCTCTTCCAAACTAGACTATGTTGAATTGGCAATTGAATTTTGATATGTCATACTCTTCACGTGTGATGAAAAGGACTTTGAGATTTTTTAGAGATTTTAAAACCTGTTTATTCATTACATAAGTGGGTCAAGAGATTAGAACACAGCTTTTATGATTTAGTATGATGGTAGGCAGCCTTCAAAGATGGCCTTCAGTGATCCCTGCCTCCTGGTAGTCATGCTCTTGAGTGTGGGCTGGACCTAGTGATTTGTTTCTAACAGCATATGGCAAAAGTAGATAGGATGTCATTTCTGTGCTTAGGTCATGGAGAGTGTGACTTCATCTTGTTGGACTTTATTGTCCCTTTAGCTTGCATACTTTGATGAAGCAAGCTGTTGTGTTGGAGGGGCACACATGGCAAGGAACTGAGGGTGGCCTCCAGCCTGGCAGCTAGCGAGGAACAGAGTCCCTTGGTCCAACAGTCTGTGAGTTAACTTGACAACAAACTAACCAACCAATGAGTGAACTTGAGAGTGGATCATGTCCCAAATCAACTGTGACACTGATGAATGAGGCCCCAGTGGGAACCTTGACTGTAGTCTCATAAGAGATCATGAAAGCAGAGGACCCAGTTAAGACTCATACAGATTCTTGGTCACAGAAACTCTGAGATATATTGTTTGAAATCACCCAGTTTTAGGGAAATCATTGTCCAGAAAAGGAAAGCAATATAGGTATCATTCTATTTCTACTTCTAAAGACTAAAATACAGATAACTCAAGCGTCTTTGACTTTTTTTAGTTTAAGTATGTAACTAAGGATACCAACCACAAAGTACAATATGACTTCAAAAATTTTAAACAAAATAACAACTACCTACAAAATTTATCAGTGACTTATTCTGAGTAGTGGGGTGATTAGCAATTTTATTTTCTTCTTTGTACCTTTATGCATTTACTAAACTTTCTATAGTTAACAAACATAGCTTTATAATAGAAGCTGATAATGAAACATATCACTGAATGTGTAAGAATCCCACTTCCAAAATGCAGTCAATATAAATCAAAGGATTTTACTAAACAAAATTATTCACTGAATTAACTACCTTTTATACACGGTTCGACAAAAGCAAAGGATTCTGACACTTTTATATAAACTGACATTTAAAAGATGCATTTTCAGAGTAGGGTGAGAGCCAGATGAGCAAAAGAACATATGTGTGAAAGTACCAACATAATCTGAAATATATTTAAGTGATAGATTCAGGATAAATGCCTAGGACCACCTTGTAAAGCCCTATTGTCAAACTAAGTAAAAAATGAAGCAGGAAAATCTGAATGTACATCATTCCTTACATATCTTAATTAGATATTTTTTGTTTAGGTCACATTATATATGTCTCCACACCTGAAGTTAATTTTTGAAAAACACTTGCCATGAAAATACTATACCATGACATGGTGAATGAAGAGTTACAATATTTATCCACATATATTTTCAATGAACTTAAACAAAAGGCAGAATATTCAAAAGTTTAATTCAGGTAAGGCATTTAGATTACTTATCTGGCAGCAAGAAGAATCAGGGCTCTGGTAACTAAGCGATGAATCAACTTTACAGGGAAACATTTTACGCATCTTGTAGTGGTTGGAGGGAAAAGGGATGTTAAATATTAGCTACCTCGAAAGAGACCGTCTTCCTCAGCAAGCCAATTTTAAAAGGTTGCTACTTTTTTTGGAACTAGATAATTTGATGAGACATGAAACAATGGAAAATTAGTCTAGTTATGGAACACAAGACATTTCCAACACTCCAATTATCTTAAGATGAAGTTTGCTGCTCTGGAAAACCCAGATGTGGTGTGGCTTCCTGAGAGAGGTCACGATCGTGTCTTCTTTATGAAGGTGCCATCTTTAGAAAAGAATGTGTAGGCCCTGACATAATGGTGACGTGTAGTGGAATGACTATTGGTCTCAGTATAAAAATATTTATCTACTCATGTTCTAGCTGTGTAAGCTCGGAAAAACAACCCCCCTTCTAGCTTCATTCAAATTATTTATTAAATGCAAATAATACTTATCTCCTATTTCAATGACTGGTTGAGAACCTCAGTAAGATATTTATTTATGTTAAGAGCTTTACAGACCAAAGTTGGCATACAAATGTTAAGACTAAAAGAATCAATATGGGCATAATCAAGTATCTGAAGAAGCAAAAGATTTCCCAGGAGAAACAACTCCAAATTAATCACTGATGAGATACTGTAAATTTTTTTAATGTTTATTTATATTTGAGAGAGAGAGAGAGAGAGAGAGCATGAGCAGGGGAGGAGCAGAGAGAGAGAGGGATGGAGACAGAATGTGAAGCAGGCTCCAGGCTGTGATCTGTCAGCACAGAGACCAATGTGGGGCTCGAACTCACGAGCCATGAGATTATGACCTGAGCCGAAGTCGGACGCTTAACAGACTGAGCCACTCAGGCACCCCCATGATGGGATACTATATAGTTTATATCTGAAGACATTGCTTCAAACCTATTCTAGTTCCCTGAATTGACTGGCCAATTCCCAAATAGGCGTATTGTGACTAAATTGTTGACCAGATCATATTTCCACAACTGCTTATTTTTGAAACAAATTTTCTACACTAGTAATTAAAAACACTACTATGTTATGTTCTGGTCAGTCCTCCTTCTGAAAGGCCATCTTGCTCCTTTCAGAAACCTAGTCTTTATGGCAGTTCATTTTTAATTCTTGCCTACAGCCAGATCTAACAAGTATGTATCAACATACTACACTCCTGAGGCCAGAGACTTTTGCCTTCTTAAAAAGCCACAGCTATGCACACACACACCAACACACACCAGCCTACTTGGGGCTTTGAAGCACGACCTAGCTCAGTTGAAAGGCAGTATCTTCCACCCATTCCTCAAATCTAGGAGGTGACTATTATTGTGTTCTACATGCAGACTCTGCTATAAGCACAATAAAAATCAAGATGTGGAAGAGCTGAGACTAATTTTTAACAAGATACTGAGGCCACCAAAATTCACATTCATGTAACCCTTAGACAATGCCCCAAATATAAATCACTCGTGGTCATACATGTGCTCCTGTGTGCTCATTCGTACTGCTCTAGCCTCCTACCGCCCTGATCCAAACTCCACTCATGGTGTGCCTTCCTCCCAAACTCTTTCCTGTGGGAATCCTACAACCTGATTCTGAGGTAAAAACCCAGCCTCTGCCCTCTGTTTCCTTCCATTGCTCAAAACCTTTGCTCTTCCTGTTGAACCTGACTGGAAGGAGCCCAGCTGTAGATTAACCTTCTGTCCCCTCTGTTCCTATACTACGTTGTACCCTGTAGATCAGGGTAACTATAAACCCATGGTCTCAGCTACTTTGAATCTTCTCTGCTCAACTCCAAAACCTTAACCTATAACCTTTTCCTTAACCCCAGGCAGGACACTGTATTTACTAATTTGCTGAGAGAAATAAGCCAGTGCAGGGTAACTCCCTTAACTTCTCTTATCCCATTTTAATCACTCTTTCTTCACCTCAAAAAGGCATGTCCTTCCCCATGAGGCCAATTTCTCCAACATGATGTCTGGAGAAGACATGGGAAGTAAGGCAATAAACAGGCACTGGTTGTAGTAAGACAGGTGAGAGGTAACAAGGGCCAGAAGGAAACTGTGGCTTTGGAAATATTGATGTGTTCCTCCCCCTCCCCAACCCTGAATTTTTGGAGACTAGCTAAGCAGGGCTACAACCACAGATAACCATTAGCAAAGGCATGTATCTTTGCTTAACTAGGAGCAGAGGAGAAAGGAACCGTACAACATACTTCTACCCTGTGGAAAAATGGGTGAGTAGTGGCAGAAGAAAATAGTGTAGAACAGTGATCTCTAAAGCAGGTTGTACACAAGGTGACCGCAGGGGATGTGGGAAAATAAGATATCTATTTCGAATTCCATTTTGTTTAAAAGAAAGAGGAGGAAACTAACCTTCACGAACATTTACGTTGTCTATTTCAAATATGTACATATACCTGTATTGATGTTGTTAAAGATAGATCATACTCTAAGATTATGTTGAGCCTTGCAAAATTAGCTAATGATAAAATACATGCAAAAAATACCTTGGAAGAAATTAACATGCATATATTGGAGGGTTTCCTCAAAAAACTTTTATTGATAGAAATATGCCATCAAAGAGGGCTGGAGACTATGGGCATGGAAGTTAGAGTATAAGGCCCTGGGAACTAAATAGCCTAGTCTTTGCCCTGGGGTAAAAGTAATTATATGTTAGTAATATTCCAAACGAATGGTTTGTTTTTAAGTGAGGATAACTTTTGAAAGCTTCTTAATCTCTATTTTATTCTCATATCCTATCCAGTCTTTTAATTTCAAATAATGGAGTATAATAGAAGTGTGGTAAAACAATACAAAATCCCTTTGAACACATTTTGCTTTGCATATAGTCTTAGCACGTTGGAAGCAGAAAGAATTCCGTTTTTGTCATCCTTCATCCTAACTAGATAGCCAACATTTCCATAGGCTCTGAAATTACATAAAATCAACCCAAGTTTTAGAATTCGGTAGGTTGTCAGATTTTTGTCATATGAACTATTTCTTGCACAAATGTGTTACCCATGACTCTATTCTCTTCCCAGTAGATTTTGATAAGCATGAAGTCAATCCCTAACATGACTGAAGGGAACTTATTAAAGTTCTTAAAGACAAAGTGTCCATCCTTGCCTTCTTTGTGGGACCCCCAAAGGTAAGTCACGGCCAAGTGGCAGTGTCATCAGACAGATACACACACAACAGCTTGGGCACTTGTACTGTTGGGTGGTTATCTGCTCACCCAATTGACAATAAAGCACATGCATTTCAAAGCATCTTGTCAAAAAAGGAGTAAATCATTGCACTACATTACAGTTTCCCTTGTAAATGCTGAAAGCGAGTTTTACAAGGATAAAAAAAAAGGGGGGGGGGAGCAACATCCTTTCCTAGTCTGTCCTCCTTTTCAGCTTTACAGGTCAATTCCTGACAGTCACAGGGCACCTCCCAAGCCCTTCCACCAGCATGTGCCATAAAAGGAACCAGATCTGATATTTGGCCAGGCCCATCTAGTTCTGCACTGAAATCAAAGAGGATGCTCCATTATTTCAAAACAAGGTAGCAGTACATCAGAACTAGTGGTTTTGATTTTTTAAGACAAAAAAAGCTACTCCATGGTTCCCTAGTGCTTAAGAACTGTTATTTAAACAAGGAGACCTTTAGGCCAGGGTAGTCTAATGTCTTAATGGCCTAACTTAGCAAACCAAAGTTTAAGCCTGTAAACGCCTCAACGTTAAAAATCAAAATAACTTGGGGTGCCCAGGTGGCTCAGTCAGTTAAGTCTGGCTTTGGCTCAGGTCATGATCTCACCGTTCATGGGTTCGGGCCCCACGTTGGGCTCTGTGGTGACAGCTCAGAGCCTGGACCCCACTTTGAGTTCTGTGTCTCCCTCTCTCTCTGCCCCTCCCCCCACTCATGCTGTTTCTCTCAAAAATAAATAAAACATTAAAAAAATTTAAAAAATCAAAATACCAAGGACAACCAATTACAAACAGCCAACTAGGGCTTAAGCTATAGTCAATCAATAATTTCCTTACTTTCCTTCCTTCCTTGCTTTTGTCTACTCTCTATCTCTCCCAAGCTCCTGTCAGTGGAGCACTCCCAACCACTTCCAGTTTGGTGCTGATTCCAATAGATTTTTGCTCAAATAAACCCCTACAATGTTTTTAAAATGTTTATTTCTGAGAGCGAGAGTGCCCAAGTGGGGGAGCAGAGAGAGAGAGAGGGAGAGAGAGAATCCCAAGCAGGCTCCACACTGTCAACGCAGAGGCCGACACAGGGCTTGAACTCACAGACCGTGAGATAGTAACCTGAGCAGAAATCAAGAGCCAGACACTTAACCAACTAAGCCACGCAGGCACCACAAAACTCCTAAAGGTTTTATAAAACTCCTAGAAGTTTTATAAAAATTCCTCAGTTTGTGGCACCTGAGTGGCCCAGTTAGCTAAGCGTCTGACTCTTGGTTTCAGCTCAGGTCAGGATCTCATGGCTCCTGAGATCAAACCCTATGTCGGGCTCTGCACTGACAGCTGGGAACCTACTGGGAATTCTTTCTCTCTCTCTGCCCCTCCCTCACTCATGCTCTCTCTCAAAATACATAAACATTAAAAAAAATTAATTTATCTTTTAACAGAACCAAACTTTTAAGATTTTTAGAGTTGATGGGGCACCTGGGTGGCTCAGTCCATTAAGTGTCCGACTTCGGCTCAGGTCATGATCTCGTGGTTCATGAGTTCAAGCCCCACAAAGACTCTGTGCTGACAGGTCAGAGCCTGGAGCCTGCTTCAGATTGTCTCCCTCTCTCTCTACCCCTCCCTCACTTGTGCTGTCTCTCTCAAAAATAAATACTAAAAAAAAAGATTTTTAGAGTTGAGATTCATTTCAATGTCATGTTTTTTTTTTTTTTTTTTTTTAAGTTTATTTGAGACAGAGAGAGACAGAGCATGAACGGGGGAGGGGCAGAGAGAGAGAGGGAGACACAGAATCCGAAGCAGGCTCCAGGCTCTGAGCCGTCAGCCCAAAGCCTGACGTGGGGCTCGAACTCACGGACCGCGAGATAGTGACCTGAGCTGAAGTCGGACGCTTAACCGACTGAGCCACCCAGGTGCCCCTCAATGTCATGTTTTTTAAAGAAAAAGAGAGAAAAATGAAAAAAGAGACAAGGAAAAGGAAGAAGGTGTGTGTGTAGGGAAAGAGGTGTGTCTGCTACATTCCCTGAAATTTATGGGAGGACTCTTCAGAAGTCAACCTGTGGGTAAAGAATTAGCTCAAGAGGAAACAAAGATCAGGCATCAAAGTTTGAAAAGCTCCCCATGAGGGCAACTGCTGATAACTAGGAGCAGTTCCTTAAGAATTCTCTGAAATATTTTAAACCACTTGTCTTTCTTCAAAAGCTTATTTAACTTATAAAAAAGAGAGAGAGAGAGAGCGCAAAATCCCCAGGTCTTTAACAGGGGTGGCATTCAAAGAGGCTGAGATAAAAAACATTCCCTTAAATTTGTCTTTGAAGTAGAAATGTGATCACACGCAAATCACCGAAGGAATAAGGACAATTCCCACTGCTTTCTCGGATGACACGTTTATAAATGCATGAATGACAACATGTGATCTGTTAGGTTAGGATTACCCTTTTCCATCAAGGACTCCCACCTGAGACCCATGCTTGGAGAGAAAAGGAATTACTATCACTTAAAAGCAGCACCTAATTTCTGTCAGTGGAGACTCCAGGCCCTTCTCTGTTGGCCTCTGTGAACAAGGCCAAGCAGGGAAAACATAATACTATCCCCTTGAGCTTCAACAACATTTGCTGAGATAAATTTACGGAGTTCTGGGGAGAGTCATAACCTGTCAAGCCCTAATCAGGATTGGCCATTCTTCTAACGGCCATTTTCTGTATTTAGGAAAATTTGATCACTCGATTTTTAAATGTACACAGGCCAGAAAAATATCACTATATTGCCTTAATAATAAAATCAGCACCCTGTCACACATCCCCTGGTTTTAATTCACGTTTTTTAGTGATTTGAGTGATTTGCTTGTTGATGAACTGTTTTCCCCTTGAATATAAGATAGCAAGGAACCTGCAGCCTCAGGGGAACACAGGAGCTTGCACATGGTTGGTACTAAAAATATTTGTAGAATACTGAATATACGTTAATGTCATTCTTAGTACATACCTTATTGTGTCCCTGTGTTTTGATGCCCCCCAAACTTACCCTGTCACACTATTAGTACAAATACATCAGACGTACAACCTTTATTCAAAACAAACAAACGATAGAAAGAGTTCTTTAAATAATCAGGTATTCCACATGTTCAAGTGAATAGGTTTTATTAAATGCATACTAATATCTTTCTATAGTATGTGAGTATACATAATAAATTAAAATGTATATATTTATTAAATATAGATATAATACCAGAACATGATTATTTCAGATGAGAAATCAAAATAAACCCATTTTTAAGTATCTTTTGGTCACTCCAAATTGATATTGCTCATAAAAAAATACACGGATTTTCCCTGGGGAAAAAAATTAATTCCATAGCAATGTAGTTAAGGGACATGTTTTATTTCATAGCTTTCTGCAAGCAAAATTGCTTTGATACAAAATGAGTTCAATGATACAGGTGCTACTGTCCACTCAAGCAAAAGAAAACCTCACATTTATATGAATGCACTTTATAATTATATTCTTACAGTATAATAGGTCTAATATCCGGGATGCCTCTGGCCTCATGTGAAGCGATGGCACAGAAATGCTGTAAGGTTCTCGAATGTCATAGCACTGGCAAGTGCCTAAAGTAACTTCCTGTGAGTTCTCTGTCAGACGCTGCTTAAAGAACTGTACGTGGTTGTGTTCGTCTGTCTGCCCTCCCCCGTTTAGTTTACATTTTAATGATCTCAAAATGTATCCCCGGTGTGTGTCTTTTGGCTTCTCAGAGTGTCTACAAAAGCAAGAAAATGTCATGAGGTATCCTTAACATTAGCTGTGGCTGTCGTGCTGTGGCTGTCGGAGAGGATGAGGACTTACCTGTAGGTACAGTCACCGATTCTAGTGTGTGCTCCACACCTTACGGTGCGGAAATGTTAGTGCATGTTAGACTCTTTCCTCCCCCTCACATATGACGTGACTTTAACCCCCAGAATATCTGACAAGAAATTATACAGATAAAATAAGAAGACAAATACACAAATAAGGCCGTCTGCAGAATTTTAAACTCAACTCCTTGCAATTATTTCACAATAATTTCTACAACATATTTTACATCTTTCAAACTTAAATAATAAACGCTCAAGGAAGGGCCGCGGTGGAACCAATTGCACTATCTCTTTGAGGACTTGTCCAATTTGCTGGCAGGTGATTTCCTCTGGGGAGTGGGGATTTTGGAAGGCTTGGCTGTGGATGGCCGAGAACCTGCTCGGGGCGTAGGCCTGTGTGTCTGGGGGACAGTCTCCACGTCTGAGCACACAGACTGGATTTCCGAAATGTCAAAGTCTGACGCATCACTGCCTCGGCGGCTGCTGGCCCTGCTGCCAGCTTTGCTTCCGGCTCGGCTTCCTGGTCGGCTGGGAGTCTTCTTGGGATCTGAGGAGAGAGGACGGAGTTGAACCACCCTCATTCCCGGGTCCATCGACAACACATTCTTGAAACCCAATGCCACCTTTAATCTCAACACATTTTCTTGTCACCTAGCAGGCACTCAGCAGACACTTGTGGATTTGTGGCCTTTCTACATTCCACTAGGGTCGGTAGCCTCATTCTAAGTCAATGTAATATACAAAAAGGTAGGCTTACAGACAAAAGGTAGGTTTGGGCTTAGACAGGATTCCATTTCCTACAAACAGATATAAGGAATATACCTAGAATTTAATATTATGCTTTCCAAAGTTTAACATGTGTACCTAGGGATGTGTGCAGGGCAGACATGGGGCAAATGCTTTACCTAAGGATAAGTAATTTGAAGCACAGAGGAATTTAAAAGAGAAGTCTTGAAATTTTAAAGAAACTTCATGCTTGCTGAGCCCACAACCCCAGGGACCAGGTTCACTATTCTGTGAAGAAGCAGGACTAGCACGGGTGTAAGGCCCAGTCCAGTTGGGTTTTTCCAACCACCCAAAATGGAGCCCAGGCAACTTGTAAGCAGACAGAAGAGCCAAGAGCTTCCAGCGTAAAGGGGTAGGATACTGCTCTAGTTTTTTTTATGCTCATCTTCCTTTGGTACTTTCCAAAAGGGATTTTCTTGTCATTTATCCCCTACCGTTGTTGGAGGACAAGGCTATGTGTCATTTTGAAAGAATACAGCACTGTCAATTTGTGATTTCATCCGCCATGAAGAACAGGGACTTTCACCTTCAGATCATACCGCAAAAAGCTATCACAGAAAGAGCCACATCACACTTACCAGCAAACTGTGTTCGGACTCTGGCGGCTGCGGTGGTTATCAAGCCACTGTCGTCCCCAGAGTGGAAGCCTTTCCCTGATAAATATCCTGGAAGTCGAAGCTTGCTTCCTTGTATTGGTGTTCCCTGTATTTAATCAGTGAAAGGACATTTCAAGAAATCGTTCCTGTTCCACGATATTCCACTGACACCACATTATAGATTGGTGGAAGCCCCTGCACTGGGCCTCCTCAGGAGGGGGAGTGGGAGAGGCTTTTCGATTAGACGTGGCATGGGGTTCTCTCCACTTGCTTCTTCCCACTCATTCCGTATTCCCTCCCTGAGTTAAAAAGGAATTCATATGGAAGAGAAAACACAGAAATAGAGCTCCCCAAAGGATAGCAAGGGAAAAAAAAGGCAAATTAAACCGTGAGCACATTAGTATCTTTCAGGTTGTCAGTGAACATTATGGAGTTAGAAGAGTCTTGCAAGAAAGGTTGGGAGTGCATGGTACAGAGAGAGAATGGGACTCTGAAAAAGCTGTGCTTGGATATTCTGGTGCCTCCAATGCTTTTAGAGAACCAGCCAGAAATAAACTGACAGAACAATAAGTAAATGATGCGTCAACAGTCTTCATTTAAACAAACTTAACTGCAAAAAAGAGGCAGTGACATTTTACAACTTGGTACCACATCACTTCATCTACTTTCATTTCCTTCTATGGTCTTTACGCAGGAGACACGTGGGCAACACTTAGGGAAAATTCTTTTAAAATTCTTATAGGAGTTCACAGAGAATGCCCAAAACAATCACAACCATGAGATTTTATTATAAGCCTAAAATCACTGCATTTTTTCCAGACCACTACAACATTCTGAAAATTTCCCCAAAGTCAAAAAAATAAGCAAATCTCCCATGAAGTAGAAGAGATTGTCATTTGCCTCAATGAACTCACAGGGAGCTGTTCAGAGGAAATGAACCTGTACAAATTATGTGGGCATTTTTTATTTTTATTTATTTTTATGTTTATTTTAATATGAAATTTATTGCCAAATTGGTTTCCATACAACACCCAGTGCTCATCCCAACAGGTGTATATGGGCATTTTTTAAATAAATTTTTTTTTCTAAAAACAGAGTGAGCAAACATGAGTGGGCAGGAGGGGCAAAGGGAGAGAGAATATTAAGCAGGCTCCATGCTTAGTGCAGAGTCCAATGCTGGGCTTGATCCCACGACCCTGGAATCATGACCTGAGCTGAAATCAAGAGTCGGACGCTCAACCAACTGAGCCACCCAGGCACCCCATGTGTCCATTTTTTTTTAAAAATTAGTTTTTCTCATATTAGTTGTAAATGTGTAATGAAGTGTATGTAAGACATTTTGATATATTAGAGTTGCGATTTAATATGAATGTAATATTCAAAATTCATTTACATATGTATTCTATACATACATTTAAGGACAGAATTAATATGTGATTTGTATACGTATATAACTTAACTCTTTGGGGTGCCTGTGTGGCTCAGTAGGTTGAGCATCAGACTCCTGATTTTGGCTCAGGTCATGATCTCACAGATTGTGAACTGAGCCCTGTGATGGGCTCCATGTTGACAGTGCAGAGCCTGCTTGGGATTCTCTATCTGCCCCTCCCCTACTCGCTCTCTCTCAAAATAAACATTAAAAAAAACCTTAACTTTTCAAAATACTTTCATCCACGTAAGGATAATTAATCCTTACATTCCCCTAATCACAACTTTTTTGGCAAATGTGGAAAATGAGGGCCTGAGGAGGGCAGTGATCTGCCCAAGATCTGACAACTTTCATCTAGTTAAATTCCTAAGTTTCAAAGAATCTTGACAACCCACAAAAGAGTGAGGACCCCCAAATTATGAAACATATCACCCAAGGTGGCAGAATTCATTGCCATGTAAAATCATTCTTCTCGGAAGGCCTTGACTGCTCTTATTTTAGGGTCACCAACCCTACCTAGGATTCTCACAGACCCCTCCATAGAGGTATATACCTTAGTTGTTTTCTCTCTTCGGTTGTTTTGTCTAATGAGGCTATTTGAAACGAAACATAGTTTTATAGTAGTTAAAATAACATAAACTCTAATCTGGGGGAATCTCTAGTTTTAAAAAAAATTGGAACATAGCAGCATAGCCCTAAATATTTAAAACATATATGTTGCTTGAGGCCTCTTGAACTGTTCTCAGTTTTTGTTACACTAGATTCACCATAAGTGACAGGGTGGAAATGAAGGGTCAGGGAATGAGGAAGAATTGAAGAATGGGTTGTTTCTGCCTCAATTCTACCATTACCAGTAATGACATTTTGAATCATGAGAGTAATGAAATTTTCTCTGCTTACCTCTTACTACTGATGTGAGGATTAAATAATAGATTAGAAAGTGTTTTGAAAAGCATACAGGACTTTTTACAGGTACTATACATCACTTTCATAAAAGGGTCCTGGACTTCATTTCAAGCAAAGTTATTTAGGGACATCACCCCAATTATTGTACCTCTAATCAAGTATGTGATCATTTGATACCTATGTGTGTGTCATTTTACAGAGAAGTTTCTTTCAAATATATTTGGTTGATTTTCACTTGAATGAAATGATCTGATATATGAGCTAATTGGGCACATTTTACATGACCTAAATATCTTATCTCCATAAATCCTGCCATATAAAAAGCTGAAGCACACTTAAATAATAATCCTTAAAGTCTAATAAAGACACATACCTATTGAAAATGCCAGGTAACTTTTTTCATACCTAAGCCACACACCCCCCCACTGATAACTAAAAGGTTTATGTCTTACCCACCCAGTGTTCTTGTGCAGAAATAAATGTAGCATACATTTGGAAGGACCTTGCTCACAGTGTACACTTAATAAATATTCTTTTAAGGAAATACTTGTAAATGACATTGCCTCTCACTCTCACCTGAAGGGGTATTGTTGCATTTCTTGCCCAAATAATGTCTAGAAGCACAAGCCTACCATGAGCTCTAAAAGAAACTTGACATAAGTCTAATATAATCTCCTGTATTTCACTCTCCCAAGAGAGAAAAGACACTCTCATGTCTTCTCAGAAATGCGGAGTTGTTTATTATTTTATAGAAGTCTGTAAAAAGACGTGGTATTATCAAAATTGCATGTGTTAAGGGAGAGGTAAAGCAATGTTAGTGGGTGACAGTTTCAGTTAAAGAAGACTGTTAGACTAGAATCTGGGCCTTACGATACCTCTGCAGACGGCACGGAAAAGTCTGAGCACTCTGCTGGTTTACAAGGAGTTGACATTTTGCTGTTTGTCAACCATGGTTTACCATAATTGCGTGTTAAAGGATGGAGAATCTGTATGGAACAATGGCAAATCAAATGTAAAGGACAGCAGATAAAAAACAAACCACAGAAAGAGATATTCATAGCAAAGAGTAATGTTTCACAGTAAGAATGATAATGATTAAAAATAAGTGGAAAGACTGGATGGCAAATTATATACAGCAAAAAAATAAAATAAAAAAATAAAGCTTTATTTAAAAAGAAAAACCAATCTGAAAGGTAACCAAAGCCCCTAAATAGACAGTCTCCATATGGGCCACAAGGCAAAAGCACATATGTAGATACATGTTTTTAAATCCTTCATGCGTCATATTGTGAGAAGGGATACAAATGGAGAAGGCAGGTCCTTCAAATGCTGGGGTCCCAAAACATTCAAAAGCATACTGGAAACAGTGACTGCATGGGAGAAAGACAACCTTTCCCAGCTGAGTCTTACCTTGGGTGTGCTGGTGGCAGGGACCTGTGGAGAGGCCGCCTGGCCAGCCTGACTGGACACAGACGTTGAGCGGTTGGGTGAAGCTCCTCGTGACGAAGGCCGCGATCTTCGGCCCCGGGGCCGGAAGGCTGCCATACCCTGACTGGCACCATCTGCTAAAATGAACTTCTCCCGAAGTTCCATGTTTGTCCTTCCTTTGGCTGGATTACGTGGCACACAACGAGGCACACAAGCAAAAGAGGAAGGGGGAAAAAAAAAGAGATGCTCAATCAATTTACGGGAAGAACAACCAGCTGGCACCACAGATTAAGTTGAGGATTTCAAGAACATCTTTTTGCCATGCCAACTCCATCTCAGCATAACAAAAAGTTAAATGCATTCCTTTACAATGCATTCCTTTTGGATACAAGTAAGTTTGGGAAAGAAAAAAAAAAATAGTGTGTTTATTCTAACACTAGACACCAGCAAGAATAACCACTATTAAAGAAAGAGTCAGCATGAAAATGGAAAGCTCATGCTAAAATATTGTTAATCCACCAGCTACTGATGCCCACATGGTTTCATCGCCCTTTCTGCACACTGAGAAGACAAGCCAGTAAGGCGGGGACTGTGTCTTTTGCATGTACTACTGAGGTAAGGAGAATGCCAGTTTTTTAACACTGGAATTAATTAAACAATAGAATTACACAGAATGAGAGATGGCTTGTTAATCATGATGACAACATATAAACTCTCAGGTTCTTCACTTAAATGAGGCAACTAGTATTTTTATTTTATGCCTCCAAAAAGTCTGTTTAACCAACATGCAAATAACAAACACCAGACCCAAGGATAGGAGATAATCAGTGATGCAACACTCATACAAACACATATGCACACGGAGAACACTCCACAAGAACCCAATGAGCAACGTGTTAGCATGTGTTTGATCACTTACAGAACACCTACATGTGCAACACACCGGAAGTGTGTCAACGGTTCAGAATTTAAATTTGGAAGCACCAGCTCAGTTGGATATGAGTTAAGCCATACGCGATGGATGAAGCGTGTTATCTTAAAACAAATGATTAAAGCGAGAATGTAAAAGTAGGAAAGAGAAAAGGTAAGAGGGGAGAGGCAAAGAGAGGGGTTGCCAACCTATAGTAGGCTGAGTAGTAGTAATTGAAGAGTTTGATTCCGAACGTAACATTTTACTCCCATGATGATGAACTAGAAAAAATGACACAGGATACCAATCACATTAAAGAATACTGTTAGCAAGAGAAGAAACAAAGTACAGTAGTTGAATATGCAAAGGGTGCTCAGATCCGGCTTTTAGCACACATTTTAGAAGAAAAGTTGCATCAGGAAAAGAAGCACTCTGAGATTTGACTCCATAAGAAAAACCTATTTGGAAGACTTGGCCGCAGCCACGACAGCCTCTCTAAGCAACTCAGCAGGATGCTACACATTCTCATTTCTTTGTTTCATAAATGAAGGTACATTACTTTAGGCTGCATTTACTAAGAAAGGGAGTTTTTGTTATTTTGCCCCTTTTTGGGGTGTATCTGTGACTTGCAGAGAGCAGAGCTACCTGTAGGGTTGTATGCTGATCGAAGGTGCCCTTGGCAGAGCAGGGCTCACTCTGATACACCTGTGCATCCAGGTGCCAGCACTAAATTAACAAACAGGCCCCACCGGAAGAACCCCGGCCTCCCACAGGGTAGCCTATCAGTATCAGCACAAACATTTGTGGTTGTTTGTTTAAGAGGAGTAAAATGAGCTCACAGGTTAAAGAATATCACAGAATTTTATTGTTTCCTTTTTTCAAAGAAAAATGGACCTACTAAGTAAAGGGGACCTAACTAGAGACTGCAATCAAATGACCATTTGTAAGGTAAATCAGTTAAGAATTCCAAAATCGACTATGGGATCTGAAAGATAAGGAAAATTAAAAGATAATCAAGGACTCTGTGGCTGGTAGATATGGAGTGAGCTATATAGTAGCATATGTTTATATTTTTAATGTGCTAACCTACAGCTTCCAAGTAAGCGTCAAGTTAGCAGTTGATAATTAATTTTTAAATGTTTAGGTATTACTTTCCTTACCTTCCCCCAATTTAAAGGAAAAAAAACCTTTCACTTTTAAACTTTTACCATCCAGCATGTTCAGTCTTCTTCACCTCAGTTTCCTTTCATTTTACTTTGCTATTTAATGACAGATGAACTCTTTTCCCTAGTTGATGTAATTACTGATTTTGAAAATTGCATATGGGAGCATTTCATTAAAAAAATGAATACATCTACTCTAGTATTTCCTGTCTATCACTCTCATAATTATCCAGAAGAAGTAAGAAAAAAAAATGAGAAGAACATGGTTTACATGATTGCCGAAAGTTCTTTGGGAACTTTAGGCTGACAGAGACCAATGTGAAATGTTCATTACCGTAATAAATAACCAAAATTAGACCCAGCATGTTTTTGATGCTAGTAAGTAATACAAAATTGGTATACTTTCATGGTATTATTATCATAACATAGCATCTCCTTACCCCTGCAAGGATCATTTTTCACCAAGAACTCATCAAGCGCCATCCATCCACCTCCAACACGAACCATTACGGTACTTCGTAGGATTCGAACGAGCCTCAGTTGCTGGGAGTCCCCAAACTGTGAAGATGAAAGATAGAACCTCTAATTGTCAACAGTAAGGCTAAACACCTAAGGATGATATGCAATCTGCAGTAGCTTAAGCAACCAACTTAAATTTCTTGCTTAGTTCACAGCGATTAGTAAAATCTCATAAAAAGGGGTTTGAAATGATCTGCGTTAGACTGCTGCATGCTGATTTAGCCCAAAGGAAACAGTTTGAAAAAAGCTACCAAGGTTATCAAGTGTAATATTGAAGCTTTGTTCCAGAAATGAATTTTCTTTATGATAGAAACATTAGTAAGGCAGTAATTGAAAGATGTTTCTAGAAATTAAACACAGACATCAAAATAAGCACTGGCCCACCTGCCAGGGCTTATACAAAATAAGATTCTAAAGAAAGTTTAGTAAACTCTGATTCTTCTTCATTAAAACTTTATCTTATACTAAAACTATTTTCCACTGAAATCTGCAGGAATAATCTCCATAAGCTCATTCGGTTTTCCCTAAGAGCAGTTTTGACTTTAGAAAGATAAAGCAGTAAATGAACATGACCAGCAAAAATTTCACAGTCAACTAAAATTTCTGGATCACTAATGATCTGGTAAACCAATCTGTCAAAGGCTGGATTAGTGTGCCATTTTGGATTCCTGTAATATTAGAACAGCCAGTGACACATTATTAGTGATACAGCTTTCGAATCTAAAAGGCTTTGTCTTAAAGCTGTTTGTACCATAATTACTGACACTAATACGCAATTGTGTTCTTACCCTTTCAATGGATTTCCAATCACTTGGATATGCTACAAATTCTGCAAGTCTGGAATAACCGTCTAGAGTACAGATAGTTTTTGATCCTAAGATTTGTTTTGAAAGCCCATGAGAAATAATTTTATACTTTGAAATCATTTCTAATAGGCTCATGTTCAGCTTGTAAAAATCACCATACTGATTTTCATGGTTGCCAACTCAACAGATACCATAGCAAAATGAACAGTCAAGTAAACATAGTTTCTTTTTAAAGGCAGGTAAGATGCAATTGTGACTTTGACTATTTGTCTGGACTCATGATGGGTAAACAGAAAACTTCACTTTAAGTAGAAACAATCTGCTGCTTTTCAATATGCTTTAACATTGAGTTTCAGGAATAGAACCTAAAACAAAGCCAACCCATGACCCTGAAACTCAAAAGGACCTGGAAAGCATGTAAAATGCACCAGCAGGAACTCATGCGTTTTACATCAACCCTTTTTATATTGCTATTTCTAAAGTAGTCCATTTTCAAGCCTTGAGATTTAAACTCTCTTATAATTGAACCGGTTCCTGAAATGTAAATTAAAATTTTGAAATTAAAATATGTATTTATTTTGTTAGAAAAAAATTTGGTGCTGCTAATAAGCAAAGGAAAAGGAAGGGATTTAAAGAAAATTACCCTTAAGAAACCAGATAATTATGTTCAAAACAAAAGGAGAATTACTATTTTATAGAGATATTTCAAGTCTAATAAATATAAATTTTTATTTTGAGAATGTATTTTCTAGACAATAACATTGCCTTCAGAATTTCTCTAATTTTCCTAACAGCCAAATCGTGATGTAAGAAAAAAATAGATTAATGTTGCTCTTTGTGTTTTCAGTAAATAAAACCATTTAAAGTGAGCATTTTTCTCATCCTTTCCACAAATAAAAAATACTACCCCAATTGTTAACTCAGAAAATAATAATAAGTGAATTGGACAGTAACTTTTTATATATTATACTTAATGCCAAGTTTTAAAGACATCAATTTGAAGGAACTGAAAATTTCTGTTTGAAAAAATTATGTGCTTGCAATAAATGGGAGTAAGAGGGAATTTGAAACTTAAGCTACAATATGGCTTAACAACTAAGAGGCAGAGGAATATCTAACATGATATGGTCAGGTATTACAAATAGTACGCTTCTTTCCAAAAGCATACAGGGAAGAACTCTTCTCCTTTGTTTAAATCAAAACACAATTTCTCTTATCTTTAGTTCTAAAACTTGTGATCATGACACAGTGCCACTGGACAGTTTATACTGACTTCAATGTGAAGTCAAAATGGGATAAAGCGTGGTTTAGGATTTCATATGGGAGATACATGTCCTCAAAATGAATGATACCAGTTAAAACCTCCAGAGTTAAAATTTCTACTTGGAAAATGCAAAGGCCTAAAATTGATGATTTAGGACAAATAGGACAATAGCTGCTTTGGAGAGAACACATTACTTGTGGCTGAGTGCCAGGGAGACTTCTCACTTCTCTGTCTTCCCACGTCATTGCCTGACGCTGGTCCTTCTCTAGCTACTGTAGACCATGTGACCTCAATGGTTAAATACAGTGTAGAGATGTGTGCAGAATCAAATTTGTGTTCCAATGAGTATTTGCATAAAATACATATAACATATTATTATAAACTGGAATTAAAAATTGCATTTGCAACACTGTGACCAGTCAAGCTACAATTTATTATCTGGTTTGCTTAAAAGTAATCTCCTCATTTAAGACACACTGCAAAAAGGAATCCTGGATCAAGGATCCTTACAGCATTTACAGAAACACCACGCCAACCAACAATGTAGTAGCTAGGGCAACAGCATGGGAAAGATTGGCCATGGCAAGCTTTAATGGCTATGAATTAAAGTTTAAAAAAAAAATCATTGGGAACTTGAGAATACATTCCACTGGTTTATACCTGATTTCCCAGGAAGAACTGATAAAAAAAAATGAAAAATGGAAGAAAGACACAATTAGTTCAATAGGAAACTTTCTATATGACTCTAGAACACACACACACATACACACACACACACAATCTTTCACACTCGGGGCTCCTGGATACAGTACCTAGTTTAGAAATGTGCAGGTACCCATGTGTTCAGACTTCAAACCAAATAGGCAGAAAATTTCCTATACAAGTTTTTTTGAAAAGCTTTGGGTTTCAAATTTAGGTTAGGAATTCAAATATGTAGATGAATATTTTCCAATGTGGAAATATACAAATTAAAATTAAAAAAAAAATTGTAAGTAACAAACTGTATTAGGGAAACTCAGCACATTTCCTGTCTAGCTACTACATATAAGAGATATCCCAAAACAGAGAAAAAAAAGAGAGAGGAGTGACAAAGTCACATTAGTCTTCAAATAATTGTTCTGAAGAAGGTGGACTGAGCTTTTGAGACTTCGAATGAAAGGAAAAATAACTGTACAAGTGGAAAACATTGCCTCTTTTTTCACTTTTCTAAAAATGAGTCAACATTTTTAACTTTATGGTTCTGGCTTGGAATAGCTTTGTTACTAGAAATATGAAAACTTACCTGTAGTCATAATAAAATATATTATAAGTCACACGAACCAACTTGAGTATGTGAGATGTGTTTTCCTCCTTAAAAGTAACATACATGTCAAAGATATGTCCTAATTTACAAAATGCAGGCTATGTTTATAGAATGTAAAATGACAAAAGTTGGAATTTTACAGACCACTATATTGTGATGTGAGGTAAAAGTAATTAGCATTCCTGGAAAGCAATGCAGATCAAATTGCATACAAATTTCAATTTTTCTCCTTCAAGAGAACTAAACCGTTATTTTGCAGACTTACCCTGTATTTGTTATCTCCGATTTGTTCAACTTGAAACCGTTTTGCACATTTACACTTAGCTACTTGTCTTGTCACCTGCCAAAAAAAACAACGAAATGTCCACTTTAATGTTATTACACACTGCGGAATCCTTAAAACCTTGACAGGACAACTCAAAATGAAATAAATAAAACGGCTGCATGGGTTGTGCAGGACATCCTGGCAGCACAAGATGTTGTTGCAGGTGGCGGAAAGATAATGATACCTCATCCTCGATTTTGTCGGCGTCAGTGACAGGTTTATATGCGTCTTTATTCGGATGAAGGGCCGCTACAAACTCATAGTAGTCAATGTATCCATCACCGTCTCGGTCAAAGATGTCTGCAACTGCGCTCATCTCCAGGCGGCTGGTTGGAAACTCTAAAATTTTCAGATAATAGTAAGTAGCATTACTGAGGTATAACTGACAAATAAAATTGTAAGAAAATGAAAAGTGTATATTGTGATGATTTGATACACGTACACACTGTGAAAGGATTCCTCCCATCAAGTTAGTTAACACATCCATCACCTCACATATTTATCTTTTTGTTTTGTTTTGTTTTCTGAAAACTTAAGTTCTACTCACTTAGAAAATTTCAATCACACAATACAATATTATCAACTATAGTCACCACATTATACTTTAGAACCTCAGACCTTACTCACCATATGGTGAAAGATTGTACTCTTGTACCAGACTCTCCCTATTTCCCCTCACCCCCACCCCCAGACCCTGGCAACCACTTTTCCACTCTGAGTTTAACTCTGTATTTAGATTCCACGTATGAATGATAATTAGGATACTCTCAGAATAAGCCATACTACATTCCCAATGAAAGTTTTTAAAAACCTAGCTATTTACAGTAACATTTGACAAAAAGATTTAAGCCTTAAAAAAAAAAAGGAAGAGGTATAACATGTTAATTCTGCCTCAAGACATTCTTGATTGTATTATTTTGATCTTAATGCTGCCAGTTAAATTATCAGGGTCATCAAATATATTAAAATCCTTTTAAGAAGCTGATTGACATTGAAACAAACGAAACCAGTGTATAAGACCTACATTTATCTTTAATGACTACACCAGGGTGAATCACTTGAAACTGTTATTTTTCTAGTTCAAAAACTGTTTCATATTAGTAAGTTTCATACGGTTCAACTACCACTTTACTTAAGGAATATATGGATTTTATACATATGAATATACACATTCATATGATTGTATTAAATTTCCTTTAAGAATTACTTCCAGTAACATCTTCCAGAGAAGGCATATCCATATGACTAAACTACCAATAAGGTGACAAATACTTTAAGAATTTTTAAAGAGTTCTAATTTCCTACTAATGACAATGATCAGAATGTCAATTAGAACAAAAAAAGGGAAGAGACTGACTTGCGTTTATTGATTTCCCATTATATGTCAGGCCAAACAATCTAAGAATCAAATATTATTAAGTTTATTATCCTAATGAGGACACAGCTGCAGTGGAACAAGGAATATACTAATTGTGGTTACACAATTACAAGTGTGCCTGAATCCAAACCCATGAATTTTACCAAGGGCACTTTTCACTGAGGGCTGTGACTTCACAGCCAAGTTTAAAGGCGATGCTTTATTGGTAACACAAGTTTAAACGGTGCTTATTTTCTTTAAAAATTACATCATTTACAGTCACCCCTGTTGGGACTTACTTGAGGAAAGAATTCCATCAATAAATTCTTGTCGGGTTATTTTCCCATCCTGATCTTTATCAATTCTCCTGAAGAAGTCCATCACTCGAGATTTCTTATGATTCATCCATCTCATGTATTTTTTGCGCCAGATATCAAAATCAAAGTTAGCAAATTCCCTCAGCTGGAAAGGACAAAATGTATTTTGGTTAATTCAGTGCTCAAATTATATCTTACACTTTATGAATAAAGTTATTTTTAATGATCTTCTAGATAAAGCACCTATCTTTCCCACTTCAAACAAAGGTATGATCTTGCACAGAGAACTCAGAAACATTTTTCCTGTAATTTCACTAGTGTCACTGGCTTTTCTTTACAAATAAAAGTTCGTCAAAAAGTCAAACTGAAAAAAAAATTTTTTTAAGTTTTTATTTATTTATTTTGAGAGAGAGAAAGAGACAGAGACAGAGAGAACACAAGCTGGGGAGGGGCAGAGAAAGGGGGAGAGAGAGAGAGAATCCCAAGCAGACTCTGTGCTGTCAGTGCAGAGCCCAATGTGGGGCTTGAACTCACGAATTGTGAGATCAAGACCTGGGCCAAGATCAAGAGCTGGATGCTCAACCAACTGAGCCCCCCAGGCACCCTCAAACTGAAAATTTCTGATCATGCCAATGTGATCATGCCCCAAAGTAATAACACCTCTAGAAAGTTCTCTGCCCACTGAGCACCAGGCCCAGCGTGGTAGCACTTACCTCTGTTCTCTCTCTGCTATTTGTCATTCTACCTCCTTTATGCTTCTAAAAATTTCCCAGTTTCAGAATCTGAAACTCTAAATCTCAGATCACAGAATATAAATAACGAAAATATCTGAACTATAAACGGTTACATTTTCCAGGTAATACCAAGCAAACATATGTCAAGCTGGATCTTTTCTTTTTAATTTTTTTAAAAATTTTATCTGAGAGAGAGAGAGAAAGAGAGAGTGTGCAAGCAGGGGAGGGGCAGAGGAAAGGGAGAGAGAGAATCCCAAGCAGGCTCCATGCCACCAGCACAGAGCCCAACATGGCGCTTGAACTCCTGAACCATGAGATTATGACCTGAGCCAAAATCAAGAGTCGAATGCTCAACTGACTGAGCCACCCAGGCGCCCCAAGCTGGATCTGATTCCTTTTCTTAAGGAGTCAGCTTCTGCTTATGTTTAAACATTATAGTTTGACCCTTGAACAACATGGGTTTGAATTGTGTGGATCCACTTACATGCAGGTTTTTTACAAAATAAAAAAAGACGTATTTTCTCTTCCTTGTGATTTTTTTCTTGTGATTTTCTCAATAACATTTCCCCTCTTCTAGCGTATTTGATTGTAAGAACACAGTATATAACAAATATACAAAATTTGTGTTAATTGATTGTTATCAGTAAGGATTCTGGTCAACTGTAGGCTATTAAGCAGTTAAGTTTTGGGGGAGTCAAACGTTATACATAGATTTTTGACTATGCGGTGTGTGGAAGGGTGTTGGTGCCTCTAACGTTCATGTTGTTCAAGGGTCAATTGTAATTTTTTATTGTACTGATTCCCTAAACCCATATCCCATATATCAGGGGTGCAGAATGTATGAGTTTTCTAACCTCTTCCAGTCTGTCCAAGGCATCATTAAGCTTCCTCCTTCTTTCCAGTGCGAGGAGCCAAACTTGCTGCCATTTGCTCACCAACAAGTTGACCCTGGGATTCTTGGTTTCGATTTGTGTCTGTGATCCAGAGGGATATAAGCTTGATGCTGGGAAGCGCTTTCCTGTTAAAATACAACTTTAGTTAGGAGGGCAGTTTCCAGGGTTCTGAAATATGTTAAGGCCGGGCCTTTATCGTTCCCAGCTAAGACTGAATCACCTTAATTATTTAGAAATATCCTATTTAGATGATGCATAATGTTCAAGTCCAAATCTGTTTTACTTACCAAGGATCTTATGTATAAATTAAAGAAACATATCTTGACAAGGGCATTTAAACACTGGAATGATCTCTTATAAAATTATGTTTAAAAGCATTTTCCAGCTTAAAATCCATGCCATTTCAATGACAATGAATTACCTTGTGATCTTCTCTCTTGTTAAGGGATGATAAAAGAGATCTCCCAGGACAGTGAGACTTATCTTAGAATAAGCTACACAAACTCAGCTGCCCTTCTTAGAAAAAAAGGCTGAAAGGAGGGCAGGTGAGGGCAGGAGACACTGGCCATTCATTAGAGTCAGAGCAAGATACTTTACAAATTCCAATCAAATATCTAAGTGTGTGTAAAATCCCAGCGTTCATCCAAATCCATTTCCGCTGAGACTGCATGTTTCCCGTGCATAGTCTCATACCCCAATTTCCTGCCTTACTAAAGTTTTCTCCCTCTTTTCTGGCTATTTTTCACAAGTTTTTATAATGTCACAGAACAATTGTCTCAATGCATTTTCCTCATCTACCTGATTAAATGTGGCCTAGAAAAACCACTGGCCTAAAGTCATACAGGAAGTGAATGTCCAAGCTGGGAAATGCCCAGAGTTCCTAACTCCTATTGGAGTTATCAATAGCTAATATTTATTGAGCATTTAACTACATGCCAAAAAGTATGCTAACCACCTCACACACATCAGCTCATTTAATTGTTACCAGAATCCAATGAAGTTATAATTATTCCCTTATACAGATGAGTAAATTGAGGCTCAGACAGAGTTTAAGTAACTTGTCTAAGGTTATATCTCCCTAGTTGGTAAGTAGTGAGAAGAGCCAAGGAGTCTGTCTCCAGAGTTCTTAATCGCCTTGTTACCTTGCCCCCTTGTGCAATACAGTAACTAAAAGATCTGAAACCATTTTTTTAATTAAAGCACTATTCAGAAATACATCAACTATACCACTATTCAGAGATAAATTTTGCTTATTTTAAATCTTCTCCAAACCAGCTATTATTGTTTTAAGTGTCACTTTTGACACTCTTTTGTGGAGTCAAGATAGTCTGAGAAGTAAATAGAACCTGAAGTCATATGAACATGGGCAAAATCTACTGGACTGCTGGTCACCAATGAATAGTTAGGTCATGAACTTTACCCAGGTCATGGCTATTTCTGTTATATTCCATCTTAGGGCTAGTTATATAATGAAAGCAAATGGAGATGATGATTTCTGTTCTTGTTGCAAAATTTTTCCAGTTTCTTCTAACTAATCTAAAAGATACCCTTCAAGCAAATAAATTTACACACAGGGACCTGGATATATCTTTTTCTTTATTTTTAAATAAGTTGCTACAATATTTGAGCCCATGTATTCTTTCAAGGAAACCTTTTATGATAGAGAGCTCACAGAATCACCAATTGTTCTAAAATTTCAAATGACAATTCAAAACTAACTTCCTTGCTTAACCATATTCATTTTAAAGAAATTAGGGGGCGCCTGTATGGCTCAGCAGGATGGGTGTCCAACTCTTGCTTTCAGCTCAGGTCATGATCCCAGGGTTGTGGGATCGAGCCTCATGTCAGGCTCTGTGTTGAGTGTGGATCCTGCTTAGGATACTTTCTCTCTCCCTCTGCCCCTCTCCCTTCTCACATTCTCTCTCTCTAAAAAGAAAAAATAATAAATAATAATAATTAAAGAAATTAGCCACTGCTTACTTCCTGCTCGTCCCTTATCCAGGACTGGAATATGGGACTGTAATGAGGCAGGATCAGCTGCCCTCCTCTTGTAGGTCTTGGTAACTTTATCCACATCAGGTTGTTTTCTGGTCATTTCCTCCATGAAGGTCTGAAATGTCAATGTCAATTAAATACAAGTATACCAGAGAAAACTATCTTTAGAAGTGAACTAAAAACAAAAGGATAAAAGGACCATGCTATTATTTCTGGAAAAAGGAATAAACATGTTGCATCTTTGGGGGAAAAAATGTAAGCCCACATAACAAAGCACTTACTCATATGTAAAGAATATAAAATGTGATACCTGTTAAGTAATTACAGCATTGTAACAGTAATTTGTTTTAGTTTGAAGACCACACATAATCTGCCTGGGTATCAGCCCAAGCTCTTTCTGAAGAATCTTAAAGTGAGCATTTATCTGCAAAGCAACTAGTTAACTGGGTTGGTGCTTAGAACTTCTTTGTAGCACATTTCACTTACATATTTGAAATATTTAAGATGGCTCTGATGTACAGTGATGTAAAGCATCCACATTAAATGTGGATATATTTTAAATAGTCCTGTTAACATATATGCTATGCCAAGGCAGATAAAAGTTATTCAGGTTAAAGTTTCCATTTAACAGGTTTGACTATCTTGCCATTTCTTATCTCATCTCCTTAGGCTTACTGACGTACATATCCCAATATCTGGAATATGTGGCAAAGGCACAGACTGCGGTGAAAAGGGGTGAAAAAAAGAGGAGGGGGATAAAAGTGAAAAGTGGAGTAACACATTTCTGGAGTGTCTGTCACACGGAAGAGCTCTCATCACAGAGAACATGGCGTGAGGCACTTCAGGGCCATTTTGGACATGGATGGCTCATACCTTCATTAAGATATAATAGCGATGTTAACTCTTAGCCAACTAAGCTGACCTTTAACAATGTATATTAAACAGACTAACAAGCAAACAAATAAGTCAGCGTTAATGTGACGCCCATCATTTCAAAGTTTAAAACAGATTAGGATAGAGCAGTAGCCTTTTTTTTTTTCTTAACAAGACGATGCATTCCCTTGTAGACAGGATATATTTGAAATACTGGCGTATTGGTGGACATCATGGGAGATGCTCAGCACCAGACAGTGGAATACACAAGCAGGGAGCAATAAAGAAGGGAGATCGCCGAAAGAGAGAACAGGATGGGACAGAGCTGAAAATAAAGGTAAGGAATTAGAAACCCAGGAGGAACGACTTGAGGACATGAAGGTAACAAGCACAAAGCAATCTTTTGAGCAGTATGGTGGTGAAATAAAGAACCAGGGGTTAGGATGATATTTATTTTACCTGGTGCTCTGCAATGAGGGCTTTCACCTCTTCGATTTCCTGGGGGATGACTTCCTTGTCCTTATCACTCAACGTGGTTTCAGCCCATTGCAGCCAAGCCAGCAAAGCTTCCAACAATTCCTGTTTAGCAATGAGCCCAGCCAGAGCACTTGCTAATCTCTGTTGATGCTGCTTCGCCCAGGCCAACACCTGTTGGGAAAAAAAAAATTTCCCTGAATTTCTTTCATATTAATTATTTAATTGATATAAAAACCACAAAATTTAAATGTAAATTGGGATCATCCTGGGCCGGACTCATAATACTTCCAGTCTTTCTATATCCCATCCGTGGTACCAAAAGCCAGCTTGCAGAGATGGATGTCATACACATCCCAGGTTTCCTCTTGTTTTCTAATTTAAGTTCAAATATGCACTTGCTGGGGGCACCTGGGTGGGTCAGTTGGTTAAGTGTCCAACTTGGGCTGAGGTCATGATCTTGTAGTTCATGAGTTCGAGTCCTGCATCAGGCTCACTGCTGTCAGCACAGAGACCACTATGGATCCTCAGGGCCCCCTCTCCATCTGCCCCTCCCCTGCTCATGCTCTCTCTCTCCCAAAAAGAAACATTGGGGCACCTGGGTGGCTCAGTCGGTTGAGTGTCTGACTTTAGCTCAGGTCATGGTCTTGCAGTTTGTGAGTTCGAGCCGCACATTGGGCTCTGTGCTAATAAACAACTGAGAGCCTGGAGCCTACTTCAGATTCTGTGTCTCCCCCTCTCTCTCTCTCTCCCCTTCCCCTGCTCATGCTCTGCCTCTCTCTGTCTCTCAAAAATAAATAAATGTTAAAATAAATAAATAAATAAACAAACGTTAAAAAATTCCAACATGCATTCTCTGAAGGATCAGGTATGCTTATTCCATGTAGCACTGAGAAGAAATAAAAATAGCTAAAATCTTAAGATACAGAATTCAGTTCATGCATGCACTTCATTCCACAAGCATACGCTTGTCTGAAATACAATTCAAGTGCTGGCTTATCCAACAGAGACAGAGTGTAAGTGGGACAGAAAGTAATACAGTGAACCAAATATTTGCCTTTCCATGTTGCAGGGGCATAGCTGCAAAACTATTTCAACTTTTAAAAATAAAAGTGGACTTCAGAGACAGGTAATACACACTGGAAGGTATTTTAAAGAGCATTTTTCTTTGCAGAGGCCTCATGTTCCCACGGTCATAAATGTATCGCAGTTGCCCAAGTTTCCACACCCTCATTCTCAAAGCTGTTGCTGCTCTAATGATGACCTCAGACACACTGACCTCCTCAAACCTGGCCCGGATGATGGTTATCCAGTGCTTAATGGTGGTGATGGAGTCAGGATGGCACATAGCCAAAACAGCATCTCCCATGCTGGTAGCTTTATTCAGTGCGGCTCTTTTTTCTTCCAGTTTCTTCATGAATTCCTACAGCAGAAAGAAAGACTTCGATTAGCTGTTGGCACTGGCTGAAAACAAAACTCCAGGGATGTGTATGTGACTGTCATAGTTAAATAAAGAAGAACTTCAATTGGTTTATTCACAGCTGGAAGAAATTCACTCATTGGGGCATTAAGAGAGAAGGGACAAAAATGGGAAATGAAGTACTTTCTAACAAGTATTTCAAAGTTCGAGGATAGGGTGACATCTCCTGCTTTACAAAGTATGTTACACAAAAAATACATTCTTCTAGATCTGGATATATTATATTAATGGAGAACAGGACCAAGAGAGACAGTAATAGCACAGACAGAAATAATACTGATTGCAAAAAAATATGTTCTAACAAAGAAGACAAGAAGGTTGTATATTTAAAATAGCATGAACTGTGCCAGGAATTATAGGGATATGTACCAAAAAAGTGCCATGGAAGAGAGAAGGCTCAACAAGAAATGATAACTATTTGGGGTGAGGGGGCCCAAATGTCTAGCAGGAAGGAGTCAGGGAGAGGCTAGAGGTGCTGGGGGCCTGATCACCAGACAGCCTGTGTGAGAAGAGTCCCTTTCAGAGGCTAGTAACAGCTATTCTCTGCCCTGGAGGGGTGAATAAACCTTAAAAGGCTTCGAGAAGCTTTCGAATTACCTTTTGGCAAATGTCTTACACATATACCTGTACTTTACACCATCTGAACTGTAATTCATAGATACATGGGTCACAGAACTCTGAAAGTGTGGTTACAAATGAGCACCTCTGCCTTAAAAAAGGTCACATGCTTCCAAAACCCCATAATGAATGTCAAGCATCTACTAGCACCCAATCCCTCAGTCAGGCTGACAAGGGGCTACAGACACAGTTGACGATCAATACTACTCATGCCATGTGATCAAGGTGATGATTTGAAAATGTGTTTCCTACAGTGTCTTGTTTTCCAGGTCTGTGAAGCTGTCACATAGCTCCTACTCTGGTATTTTGCTAAACCTGTTCATATAGATATCCACTGGATATTAAGGTCCACAAGATCAGAAGGCTGTGTCTTATTCAATTGTGAGTCTTTGTGACTGAATAAATGCTTTTTTTTTTCACTTTTATTTACACATTTTTCCTGCTGTGGCATCAAGGCTTGATTAACAATATACTCCATTAACATGACCTACTTTTTACATACCATGACCTACTTTTAAAAGTATTTTAATTTTCCCCAATATAGATCCACTTAACTGGAAGGAAAACAAAAACTTTACTGGGAAAAAGGTAACAGGTCAGTAACAGGTTGACCTACTGGAAGAGGTCAACAACAGCTGTGCTCTTCCAAGGACAGGTGACCTGACCACGTACTTTTACATCATTCCTAACCTAGCAGAGCCAGAGTCCTGCCCAGAATGCTGTCGACTGGACTAGCAACTCCCTGCTTGCATTCTGTGCTCTTCCAACCCTGAGTGCTAAGTGGTTAGTGCTCACCTGGGAAAGCTTGCCAGTTTTACAGAGTGGACTATACTGAGAAGCCTCTAGTCCTGGAGCTAAGAATTTAAATACTCTGTTTTACTTTTATTTGGTCGGAGTGTGAAGGAAGGAGATCAGAAAGAATGGATGATGCTACTGCAAATTATTATTACTAAGCACCACTTTTATAAAATTACATGTAATTTTACACTATTTAAAAATATTGGGGTGCCTGGGTGGCTCAACAGGTTAAGCATCCAACTCTGTTTCAGCTCAGGTCATGATCTCATGGTTCATGAGTTAGAGCTCCATGCTGGCAGTGGGGAGTCTGCTTAGGACCTGCCCCTGCCCTGCTTGCTCTCAGTCTCTCACTAAAACAAATAAATCAAATAAATAAATAAATAAATAAATAAATAAATAAATAAATAAATAAAATGTTTATAAAGATAATTTGTTGTAAAAAACAAACAAACAAACAAACAAAAAACCCCACAACACTACCTCTGCTCTCAATACCTGCCTCCTGGTGTTTCTGGGGGTTCCTTGCTGCCGTGAGGGTGGAGATACCACCACGAGGCTCCTTTCTGTAAGGTGTCAGACATGCAGCCTGGGCTCCAAGAGGCTATTCTAAGACCAAAGTATGTTAGTGGAACTCGATGCTGGCTGATGGTCAGCCAAGAGTAATATAAGAGATTTTCAAAACATTGAATTGAATCAAAAATTCACAATAAATTTGCTGTAATTTTCCTACTCTTATATTCTGCTTCAAATTTAAATGGTTTATGTAGCATTTCATTCTTCCAGATAATGTTAGACAAGCTCGCATCACTTTTGTTAATGACAAGGCAAGATTTCATTGCTATAGGTTAGGCAACCCATCAGTAATCACTGTAAGCAGTCTCCACAAATGATGGAATCCATGTGACACCAGAACTCATGACGTATTTCCAACTTGACCATGAAAGATAAGCTTATCCTGTGGTGTTAAACAGAACTTTTAAATGGAAATGTTGACATCAATACTGCATTGAGTGTTAGCGTTGCAAATTCCTAATTCTTTAAAGTCAAGGGTTAAGAAAACAAACAAACAAACAAAAAACATGTGTTCACATGTATCTGGACCACTCTCTTAAGGGTTTTGCTAGTTCTATGCACTGTTACAAAATACAGGATGACCTGAAAACTCCGTGGCCAGAATTTAAGTGGATCTCAATTAAAACCAGAATTGACAGAGATTTAAAAATAAAATTTGAACAAGTTATTAAGTTACTTGTCTTACTTACAAAGGTCAAAATTATTAACTTACAATTCTAATGCATTATAAATAAATTTATAAATGCCAAACGCTCATTACGGAAGTTTCGTCTTTGAAATGCACATACAAGTGCAATGAAATCGGCCAGTTTTGGTCAGAAGCCAAATAACTCCCTAGAAAATTCCCTGATTTTAGAATAACCACCCTCTTCATAAAGAAACCATGAAAAGATAGCTATACATATGTAGGGGCATGGGAACATACCTATGTAAGCCAGGAGGACACAGGTAAATTCTCAACTGTACCAATATCTTTAATTACTTCTCAGGGAGGGAAATATTCATGCATTTGATATTTATGATCCTGGGTCTACTTGATTTTCTCATTTAGTTTTACTTAGCATCTATATAACTCACTTTATGCTGATCAATGAGAGTCCGAAGAGCATCCTCATCATCTGGGAGAGCGCCATGGAAACGAAGGGTTTGCTCCGCCTCGGCCAGCCACTCCAGGAGGGCATGCACCACCGAGTGAAATTCCTCTGCCTAATAGTTCACACACACACACACACACACACACACACACACACACACCGCAAATAAGATCCCCAAATATGCTTGTTAGTATAGATTTCTCTTCTCAGTGAAAAAAAGTCTTAAACTGATTAATGATATGCATTATTCCCATTAAAAAGATAAAGATATATGGTGCTACTACATTTTACAAATGTAATACCTCTAATATATCACAGAGGCCTATATGAAGATTAATTCACCATTTGAACAATCTGATTTTAGATACAGGGTAGCCCATTGCACATTCAAGCTGAAAAATTAATAGAGCAGCACTTTTATGTAAAGATGAGGCAACTTCCTCTGTGAGTAATTTAAATTCTTGTCAGGAAGACCAAGGCAAGGATGTTCTAAGAATCTCCTTCTCATGACTGTCCCAGTTAAGAAAAGGGGGAACGGAACAGTTCCTCACAAGAGCAGTTCTCGTTGAGGCTTCGAAACCTTTCTCACTATGTCCAGATGCAATTTGCATGACATTTACCTGACGCAGAGCTGCTTCCAATCGGGTCTGCTTTGATATAGAAAGTGCACACACAGTCTCCCAGCGTGTGCTTAGTTCCTGCATCTGGACCTTGACCCAGGAGGAGTCGTCTCGGCTGCCCTCTATGAGCTCTCGTGCCGAGCGCTTCAGGGCCTGCACGCTGCTGGTCCTCTTCCCCAGTTCTTTCTGGAAAGCCTAAAAGACCATGTTTTTAGAAAAATTAATTTTTAATTATAAAATCAAGCCAGTAAAAGACACTGCTTGGAATATACATACACATGACATCATGTACCAATCTCTAAGACCTACAGCTTAATGACACACACTTTTCACAGAATCTTTAGAAGCTGAGTCGTGGCACACTGCTCCCACCAGAGCACTGTTAAGAACACGGTCTTGTATAAATCTGTTCAATCTTGTAACATTCTCCTGAGTGAACAAACCCGATTTTTTTTAATGACACATTGGATTTAAATAATGGCAGCTATTCTTTATTTCAGTTTACACAAAAGAATCAAATTCTTTTTTTTCTATGATTCTTTAGTATGGCATCCCAGCTCCTCTCAAATCATTACTCTAAATGCCTAGAATGTGCTGGCTACCTCATTACTCTTAGTTAATAAACATATCTAACAGACTAACAAATAACTAAGCAGTCCTGGGCTGTCACATGGGGGTTTTGGAGGTAATGGCAGGGAATCGTACAGGGACTTGCCATGCAGTCTTCTTCTCTGTAGCATGGCTTCAACTTTCACAGAATCCTGAGAGCTAACCTAGAATGTCAAACTTTAGAGGCTTAAATCTTTGTCATTTTGGAAGAAAAGCTTCCCCCCACCCCTTGCCTAATTTTGATGAACTCTGAGGTGCCAGGAGTTGAACTGGCTTCCTTTGACCACAGACGTAATCCAAGAAATGAGCCCAGGGTACTTCGTTTCTGGTCCAAAATTCTGTATATGCAGCTAGATCTTTCAAGTAACTAATGTTATGTATAGAATAAAATTAACTTATTTTTCTAAAAAATGGTCACAAATGAATATCACTAATCACATTTTATAATTTTGGCTATATCCATGAGTTTCTATTCTGACAATCAAATCATTCATAAAAAGGAGTCCATCTGAAACAAACCACACATAGTGTGATGAATTCTTTGCTTGATTTCACTCTGATAGTGTTCAATGAGATGTGCCTGCAGATAGATAGACAGACACACAGAGACACACATCCATACACAGGCATAGGAAATACAGTGTCTATACAATCTGTTTGTGATAGGACGAGTCCAATAGTTCTGAGAAGACTTTCCAATGTACTTTGTATACTTAAGCCTGAGCCTTCCAATTGCATTACTAATGCTGAATGATTAACTCATTCTTGATGACCTTTAATATATAAAAAAACCTGGCAAGTGCCGAAGGGAGTAAATGTTTAGACAGTGAGTTTATACAAATGGCATTTATGTAAAAAGTAACATTACACTATTCATTACTCATTGAAAGAATGCCAGGGCATAAAAAAGTTTATATTAATCATGCACAAAACATTTGTTTCAATACAGGCAAGTAACAAAACTTAAAATTTTTGATTTCTGTATGCCTGATCCCTGTCCTTCATTTACTCTTTGATTTTTTGATAATATTCAAATGTAACACTCTTTTATAGATATAATGAGATAACAGAACCAGAAGAGGGGAAATAAATATGCTGAAAGGACCAACCATTTAAAAAGGAATAGGTAAGATCAAAACACGATAGCCAGGGAAATATAAAGAAAACATTTTAAAAGGAAATGTATTTCCTGAACTCAAAAATAATGAAGAGAAAGAAACACAACACGGATTCACATACAGTGCTGTATGATACCTGTATATAAAGTCTACTCTGATACCACCACTCCACGTTAGTACTGTGCCCGCGAGGTTGTTTTCAAGGTTCTTTAGGTTGTAATACAACATTTTACCATAATTTAGGACCTTACACTCCGTATCAGCTGGATGTCTTGTACATTCCTTTTTACTGGCACAAAAATTTTGAATACCCTTCAGGAGGTTGCAAGAAACCGCTTTTCTGAAGTAATAATCAAGTCCCTCACAGCGTATACTGATATCTCATCAACTGCTGCAGTTAAAGGGGCAAGTTTAAAACAGTTTTTAAAAACAAAAAAGCAGCCTGTCTTGACCCCCAGAGATCATGTTACAAATCCATATGCTTATGCAATGACCAAGTTCCGGGTAAATGAATGAAGAATTTTAAATTATATTCCACAATTCTTTCCATGAATAATGAAAGACTGTAAAACATTCTTGGAACATGAAGCACCAGAGAATAAAATCATTTTCTAAGTTCTAAAAGGTTTTAGATTTGGAAGTTGAAAAAAGAAAAAAAAAAGTATCTCACTGATAAAGTACCTTTTCTGACTCACTTTTAAAGTTGGCTTCCTGATTCTGCTCATATGTACACATATATCATTATTAAAGACTGGTATGTAGTATGATATGCAGTCTCTAGTTTTTAAAAGGCTGAGTTAAGGGGTTACATTTTCTTCTATACTCATGACAATCAAATGAGATAAATAAAATGTCCCAGATAATGATACCTTGTGATTATCGATCAGATTCATCACTAAATCAATGTCTCCATGGACAGGCTGGTCTTCTGCCAGCTGGGGTTCAACTCTATACAGCCAATCAATGAGGGCCTGCAAGGCATCGGTGAATTGTCCAGAAAATAACAGGGCTTCCTCCAGTTTGTTTTGTCTGAGGAAGAAGGTGGAAAAATCAATGAGAGCAACAAAAAAGCCACCCTACATATCTGAAAATCTAAAATCCATTTATGAAGGTTGAGAGTACTCAAAGAAAAAATGATATATTGGTACTCACTGCTGTTTCTTTGCTTTCCTTAGAAAATAACAAAACTTTTCTCAAATTTTCTTTTTTATTCCTTAAATGCATAGCATGTGTTCTCAGAAAATTCCCTCATCATCACCTCTAGAAATCAATAGCCCTTTGGTTTCTTCGTAAAAAAATATGCCTTAAAATTTTTTAATATATTGTTTCAATGTTTATTTATTTATTTTGAGAGAGAACATGCATGAATGGAGAGGGCCAGAGAAAGAGGGAGAGAAAGAATCCCAAGCAGGCTCCATGCTGCCAGCACAGAGCCCAATGCAGGGCTTGAACACACAAACCATGAGATCATGACCTGAGCCAAAATCGAGAGTCAGATGTTGAACTGACTAAGCCTTCTAGGCACCCCTAAATTTTTTTTTTATATTTTAAATTATCATACAGTAAACTTAACTTTTCTGGGTATACAGTTCTATGAATTTTAACACATGTATAGACTCATGTAACTATCATCATGATCAAGAAACTGAACATTTTCATCATCCCTCAATCTGCCAAATGTTGTCTATAGTCCTAGCCTGCCCCATCTTCATCCCCTTGTATTCACGTATCTCTCTGCCATGAAGTCATTTATATGACTTAGTAAAAAAGCAGATAACCTTTTGATATTGAAGGTTTTAAATATTTTTTTTAATGTTTATTTATTTATTTTGAGAAAGAAGGAGAGCACGAGTAGGCAGGGGAGAAAGAGAATCCCAAACAGGCTCTACACTGTCAATGCAGAGCTGGACCAGAGGCTCGATCTAGTGAACCATGAGATCATGACCTGAGCTGAAATCAAGAGTCAGGCACTTAACCGACTGAGTCACCCAGGTGCCCCAGGTTTTAAAGCTTTTTAAAACCCAACCCCAAAATTTCTATATTCCTTCCATATATTCTTTAGAATATATTTTAATTTCCTTTTCTAATATAATTTTATTATTAGAATATAATATTCCATTCAATCTTGATACTGACAAAAGTAATTAGACTAAGGATCTATGAAATATTTGAAAACATTTCTAAGATATTTGAATTCTTCTACTACTACATATTTCAACTGGTTCAAGTGTAATGAGAAAGAAGACTGGGAAGGGGTAGATGGAAGTTGGAAGCAAACACTGGGGTCAGATTGGTAGGACCTTGCACGACACATTAAGGAGCCTGTGTTTTGGCTCACACTCAAGGTATAATAAGTTCCTAAAAGGTATGAGGAAGGGAAATGATAAGATCAAACTTATTTTTTAAAGAGACCACCCCAGTGGTTACATGGAAATTAGCTTATGGAAAACAACAGCAAGTCAGGTATCAGATAATATGCTTAGAGAATGATACCACTTTTGAGTGAACTGAGGAGTTAAAAAATAAGTAAAAATGAACAACAAAGCCTTCTCCGTGCAGATACTGTGTAAGTGGGGCATTAGAGAGAAGAAACAACTTCTTAAAGGAGGTATTTAGGTTCCTAGAAAGTTCCCACAAAGCATCACTACTGTATGTTTGAAAGAAGCCGACAAGGTAACCAAACTGCCTTAAAGAACATTTTACCTTTCCACAGATTTTCCACAGATGGTATCCCATTTGTCTCTGAGTTCACTCAGCATGTCATCCAGTTTCAGGTTGTCATCAGCCAGGGAGGTTTTCTCCTTCAGAGAACGTCCCGTTCTGTTGGTGGTGTCATAGACAGAATGCTTGGCTCCGAGTGATTTCTGAAACTCCTATATATTTAACAGGAAAACAATGTGCATTTCTACTTAGGACTATTAAATAGGTAACAGACATCACAAAAGGCATCCCTAATAAAAGGAATCTAAACAGAGGAAGACATCAGCCAACAGGTCAGATGGTGTAGTGCTGCTGGCTACACAGGAACACACCAGGGTGGAAAAGAATCCTTATATTTTCAAACTGAAGAACTTATTTTTCCCAGAAGTCTACTATTATGAAGAAAGTGATTTCAAAGCACAACAAATCTTGAATCTTTCATAGCTATAAACCACAAATAGTATACTAGTTATAATAAAATGGAATTGCTAATCTGCTATTGAGAAACCCAAGATTTTGGAGAGGAAAAAGTAGTTAACACTCAATGAGTAACTAAATAAAGGTCTATGTGGACACAGAGTGACTCATAATGTGTAAATTTACTACAGGTTTTGTTTTTTGTTTGTGGGTTTTTGGTTTTTTTGTTTTGTTTTGTTTTGGTCAACCAGATCTGCTGTCACACATTTTGGATGTTTACAATGATGATACGTATAATTTCATCTGTGAGCCAGGGTGAGGGGCAAATAAGAACCACATCTCAAGATTCCTATGTTCTGACCTACTGCCCCTTCAATTCACACCCCTTGGCAAGCTTATACCCCTCCTCCCCACCACTATGATGCCCTACGAACGTCTCTCAAGATCTACAGATTACTTTTCCAGTATTAAATAGCTATATTGCTAATGTGACATCTATACTTTCCTATCTTTTACATTATTAATCTGCATGTTTGTGTATGAAAATTTCTATGTGTGGGAAAGATGGATTATATAATCTGTCTACACAACTCAATTAAAAGCTTTTCTAAAGTAAGGACACTGTCTTTGCAGGCCTCTCTCATTATCATCTTACATTTTGTGTGTGTTTGTAAGTGTGTAATAGCAAGAATGAGACCACTGCTATTGCATATACAATCTCAGAGATGGGAAGGAAGGAAGGTCAACTTAATGGGCATCTTACAAGCTCATAATATATTATGGAAACACTAACACAGTGATTCTAACTCCTGGTAGCACATTAGAATCACCTTAGAGAGTAAAATGCTATGCAAATGTATAATTTTCTAAAATAATCTTGGTTATCATCACCTAATGCATTTTTATTGCCTTTAAAACCCAGACACTTTAGGTGTCTTAATATGACTAAGATATTTACTTGGTCTTATAATAGGAGGCCACTACATCTAGGATTTTTTTTAGCAATAAACACTATTACAATACCACACTATTTCTAAAGTTTGCTTTCTGTAATTATTATTTTTTCTTGTTATTCTAAATAGAATATTAGTTTTAGAATCATGGCATTGACAAATTTTCCTCAAAAGAAGATACATAAAAAAATGTTACAGCTGAATACAGGATAGATGAACACTCTTTAAAGACAGAAAAATAGCCAAAAGAGGAAAGAAAAGACTTATTTTAAAATTGGCTTCATGTGCCTTGTACCCTTATCTCAGACAGATGCTGACTTTGGTAACAAGTCACACCAGGAAAAAGAGAGGATCTAGAAGGGTTCCTCACGTATTCTTATTTCTAGGATTCTCCAACTTAAACACACAATATACTTTCCTAAGACTCCATGACATGATATCTATGTTCAAGTTCAAACAGGCAGTGTATTTTGAGAAGGAGGCTCTCGTTTCTCCATCAGGGGAAGGAAGGAAGGTGCTGCTCCCCCTCACTGTGCTCTCAGTACTGAACATGGTGGCAGCTCACAGGTAGAGGGTGCCAGCAGAATGAGCCACTCACACGCCCTCATCTAGTCAAAGAACAGCTTCTTTCTGTCATCCTAGGATCGTGACCTCCTGAGGTGACTTAACAACCAGCATGGAAGCTATCAATCGGTATATGATGGCTAGAATTTTCTGATGATGATAAACCTTACATCACCCCATTTTTTCCAGCTTTCAAAAAACTATCATGTGTCAAGATGATAGTTAGATAGATAGTTAGATGATAGTTAGAAAGATAGATAGATAGATAGATAGATAGATAGATGCTTAAAACTTTATAGTTTTTGCAGGAACCACTCTCCTTTTACCTACTGCACTCACCCTGAAGGCTGATGATCACTTTATAACCAGAATGACAGACCCAAATTCAAAAGAGTTGAGAAAGATGGGGTGGGGGGGGATGTTCTTTGAATGCAATGTAGTAGGAATATAAAAGGTAGAAAATATAAAATAATATGTTTCTGCATCTTCTAGTCTACATAAGGAGGCCACTGACTCTATGTCTTTGAGGGTAAGGATAGAATTTCATATACCACATACACATAACAAAACACCAGTTTGTGCAGAGGCAACCAATTTTCCCCACATAACTGTTTGAAAGAATCTATATGGCAAAATTTATATTACTTTTTGCTATAAAATTATCTTCTGCATAGCATTTGGTCTATGAACGAAATTACAAGACAAGACAGATAAGTGAAAAATTGAGATGCCAACACTTGACCCCCTCTCAATCTTTTAAGTTCTAGATTGTAGAACACCGCCAGCTTTAATTTTGTATATTTTTTGTTAACAGTAATCCTAGAATGATGGTGGGATGGTCAGCAGAGAGTAAAGATACTCTTGCTACTTGACCAATGTGATGGGCAGCTGGTTTTAAATTTAACAGAGGTCCACAGAGGACACCTTTTTTTTTTTTTTCTAGTGATGAATAAATACACAACCAAGTAAGGATTTAAAAGGTGATCTTGAGATACAGAATGACATATATGCTATTTCTAATTATAGACCCACCTTATGCTGTGCAAGCTGTGTTTTTATCTTGTCTGGATCATTGGCAATTTCCAGTTCAGAATCCAAAGACTTCTCTGACTCCTCTAGCCACTCCATAAGTTTACTCCAAGCTTCATGGAACTGTAAAAGAAATACACATCTCAATCCAGAGAATTTCCTGGTATGCTCCCTATATTTTTAAAATAGAAATTAATAGGGGCGCCTGCGTGGCTCAGTCAGTTGGGCGGCTACTACAGCTCAGGTCATGATCTCGTGGTCTGTCAGTTCGAGCCCCGCGTCAGGCTCTGTGCTGACAGCTCAGAGCCTGGAGTCTGCTTCAGATTCTGTGTCTCCCTCTCTCTGCTCCTTCCCTGCTTGCTCTCTCTCTGTGTCTCTCTCTCTCAAAAATAATAAACATTAAAGAAATAAAATAAATAAAATAGGAATTAGTATTAATGAAAATGTTTAAAATACTTAATTCAAATTTCCCCTAAAAAAGAAGAAAGTAGTAGCTTTATTGAATTCGCCATGTCTTACTAACTCTTGGCTTCTGTGGTCGGGCCCCCACGGTTACTTTGTTGTAACTCACTGAAACATATAAACTTTAACAAAAATAGAAATGAGCCTAGAAACAGGGAACACCAGGGAGAATTTCCCTCCCTTTCCTTCTGCTTAGCAATTAACGTAAACTCTCAAGAGAATTTGATTTGCCCACTGCTGTCGCCGACAGATCTAGGTTTACTTCTAAGGTATTTAATTCCCATGTTAAGGAACAGGAACAAAAAGGGAAAGACAAAGGATAAAGTTAATAAGCTCGCCTTAAAAAGTAAAAGAATAACAACAATAGAAGTCCATAACATTCCTATTTAATACAAAAGGCATTCAGTATCTTTACTGCTACTACCAAAATCCTCAACTTAACGCCTGGGCCTCACTTACTGGTTTTATATGTAAGAGCACCCACAGCACTTGAATTCTAACAAAATAGAATTCTCTTTGGCCTCCATGATTTTGCAATATTCTGGTGCTATGTATACTTGGCTTCAGCCACAGTCTCTTTTCTGTTTATCACAGAGAACTAGCGGGTACTATTTTTGGATCCCAAATTGTGAAATTGGTTATAAATTATTTCTCATAATAAACTTAAGTGAACGGATACATAACAAAAACAGAAGTAATCAAAATAAAATCTGCTTTATATCAAAGCACACTAATAAAGAAATAGCAAGAAGACATTTAACAATCAGCACAATAAGAGCACGGGATCACAAAGCTGGCAGCGCCCGCTGAGATCACCTCATCACAAACCTGCTCTCCTGACCCCTCCTTCCCACAACTCCAATCAATTTAAATACAAAAATAAAGAGGCCAGAAGAGGTATATAAACCGCCAAAGTCAGAGAACTATGATCAACATCTGAGCCCCAAACTAAGAAAGTAGGATAGTGAGAAATAAAGAAGTAGTCACAGTGTTTGGTGGTCTTACCACAATTAATATAGGCTATAACAGATGGTAAGTTTAATGATACAAACGCACAAGTTCTAAGACTGGTCCTGCTTTAAAAACTATTTTTAAGCCACATAAATACAAGAAATGCCATACTTTTGTACCTAAAAGCAGTAGAAAATTCTTACAGATTAAGCCAAATGAGAAAATAAAATTGGCAACATGGAGAAAGGAAAAAGACTTCTATAAATTAGATGTTCATAACTCAAGAAATGCCCATACTACCGAGGACACTGCTCGGTGCAGAGAAGAATGTCAGGCTTATCATTAATACTGTCTCATAAAAACAAGAAGAGACCGATTCTATTCCACAGTCTCACTGATAACATTGAACACATCATACATCCCACTCAAAAAAAGAAATAATATGGCATGTAATCCTACAACAATGCAATTTGTCATTTCTAAGCTTTTAACAAATTTATGCTGAGAGCATTAATCACAGAAACATTTGACTCCCAGACATCTTTTACATCACCCAACTGAGCCTGGATCCCCAGAAGAATGGAGTCCAATACCAATTACAGAAACATGGAACTGAATGGGGCAGAAAGACTCATTATAAAATTCAGCCTCAACGTTACACAGAGTTTCTAGTAAAATTCAAAGATAGTTGCCAAACAAGGTGGGCACATCTCTCTCCCAGAGTAGAGAGACACGTAATTCTACTTCTTTTTTGTGTTTAGCCTAAGAATGGCATATTAATAGTAGGTGAAGAGAGTTAGGGGAGTTCCTTGTGAGACCCGTGAGATTCTCTAGATGAAAAGAAAAAGGAAAAAAGAAGCCTTAAAAGGTTCAAACAATTCATTTAAAAGCAGGGTGGACAGCAATAGCACTGCTAGGAATTTGCCCCAGGGATACAGGAGTACTGATGCATAGGGGCACTTGTACCCCAATGTTTATAGCAGCACTCTCAACAATAGCCAAATTATGGAAAGAGCCTACATGTCCATCAACTGATGAATGGATAAAGAAATTGCAGTTTATATGCACAATGGAGTACTATGTGGCAATGAGAAAGAATGAAATATGGCCCTCTGTAGCAACGTGGATGGAACTGGAGAGTGTTATGCTAAGTGACATAAGCCATACAGAGAAAGACAGATACCATATGGTTTCACTCTTATGTGGATCCTGAGAAACGTAACAGAAACCCATGGGGGAGGGGAAGGAAAAAAAAAAGAGGTTAGAGTGGAAGAGAGCCAAAGCATAAGAGACTCTTAAAAACTGAGAACAAACTGAGGGTTGATGGGGGGTGGGAGGGAGGGGAGGGTGGGTGATGGGTATTGAGGAGGGCACCTTTTGGGATGAGCACTGGGTGTTGTATGGAAACCAATTTGACAATAAACTTCATATATTGAAAAAAATAAAAAATAAAAAAATAAAAAAATAAAAGCAGGGTGGAACTGTATCAAAATACCAGAGAAGAAATGAGAGCTTGTCAACAAGCGTAAAGATTCAGAAAGGTGAGGAGTACCGAGCAGCTTAGACACAGAATCAGCCCTTTCAGGAAGCTGTCCGGTGGGCCGGTGTCTGTCTCTCAGCCCTCAGAGTTTGTGGACAAAGTCTGGCTTAGGACTAAACACAAGGTAGCAATATACTAAAGTCTGATGACTTACTCCAGCTATGAGAGTGGAGATTGCAAGCACAAAGGAAAAAAACAAATAAACCCAGTAACAAAAAACTTGAGCCTCTTTTTGGATCTTAGTAACAGTGGGTCTATGAAGCCAAGCTATAATCAGTCTTTTCAAGATTAGTCCCCAGGACCAGAAGGTGCTAGGGCAAAACATGATGTTATCATTGAAACTTAGGCCCTTTTCGGATATAAACACCTTGGCCCTGTGCCATGATTGTTACAACCAATACAGCCTACGATAAAAGTACTTGAATGTCATCATATATATTTCAATACCTAGAACTGATTTATTGACTAGTTTAGAAAGGTTTACCTGCTTGGCTCTTTTCCTTGCATCATCCAAAGATCTCCCTCTTTCTACTAACCGCTGAACCACTTTTTCCCACCGACTTTGTACACTGATCAGTAGATTCTTAATTAGGACAACGTCTTGTTTCTGACTGAAATACTTCAGGTGGGTCCCAGTTTTGTCCAGCTCTATTATCTGCTCACGGTGAGAATTTACTTCATTGGCGAAGACCTTTCCCAAAAAGAAGGGTGGAATTAGAAACACATGAAAAACTGTTCTGTTTTATAAGTGCTTCTGGTGTCATAAGCTGAAACCATTTTAAAGGACAAAATAAAGTTTCTAAACTACCAAATTCATACTTCTGACATGAAAACAGTCTGTGGTCTAAAAAGGTCTAAAATAAGAATACTATCCATCTGAGTTACATCATACCTTGTGTTCATCGATTTGAAACAAGACTGTGTCCAAGATAAGACTTGGCCGAGAAGCTACATTTAGGGTCTGTTCAGCCTGGGTTAGCCAGTTGATGAAGTCTTGGAGGGAATTATGGAACTCCATTGCCAAGTTGAGGGCCTCTTCCAGTTTAGTCTGCAAAGGCAGATCATTTAGTATTTGATGATAGTTAAGTGTCTTCCCCCCAGTTTAACCACTCTCTGGCAGATTTCCTTCCCATCCATGCTTTCTTTATACCTAATCTGTATTTCTGTATTACCTAAACAGTTTATGAGTGTAATGGGCCTTCACTAAAATAATGGCAAACCAAACCCCTTTTAGTATAGTGAGAAGATCTCACTGCAGCTAAAAATAATCTGATATACACTAAAATTGTGATTTGAGGTCAATGAACCACAGAATGCAATTACTAAACAGATGTCTTTTATATCTTTATATAAAAAGAAAACTTGACATTCACATGATTAATCTGGAGGGTCAAAATGATGTGAAATATATATACATTATGGTCTGTCAGTGAGGGAATACAATCTAGTATTCCTCACCTATCATTATTCTTACAGCATTAAACAGTGATATTTTTAATCCCTTTTCATGGACTTTTGTCATGGAAGTGCTTATTATATACACAATCATCTCACTCTCTTGACCTCCCTCTTTCCCTTCCCACTATATACATAAGTAAGTGTGATTAGAATTATTTAACAATCCAGAATTCGAGTGGTTCACAAATTTAAAAATACACCTAGAAACACTTGATCTATGATCTGTGTTGGAACAGACTGCTTTAACTCTATCCTCCTGTGTGAAAGAGAATACTATTTTCAATTGACCCCATGAAACCTCCAAATGTATACAAAGAAAATTTAAACATGGGGTCATTAAAAGTTCCACTGCTAATTCTACTCAGAGATTAAGTAAATCTCATGAAATAAAACATTCATTCTATTACATTAATTAAAGCACATACTTTCCTTTCATTGAGTTTGGTTTCCACCGATTCCCATTTTTCTTTCAAGTTATTTATGTCTTGGTCAATTGTCTCTGCAGATTTGGGGCATCTTGCAAGCATCTGCTGGCCTTTCTGCATCAGACTTTTGTATGTTTCTTCTTTAACATCAAAGGCAGCACAGATTTCCTACATTGAGATATCCCCCCAAGTTAAATCATTTTTAAGAGAATAAAATCTAAGAGTTCCTTTCCCAGGTCATCAATCCCAAGCCCCTCATCATATAGTCACCTTTATCTAACATACAGAATAACTGTGACACATTCAAATATTTCACTATATTAAAACAACACCTAAGCCTGTAGACATATCCGTCTGCCAGAAATCTCAGAAATGGTGCTATCATTATCAATTCAGTCCAGCATGGTAAAGTTGGTAAGTAACTTTTATGTTATCAAGAAAGGTTTCACTGTGCAGTAACCAATCAGCTCGGTGACCCCGAGCAAGTGATTAACTTCTCTGAGCCTTGTTTTCCTTCTCTGTAACATGGGCTTTCTAAGTCTCACCTCAGACTATGACAGTGGCTATAATAATTTTTGGGATAGTTTATTTGTGTGGTCAGAAGGCACACAACGAATAGAAAGTGAAGGCTCAATACAGTAAGATATTTTAAGTTGATTGTTCGGACTTTGGAATCACAAAAGACAAATTCGGGATACTATGAATATTACTCTCATTTATAACATCTTTAAAGCTTTCAACTGGAATGCAATGTGTTTCTTCTACAGAGAATACAAAAAAATTATGAAAACAAATTCAGAATTTAATATCAAAACAAGAGTTACATTCATGTAAAAACTTAAGACCAGTTCTCCACAACACCTGTATGATGGTTACTTCCTATCCAAATCCCCAAATTCAAAATTATTTACAACCAAGTGTGGTTTCAATAAGCTCTCACAACAACATTGGACATCTGATAAAGAATACAGGTTTGGATGTATAATGGCCCATTTCTTTTGCCCAATCCCCAAGCATATCTACTCTTATTTCTCAAGATACTAATTGTCAGCATTTGAATATTAAAAAAAACTTTCTGATGCAAATTTGCAAGTTTAAAAGAGGATTAGTTTTCAAAATATGAAACAGACTGTTTTATCTTAAAACTTCTAAACCTGAATTATAATGTAAATGAATAGGAAATGCCAATAAATCAAAGTCTAAATTCAATTTGTCAGTCTCCATTTCTGTGAAAGAAAGCCAGAGTCTCAAGTTTCATTATATTTTCCTCTTTTAAGAGTGGACAGTGCCACAGAATCTGGGTGGGAACAGCCCATAGGCACAATGTTCCCACTGGACAATGAACTAAACAGAAGCCACCCCTTGTTCACAGCTCGTATAGGTGTGAAGTTGAAGATACAGCCCTATCACCATTAAAACAAACAAACAGGGGTGCCTGGGTGGTTCAGTCGGTTAAGCCTCTGACTCCTGTTTTCGGCTCAGGTCATGATCTCAAAGTCTCCAAGTTTGAGCCCCACCGTGAGGCTCTGCACTGAGGGTGCAAAGCCAGCTTGAGATTCTGTCTCCCTCTCTCTCTGCCCCTCCCCCATTCTATCTCTCTCTCTCTCTCTCTCTCTCTCCCTCTCTCTCTCTCTCACACACACACACACACACACTCTCTCTCTCTCTCTCTCTCAAAATAAATAAACTTAAGAAAGTAAAACAAATAAACAAGTCGCTCTTGAACAGAACAAGAATATATTTTCCAGCCTTCCATGAAACTAGACGGGAGTATCATGCTCATAGCAATAATTTTTAAGTCAATTCTGACGGCTTTCGGGATTTTTCTCTTCACTGAAGGTACAACAGTTTATAATTTACACAACGTTTTATTACTATCCATACAAGTTCATCATTTTATGGGGCAAATTAGCTTCTAAAAAATACCTAGACTTCTAGGTACTTCTGGCACACTCATCTCTGAAATAAAGAATAAGTTCTGACTTGAAAAATTTAATCAATAAATGGTGTTTCTAGCACTTACACATAAAGATTTCTGCTGTAAAACTGTATATCCTTTAAACTTTCTCCCACAATTTATTGGTCACCAGGACCCACACAAAATGGTCAGTGTCTTTCTTATTCTGAGGCTAGAGCTGTAGGAAATAATATACTTACCAGGTGGGCATTAAGCTGCTCCCTGGCTGTTTCCGGTAACCCCCCCAGAGGTTTGGAGGCTAACAGATGACGCTCCGTGTCCGTCAGCCACTGCTGCAAATCCTCAATCTCACCATGGAACCCTTTGGCCTGGAGTGATACAGAATTTTAAGTCTGGGCCATAAACACATTGTCACTTTTAAGGAGAAAACAATGTCTGAAGGAGCCCGGCCTGCTAAGCCTCTCTCTGCGTTCTTAACAACAGGCAGGTGCCAGTGGATTTGCCTTGCCTTTCTTCATGGTGAGAGCTCTGGCGGATAAGACTATTACACTAAGAGCCAGAGGGCTGCCTTCTCATCTGCTGTGTTCTTTATCCCACTTATTTTTACTCCTCTCCTACGGTACACAAATTAAACAGGGTCTGCAAACCAACGAAAGAATTCCATACTATTTTGGTCTGGAAGGCCATGAAAGGCTGAGAATCTACTCTCTTATTCACCTGGCGCAAGGCACCATCCAGCTGCTGCTTCCTTTGTTCTGTTTTTTCCAAAACATTTTGCCATCGTTGATTTAGAATCTCTAGCTTGTTCTGAAGGTTGCTTGCTTCTTCTCCTGCACTTGATGCAATTAGATCATTTCCTGCTTTGTTAACGGCTTCCACTGTGGACTGATGGGCTAGTACATCATTTTGAAGCACCTGAAAATATGAAGAGAACACTATGTTTGCTAGCTCATAACATGTTAACAGTGCTTTTAATGCAACTGTTTTATTTGCTGAAGATAGAACATTTGGAAACAAAACCATCGTCTACAGAAAGTTTTAATACTAAAAAAGTGTTCAAATGGTGGACTTCTTTTCCCTTAACTTTGCAGCTTTCCTGGATATACCTTTAGTCTACCTTGAAATGATTATCAAAGAACATTTTGCTAGTTCTTCCTATTAGAATAACCTTATATTGAGGACATTAAGTATCTAGAGATTATAATCAAAAGGTTATGAAAGTTTTCATTTGATTCAAAATCATTTTGACTGAACTTAATTTTCATGTCTTAAGTAAACAACTTGAAAAATATTTTGATTTCTATATATCCATTTTCAAATACAAAATTATTACATTCTTAGATAACGCCATGCTTTACAATTAACACTCTAAGAGGAAAAAAAAATTACCACAGACTATTCTTCAAGCTTCTCTCATTGGAAAGATGCTACAATTAACTGCTAAGTAGACAGGAATCTTAGGATGCCCTGACAGTAGAGGAAAAGAGATTTCACTGGACAGCAGGAATACTCAAGCCCAGCAATCAAAAGTGTAGCTGTTCCTTTATGAGAAAATGCACATTTGAAGTGTCCACTACAGATTCCAATAAATAACACCTTCCTTATGTACAGTGAAAATATCAGAATAGACCAATAATGCTTAAATGTGCTAACGTGGGACAAGAATGTTAAGTGCAAAAAGCAACCACAAGGCTAAAAAAACCCTGAAATTACACTGAAAAGAATTGCACTTTAAAGAACAAACAGAGCTGGGGCACCTATTTGGGGTGGCTCAGTCAGTTAAGCATCCGACTTCAGCTCAGGTCATGATGTCGCAGCTTACGGGTTCGAGCCCCTCTTCGGGTTTTGTGCTGGCAGCTCAGAGCCTAGAGCCTGCTTTGGATTCTGCGTCTCCCTCTCTCTGCCTTTTCCCCAGCTCACACTCTGTCTGTCTCTCTCTCTTTCTCAAAAATAAATAAACATTAGAAAAAACTTAAAAAAAAGAACAAATAGAGGTTAGGAATAGTTTCAAGAAAACCGCAGTTATGTTTTTGGAAACCAGAAGAAACCTTCCTCTCATGTTAGTAAGGGCCAATGGTAATCTTTCCCTAGATTCACTGGCTGAGGGTTAACAACAGGAGAGAAAAGAAACATCATGTATCATCCTACATAAGGCATCCCACATCTGGAGGGAAATCCAGAACAGGGGGATTTTTAGTGAAGAGCACTAATCATCTGTGATAACTGTTTTTCTGACGATATGCACTCATTCTCTGAGGCACCTGTTAAGGAAGTTAAAGGCTATAAAATCAACTGAGGAAACATTCCCTCCCTTCCTCCAGCAACTGTGCTAGTGATTTTAAGCCCTTTAACTTGTGACCTTTGAAAAATGGAAGAAGAAGGGAGGACATATCCCTAACTGCTCAAAGGTAGATAAACAGAAATAAAAGATCCCTACCTCATGCCCGGCCAAAATAACTGGATCGTGGTGTCTCACTGTCCCACCTCTACTGGACTCTACAAAAATTCCTGTCACTGATGTATGCTGCATTTAAGGACAACTGCTAAGTTGGAATAAACATATTTTTTTTTTATGCAGAGTCAGTCTGACCAGTCATTACTATTCTTAGAAAGGTATAAAATAGACATTAAATAATAAAAAATATTGATACAAAATAGGTCCTAACTGCTGGGCAGTTAGATATGGCTGGGCAATGATCATAAATAAGACAGAACCAGGTAAGAGAGGGAGAGAAATTTAAATTAGGGTACAGTTACTGTGGGGAAAAGTATGAAAGAAGGAAAACTACAGCAAGAATACTAAAAAACTCTTTGTCATGATAGTAAAGTGCCAAAAACTCACCTTTCATTTTAAAATGATAAAAATTATTAAACATTTTCTCTTTGATAATCAAGGAAAACTTATTTAAGGTCAGAATTTATGACATGACCTTAGGTAAGATGCCTTATTAATGTGAATGCTCAAGTACTATGAAAGACTGGACTGTCAGGATAAACTCAACCAAGCATCACCTTTTATTCATTAAGCCTACTGACTTAAGAGATAGGGAATTTTCTTTTCATCTGAAAAAAAAAAAATCATTTATCTCACTTCTCCTGGCCAAGTCAATGGCTTTGGTCATTTGCACAAAGATTCTAACAACTGGGTTTCAGGATTTATGTTTCTAGTCAAATGAACTTTATCGTAATAAACTAGAATTCTGCTCTCAACCCCCCACAAGTTCTGCTCTGATGACCTACCTAGGCTGGATATCATCTAAGCCTTGAAGATGCCTCCGGCTATCAGTTTGGGGCCCACTGTGTTAAGCTCCATGCTTTCCTCCTCCCTAAACCCTCCAGGTTGTACAGAGATAGGGTATTTTCTATTAAGAATTGTCAACCAAGGGCCACAAAGATGACAACAATGGGCACCTGGGTGGCTGAGTCGGTTGAGCATCTGACTCTTGATTTCAGCTCAGATCACGATCTCACTGTCTGTGGGTTGGAGCCCCGCATCGGCCTCTGCACTGACAGTGTGGAGCCTACTTAGGATTCTCTCTCTCCTTCTCTCTCTGCCCCTCCCCTGCTCTCTCTCTGGCTCTCTCTCAAAAATAGTCTAAAATAAAAAAAAAAAAAAAACTTAAAAAAAAAAAGAATTGTCAATCAAGTATCACAAAGATGACAACATAAAGTTGTTGGGTATGTACCTCAAGATATAATTAAAATTTTTAATTTAATTTAATTTTTAATTTAAAGCTCTCCATCATGTTCAGGACATATAAAAACCCTTTAAACATAATAAATATTGTTTAAAACTAATTCAGAAAGAAAAGGACTAAGACACGGAAAGCCAATGAGAAGTCAGGGAGACACGGAGACTGAAGAACAAACCTCCACAGAGTGAGAGATGCACAGGCAAGCAGAAAGATGTTAGACATGCCAAACACACAGCAGGTGACACTCACATGGCGCTAAGGGCGACCAGAGGAAAAACATACACACAGCCTGCAGCGGAACAACATTTTGAGCCTATGACTTTGTTAGGGTATCCCCAACCACTTTTAAAACTAGGCTATGTCAATCCAGTGACAGGGATAATCAGGGATTTAAACCAATATCTGCCACGCAGCCTGGAAATTTAGCCAGAAGTTTCCCATCCTTGCCGTTCTGGATAACTGCCCTGAACAATGAGGAAAAAAAATTGTTTATAATCTTTTAAAAAGTGTGTTTTAAGGAGTTTAGCCTTCAGTTACAAATGTCAAATATGAACCTGAGCTATCACCATCAACTTGAAAAATACATAAAGAGGAAACATACCAAAACAAAACTCTGATGACATTAGAAACACATAAAGAAACACGACATGCAATCACAGCTACATACATGGTGCTTGGCGAGTTCAATTTCAATGGCCTTAGGGTCTCCTCCCACAGGCTTCTGTTCACTCAGCAGGCCCTCAGTGTGTGTCAGCCAGGCAAGCAGCTCATCCAGGGCATGCTGGAACTGGCCCAGTGCTAACAGAGCACCTTCTAGCTTATGCTACAGAAACAGTGGAGAGGAAGAAAATCCATATGAATTCGATATCATGAATGACATACATTTATAAAAATAACAAGAGCAAAAAAGAAAAATCAATGGTTGCACACTGTGTAATTCTGTAAGCATATCCAATGAAGCCCAATTATATCCTACATTTTACGTTTGACATTCCTTGTGGTTAAAAATGGCATGTCGAGAAGCAGGAAGAGGTCTAATAAAATAAGAATTTACGTAGGGGCTTCAAAAGTTTATGTGCTTAATCACCTATTTTATTTTTTTAATAATGATTTTACCTGAACTTCTCTAACTTCCTAACAAAAGTCTTGATGTTTACCTGTCTGTTGATAATTCTTTCATCCAGACTATCCCATATCAATTTCAGCTCCATCAATGGGTCTTGAACAGTGTGTTTGTCGCTCTCTTCTGTTACTTTCTTCAGCAAAAGCTCTGCTTGATGATTTAGTCTCTCCATTTCTATCTGTTGTTGGTAGGCCTCTGATTTGAATTGCTATTTTTTAAAAAAAAGGAGATATACAAGGAAAATGTGTTCTAAATCAAAACTTTAAACAATAAAAATTCTATGGATTCAATATTTATTCTAATTCATATTTACTATGGCCAGGGAGATGAAGAGGAATAAAATCTAACACAAAAGAATTACAAATAAAAAAAAAGATGAGAGAAATATACTTTCTTTATTCAATGTTTTATAAATGCTGGAAAGATATTTCTATTTATAATTTTGACATCTCACTTTTGTTCTCTATAGTACAAATTTAAGATATTTCCAGGTTAACCTTATTCCAATGCCTATTATATTCAATAAATATACACTGACACTGACCTATATGAAACCCCCCCAAAAAAATCTCTAAGAAACCCAGATTAATATTTATTTCCTGCTCAAAAACAGTGCATCCACTGAACATTTTATGTTTTCTGTAGCTGTGCTGTGTTCGTTGATATTCAGTTATTCCTATGCCTAACTGTTGACTCAGAATAACATTATTTTTCTCCCAGTGCTCACTAACATGTATTTAATGATCTTGGCTTTGGCAACCAACACAGGTTAGCAAATGGTTGCTTGTAGTAGGAAACTGTCCTTCACAAAATATTTATTTTTTATTTGTAACAGTAAATCATTAAGTAGTACATTATTAATGACTAAATAGTCCCTTAATTTTTTTCAAACATGAAAATAATAATTAAAAAATAATAACTAAGGTATCATGAACACTTTCTTTGTTCTAACAAACTTATAAAGAAAATAATTTTATTCTCAATTCAAGCTAAGGACACAAAAGTGAGACCAGTTAGAGAACTGTCCCGAGGTCCTTTGGCTAAGTAAGTGAATGCACTGGGATGTAATCTCAAAACAACCTAATCTCAGAGACAGCACTCGTAAGCAGCCTGCTGCATGAAAACTACTGAGATACACGCAAATATAAAAAAAAAAAAAAATGTACACATGTAAATGTACAAAAAGTATATCATGTGCTTACTACATGACCACATAAAGGTAAAGAAAATAAAACAAAATCTAGTAATGGCAACGGTAATAATTTCTAAATGAAATATTCTATATCACACATAGAGATGAAAATGCTATAATTTTAAAGCCAGATAATAAATGTATATAAACATCTAGTAGAGTTCATTGAAAATGGCATGATGTCTCTTTGGATGGGGACTTGAAATTAGGAAGGAAACAGCTGATCCCACTTGGATAAATGATCATCAGCACAGAGGAATTCAAAGAGGAAACAGTCCAGCCACTTACACAGCTGGAGATCAAGAACCACGAAAGTAAAAATTACAGAGGAAAGCAGATAGAAAACAATAAACATTTTTACAAAACAAACATTTTGGGAAACACTATTATACCAAGGATGTTTCTTCAGCCTGTTAGACTGAATGGATTACTCTGACCCACTGAAAAAAACAAAAATGTTATATGTGTATCGAGGACAATGATACACCATTGAATAATGAAGTTATAAAAATCCTTACAGTATGAGCTACATGTGTATAAAGTATACACCCACACCCTCCCACCCCCTTCCCCTCTTCAGTGTGCTCCCAGCATAAGGATTTCTGAAAGGCTATAGATCAAATCTTAAAAGAAGTTGTATGTAACATTTTTGGGTAGCTTTTAAAAAGCCACCTTTCTGGTTATCATTTTCTGACTTTTCTATAATGAATAGGTATTGATTTAATAAGAAGAAAACTAGTATTTTGTATCATTTAATGAGAACTTATATGCTGCTTATTATGTAATTATGCTATATTAAACCAGTTTCACAATCAAAATGTTAATACTTTAGCTATGTAAAATAAATTTGTGTCAAGAGTCCCATGAATAAAGAACATAAAAATACAATCTCTGATAAATTAATGAACCACACGCATACCTTTAGCTCTTCAATCTGCTGCTTGACAGTTTCAAGATCTGTTCCAATTGGTGACATTGAAGCTAATTTACCACCTGCAATATCTACCCAGTCAAATATTGCCTGAAAAACACATTAGCCCATGAGTTATTAGCACATCTGAAATTGCTATAACATCCCAAGTGCTACAGAAAAGTACAATCATAAAGCTATACAGATATTATGGAATGAGCCTATTTTACAAATTAAGATGGTTCACCTAAATAAGTAAAAGAAACAATATGATGAAAAAGTTGTCCCAAATATGCAATAGATAGAACCTTCAATTCTGCATCCAACTTTGCAAAGGAAATTCTTTTCTGAATGGAATCTTAGAATATTAACAACTTTCAAAAAAGTGCATTTGAAAAAGTTTTATAAATTCAATCACATGAAATAGGCATAAGAAAGCATAGAGAATTCTAAGAGGAAGATTATGTAAATATATTGAAAGAAAAAGATTTCAAAGCCATCTGTTTTTTCTAATAAAGCAAGAAGTTTATTGTTTAGCACTTGAGTAAAATATTTGGCCCAGCTAAAGCCTTACACATTATTTAGATTAGCATAAAAATCCTGCACATACCACAATTAATATTATGACCATGATTCTGAATTACAACATAAGACTACAGAATCTATTTTCCTGTTCTTTTTATGTAATATAAACATTTTAGGAAGGCACAACTCACATTTCTTTCAGATACTGAATGCACAAAATTATTCTGGACTTTAATGAAGTTGCCAGACCATATAGTAGGAGGAAGAATCTTGGAAACTATCTGTTATTTTCATTTATCATTAATAAACCCAATAACTTAAGCAGTAACCTGTGAAATTATATTTAATGAGAACTTATAAGCTGCTTATTATGTAATTATGCTATATTAAACCAGTTTCACAATCAAAATGTTAATACTTCAGTTATGTAAAATAAATTTGTGTCAAGAGTCGCATGAATAAAGAACATAAAAATACAATCTCTGATAAATTAATGAACCCCACGCATACCTTTAGCTCTTCAATTAATAAAAACATATACATATATTTTTACTTTACAGTCAAACCCTGAAATGCCTAGAGCTTCTGGACCTTTCAACATCTCGTTCTAGCCAATCTTAGCTATTTCGTAAATCAAGTGGCCCTTCATTCTCGCAGATGATGCTCCTAATCTATAATGGGCCTTGTCTGTCCAGCAGGGGTAATGAGAGAGTAAAAGTTAAGGTGCCCCAGGGCACCTGGGTAGCTTGGCTGGTTAAGCCTCCCTCTTGATTTCATGCTCAGGTCATGATCTCATGGTTCGCGGATTTGTGCCCCACATCAGGCTCTGCAATGACAGCATGGAGCCTGCTTGGGATTCTCTGTGTCCCTTTCTCTCTCTGCCCTCCCCCCACTTGCATTCTCCCTCCCTCTCTCTCTGTCTCTCAAAAACAAATAAACAAACATTAAAATTTTAAAAAAAGGAAAGTCATAGCGCCTAGCCAGTGACCTCTGTGGCTAATGGCTCCTGAGGGCAAAAGGCTGCAAATGGTGGCAGTGCCATCTGCAGCCACAGAAGAGGGCACAACTCAGTCATTTATTAATAATACATACAAATCATGACCTGCTCCCACAAACTGAGGGCTGGAGCCTGATTAGTTAGTTCCTGGCCACTGAAACCTAACCAATCATTTAACTCTTCGGTTAAAAAGTGGGGGAAGGAGGAAAGTTATATAAGATATTATTTGTGGTGAATTTTTTCATATATTTCCAAAGTTCAAAACACTTTCAACTGGCATGAAGCCTGGCTTCTGATATTTACTTTTACAAATATAGAAATGGAATGGCATAATAAAAAGGAAAAGATGTTCTCATCTGAGCTTTAAAAATAATATTCACTTGGTGTTATGGAAATACTCAGAAGGGCTTTTTCCATACGGTAGGAGGGTTGACAGATTCAACACTGGCCAGCCTGTTAGGAAATGGAATAAAGCTGAAGAAGGTAAGGAGAGAAATGTCCCTGAGCTGGCCTCCACCAACAAGACAATTTTTCATATGAAAAGGGAAACTTTAAAACATGGTTAATAAACTGAATGAGAACCGTTAAGGGGTGTGAAAAACAACCGTGAAAAGGAATTACGTGGATGGAAAGGAAGAAAAACATTTTATACAACAGATTATGACCTAATGAAACAGAAATCTATTTTAGTTCAACGGGGAACACTGGCTTCAAATCAAATCTCTTTTACTCCTGACTTTAGTTAAACTCAGGGATATTTTTAGATAGTGTTTACTCCTTTCATCTTACTCCACTCAACTTTAGAAGAGAACTCCGATTCAGCTCTCATTTCAGCTTGGTGTGGAACCATTAACATTTTCCAAAAATCAAAATTTTTCTTTTCAAAGTAAATTGCACTGTGTGTATAAAAATGTAGTGAGATGTGTGCATAAATCTACACATCTATCCAGTGTCAGAAATACCTTCCAAAAGGCAAAACATACACTGAAGTAGGTGAGCCTACTGCACATGTATCTGCTGTGCTGGGGTGGTGTCAATGTGTAAATCTGCACGCGTCAGTGAGCCCGATTCTCCTCCCAGGAGACACGCCGGAACGCCCTTACCTGTAGTCCATCCTGGTACTGAACGGCAGCCTGCATTGCCTCCTCAAGTTTGTCCACCCGGTCTTTCCAAGCCTTATTCAGAGAATCCCAGGCTGAATTTAACTACAATATAAATATCAGAACTCTTTTAGTGTCATTTATTAAGTTTGCAACTATTTCTTCCAAATATGCTTTAAACAAAATCTTTTTTAAAAAAGCATTTTGATGAGAGTAGGAAATACACTAGCTGTACCTCATCTATACTCTTCTTGACAATGGGTTTATCAGGTTCCCCACATGCAGCAATGAGTTCAGAACCCAGGTTGACCACTATATCCAGCTCTTCCTGTAGTCCATCAATTTCTTCCTTAATGGCCTAGAATAAGAAATGACAGCCTCAGAGTTTTAAGCAAAAACACACGGGAACTAAAAAGATGGACACAGAGACATTAATTATAGTTATTTCTAGGAAGTGGGATTATGATCAATTTTATTTTCTTCTTCTTTTCTAACTTTCTGCGATCAATTTTTTTGAATAAGAAAGAAGAAATATTTTAAAGAAAAACAGCATCCTTTGTAATAAACATGTTTATTCTAAAAACAATATTTAAAGAATTAGTTCTACGTAACAAATACCAGAACAAGCTCCTTTAAATATCAATAACAATGAAAAGTGTAGAGATATATTTTGTTTTTGAAACAAAATAGTTTGGGCAATATACATTTATATTTTTCTTTATTTTTTTTGAAGTTTTTTAAAATCTATTTTGAGAGAAAAGAGAGAGCATCAGCAGGGGAGAGGCAGAGAGAGGGAGAGAGAGAGAGAATTCCAGGCAGGCTCTGTACTGTCAGTGCAGAGCCAGATGTGAGGCTCGAACTCACGAACCTGGGTTCATGAGTCGAACTGCATTCAGGAGTCAGACGCTCAAGTGAGCAAGCCACCCAGATGCCCTGGCAATATACATTTAAAATAGAGGTTGAGTAATCTACAACAACAACAACAACAACAACAAAAAATCTAAAGTACTCCTATCCCTATGCACACAACCAAACCAAGCTTGCAGATACAGAGAACAGATAGGTGGTTGCCAGAGGCAGGGGATGTGGGTGGGACAAATGGGTGAAGGGGGTCAAAAGGTATAAACTTCCATTGGTTAAAAAAGAAGTCATGGGAAGCAATGTATAGTTTGGTGACTGTAGTTAATAATACTGCATTGTATATTTTAAAGTTGTTAAGAATAGAACTTAAATAACCAAAAGTAAAGCACGAGTTCAAAAACTTCTAACAAATTAACAATGTTAGTAGATTTAAGATAATCTAGTTTATTATGTCATTTCCCTAAGACTTATAAACTACAAAAAAAAAAAAAATAGGAGAAAAATGCAGTGTACTACTTTTGCTTTAATCTTCTTGGTTAAATATATTTATTCACTCAAGAAACATTTAATAAGCATAAACCAAGCCCAAACTAGGCATTGGGGATATAAATAAAAATAGGGCTATTCCACTCAAGGGGATCGAAGTCCATTAGGAAAAAGAGAGATATAATCAATAAGTTATACTATGTGTAGAGTCTTTTGCATGAGGACAGCATTATGAGAACACAGACAAACTTTCCTAAGTATGCAAGAAAAGATTTTTCATGAAGGCTTACAACCCAAATGACCCTTGAAGTTTGAGTGGGATTTGCCAGAAGAGTGGTAGGAACATATGAGGGTGAGGTAACTAATCCGCAAAGATAACAGAGACTAGAAAGAGCACACCGCAGTGTCAGGGGAAGCCACTTTCTAATAAAGGAGCAGCACTCAACCAAATGGCTTTGAGAACACAGGCATGGGCTATGCTGGGATGTAAAAGGCCAGGACACTACTATCGGGTGTCTGGATTTCATTCTGTAGGCAGTGGATGCCTCCGAGTGGTTCTGAGTGGCGATACGGTAAGAGTAGATCTAGAGAGAGGACAAGGTTGGAAGTCGGGCAAGGAAAAAGACTCTGCAGGTAGGGATACCACTATGGATTACTTCAGAAGCCAAAAACGGAGGGAACAAGGGCCTGAAATAAGGCAGGAGGAGTTGAGATGAAGGGAAACTTTAAAAATACATACTCTCTCAGTGAAATATGTGGGTATAATCTAGTTCCTACTATATCACTATGCATTCTACTTTGGGAACCAAATATAAACTGTAATAGAGTAATTCCGAATATTTACCAAGGGAATCCAGGTTTCATTACAACTTACTTTTTTTTTTTTTTTTTTAACTTTAAAGGAGATTTTCTGCTTACCTCTGCTGCTTCTTGCTGCTGTTTTACTACTGAGGGATCAATTCCAGGATCCTCCAGATCCCGGATGAAATCTTGTGTATCTTTAGTGGTTACGACCAATGACATGTGATCACACCAGAACTTTTCTGCTAATTCCATTACATCCAGTAGTTTGGCTTCCCTTTCTTCCACAAGTGTGTGTATGTTCTCCCAAATGAAAACCATTTGGTCAAGCTTATCCTGAACAGCTACGGCACAAAATAGTATCAAAAAGGCAATATGTTAGCCTCATTTAAGCAATAAAGCAGAATGTTTTAGTTTACACAGAAACAGTGATTCAATTTGCTAAGTATCTAAAACTGGACCCAATTTTAGTTGACCACAGTCTAGTGAGTATCACTAGGCCCAATATAGCATATTCTAGACAAATGCAAGCTCTCAGGGTATCCTACTCCTCCTGAACCAAGGCTCTTTCTGACAAAAGTAGACACTCAAGGGTAAGTGAGCTCAGACTAGACCTAAGTTTACCAAGTTTGAAGTTCACCAAGGCTGACCTTCATTCCAAAGAAAATGAAATAACCACTTAAGCTCTCCAAATCAAAAATACTGATGTCTGTTCAGTCTCAGGAATATAACAATGTAGGATATGTATTTTGGGCTTGTTTCTAGAGTAACCGTATAAACTTCCACTAATCCATGTATGTACTCTTCCTTTTGACCCCCAGCTCTTATCTTTAAGATGGCTGGCTAAGGTCGTGGTTGCCATTTCTGTGGCTACAGGATACCCAGTCTGTTGTACGCATTATAAAAAGTAGTGTGTAATTAGTAATGAGAAAAAAAACAAAAACAAAACCTAGATTTGTCCCTTAGCATCATGCTTTAAACAACTGGTTTAGAAGTCCCAAAGAACACATGGCTTTTGCATAATGGCACACTTTGTAACACAGAAAAACATTAACAAGGGATTTATGTACATAGCTCTTCAACCCCAATGGTAGTACCTTTTCTAAAATCTGGCATTTTGTTATGCCATTGGACCGTCCGTAAACACCAGGACAATTCTAAATGTTTAGAATTATTTAGAATTATTTTAAAGGTAAAGTTCAGTTGTTTCCTTATTCTGAAATTATTACCTTTGGCAGATATGTCTTTGTCAGTGCCCTCAGATCTCGCAATCATTTCCTCTCCCCGCTTTTTAAGTGTTTCATACAATGGTTGTAGCTTCTCCATGTCTACTGACACATTCTTATTCTCACTGATCTGCTCCTTAATCTTCTCTACCTCAGCTGAGATCGAAGGCGGCTGCCTCAAACGCTCCACGATGCGTTCCAGGCTCTCAAGGATCTGGTCTATCTTGTCATGGAACTAGAAGTGAATCAAAGGGGTCATTTATGGGGAAAAGACCTGTGATATCAAATGTCATATTTAAATGAAAACAAAAAAAACCCCATATAGTTAATGTCACAATCAAGAATTAAATCTTAGCTACTTTGTTAACATATCTACCCAAATGAGTGTATTCGTTAAGAAACAGTATACGTTAAAAAAAGAAAGAAACAGCATACATTAATATATAATTGGACTAGCTGACATCAGCATTTTACCTGTTGCCTCATTTTATCATAATTCAAATTAATTTTAAAAATTAAGCCCAATAAGCTGTGTGTTTTTCTATCAAAACTGTTTTATTCATCTGTACTCATTATTTTGACATCCTAAAAACGTTATATTATTAAATGTAAGATTCAAGAACATTTTTTATTAGAATACATGAATTTCTTAAGTTCTAAATTTTCTGAACTGAAAAATGTTAAAAAATGAGACCAAACAAAAACCTCCCTGACAGAACAGAAGTTTGAGCTCCATTCATGGTCAAACACATAATCAGATTCATGAAAGAAGTTTAAAGTTTTGTTTGCAAAGGTACCATGGGCAATAAAGCAAAGTCATAAAACCTTGTTCAGTCATGGATTTTACACTCTCCTCAGTTTTAAAAGAATCATCATTCAGGATTACGAAAAATGGCCCACTCCACTGTCAGTGTATATAATAACAAAAGCCCAACTGTGCAGATGGAAAATCTGTAGGTAATTTCCAATTCAACTTCTTGAAAACAGGTATTTTCAAAAAAAGAAAAACATGAATTTCCAACTCTATATTGTTTCCTTCTAATTCAGTCTACACAGTCTTTCTTCTTATTGCCTTCATGGGAGTGTCTCATTAATAATGATAATAGCACTTTTCTTTTAGCTCTCCCAGTGGCAAATATTCCATTCTACTTTAGATGGACACTTAATTAAATATTTGAATAGTGATGTCAGTTGTATGTTTTTTAAGGCATTGAATATTATTTTGTATTGTATCTGCAAGCAGGCAGAGAGAAATATAAGGATTGGACCGAGCAAATACCCCTTTTGAGAGGCAAAAACTTCAATACTCAGATTTAATGTAGTGAAATATTTCTGGTTCAAATTTAATCAGGAGATCCAAGAAAATGTTTTTCCATGCTCTGCCATTTAAACGAACTCAGTCATATTTCTGGTATAAATGATTACCTGAGTAGATTGAGAAATAGCTTCATCCAATGCCACAGCTCGCTTTTTGACATCTTCTTTAATTTGACTGTAAAGGGTGTCAGCTGCCACGTACTTCTCTTGGATAGAAAAGCCTTCCCCTGGGCTCAATTCCAGTAACTGTGGCCCAGTTTTGTTCATCTTATCTATATGAGGCTTGTGTTCGGCTATCAACTCTCGCAGTTGCTATAACAAACCAAACAGCTTCTCAGTATCTCAGGGTCACACTTCCATATTACAGCTGTCTACATGCCCAATGCATCCAGCTGGCAAGAAACTCCAAACACCCTTCCCATCACAAGGCATTTAACACAGGACGGCTCATACTGCTCCTTGCCAGCAAGAGATGCCCCTGACACAAAGAATAAACAATAGTCTGGTCACGTCAAAGTCTCTTTAAGGGTACGTACAAAACTGCTCGTTGAGTGAAATAATGAATCCCAGTTCATTATGCATTTCCTATCAAGAGCAGTACACACTCTGACAAGGGTCATATTACATAAAGAATTATGAACTCACTATGTCCCCAACCTATAGAGATTAAGCCATAACTCTCGGTGTCCCTTTCTGTACACTCATGATATATGCAAAAATTCTTTAGAAGGGAGGAAGGAAGAAAGGGAAGGAAAGAAAAGGAAAGAAGTTCAGCAGAAGGCAGACATAATGCCAAGAGAAAAAGTTAAGAGGATATAAGGCCATAAGGCATTGTAGTTATGTATATATTTAAACCAATATAAAATGTGTATATATAGGTTACATTACATATACCCAAGTATGACTCCATTATATGTATATATGTGATACCTATAATATACACATATGAATAAATCCATCTGTATTTTAAAACGTTAAAGGCTACAGGGTAATCAATCTATCAGACATGTCTGTATACTGAGCATTATTGGTAAGGTGTGTTGAAAGAAAAATATATGACACATGAAATATTTTGCATAATGTCATCTAATCAAGAGATACAATGATATTTATGCCAATAAGTGGGTGTGTAATGGAGCCCCATTCCTTCTAGGAAGGCAAATAAATCTAGAATATCTATACTCCGTAGAACCCAGAGCCTCCACTGAGCAGTGGTTCATGGACCAGATCCAAAGCTACACCCATCTTTGCTTCAGGTCTCTCTTAGGGTAGCCTCCCTGCAGCATTGAGGAGCCTTCCATTTGTACCACAGTAGTGATTAGGATCCTTAATCAGAAGCTTCTTGTCCTCACCAGAAGGTTTATCTCCAAATTATTTGCTACCTAGCCCCTAACAAAAACTTCTCTGAGAGAAATTATATTCAGGAAAGACAGTCTAGAGAAAGCTACCAATCTTCTCCTGTAAACATTTTAATTTCTATCATTCATCAAGAAGAATCGCCAAGATAGCCACATATCTAGATACTTATTGAAAGTGCTCACTAAAATCAGTCATATAAATTATTTTGAAAATTTTTAAGGAAATTGGCATATCATTAACAATGGTGTATTTTTTTTCAAGGTTTAAATCCTTTATTTTATTTATTTATTTATTTTTAATTTTATTTTTTTATTTTTTAAAATTTACAATGATGTATTTTTGAATACAATGCTATTTTTGAAGTTTTTCTGAATATGGTCTCCAAACTCTTAAAAAACAGCTAAATAGACATAAATTCCGTTAAAAGAAAAAGAAGGGGTTGGTCCTAATCTAACATGCTGCTCATAAGGATGTCTGTGATCTAGCTCCTGAGTGGTCCAGGCTGAGATTTTCTTATTTTTGTTTCATATTATGAGATCATCTATTCATGCTGCCTTAAGGAATGGAGGTAATAATGGTAGTAACAGCTAATAAACAATCTCACAAAAAAGCAATGTGTTACACACGTTCTGGTTTCAGTACTCTACAAGGCATGTTGGTAAATCAAGTTTACACTCTGAGTTATCAAGAGACTCTCAGGTAAAATGAGAGATCTCTGCTGAGATGTCCCCAGTTGCCTAGCATGTAGGTAGATCTCATTTGTGTAGCACCACTGTGAAACTCCTTAGTTTGGGAAGTACTGAGATGACCCTTTTTCAGACCATTCCTTTTTTAAACATCTGGTACTACCAGATGCCTACTTGGGTGTGTGTGTGGAGAAAGGGCCCAATGGGTGATGTCTTCTGCCTCATATGTAACAAAATGATTCTTGGCAACATACTGCCATAAGGGTCGAGTCAAATGGAGATAATGAGTGTGACCTCAATGTATCTACCATATAATAACTGGTTCTTGGAGCCATTTTTCATTCCTGATCAGAACGAACTAGAAGATCTTCCCAAACAAATACAGCGGAGGATAAGGCCGTGGAGCTGCAAAAGAAAGGCTGTTCTACAAGGCTGTAAATATTATGAATAATTTAGTTGAATAATTTGAAGACTCAGCTACAAAGTTTTGTAGTTCCTTTATACGTAAAACTGTACATTTGAGAGCTGAAAGATTATGCTAAAAAGGGAAAATTAATTCCACTTTGAAATTCAGTAATAACTCAATAATAATCTCATTCCATTATTTGATGTTATGACAGAAACACAGCTGCTCAAATCTCACCTCAGAATTGAAGAAATCCACGTTAACATTTTATATTAAAACTTATTCAGTGGATAGGCATCAGGATTTCTGCCACGAAGAAACCTTTATACCAAAATTAAATTCAATTCTACATAATTTCTAGGTCTTTCTCCTGCTGCTTTAGATAGAACTTAAAATTTCCATTTTGCATTAAAGTGTTGACTAAAGCCCTTCTAAACAAATGCTTAGGGATATTCTTCAGTGCCAGTACATTAAAAAAGTAAACAAACAAAATAAGGGTGGCACATTCTTCAAACAATGATGTAATACACCACTGAGTTAAAGTCTTCCTGTGTGCGTGCACACACACATGCGCACACTTGCACACACGCATGATTAATCTCAGAGTACATCTTGTATAGATCTGGGAGACAGCAACTAGGTTCACACATCCATGACGGCAACAACTTCAGAGTTTTTCTGACAGTCTTGAACCCTCTCTCTCATTCAAACCCTTGCAAAATTTTAAGCCATGTTAATATTTAAGTAGCTGCTGAAATGAGGGCTTCATAATGCCATTTTATTTATGTTTAAAACATGATATATTTGTAGATGTAAATATACTCTCTAGCTTAATCGTATACGCTTATAGGAGCAAAAACAAACATCAAAAGAGTTCCATGCACATAAGGTTAAAAAAAAATGGGGAAACAACTTGTCTTTGCACCTTTAGCATTCTCCCTTCTCACTGACTTAGCTTTTACATTATTTGTGTTTTGACACGCTGTCATATTGTCAATTTCCTCCAAGCTCAATGGCCTTGTCTGTATGATGCCGCTTTGATGTATTTCTACTATTTGCTTATATTCTAGAGGTCTCCAACCAATACATATTAAGTATAAAACTTAGTCGACATATGTAAATTAAAAGCAATTCAACATGCATCAATTCAAAGTACTTCAAAAAGCTTATTTCGCTAACATTTAAAAATGAGCACTTTGCTTTTGTACCAGGAAGGCTTATACTTCATACTATTCTAGGAAAGCTGGGATGTAATTAATGACATACACAATGTGGCCTCCCCACATGAGTCTTTCTCATTGTAACCCTGGAAAACAGGTGAGCAATATGAGGTAAGCAACTGTGCAGACCAGAATACAATATTGCTAAAACCCCCCAAAATAATGTAAAACATCTAACTGCATTTAAAAAACACCATCCCAGTGCTCACTTTGGCAGCACATATACTAGAAAAACAGCATAACCATCGTGGTTCTCTTTCAATGGGGAATACAACATTCTCTTTAATACCCAGCTTACCCGGTGCTCTTCCTGCTGTTGTCTTAGAGTTTCATATTCGAGGGCTGGGGCAGGAAGCTGAGAGATGATTCTTTGTGTCTCTGTCAGCCATGGCCAAAGTTCTTCATATGTTTCCCAGAACTGGTTAACCAGGGACTGTGCTCGTTCTAGCTGTAGATACCTCTCTGAGTTTATCTGGCAGATGGCATCATAGTTCTTCAACACCTTGTCCAGTTTTTTCTAGAAAATAAGATAATGAAATGTGCTTAGCTGGCTAAACAGGCCAAACAGCACATATACTCCAGAATGTTTTTTCTAGCACTATATGCTTAGTGCAAAGCAGGCACTCACAGATGTATGTTAAACGAAAAAAATCATTAAAACCTATTTAGATTAGGGGCGCCTGGGTGGCTCAGTTGGTTAATCATCCAACTCTTGACTTCAGCTCAGGTCACAATCTCCCAGTTCGTGAGATGGAGCCCTGCATCAGGCTCTGTGCTAACAGTGTGGAGCCTGCTTGGGATTCTGTCTTTCCCTCTCTCTGCTCCTCCCCTGCTCACATGCTCATGCTCTTGCTCTCTCTCAATAATAAATTAATTAAAAATTTTAAAATGTATTTAGATTGTAACTATTTCTATGTATAAACATTCATTTTAAATTTAAAAAGACCCTTTGGGGGCTCCTCACTGGCTTGGTCAGTATAGCATCTGACTCCTCATCTCAGGGTTGTAAGTTGGAGCCTAACGTTGAGTGTAGAGATTACTTAAAAATAAAATCTTAAAAAGAAAAATAAAGATCCTTCAGGTTCATCCATATTTTTGCACAAGGCACGATTTCCTTCCTTTTTAAGGCTGAATAATAATCCCTTCTATGCTAATGTTGTATCTTACCACAACAAAAAAACCTTTCACATATATATGTAAAAAATAGCAAAAATGTGGAACCATAAAAGTACAACTGGAGATCAAGATATATCCACACAACAAATTTTTATATTGTCATCAAAAATCATGGGATTTAATGACAGAGAACAAGCACCCCCCTTCCCCCCCGTCAGAAATATTAGGTGACAAAACCCAAAATATAATAAATAAACAGATTCAGGTTTTTATGAAAAAGACAATGAGCTCTCCAAACATAATAAGCCAAATTCTTCAACTATCCTTCTAGGTCGTATAGGCCTTCTGGGCTAGAAAACAAGTCTCATATGAGTCTAGCGACATTAACATTACTTTCTGGCCAAAAGTAAAGACTCCCTCTCACAAGTGAAGTTATAGGAGGAATTGCTAGCAAAATTAATTGCATATATTACAATCAGAGTACAACATTATACTATACACTGTATTTTATGGGGTGATCATAGTGATCTAGATTACGGTATAAATTTACATCATAAACTAATAGCAGAAGATAAAGCACAACAGGAATCTAATAAACCACAGAATGACACAGAAAATATTTCATGATGATCTCTATTTTTCATGTCAGTCTTTATAAAAATAATAAAGGAAAGATTAAATTATAAATAAGTAAATTGCCAGAATAAATAAAAGTAGTATCAATATACAGTTACATTCTATTACTTTGTCCACGGTACACCTTGAAACCAATGCATACTATTTAAAGTGTAATCTTAGGCATAAACATTTGCATATTTTTTTTTTTGTTATGGGATAGTTTCCTATCAGAAGCATTAGTATACATTAATTTCTTTAGACTGCTGAGATGTCTGAATGTGAATTGAACTAAACATTTTTACTTGTGACTGGTTTTCCATCAATTTAAAGGATAATTAGAAGTCTAGAAACCAGATGCTTTCTTAATTATTCAGCTCATTTTTCTCCTGTACAGCTTACCAAAATTTTATACAGAATGGATTTCAGCATTAAACAAAACCATATATTCTGAAGCATACAGACAACAGGTGACATATAGAGTGATAATTTATACCGATAATAATGGCAATAATACAGCTAACATTAACTGAATGTTTAACGTGTGCCAGTTATTCAAGGATGCAAATTTTAATAGCTTTAGTGTCTATTAAAAAAAGTGTCCCCAGGGTGATTCCCTTAAGGAATATTCCTTTTACTTTTACTCTGTAAGCTTGAAAAAATGCCTTATTTAAATCTCATGATTCAGATGTCCAAATGGCAGCTGTGGATAAAGAAAATGTGCTGCTCTAGGACTGAGCACTCAATACATGCCATTTATTTGAGGGTCTCAGCAGCAGCCACACAGACAAGATTATACCTTCATTGATTGCTTTTCCTCTTCACTGCATGTGGTCATGATTTTATGTCCAGATTTGACAAGCTCATCAATAATATCCTTGTGTCTCAAAATCTCCATGGTGAATTTCTGTGATTTACCAGAATAAAGATAAAAAGAGAGAGAGAGAGAGAGGCTGTGTGACTAAAATGAAAACAATCAGGCAAAGTAGTTAAAAATACCAAGTTACACTAAAAGGGTCTTGTAAAGTAAATCATGCAATCCCACGTTCTAGATTGGAGCACGTTAACAAGCAATTTTGATATAACTGGAAATGTACTTCTTCACCTTTTGAAGCTGCAGCTGAGCAGAGGTCTGGTCTTGCTCAAGCCTGATGTCACCCAGAGACATCAATTTCTTTTCAGTTTCAGTAATCCAGGATAATTCAGCATCAGCTGCTTGGTCAAACTAAACAGAAGATGAATAATTAGGTCAGTAAGTTCCTGTAACTGGTGCCAGAAAAATACCTACCTAAGATTTTTTAAAATATCCTAATTACACAAGTGGAAAATTTGAGCTTATCTCTTCATGGCATCCTGAAATAATTCATGGTAATGACTCAAGTTATAAAGGAGAGGTTCCCACAGAATAATTAAACACACGCTCTTAAAACACATTGAATCTGTAACATGGCATTAATTATTCTGGGACAGCTAAGTCTGTTACCTTCTTTTTGGTTGTTATAAGAATTTCCTCCGTAAGAGTACTATCCAAATTAAACAGCTAAGAAAGTGGGTATCATCTTTCAATCACTGCATTCATCACTTTAATCCATATGGTATGCAGACAGCACTCCACTACTGACGTATAAGATTCCTAGCAAAACTCATGAAATATTCCCATTTATTTATCATACTATGTGTGTATAAATGTATGTGCAAAGTATGATTGTGTATGTAGAGTATACCTGCAAATGTCTCATGTAAAATTTTTTATATCTCATTTAATAATTCACTTCCAAGAGCGTTCTTAAATATTTTACGAGGTTTTATTTTCCTGATCTTAACAATAATTCATGGTAGAAATTCATAAAGTACAGAAAAATATACAGAAGAAAATTAAAACCTGGAGTTAATACTGTTGGTATTTTAGTGAATTTTATTCCAGAAGTTGAAAAAGATTTATAAAAGTCTGGGATAATACTGTATAAACAGTTTCATATCCTGCTCTTTCATTTATTATGAACATTTCCTATGTCATATTCTTTGAAATGGTGAATTTTAAATAACATCATTGTATTCTAGCATACGTGGATATTTTCATTTAGGCACACTGCATTTTTTGCTATTATATAAACAGACCTGTAATAAATATAAATCTCTGCTGGCATCTTCAATTAGTTCTTCAGGGTAGATTCCTAGAAGTTAACTACCAAGTCAAAGAGCATGAACTTCTTCATTACCTTGCATGAGACAGAACCCGATGCCTTCTAGAACCAAGCAGGTATCATAAATGAGCAAAGTGCTCCCACAAGCACCAATGGTAAATGGTAACTAACATTGGCCTTAGTTGGAAGATTTAATGGGAAACAGACATTGCAAGCACTCAGTTACAGTACTGCCAGAACTTTTAATTTTTCAAGAGAATCTGGAAATCTAGATGAGAGCAGGGGATATATAAGTGACGAGAGAGAAGAGTAGAGATAAGATAGTAGGTTAGAAAATAATTCATACTTCTAAAACACTCTGTGACACAATGCAGACTCACGGGAAGACGGAGATGTGCTTTCCCTGTTCCTCATAAGCACACCTACAAATACCCAGGCGTTACATACACGCCCACGTTACATACGAAACACGCATAAGATTGTGAAAGAAGACAGAAGACAGCACAACTGCTGTGGACCTTGGCGCCCGGGGAACAACACAGTGGTGAATTCTCTGGGTTTTCTTCTTGCCTCACACGTCCTAGACTGGACACTGGAGAAAATGGAACCCGGAAACACCAAGAGGCACAGACAAAACCCCAAGAGAAGTCTGCCCCCTCAGCCAGATGACCAGGAAAGGGGCATCCTAGCAAGACACAGAACTTTTAAACGATAACCACTCTGTCTAGACTCCACAGGAAAAAAGGCTGTGGTCTCACCCACACTCATGCCAAGGAAGGCCTACATTTTCGTGCTCATGAGCCTACATATCAAGGTGCTGGCACTGCTGCCAGGGTGATGTCAGAGAAGGCCAAATAGGGAGATGCAACTTTTGGTGCCACTGGCCAGTAAAAAAGCTCCTGCCCACAGTATCAGTGGAGATCATGTGGGGAGCCCCCACAAGCAGTCATGAATTGCCCCTCCCTATCTCCTCCGGGGTGGTTCAGAGAAGGCCTAGTGGAGAGTCAGGATTTTCACCACGGCTCTGTGGTTAATGTAGCCACCTTCACCGAGCTGCTGGAAAAGACTGCTCCAACAGCTGGAGGTCTAATCCCCACTCCCAGCCGGCAGAGATGAGGAGCACCCATGTCAGGTGTCACGAGAGGCTGAGTGGGGAACGTAGACTTCTGCTTGCACCCGGCAGTACCCCCAGCTTCTTCTGCCAGAGTGGTGCCTGAGGAGGCCAGTCCAAATGAAAGTTTAATTACGACCCAAAACTCCTAAGTTAGCAGCAAGAACCAAGGCCTCCGACTGAACTAAAGAAAGATCATCAATGGATGCCGATACCTAGATGACAGAAATGTTAGTACTGTCTGACAAAAATTTTCAAGGAACAATGATAAAAATGCTTTAATGAGCAATTTTAACCACCACGGAAATGAATGTGAAAAATCAGAAGGCCTTAGCAACAAAAATCCTCAGCAAAGAAAGAGGATATATAAAGAACCAAATGGAAATTTTAGAACTTAAATATATAATAACAAATAAGATCAGAGGATGAGATCAATGAAGGGCACAGAGGAAAGAATCAGTGAAGCAAAAGACACAACAACAGAAATTACCCAAGCTGAATAATAGAAAACAGACTGGAGGAAAAAAAAAAAAAATCAATAGAGCCTCAGGGACCTGTGGAACTATAATACAAGATCTAACATTCCTGTTGTTGGAGTCTCAGAAGGAGAAGAGAAAGAGATTGTAGAAAAAAAAAAACCCTCAAATATTTTAAACAATGATAAAATTACAGAAATGCAGAAATAACTTCTGGTTGCCAGGAGTTAAGGAGGGAGCAGAGGTGGGAGGCTATAAAAGGGAGACATGAGGTAGTCCTACGGTGATGAAATGTTCTGTATCTTCACTGCATCGACATCAACATCCTGCCTGTGATACTGTACTATACTTTTGCAAAACGTCACCACTGGGGAAAATGGGTAAAGGGTACAATGTGACTGTCTCTATCTAATTTCTTACAATCGCATGTGAATCTACAAGTATCTTAATAAAAGTTAATTAAAAACAACAACAACAAAAGGTCTGTGTGGATAACCTCTGTGTGAGCTCCAGTTCACATTTTCCTTTTAGATAATATACTGCCAAACTGTCCTTCAGGTAGGATATACTGATTTATACAGCCACAAGGCAAGTTTTTCTGTACCCTCATCACCATGGGGTACAATTTATTTTTAAATAATATTTTCCAAGTGTATCAGTGGACTTCCCTTAATTATAAGGAAATAATCTGCCAGCAGTAACCTGGCACAGACTTGAATAGCACTGATTAAGAGTAATGTTACACTTTCCATCTCACAAAGAAAGAATAACAAATTATAGAAGTGAAAAATACTTAATAATATTATAAATTATTACAGTTTTTTCCTATATATCATGAACCCACTTGTTTTCACCTTTGCCAAATAATGAATGAGTAAATAAATATTGATGCCATTTGCAGGTCAGTTTCTTTTAGTCAATGGTTCAGATAGAAGAAAAATTTAGTAATCATGTAACTAATGGGTCCCAGCCAGGAATACAATAGAGGTGTAAAAAAAAAAAAAAAACAACAAAAAAACAAAAAAACAACTCAATTGCATAAGGATATGAAGGAGGAGATAGGGCTTAACAGACCTTTCCTTAACAACCTCTAAACTGCTGCCTGAATAAAATCTGATAGAAACCAATACCTACCAAAACAAACAAACAAACACGATGCAAAATCAGGCTGCTTTAAGACTAACATAGTGTCTGGACAGCAGATTGGAACACATTTGCCACATTGGGCTGTCCTTCAAGTGTCACACATTTAAGAGGACCAATGATATGCTGAACTTGTTCCAGACAGAAATTCAGAGTTTTAGTCCACAGAGTGGGGTGAGCTCCTTTATAAGGGCAGTCCTTCTAAAATGACTGTGTGTACATTTATACATTCAAACAGAATTACTCATTTTTCCTGTATTTCCCATAACTTTATACATTATTTTTTTAGCGAAGCCACATTTTTCATAAAACTTATTGAAAAGGCTCCTGGTTTGCAGACAGTAATGTTAATAAATGTTTTTTTTTCATTGATTCGTTACTTTTTCTGCTACTGGGACAAACCAGAACAATGTGGCTTCCAGAAAAGAATCCATATGAAAGACCATATGAAAAATTGTATCTTAATCTGGTTCAGTAATTTTTATATTAGTTTCAAACGGAACTACTCATTAGCAATTATTCACCAATGTGAAAAAGAAAAGAAAAGAAAAGAAAAGAAAGAAAAGAAAAGAAAAGATAAGATTTCAAGGCACCTGGCTAGCTACCTCAGTCAGTGGACCATGTGCCTCTTGATCTCGGGGTTTCAAGTTTGAGCCCCATGTTGGGGGTAGAGATTACTTAAAAGTAAAATTTAAAAAAAAGAAAAGGAAAGGAAAAAATTTCAACTAATTCAGGAGCTTCAATGTAGAAAAAAGAAATCCTCATGAAAAACAAGTAGAAGAGCCTTCATGGTTAGATTATTCACTTTCAAGATATATACGATGAAACTTCAAGGTAAAACTTTATTATGTGATTCCCTTAACAAATGTGAAACTGGGCAGAACAGTCCAGGCCTTTGTACCTGAGTGCAAGTGCTGCAAGATATCTGAATAAAATTTAACAGTAATGACTTTTTTCCTCTACTGGTCCCTGAAAAAACAAAGTGACAAACCACCCCGCTTGTTTGTGATCAGGCAATTTTCAGCACTTATATGACAGTCCTAGTAAATAAAGTCAGCCTGTTAGTGTTAATATTAGTTTAAATCTATTTCTCTTTCTCTTAAAAAAAAAAAAAAAAGACTCCAGTGAAAAATAGTATGGGGATACCATCTAAGTTGCCAAAATGGAAAGCTGAAACTAAAACACTGTTTCTTCAACCAAAGCAAATATTTGCTCTGCTAAAAGAAAACAAGACTGCAAGCAGAAATTTCCCTCCTGTCTTTTGAGATTTTTTTAATTAAATTAGCAAATATTTATTGTTTAGCAACAAATGGAATAGCCCCAGGGTCTTCATTAAGCAATTTACAGGGAAGCAAGGCATTTTATTTACACCTATAAACTTTCGAATGACTATATGTGTACATTTCTAATAGACCATAAAGGCTGCTTATTTTACAATGTGAACAATATGGAGAACCAGTTTATTAGACCAAATTTTAATAAACTTGTTTACTGCTCACTCAAGTAGCAGAAATTGACTTCAAATAAATTGTAGATAATATTACCATCCGTAATTGCATTCTAGGAAATATTCTACTAGGTTTTATCAGTGGAATCTAACCACTGACCTACTATAACTCTTATTATAGTAGAACCAGTATTTCAGAAATTTCCAACAAGACTGTGAAAGACATTTAAGATTTTATTTATTTAAAAAAATTTTTTTAATGTTTATTTATTTTTGAGAAACAGAGAGAGACAGAGCACAAGCAGAGGAGGGGCAGAGAGAGAGGAGACACAGAATCCGAAGCAGGCTCCAGGCTCTGAGCTGTCAACACAGAGCTCCATGTGGGGCTTAAATCCACGAACCATGAGATCATGACCTAAGCCAAAGTCGGGTGCTTAACTGAGCCACCCAGGCACCCCTAAAGATTTTATTTTTTAAGTAATCTCTACACCCAACGTGGGGCTCAAACTCAGAACTCTGAGATTGAGTCGCACACTCCACCAACTGAGCCAGCCAGGCACCCTAATAGTGAAAGACATTTTAATTGGCTATCTCTATTCCTGAAAAACGCTCTAAAACAATAATGGCCAGCATTTTACTGAACACACTAAGTGCTTCACATGCAGTATCTTCTCTAATCTTGACAACAACTGCATCATCTGGGTATTACCATCTACTCCATTTACAGTTGAGAAAACTGAGGTAGAGAAAAGTTACCTGACTTACCAGGGCTTACCCAGCTAGTAACTGTTGGAGCTGAGACTCAAACCAAGGTGGTCTGACCCCAGAGACTGCATTGCTAGTTGCCCTATCACTGGTGCTCGTATACAGTTCAGGCTTCGTGAACTCAAAATATGCATGCAATTTCACCAAAAATGGCTCATATACCACAACCGTCAATAAATACTAGGTTTTAACTTCTTAAACATTTCTCCAGTCTCTGACAAACTACTTTTGTGTTTATCTAGAGGGTTTCTTTTAAGTGGAAATAGAGGCTTAAGAAAGGCAAAATGATAAGTGAACCTTAACTTCAAGGACATCCTTTTACTCCCTTCCCCTGGCTGAGGATCTTATCACTTTTCCTTGATTAGCATTTCCTTCCATTTTGCTTTGCATTATTCATAACACAGCCCATATTTTCCCACCCCCAACACCTGGAGGGTCTAAACTAATCTCACTTCCATGGGGGAAGTTTCCTACTAGTTCTTTAAAAGAAACAAACAGGTGTTATTTTTTTTCCAAGGCTGATTCCTAATGACCTGATGAGTTGCTTATTTTAATTGCACCCAAATCACCAACCTACGTGCCTTTAATATAAAAGGGTCATTATGGCCACTCAAGCCAAGCAATTAGAACTGTTGAAGAGTGTCTGGGATTCCCAGATCCCGTGAAATACACACATTTTAGCAACTTCTGACAATTGTGCATATTAATATGAGGCAAAGGACAATGAACTGCTCTGAGGTTAAAACAATCACAATGGTGTGAATTCAGGCTATAAGTCTGCACATCTTTTAAGCGAAAGTGCCTCCCCCTATTTCCACATTGCTCATTTGGTTCAATTTGCAATTAGAGAAAGAAAGCAACAAAAAGAAAGCAACAAAAAGATGCTACTTCGTGCAGGTTTAACAGGCAAAAATATGTACGCTTTCTAACTCAGATGATGGCATGTATTGTGAGAAGGAGAGACCTGTTTCGTTTTTGTTTATAAAGCTCACCATCACTGTTTACTAAAGCTGACTTGTTCTCCTCAGATATTTCCTAAAAGTAACGAATGGGCCTAATTCTTATAAAAAAGCATACTCTCTTCAGAATGTCAATGCTTGCCAATCTGTAGAGTCAGATGCATACAGTCCTCACTCATTTGTCCATAATAGAGGCAGTTTGATGATTTTCAAACAGCAATAAATACTACTCAAATTTATAAAGGGTTCTGTCATAGGCCTCCATGATTTCAAAATTCAGTGACACATATTCTCAAAACTGTTACTATCAATATAGGATAACCATAAAAAATCTAACCACATCAAATCAGAACTTTTCTAAAAACTATGTTTAAACAGGGTGGTTACAAAGTCATGCCAATTACTAGACATCTGCATGCTCCCTTCCCTGTCCTTTTCAAACTAATTCTTTTCTATGTTTTCTTGGATATCTTTTTTTTTTTTCTTTCTTTTTTTTTTTTTTTTAAGTGGGCTCCAACACGGGGCTTAAACTCACGACCCTGAGATCAAGACCCGAGCTGACATCAAAAGTCAGTTGCTTAATTGAATGAGCCACCCAGGCACTCCTAGACATCTTTCTCATCGATGTTTGGAAGCCAATATACTCTGCAACAGTGACCTGACTCACAAAGTCCCTATGCTTTTCTTGAATTCCAAAAAGCAGGTTATAACATTATATAGGAGGTAGATCTGTATACAAACAGCCTTAATGCCGGGCAAAAGGTGAAACATCTTAATAGAAATTTACTTGGAAACAAAACATTCAGTTATTTAAAATCTATTTAGCCAGGTTATTAAGAAACAAAGCATCAAATCTATAAATGTAAAAATTACCACTTCGTGTTCAAGACATACGTCCTACCCTGTCAACTTGTGGGTGTGGGTATGTTGAAGGTAGGGACCTGGAAAGGAGTAGCTGTTAATAAAACAAATTGTATGTGACTATAGGTATGTCTAAAAAGATGGGACGGAGGTCAGATCACGTCCATTGTTTTAGATGGAGAAGAGACACAGAATGGTGCTTGGTCTGTTTATGCACCTTAAAACAGCACAAAATGTGTGGCTAACATCCGAGTCTCCAGATATTTTTGCACCATCTCTTCTATACTGAAGAGACGAATTATTATTGTGAAAAGAGAAAACAAATATTTTAGTGCCAAACTGTACTCTGGTGCTAATTCCAAATATTTATAAGTGAGCAAAGTTATGAAATGACTTCAGTCATAAATTAGCTCCTTTATAAACTTGAAAATTATGAGTTTAGAAACATGTGAACAACCAGAAAATATCAATGGCATTAGCATTAGCTGTATGACTTATTGGTAGTAAGACACTAGGTCTTCCTCTCTCAGAAGGAAGACTGGAAGGATAGAGATCATATTATTTACACACTATTTCTTCCATGAGTTTTTCCTGTATTCTTTCAGAAAATCTTAAAATTTTCTATAATGACTGTGTCTCTCTCTTTCTGCCCCTCCTCCACTCACAGTCTCTCTCTCAAAAATAAATAAACATTAAAAAAAATACAAGCTCAACCTGTCATCTTGCCCTTTTTATGCTCTTATTTCACTGAACTAACCACCCACAGTCAACCTCTCAAGAAAAATCGTACTCCAAGAGTACAGAATAGTAGTCTTGCTATTTAGGGAAATCTTCAGTGCCAATTCTGAAATGTGGATATAAGTTTTGGGGAAAAGATCCAGTGTTTTCATACAGTTGAATAAACTTCACAGATAAATGCATTTATCCTCCTGTAATAATGAGGCATACAGATTGTGCCGAACTTTGAAAACTGAAGTCATGCAAATACATTCCTCAGGCATGAATGCTCTCCCTCACAAAAATTTCTAAGGCAGGCCTTCCGCTATCATTGTATTTCATCAGCTTTTGTGATTCTAGAGCATGGCCCTGAAATGAGGAGTGAGGCATTATGCCACATAAATTATAATATAGAACTATATAAATTACACTTTTACAGCAACCTTAGAAAATTAATTTTGGATGCTCCCACACAATCTGCTTGGTTTGTGGCTCTGGTGTTCAGCATGTATTAGTAAAGGCTTAGTTATGTGCCTTCCAGAGCTCTGCTCTGAAGTACCCTGCAATAGCACACTAATCCTGTCACAGAAGGTCTGCAGTAAGAGTCTGATGACTTAATGTAAATAGTCCGAGATAGTCAATAAAAGTTAATCAAAACACATATTATAAATTTCTATTTCCAGGACCCCACTCATAACCCAGAGTTTTCTGACGGAGCTGTGGTGAGGGCTGGGTGCCTACAAAACTCTCTGGAACTCTAAACTCTGCATGAGTCACAGACAGGTCAGAAACAACCCTTCCCACCGCCCCCCCCCCCCCTTCAGTCCAGAAAAAACACCACATCGCCAACACGACTGTTTCCTTTTTAGAAAGAACACAGCCTCTCTTTGCCATTGCTGTATGTAAATGAATAGTCAGTGTGGACTTATGTGATAACTCAAAATATTTACTCACATACAGATTAGACTTAGCCAAGGCATAAAATTAGCATTAGCAATTCACATATATGTAAGCGAAAAGCACTTTGTTTGGAAAGCAGGGCTGATCTTCCCAGTGACCGATTTGGTAAGGGTATAAATCTGGGCTACAATGAGGCAGATGGCTGTTAACAATGTACAGATTAGCCTTGCCCTGCCTCGCACTCAGATGTCGAAGTAACCCAAAATCTTTTCAAATCCCTCCTTTCATTTTTGAAGCATAACAAATGAATGGAAACACTATTAATAGAAATCTTTGTTCAGGTAAAGGCTCTGAGAACAACTGGGGGAAATTTATTGCCTAGACAACAAACCGCTTGTCCCTACCTGCTGTGATCTCAGAATGGCCGCATCGATCTCCTCCACCTTTTGAGTGATGGTGTCGCTCACTAATCGGTAGCGGTCATTGTCCTCGGCCACCATTTTTTCAAGTCCTTCCCTCGCCCTCCAGGGTACCAACTCCAGTAAAGCACTGCTCACTTCGTTAAGGGAGTCCAATAAGGCTTTGCTGTCCTTAGCTTCCTTTTTCAGTTCCTGAAAACAGAATTCAGAAAAGATACAAATCTGTGGGTAATACTAGCTTAAGAGTTAGAACAGGCTTTTCCTTTAACTGTCCTCGGGGCTAACATCCTTTGCAGGTCAATTATGCCAGGCATTGGTCCCTGAGTTTCAGTTAAGTTCTAGAAACCTTTGCTATTTAGAGCTATTTTGTAAAAAGGAAAAGTGTTTCCTGAGGAGTTCCAAAGAACAATTCATTTGTCAACACGGCAAAGATTTTATCTTTGAACTTTAATATAAATGTTTAAAATTCGGGAAACAAAACCAAGCAGGTTCACATGTATTATTCTTTGCTTTCTGGTAACCTCTAAGTAATCAGGTACTAGGAAAGTAAAATAAAGAGTAAAGTCCAAGCCAGAACTAAGTGACCCTCAAAATGAGTACGTAGTGGCTTTAAATCATCCCTGTTGAATCATTACAGGCTCAGTGAGCCTGACCTCCCCGGCTCCCTTCCACCCACATGTGATCATACTTCAGGGATGATAAAACAGAGGCTACCTCTGAAAAGAAAACCAGCATGACAGAATACCACTTCTGCAATATAAGTAGAAAAGCTACCTCATGCTACGCATCTATCTTACATAAATATTGTTGTTCTAAGCAAATTATGTGTATCTCTGAAACAATGACTTTTTTTTTTCTTTCTGTTTTCATCATTCTGTCTCTTGTGTAATAAACTATACTCCCAACCATAAGACTCTGGAAACAAATTATAAATGCAAGGCTTTCATCTCTGGGCTCTTCGAAGTGTTACACAATTGATCTCCTGCCAATTTCTATTGGGTCCCCATCAAGGCATCCTTCAGCATATTAGTAACGACACGAGACTATCACCCTAAACGGTAACAAATGGATCCAAAATGCGTAAATAAAAGCCTACTTTTTGTCTCGCTTGGGCTTGGCTTGCTGCTTCTCCCGTCAGAACCTGAGTTTCGTATGAAAGTAATTCCACCTCCACTTTGTCCAGCCAGGTGCAGAGCTCTTCATGTGTGGAGTGCAGGCGCCTGGCAAGCTGCAGTGCCTGCTCCAAGGTCTTGGCTACATCCGTGCTTAATTTAGTAATGTCTTTGTACCTTGCTTTAATGGCTTCCAATTTATCTTGAATGATTAAAACTTCATCACCTAAAATTTCAAAGGCACGTTATATCTCAAGAAAGCAAAGAAAAGCTAGAGGGAGGGTTTCTTCAGATATTATTGTACACTGATGAGATTTTCTCAGGGAGGGGAGGGAGGAGAGACATTTTTCCAAAGATGATCTGACCCAAGAGAAGCCTTTTTCTAGGTTTTAATCCTTCCCGAGATTTCTGGCAAATCTAAACAGCTCTGAAAATGCCAATATAAAACCGGAAAGGGCTACAGTGCCTGCAGTTATGGGAAAGCACCACCTTCACAACTAACTATATGGTGTTTTCAGACTTCAAGCACAGGAGCTAAAAACTGCTTGGGTTCCAACACTGACTTTGCCACTTGTTACCATGCACAAGATCCTTAACCTCTTTGTGTCCTTGGTTTACTCATTATTACACAGGGATGAAAGAATCTACCTCATAAAGTTGTGATAAAAATTCAACAAGTTTATAGTTGCAAAGCGTTTAGACCAGCGTCTGGCATGTGCATATGTATGTGTGCAAATGTGTGCGCACGTGTGTACGTGGTACATGTGTATGGGATGTGACTGTGTATATATTAAAAATAATAAACTTATCTGCACTATTCCAGTAGGTCCTCGCTCTCCTCTACCTCATTTTCAGACACCCACAGAAATTGCATCCTGGGCTTCAGACTCCTGGTTCAAGGTTCTAGATACTATAGGGAACCCCTCGCAACTCACAATGAATGTTACTGGCCCATACTTCAACACAGATGCTAATGGACACAGGTACAGTGAAACTTTCCTGTGGCCAAAGGAATTACTAAAGCGAATTAGTCTGTATCTGTTTTCTTAGTAAGTGTAAGCATGGAGAAATGAAGTGTGTGTATAGCCAGAGAATTTGTCACTGAACGCAAACTATCTTAAAATTTTAAAAACTGGTCTACAACCTGCGTACTCATGCAGAACAACTGCCTCCCGCAAGTGGAAAATGAATGTAACCCTGCTATGTGTTATGAGTAATACACACAACTTCCATTAGGAACTCAAGTGAGATCATGAGAAAAAAAGTGAGCTCATATCCCAAAACCCCCTTGGATCAGTCTTCAAAGAATTCTGCAGAATGAAGTCTTGGAGTGGCCTCAGAATTATAAAGGATTTTGTTTTTCTCTTATCCCTAAAATATTTAGAAAGCAATGCAACAATGCTAATTGCATGATGATCTGATTTGAAAGATTCTCACCTGTTGTTTGTTTCAGTAGTTCTAAACCATTTAGTAATGCCTGATCTACATTTTGTTTTCTGAGTAGGATGTCCTCTTGCAGAACCTAAGACACAGGTACGGTTTTTATGTTGGCGGGGGGGAAAAAAATCACAGTTAGCTTTGGTTAATCTTAGAGAACTCTGTGTTTCATAGAGATTTAAGTAGACACCTCCCATTTTCAACTATTAATCCCTGTTCCCTTATTTTCGCCTCCTCTTTAAACCACCATGGCCCATGTTCATCTACCCTAATTCACACGCTCTCTCCTTTTCAGAAAACAGACTATGTGAAGATATTGGACTACCAGTTAATTATGAGTCTTCATGTACAACAATAAAATAGCAAAGGAAAGGGGGGAATCTGGCTATTGGATAAATTCAATCTCTTTTTAAAGTGACTCCATTAGAAGTAATCTGTATATATAGGCAAAGTCTTTTTTTGAGTATAGCAATTCCCCTAAATCATAAGAACATAAAACAATCCAGAAATGAGAAAGACTTAGAAAATAATGACAAGTGAAATGAAAAAACAAAATAAAAAAAAAAAAAAATAAAATAAATAAAAATACCCGAAGTTCAGACTGCTGCTTCCATAACCCCTCAGGGCTGTAATCCTGGACTGAGAGCTTGCTCAGTTTGTCATGTACTTCATTCAGCCAATTCATCAGCTCAACTTCATCTTCCCCAAAAATCTTAGCATTACATAAGGCCTGCTGGAGGAGCTCAGACCTGCTGTGACTTTTCTCTTGAATCTCAATGTACCACACTTGAGAGGAGTCTAGTTTACTTTGCACCATATCTTTATCCTCCCTGGAGCTCAAAACCTTTAAGGATTGGCCAATGCTAACAGCCTGGTGTAAATGTTTATTGTGATTGATGATGTCATCTTCTAAGGCCTAAAATAAAGTTTAAGAAAAGAGAAACAAAAAGGATGGACAAATAAAAATGAAAACATAAATCAAATGAAAGAATGACATTTGAAATGGGCTTAGTTTACAATTATGCATAACACAACAGTACATAACTCAAATTTATGATATAAAACCACAAAGGAAATGGAAAACTGAATCTTACTAACGTGCAATGGTTATCTTACTTTGTGCTGTGCAATTTGTTCCTCAAGTTTAGACGCTTGGGTTCCTATGGGCTCACAGTTCGCCAGCTTCTTTTCTATGGTTGTAAGCCACTCATTCAATGGTTCTAGGGTTTCATGAAATTGCTGTGCTACCACTGAGATACCTTCCAACTGACGATTCCTATAAATGTGCCAAGATAAAGGTCATTTAGGGATGAAGAATGTGTGAAATAGTCAACAAACTTCTTTACTCAGGCTCCTGCATTCTAAACATTTTTTTGTGGAAAGCAACTAAGGTTAAAATTAAGATCTGTCACATTTAAAGGACATGCTAAAATAGCTATCCTATTAAATAAAATTAAAGGTGAAGCACAGGCCAATCCCAAGCAGCTAAATCTTATGAAACTCTTAAGAAATCTGGTTACAACACAATAATAGCTATGTAATAATAATAGTAATGTCATAATAACAATAGCAGCAATAATAATGACAATGATGACAATAAAAAAAAACTTATTGAACACATATGCTCTGCCAAGCCTCTGTTTTAAGTGTGTTATATATTAATTCACTTCAATCAGAGCACCAGTTACTGGGACTTACTTAATCAACTAGTCAAAATTGGATTCAAATTTTGAAGACCATCTGTAGCTCCCCCCATAGTGGAATGAATAGTGACTCCTACTAAAGTAGTGTGCCAGGTCTATTCCCTCCCAACCCCCGCCAAAAAAAAAAGTACAGTGTCAGGTATATTTCCCAAAAGCAACACTTAATATTTTATGGATTAAAATATCATGAAAAAGGATTTCTTTAGACTTTTACTTATTTGAATACACTTTTATATAGTTTGAAATGCTTTTAAAAAACACATTAGTTCTTCAGTTAAAATGGTACCACGTAACTGAAAACCTACCTTCCGCCACCCTCAGTTTTTACCTAGGGCAAGAGATTGTGCCCGTCTCTATACAGAGTACCTCAGTACCAGATCCTGGGACCAAGAGTGGTTGTCATAACTTTTTATCATGCATAATTCTTAGGGAATTGCATGATTTAATAAATTTGTTTCTATGGAGACCAAGGGAATTCTGGAAAATTGGCACATGCTACTGAATATAATTTCTGTGTATATCATAAACTACACATTTATATATCTCTTAAAACTTTCACATGAAACATATTTGATCTTTAAAAAAATGAATACAATTATTTTTGACTTCTAAATTATTACTAAAATTCTTTTTTTCCTTTTTTAAAAGTTTTATTTTAGAGACAGAGAACACACACATGTAAGCATGTAAGAGAGAGAGAGAGAGAGAGAGAGAGAGAGAGAGAGAGATCTCCAGCAGGCTCCATGCTCAGCACAGAGCCCAATGCAGGGCTCAATCCCATGACCCTGGGATCATGACCTGAGCCGAAATCAAGAATTGGACGCTCAACCAACTCAGCTACCCAGATCCTCCACATTCTTTTTTTCTAAATTCAAATATCCAATCATCTAGAATCAGTGAAAATAAACTATTTTGTGACCATATTTAGTTTACTGTGATTTAAATTGTGAGTGACTTTATTAATCAGCATATAAATCATAATATGACCACTATCCTTCTATTTAATACCACTGTGAGGAAGGTTTAGGAAAAGAAAGCCATTGTGGTAGTAAAGCAGGGATCTAGACATTAATTCATTTCATTAATTCATTTATTTTTAAAAAGTACTGAGAGTATCTCTCATGGCAGTCAGGGTACAATGTCCTGGTAATTCCGCAAATGGAATAATCTCCCAAAACGAGACGAAAGGACATGAAGCTTTTAGCCTCCTTAGGAGCATCTCATTCTACGGTCCTATAAACTATAATTAATTCTACTCCAGTATTCAAGATTAGACAAATCCTCTTCTCTTCACCATTGTAGTTCCAAAGAAGGTAGCAATTTATGGAGATAATCATTCTGTTCAGTGGTTCGTCTAGTTTTAACCCACCCAGTCTATGTGGCTGTGGTTACACTCCAGTGTAGCTACTACTCAACACAGGTCACTGTGATCCCAACATGGAGAATGAAAAAAAGATGTAATCAAGAAACATGTTGAGTGCAAAAGCCCATTACATGCTTCCATAGCACTCTATATTTTTGCTCTGAAATATCACATTTGTCATTACTTTTCAATGGCTATAAAACACTGACTGTACCCTGAGGACAGAAATGATCTGTCCAGCTCACCTCTAAAGCCCAAGGCCTAGCTCTATGCCTGATGCACAGTGGGCAGGCAGTAACTGCGTTATTAATAAATAAATGAATTACTCCTGTGGGAATTATTTTTCTAAAACCAAGTGTTGAGATGTATCTGGTGACTACAAGACCTTACCAAGGGAGGAGGGAGGAGAGCGGCACCACAGCCCTTGCTACCTGTTCACATACATGATAAACATAGGAAAATGACAGTTTGAAGAAAAGCAATATCAAAATGCAAAACATCAGTAATTAAAGACTTTGCTACTTCTTCAAAAGACCGCAAGTACGTAAGTTACCGTGTTTCAGCTTTATTAAGCAATGCCTCCCATCTACTGTCCAAGAGACTCAGCTGCTTCAGAATTTTTGCTTTGTCTGCAGGTTCTGCTGTTGCAGCAATTTTTTCTCCTTCACGTTTGATTACCTCCACAGTCGATTTGCGGTCATCCAGCAATCTTTGGAGAAGCTTGACATAGAACATTAAATACGAGAAGCAAAAGGAGAGGCGGGAGGGACAAAGAAATAATTGTGTTATCGAATGGAAAACACAGTCTAAGTACTTTTGATATGTGACAAAATACATATTCTGTATAGATTCACATAAAAAGAAGTAGGATTTTAAAAATAGCTCATTTTGTTTAGTGATTCATTACTATTGTGTCAGACGCTGTGACGGGGGATTTTCATAGCAGATAAAACTAATATTGATAAGGCTGCTAAGCCATTCACTATTAATTTTTAATATAAAATAATAGGGTAGAAGGTGCTGCTTCAGTATAAGTCCACTGCACAGAAAGCGCAAAATTCCCATTACTGTAAAGAAATGGGAATACCTTAAACATTCAACAATCATCTGTCCTTTCGAGACAAGCTTAAGATATTATAAATCATTACTGTTTTCAAAACCTCTCCCCATGTTAAATCATTATAGAGAGGGAAGTTGAGACTCAGACCAACTTCAACAAGCCAGTGATGCTAAATCTAGAGGCTCTGGCCTCCCTTTACTAGGTGGGACTAGCTCCTATAACCCTTCATTAGGATAGAAACTAAAAAAGAGACTTCAAGTATCATGTCCAAAATCAACGGGGAATGGAAAGTCAGAAATCCCCCAAAGCTGGCTAAATAAGACTAGTATTTCAAGATTTAGAGGCAGAAAAAAAAATGCAATTTAATTCTAAGAAGCATTTCAAAAAACTCAGAATGGAATGTTTGAAAGAAGTGGCCAGGACCCAGGATTACTTTGCTCTCACCTAATCAAAACAATTATTTCATGAGCAAGTGCTATGCATAGGCACTGGTCAAGAGCAGTGAGGAAGACACAGGTACGTAAAACGCTAAATACTTCACTGATTCCTTATTCTGACCCTGATGGATAATTAAGGATTAAAGAAATGTACAGTTACCTAGAGGTAACAAGCTAAGACAGCACCCTCTCCCTTTCACTTTGAGACCGCCAAATCAGGTGGTAAGAGGAACCAACATGTATAAAAAGAAGAGGAAGAAACGCAAACTCTCTTGACACAGGTTAGAGTCATTAGAAAATCAGCGAACCACAGGTGATTGAGGCAGTAGAGAGAACTCATTAAGTGGATTATTTCTGATAAACTTTAATAGCAAAGCCTCTAGCAATTAAGAAAGCAAAATCCACAAATAGGTCTTGTTGGTTAAACATAGTTCATTAACTTTGGGAGAATAACAAAGGTTTAAATTAAATAGCGAATGGTAGCAATTATATTGTCATATATAATATTATACATCCTTATTACTTTATTACATTCTTATTCTTTATTACTTTATTACATATTATGAATTATATTCTATTTAAAAATCATTTTTTATGTTTATGTTATGTTTCTTTAATCCTTATCTCCAAATTTATTTCTAATAGGTTAATTCCCAACATACTAGAGTCCTCAAAGAATTTTTAGAAATACTACTGAATGTCAAAATTAAATTAAGCCTCTTAATCCATTCCTTTCTTTTTAAGATTCCACACAGGAAAAACCTTACCAATGTGCTGTGTGCTAGGCCCCTCCCATGTGCCATTTCAAGTCATGGCTGACAAATTAGTACTGAAAATGTCACTAAATACGTCCTAACTGACCATCACCATCTGGAGCACAAAATGGTTTTTTTGGTATGTTATCATCCCTTCAGCAAGTGTGTCTTTCTTTCCAACTTGGTCCTGTATTAGTAGTGTCAAAAGACACAACACATTCTTTAGCATATATGAATCAAATGTTTGCTTCTTTTGTACAGGCTGAGCCACAAGAAACGGCCTGTATTTAATCTATAAAAAAAAAGGAGTGAGAAATACAGGGTGCTAGTTATGGAATGAGTAAGTCACAGGGATAAAAGGCCAGCATGGGGAATACAGTCAATAGAACTGTAAAAGCATTGTACGGTGATACACGGTACCTCCACTTTTGGGGAACATAGCATAACATATGAACTTGTTGAATCACACTGTATTCTACAGTTGAAACTAATGTTACATTGTGTGTCAACTATACTTTTTTAAAAAAAGGCAATTTCATACAGATCAATCTGCTATGTAAGGGAATGACGACATTTCCGCCCAAGTTACCTTTTCAGTGAGTGAAATCTTCCTTGACGACTCTACTGGAAACTGCATACATACCCACCCCCAGACTCCACTCCAGCACTTCCTGTCCATCCTTGCTCTGTCACTTCCTACTTCTTATCTCCCACCCCTGCTTTATTTATCACTTGCTAACTTACCACCATGTACTTACTTTGTTTACAGTCTCTCCCTCTTCCTCCCCGTCCACTAAACCTTAAACTCAGTGAGGAACTTGCATCTTTTCTGTTCAGGGATCACTGCCAGCAGCTGAAACAAAGCCTGAAACCTGGCAGATGTTCAGTATATATTTGTTGAATGACTAAAAAACAATACCTAGAGCATCAACAACCAGTCAACTAGAATATCCTATTACTACAGAGAGTCACAAGGTAAATCTTTACTCTCGTGGTTATGATGGGACATGAAACACAATACAGAAGTATCACGAACTTACTTTTTGCTCTTGTATCTGGGCCTTCACCACTTTGAACTCGGCTGATGGGGGCTTCTGGTTGGCCACAAGCTCCTCAGTGTCTGCCATCCAGCTGAGCAGGGACTCCAGGGCGTCCTGGAAGCGCCCACAGTGCAGCAGTGCCTCCTGCAGCTGGGCTGCCCGCTGAGCTACCTGCAGAGTTTCCGTTGCGACGGCTTATTTACTGGTTTCACAAAAAATGCAGTTTGCCCACCAGCCACCACTGTTCATGCTCTGCCCATCTGGTCACAAATTTTCTTTTCCAGGGCATCTGGATGCCTTGGTTGGTTAACCCTTTGACTCTTGGTCTCAACTCAGGTCATGATCTCACAGTTTGTGGGTTTGAGCCCCACAGTGGGCTCTGTGCTGAAAGCATGGAGCCTGCTTGGGGTTCTGTCTCCCTCTCCCACTGCCTCTCCCCGCTCCGTCTCTCAAAAGAGTACATAAACAAACATTAAAAAATGCTTTTTCTTTTCCTTTTCACTTAAAATCTGCCCAAAGCACTGACAGTGGCCAGGACTGTGGTGGAAAGGAGTCAAAGTTTAGCAAGTAAGCCAGGAAGAAAAGGTTACCATCCCAAACGGTAATGTAAAAGATGAAATCTTTGAGACTTTGGAAATACCCAGTACATTTATGATTAGCAATGAATAATTCAAATATTTTAAGATTACCAAAAGAAACAATGTCTTAGTCATTTTTATTATTATCCTTTGACTTCATATTTTATTTCCTACTGATGAATATTTTAAAAGACTACATTAAAAAAACTTACAGTAGAGAAACAGATTTTTATTTTGCTAGGAAAATTGCCTGTGAAGTATCCAATTAAATTCTGCTAGCCCCAAGTCCTACAGGCTTTTTGGACAAACCGGACCCTTTGTATTCTAGTAAATGGAGTCTCTGTGTCCTACACAGAGATATCCTATTGCCCTTCTCACAGATCTTTTCCTTCAGGACTGAAAAAGTAGTTGGCAAGATGTTTTAAGCACTATTGAATATATTTGCACCTGACACTACATTCCAATTGTGTTTGAAGAGCACTACAGTACAAATCAGACTTTAAAGAATGATAAACGTAGTTCTGAGATCTGGCCACAATTGCCTAAGATCTCAAAGCACAGAAACCTACAAGAACAAAAACCACCACCCCAGATAAGCACAGTCGTCCCCTAACAATGTCCTGATAATTTACGTCATGCAAAGGGCTGCCATTGTGTTTCAGCATGATCTCCTTAAGACACCAGAGCATTGTCTTCCAGTGTTTTCCTTCGTGGGCATTTAGAAAAAAGTGGGATCTACATCTCATAAATGAAATGCCATTTAGAGTTAATAGTCTATAGTGAGGGTGGTAAACCCTTAGTCCAGGACTGACAGAGAGAAACGGTGGCTTTCACTTGCACAGCGTGACCTATTATACAATGTAAAATTAGTTGCTGACATTTGAAAATTAGGCTTCACAGAAAAAGTGAGATTTTCAGGTTCCTTTGAAAATAAGCAGACTATTTGGCAACAGTGATCCTAGATCCCTACATGGAATGATTTGCTGGAGCTAAGTACCGGCTGTACCTTCGAAGGTGTATGTGCTCGCTCAACACAAGGTCATGAATCACGGGCCGCCTGCCATCACCCTGGCACTACTGGGCCTCTATGAAAGTCAAGTTAACGGCAGGGAGAGGTCCTATTTCATCCAGCTTGCTTGTTTCATTTATGCTGCCCACTGAAGCCCTGTGGGCATCCGAGTTTGGGCTGCCGAGTTGACAGCAATATAAAAAGGTAGCCATGTTTAGGGAAGTTTAGCTACTATAAATATGACGAGTCACAACAAATGCTAGAGAATAATAATCAACAGAAATGACAATGAAGGGAATGGAAAAATTACCTTCTTATTGAGAGTCTTCCACCGTGCGTTGACATCATCCAGGTCATGCTCCAAACCCTGGGTGCTGGTGCTTTTAGCAGCACTCTGAATAAGGCCCTGACCTAACCAGTTCACATCTTGCTGTTTAACCTGCAAAGGTTCAATCTCTTCTTTTTGGAATACCTGTAGTTGGGAGAGCAATCATTTATATAAATTACCTTATCTAACAACCACCAAATATAAACATTTGTTCAATGATCGAGTATCGGTTATCAGAGTTAAAAAGAATTTTTGTTGGCTATTCATATGTGACAGCTACCTTATGAATAACAGTAAGAAACTAAACTTAATATAAATTCATATTATCAAAACCACTCAGGAATTTTAAAGAATGATATTCTAAGTACCTTTAATCAGATTACCTATAAAACCAAGAAAAGAGTTTGTGTCCTCTCTCTACTGCTTCATTAGCATAAACCAGATATTTTCTATCATTCCAATATAACTCTAGTAAAAACAGTATGGAAAATGCAAAGGGGCAAAATGGTAAGATGGGCCCAAGATCAGTCTTCCTGGGCATGGACCCTTACAAGCTCCTCTAAGGATAACTGCTGCTAGCTGACAACTGAAGTTTGAGACTCAAACTGGGAAAGAAGATAACTGACAAGACGATGAGATGAGCCAAGAGGCCAATCTACAGCTTGCCAGAGGAGCCCAAATACAGAGTTAGGAAAAGAGAAAAGACTTAGGCAGGCATAGTAAATAGAATAGATCCTTACCCATCCAGCCCCCTCAATGCCTAGTGAGATGCCAAAGGACTTGCAAGAGCACAGAGACCTCACCCCACAGACGTGCTCACACACGTGGCCAGCACAGCAACTCCAGTGACTCTATGGTCACCCCCTGCACCGCCAACCATTTTCCCATGCCCTCCCTCTGACTCTCAGTCTCATCCAACTAACAGTCCTCCAGTGCCTGTAACTGGCAAACAAATCTCATGTATTAGAGTAAAATGCAAGTTCCATGAAAGCAGAAAGTTGTCTTCCTTATAGTCATTCTATGTCCTGGACTTACCACAGTACCTAGCATGTAATATGTACCTAATAATTATTTGCCGAATGCGTGTCAGTACAGAAAAATTGTATCTACATCTCGGAGTGGATGGCATTAACTCCACAAAAGAGAATACTGATAATACGTTAACTCTTTCATAGACATACAAATGTTTAAAATACAGGACTTAAAGGATTCCATAAAGAAAAAGAGATGAATTTAACCAAAGAAGGGAAGTTTCAGCTAGATACTAAGACACGACCGAGTTTGGGGTTTGAGTCATTACACCACAGGGCACCATATAATATACCAATAGTCCAAGTAAATGAACAGTTAACAGAATATATGGAAACATTAAAAAGGCAAGTAACAAAATAATACTTAAAAAATTACAGAGGTAGTATGGAAAATAATTTTACACAGTATGGAAAATAATGGAGAGGCTACAAGAAAAACTGTCTAGACTCTGGCCTAAGGCATGGCGCACAAGATAGTTCTGTGTTATTGCATGTATGAGTAAATTTAGGAATAGCAAACAAATAAATGATCATTTCCCTTAGAAGTCTCTCTGCTAAAAGCCCGAGTTTCTTCTTGTATATAAAATCCTTATAGACAATTTCCATACTGGCTAATTGTTTCTATACAGCAGTGCTGAATATAAAAAGTCAATTACACATAACCAAAGAAATAAGAACTCCTCAAATCACTGAGGAAAAAAAAAAAGTTTTCATAATTTTGTGGCAAGGTGGTAAAAATAGAATTTGAAACTGAGATGCTACTTCTTTTCTATACTACTTTCTAAGTTAACTACTTCTAGGAACTAAGAGCTCTGGAGAGGTTTTACTACTTACAAAAAAGAAGGAGGGACAGTAAGAAAACTGCTGCATTCTTAATTCCAGGAACTTGTCTGGTATAGAAGGATTCAGGGAAAAGTTCTACATTTCCTGTCAGATAATGCTCAGGACAAAAAAACCTAAGATAACATTCTAGTAAATTGCCTTAACCCCTGATCTTGGTTTTAAAGAAATCAATTTTAAGGCTGCATATCAGAGTAGGTCTGGGTGAGTCATAATTTTCTGAAGTGCTACAAAAAATATACTAAGGGTTAAAGAAGAAAACTACTAAGGAATCTGTATATTCCTAAGGGCTCAATTACTTCCTACAAATAGACTGCAAAATCCTTTACATTAAAAAAAAAGTACTTTTAAGCTTTTAAAATAGTATGTCATCTCACGCAAGCTGAAGGAAAGGGCAACGCTGCCTAGAGCAATGACTTCATAGGCTGGGAAGAGGAACGTTTCTGATACTGTCCAAATTCCTTATCTCTCAGTGGTAACAAATACCTATGAAGAGAGACTTTCCCCCTAATCTAACCCATAAGTACACAAACACAAAGCTTAAAATAAAATAAAATTACCTCTGAGGCAAAGTTTACCAGAAGAACTTTGTAAAAATACCAAAATAGCTGAACTTCAATCCGAGTGGGAAGAAAAAAATTACAGGCTTGACAAACAGCCTCTACTTATTACAAGGCTGCACCCTTTACTTTCTTACCTCCTTCACCACTCACAAAAAGTTAGCAGCTATAATGACTGCAAAATACAGCACAGCTTCTCTACTTCCATGTCCAGAGCTACTGACAGAATTCTGATTTTCAGCACATTTTAAATGTCCTTAATTTGAGTAGCCTACTTCGCAGACCACAACAATAGAATACTGTGTGTTTGTACCTTCATGACTAGGCCTGCTCAACCTTAATAAATACAACAGAACTACCCTTAAATGGCAGAGTCTTAAACCACAATTTGTGTAAAAGCCTCATGTTCACATAAACTCACAGTGGAAGCACTCTAAATGCAGGGGAACAGCCCAGCACCTGCACAAGCAACAGTAGGAATCTAAACAGCTGGGAATAATCATTCTTAAAAAAAGGTCCCTAATTAAGTTGTTACAATGATCACCTTATCAATACCTGGCATCTTGTGGGGTATTAGGCAAACTCCCAAAATAAAAGACTGGATTTGATCATTATTAGAAACACTAGTGACCACTTTAAAAAGGAACCACAAACGCCCGGCATTGCAGTCTCACATTCCCCATTAATTACCTGAGCTGACTGAAAGCCATTACAGACTGTGTCCAATATTCCTGCCTGGGCCCTTGCTTTTCTGGAAGCTGCTTGCTTTCTTACTGGTATGAATTTCGGGGAACACTTTATTTGGACCACCTCCATCTCCCGGGAATAAAGGGGCACCTCCACTGCCTCTTTAGATGCGACGTTGGATTCTTCCGAATCATCTGGTGTCAACACGGTCACATTTTTTACTAAACTCGTGCTACCACAATCTGCATCGTTTCCCTCCACATCTGTGAGAGAGAGATGTAAATCCTCAGAATTTTCCAGAAATTTCCCACTTTGTGCCGTGATTTGGGATTCTCCCGATCCATAGGTTTTCCATTCTTCTCCAGTGTTAGAAATACACTGGCTTTCCCCATCTCCTGACATAATCAATGGATCATACTTTACAGTGCTCTCTTCTAAATCATTCTGCAGAAAGCAATTTTCACCATGGATTTCCCTTTGACCATTTGCACCTTTTGTTTCATCTAGTGGAGGAACATCATGCAAAATCATTTTGAAATTTTCATCAGGGTGGGCACTTCTACATGAAAGCAATGGGATTTTCTGCTCACTAATGGAATAAACAGAAAAAAATGGCCTGTATTGCTCTGCCATATGAATATCTTCAGCTGAAGATAAGCTTCTAATTCGTGACTGGTCTCCAGTTAAAATGCCCTGTTTTTCTTCCCTCTCTGCTGGAGGGCTACATAAACCAGAGTCATCCTCCTCCGACGTTAGAGAATTAGTACCCCATCTGCACTTGCTGGCCTTGGGAACAGCATCTGACATATCAGTAGGTTCAACAAAAGAGCTTTCACTTTTGTTTGCATAATCCATAAAATTGGCTGGGACAAACATTCGCCATGACCGTCTATGTTCTTTCTTTTCTGCATGGGACTTGGCTTTGGGTAACCCGGTGGTTCGAATGATATCACTATTTAGTTTGAGCGCATCAAAGATCATCTTTTCATCTAGTTTGTTAGCTTCACGACCTCTCAGCTCAAATACACTGGAAGAAGCAAGGGCACCGTTAGAGCATAGAGAACTAACATCCAGTGTTCTGTGACTGTAGGGTAAAGTCCGATCTGTAAAATGCCTGGAAGAGAGGCTACCCTTTGAACCAGAGTCTATCTGTTCATTCAGCCTAACAGTATCATAGATTGACCGCTGTGGGACATAACAGTCTTCGATATTTAGGTCCTCCTCTTCTTCACCTTTACCTACACATGGGGGATTCTGACGTAAACAGTCTGGTCTGCTGAGTGGCTTCCCCATTTCGTAGACAATTAAAACAAATATTGCGGCTCTTGACACAGAAAATAAGAAGTAAGGTAAAGCATCTTTCAAAAAAGTATACTTCTGGACAGCACTATGAAGTGTCGTCAGCATAAAGACACGCTCAAACAATATAGGTTGTGATATAGGAGGTGTTTAAGGTCATCAGTGCATCAGTCTTAAATGCAACTATCCTTTTACCTGGTTGTTTTTAAAATGATTCTAAAAAAAATAAAGTGCATTGAGAACAAAGAACAGAAATCTCCTTCCTCCCCCCTTCCCTTATTCCCCCAGGTTCCCTTTCACATACTCCAAAACACAGAAAACAAACACACACACTTAACAGTGGCTCAAACACTCAAAACATTCCACTGTCAGTCCATTTCCCTTTTTAGTCTAATTTTGCATCTGAGATTTCCAGGTTAAAATTTCCAAAAGAGCAAGCATTTTAACAGGCTAGGCTGAATGTTAATATCGGCAGAACTCTGGTTAACTGTAATCCACTTAAAGAAGGCTTGCAAAACTCCATCTCCTTTATAAATAAACCACGCTTCAGAAACTTAAAAGACAAACACAGGGACCATGTATTGTTCAGGTCAAGGCACAAAAACAAATCCTCAGCGAAAAATAAGTTGTCGAATGCTGTTAAGAAAGTTAAATTTTTCTTTTACTTTTTTTGGGTGTAGCTATAAATAATCTTGATTCAAAAGGCAGTTTTTCTTCCCATATTAAGCTTCTTCGAGGCTACCCAAAGGAAAAAAATAGACTTTTGGACAGCCAAGCCAGGACAATCCAGCAACCGTTTAAAGTAAACAGTTAGAAAGCATGGTGTGCTATAAACTCCCCTTTAAAAAAAAAAAAAAAAAAAGAAAAAGAAAAAAGAAAGTCATTTCCAAAGAGTCTTATCTGATCTTCCTTAAGGCTTATTCCACCTGAGGAAACTGTAGCAAAGAAGAGCTCCGGGTTTCCTCTAAGGCACAAGCAGCGTAATTCACATTCAGCTCAAAACCAAGTCTACTCTAACCTTTGAAATTGACCAATTGTGGCCGCGGTTTGGCTTTCATTTTAGCTACAGCTGGAGAGAGGCAGAGGTGGCCGGTGGAGGAGGCAGAAAAGGAACTCCAGCAGGGACGTCCTGCGCGGTCCCCAGCTCCTTAGGGCAGTACGGTCCCCGGGAGGCATCCTCCCGAGCCAGGGCGCTTCCAGCAACGCCCTCTCTCTTCAAGCAACAGCTGCTACGTCCCTTCGCAGAGCAGCGCTCCGGGCATGCAGCTCCCTCTCTTCGCTGCTACGCCCTCCCGCGACTTAACTTCGCCGTCATCTTTTCTTTGACTCCTGGCCCCCTCTCGGGAGCCGGCGGGCTGTTTCAGGGGGAGGTACCTAGAGGCCGAGCGGCTGCAATGCAATAGCTCGGTGGTGACATCAGCGCACATCAGACCCAGTCATGGAGCTGGGGAGAGGGGCGGCTCGAGTTCAGAGATCCTCGAAATCCCACCAACTATGGAGTTCAACATGGGGAGAGATCCGAAGGGCTTGCAGAGGCAGAACCTGACACCAGGGGCTCCCCGAAGGTATCCTTTCGTCAACGCCGGTCACGGCGCTCATTTGAATATTAAATAGCGGGGGCGGGGGGGGGGGAGGTAGGAAGAAAGGGACTACACAGGTCCCCACCTTTCGGCTGAAACCACACCCTCATATGCTGCAGTTGCACACCGTTTAAGTAGCATTTGCGATGCGAAGTGCGGATCACTTTGGATCCAATGTTAAGTCATTCCTTTTAAAAGCCCAAGTTCAAGTCTAACTGTTCTCCAGAGCAAATTATTCCTGTGGGCACGGCCCTGAGCACCGCTGCCATGAATATCAGTAGTTACTAATAACCCCACACAGTCCCCTGGAGCTTAATGCAAGGCCCAGGCAAAGATCAAGGGCAGTCAGTAACTCTGGATATTTAATAAACAAAATCACTTCCACAGATTGTTATGTATTGAACGCTCTTTGAAAACACTGAAAATAAATTCAGCAAGAAAAACCTTAACCTCTGTAAGAAAAATTAATACTTTTAATTAAATATTATAAAATCTATCTATTCTTTAGTTTACAAAATAAGCAACATTACCAGAAGTAGCAGACAGAGTTACAAATAAAGGTAGATTGTTTTTTCTCACTCTCACAAAACAATCATCATTTGAACATAAATGATGTGGCAGGGAACTTTTGTACTTTTAATAATAACAAAATTATTATTCCAAATATGAAATATTGTTCCAAAATTATTTTTATAAACTTAAGTATTAAATCTTTTAAAAAATCTATCTGTAACCGGAACTCTATATGTAATAACACCCATTCAACAATTATTTGATGCAATTCAGTATGTGGCTATCATTAGGTTGGGGAAAAAACAAAATATATACATACACACACACACACACACATAGCCATCTATAAAGAAAAATATGTATAAAAACACCTATCAATATCACAGTATCAATGCCCATTTTTCATAGTCAAGAAGTGAAATATTTCAACAAGCACTAAATCCTATGGTACTTAAGCACAGAGGCTATTGTGAGATGCTAATAAGATTTTTAAAAAAGTGCACACAGTTTCCTTGTTTGAACAGTAGATTGGGAACTAGGCTGAGAATTAGAAGAAACCACGGGTTTTACTCCCAACTGTCACTGTACTGATATGTAAGACTGGAAAGCTGTGTATTCATGGTAATATTAATATTAAATTTTCCATGAAATGTGGATGAGTACCTTTCCCTAAACATTCTGAGATCCTCAAAGAACTTTTCCCAAAAATGGCCCTAAATCACCTTAAACTCTAACTCTGAATTATCAGCACAATATTATTTTGGCTTTACATAATGCTAAGAAAAGCAACATGTAACCTTCACAGTTGAGGTGGCTAGTGTATTTTTTTAAACTACATTTTTAAACTACATATATAATTTGTTCATAAATACAAGCATCATCAAAAAGTGCTCACTACCTATCAAACACCACAGTAAACACTGGCAAAACAATGGTGCACAGAGATGTAGCACCCCTGTCCTTATACAATTGACGGTACAGTGGAGAATACGGATGGGAAAATGGGTACAATATACAGTTTGGAAGTAAGGAGTGCTGTGGAAAAATGCTCTTTGGTGATTATGTTTAAGTACATGCCATTTATTTAATAACAGAATTCCTGTTTTATTAAACTAATTTCAACTAATCCTATAAATGATGAGCCTAATAATTCTGTTTCAAGTTAAAATTTGAACTATTAATGTTATACTGGTATTTATGACAATTATATACAAACCTACGTGTGTTTATAAAGATATGGATATATAGATATACCTTTGTTACTTAAAATCACATTCCAAAAATCTATCTGGATAACTAAAGAACTCTTACATTTAGAGCAAAACTAGACTGGTTTATCTCTTCCTCCCAAATCTGATTTATTTACAGCTACTTTATTTTTTTTTTACTTTTTAAAAAATGTTTTATTGTTTTTAAGCCAGAGAGAGACAGAGCATGAGTGGGTATGGGGCAGAGAGAGAGGGAGACACAGAATCTGAAGCAGGCTCCAGGCTCTGAGCTGTCAGCACAGAGCCTGATGCAGGGCTTCAACTAACAAGCTGTGGGATCATGACCTGAGCCAAAGTCAGACCCTCAACCGACTCAGCCACACGGGCGCCCCTGTTTACAGATACTTTAAATGTTAAAGTTTCTGATACTAACAAAATTAAGATATATTAAACTGTTAAATATTAATCATTATATCTAGATCTCTCACATTTTCATAAGACAGAAATACACAATGAATAAAATAAGCAAAGTTTTTCTGAAAAATAGTCAACATTGTTATTTCATATATACAAAAGTCATAATGTTAAATGTTCCCCAAATGTGACTTTACTTACTTTATGTTGCCTACTAAATGTGATCTAGCTAAAGTATCTTCTAAAGGCAGATGATTTTGGAAAAGCACACAAATTCCAACTGAAAAATGAGCAAAGTAGAACCACGTTCTCATTTTATTTTTCTAAAGTTAAATTAAGTCTTTGAAAAGAATAATTACTGAAAACTCTTAGAATTAAGTCCAACAATCCATTTCATAGAAAAGCTAAAGGCTAATTTTATCAACTGATACATGGAGTTTTTAGAGCTGAAAGACTGGCGGTATTAAGAAACTCAATGTGCAGTAAGTAGAAAATGTGTGAGTAAATGCAATATTATCCATGAAAACTGACAGAAGTATTTTCCCGGCCCAATGGCTTGCTACTGAAATCTGGATCAGAAGGCAAACAAGAAACATGTGATCTGTTGGGGTTTTTTTGTTTTTTGTTTTTTGCCGTGATACAAAAATAAGCCTTAGGAGCAACAAATTCTGTTCTTTCTCAAACAGATACACCATTAGATAATGAAAACTGAAAGAACCCATGTTTTTAGTTTTCAAACTAATAAACTTCTTCACATAAATGACTAAAGGATTTTTGAGGGTATTTATCAGATGGATATGCAATAGCTATTTATTTCAGTGGAAATAGTTTATATTTAAAATAAAGTAGGATATGCAGACCCCACCACAAAGGAAATAACTTTAGAAACACTTAACAGATTTACTGTTTGATCTTGACGGGAATTTATCTTGATGTGAATGTTAGCTAATAGCTTTAATAGGCACTTGCTATTTTTCCTGTGAGTTACAGAAATACTGTTTTTCTTCTATCTTCAATATGGTTTTCAGATGACAGTGGATAAAAAAATTCTACCTAATAAAATGATTCTATATGTAACATTATTAATTGAAATATATGCATATGTGCACTGTAACTTCTAAAAGGTAAAGTTCTTTTTTTTAAAGCCATCCAGTAAGCAAAACCAATGCACCTGTTAATGATCCCCTTCAACTTCCTTCAGAAAACCAAAAACCAGACAAAACCTGAAAACATTTCATACTAAAACACTACCAAAGAAATAAAGTAGTCTTAAAATTAAGGCGATTAAAGGCAAGTGAGGAACAGGATATGTGAGCACAGAGATTTTCTCAGGGTATTCTGGTTCCTGGACAGCTCCAAAAGCTCTTCCCTTAATTTACAATCACAGCATTTACCTCTGTGAGACATTGTTTTATGAACGACTGTAGACGGAGACAACCATTTATAAAACATTTACAGGTCAAACTTTTCTTAACAGGAAACCAATGTGTAATTTTATAGCCACAAAGCAAATTCTGTCTCACATGCACAAAGACACACACGCACCTTTAAGCAACTTTCCACATTAATAAATTATGTAGAACACCTTTTATCTAAAGGGACGCCTATGGTAATGACAGTAGAAGCTGCAGTTTTGTGCTCTTGGGGGATTGCTTAAAATCCCCCAAGGTTTACCCCGTTAACATCAAAACAACCAAAAAAAAGAAAAAAAAGAATCCCCATCCCCACCCCGCCTTATAAAATCTCTGGCTAAAACTGCCATCAGAACAACCTACTGTAATTCCCCAATCTTAAATGAAGCAAGAGAAGAGAGGACCACGCAGCATAAAGAGTGACAGCGTTAGTTAGCAAAAAGCAGGAAGAGAACACACAGTGCCAACTTCCCTTTAGTCACTCCTTTCAGTACAGTACATTCTTGTGTTTGATGTATGAAGGAGGGCACCCCTGTGTTATGCTATGTCATATTCTCACATGAGAATATGAGGGATTACTGATAGCACACAGATCAGCGCCAGCTCTTTGTGGCATGATTATGGTGGTCTCTGCTTGGGTAGGATTTCTCTCTTACCCAGCATGTATGATATTCCTTCTTCCTAAAATCTTAAATTCCATGTTGATGTATCTGATTAAATGATGTGATCTTCCCATAAGGTCTATGCATCAAGTTATGGTTTCTATAGTGAGAACATTTTCATTTTTAAAAATACTAGAGGAAAAGCATCGTGCAAGTGCCTTGCTAATATACTCTAATTAACAGAAGTCCAGTCAAGTAAGAATTTTTTTCCCTAAGAAAAACTTCTTATGCAACAGCCTTATTTAATATCCTCCTGTTCTCAACAAAAATGGGGAATGATTTGTCATGGACCTCTACATAACAACACGGGCACCCTCTTTAAAATCCACTGTGTTAAAGCATATCTTTGGATAATTTTATCTTTAAAAATATGGTGACATCACAGATGTTGTTTTAGGATCATTTCATAAATATCTTAGGAAGATATTTGGAAAGTGATTTATTTCAGCAATACTATTTACAAATAAGGCTCAAACTGCCTGGTTTCACCTTGTCTCATGATAACAGGCATTGTAACTCACCCACTATCCAAATGAAGACACCTGGGTTAAACAATGACTTTACCTGGACCAGAGAACATGTATCACAGCAAATTAGGCAGGTGTTCTATGGTTTCAGCTTGGCTTAAAAATTCTCTGCTCCCAGGACATCTGGATGGCTCAGGTTAAGTGTCAGACTCTTGATTTCAATTCAGGTCATTACTTCATGGTTTGTGAGTTCAAACCCCACATCGGGTTCTGTACTGACAGTGTGGAGCCTGCTGGGGATTCTCTCTCCCTCCCTCCTTCTCTCTCTCTCTCTCTGCCCCTCCCCATTTCTCTCTTTCTCTCAAAATAAATAAATTTTTTAAAAAATTTGGGGGGCACCTGGGTGGCTCGGTCGGTTAAGCATCCAACTTGGGCTCAGGTCATGATCTCACAGTTCATGGGTTTGAGCACCACATAGGGCCTGCTGCTGTCAGCATAGGATCCTCTTTGGAACCTCTGTCTCCCCCCGCCTTTCCCTCCCCGACTAGCGCATGTGCACAGTCTCTCTCTCTCTTTAAAATAAACATTAAAAAAATTCTTTGCTCTATGTAGTACTATTTCAATTTTGAAAATAAAAAGAAATTGGGTTAGAGAGCTTTGTACTGGTGATATGTTCATTTGTGGGGACAAACTGAATGACAATTTGGGGCAGCAACAGAGTGGCCAAAATAAACAGTAAATAGGTTCTGAGGTAAAACATTTTGCCATGGCCTAGATAGAGGTGTGAAGGGTGTATATGCTTATTGAAACATCAAGTTTCTTTGATCTTCACTGAAATTAAATCAATTCAATACAGTGATAGTGATTACTTCAGGATGATCAGAAGATCTGACTGGCTGTTGATGACATCACAGGAACTGCTGGGACATGTTCCTTGTATGCGAGTAGGTTACATGTGTCTTTGATAAATAAAAATGTGGAAATATTAATATTACTTAATAACGTCATTTAGACTTGAAGATAATCTTAGGCTAGTAATCTTTACCAGGAGGTAGGGATGGGGGAACACCAAAGGGAATTTTTCCCTTTCTGCCTAGGAATCGATGACAGTGTGCATAGAATTTAATGTAATATAGAGAAGTATAAGTAGAAAAATGATACTTTAGTTATCAACAGTAATAGAAAACCCCTCACACTGCATAATTTTAGTCCAATGACTAATATTTAGAAGTCAGAAAACATATGGTAAACAGAACTCACACAATCAAAATAGTTTAAAGACTTCAAGCTAACACAAAAGGTAATATTTTCAAGGACTTGGAATAGCTTTCACGGACAGTGAATTAGGACATTTGGTTGAGAATAGCATTTGTTTTTAATTATTATGTTTGGGTTGTTATCTTAAACATGAATTAATTTTGAACTTTCAAGGATATTAGCTGCTATTTCTTAGGATAATTTTTAGGAAAAAAAAAATGGAAGCAGAGAGGTCTGCCTTATCTAGTTTAAATAATCCATTACCCTCCCAGTGAATAGAAGACACCTCCTACTGAGTAACTGGGTGATAGCTACTAAGTTTCAGTCATATTCCAAACTTGCTATTATGGAAAATTGTTATAAGATTTTATCCATGATTGGGTTCAACTAAAGCTACCAGATAGAGTAATGTCAAACTAAATTACATTTCAAAGTCTATAATAAAAATAGACCCAGTACTTCAGTTCTCTTCTATTTTTAGAAATCATAAAAACTAATAGCTATTTTTAGCAAACTATTAGTTTTTCACTTGATACAGATTATTCTACTTGTTTTAATTTTCCTAAAATAGTATGTCAAAACTAATGTTCAACCAAAGCCTAACTGTCCAAGGAAAACTAAATTAGAATCTGAATTGTACACAGATTAATTGGCCAACTTAATCAAGAGAGACACCATCAGAAAGACAATGAACTGTTTGGTTCTGTTTCCACCGCAGTGGTGGTGGTCACCGTCATCACTGCATCACTGATGACGTCATTACAGCATCCACGCATCAGGTTCTAAGCCAGGTTCACACACATTTATTTCATGTTTCTCACCACAGCCGGTTTTATAAAACACTTTCATCAAGTAAGTATTCCTGGTGTTTTTGGTTCGAAATGGACAATGGTTACTTAGCTCACCCAAATTAGGCTACAGAAGAGATGACTCAAAATTTCCCAGAGAAAGTATCAGATGTGCATCATGATGAGTCAGACTGACACAGTGTTCTGCATTATTTCCACCAAAACATCCAAGCTGTGATACTTACTACCTGTGTGACCTTGGGCAGGTCACCTAACCCCTGGCTCTCAGCTTCCTTACACAAGATGGGGATCATAATTATAGCATCCATGTTTCAGGACTGTTAACAGAACTGAAGACAGGATTTAGAATAACGTTTAACACATACTAAGCCCTCCGTAAATGTTAACTGCTTGTAACTGCTTTTTAAAAAACATACATATACAAATAAACAGAATTAGTGACTGTATGCCACCATCTTTATTTACCACAACAACATTCTTGTTATTTTTTCCCCTCTGTTGCTGAAATATATTAAATGCAGGTGATTTGTCCACTTGGAAGCTTCTTTTTGAGTCCCTAGGTCTCAAGAGACTGAAGTTATGTCAAGATGTTCTTTATTACTAAATTTCATTAAAATCAATCAACTGCTTCCAAAGTAATCAGAAAAGAGACAACACAGCATGCTAAGTGGTCTATTTTAGAAGAAGTGACCACTTTATTTCTCTTCACAATCAAACAGAACAATCTCTGTAACATTAATGGTAATGATGCTTTAGTGCTTTTCAGTTTGCAAAACACTTTCCATGCAGTGGTGAGAGTGCTCATCCTACCTTGCTTTTTCTTACTTTCAAAAGAATTCTCTGCATGGAGAGCCCATTTTTTCACTGTATTCATGCTTGGGAACACAAAGAAGGAGGTATCGACAAGCAGCAGCACCAACATTATTACTTTTGCCCATTTTCTTACAAGTAGTTGAAGTTGTAAAGAGAAATGAAGGCCTTTTTTCTACACAAATTCACAGAAAAATCCAGAGAAATGGTAAGTTTCACAAAAGCACTGAACATGGTTCAATTTCATTAGGAAGAAGACTACTTGATTACTGTCATTTAAGCATTCAGATTTTGTCAGGGTTCTACAGAAAACTCCAGGGACTCACTTATCAAGCTCTCCCCCAGACCTTTGATGCAGCAATGGCCACAGAACATTTTATTTTTTATTATTTTTTTAAAGTTTATTTATTTATTTTGAGAGAGAGGGAGAGAGAGAGGGAGAGGGAGAGGGCGAGAAATGCAGCACAAGCAGGGGAAGGGCAGCAGGAGAAGGAGACAGAATCCCAAGCAGGCTCCACACTGTCAGTGCAGAGCCCAACATGGGGCTCAATCCCGTGAACGCTGAGATCATGACCTGAGCAGAAATCAAGAGTCAGGCGCTTAGCCGACTGAGCTGCCCAGATGCCCCAGAATGTTGTTTTTCCGAGAGTGAATTCTCTCATAGGAAATCTCTAGTTTGCAAAACAGAAATAGGAAAGTTTGACAGAGTAATTGGGGAAGTCAAATCAACTGTAAGGTAGCTTTTGTGAAAATTAATTAAGGGAAACCTCACTAAAATGGGAAGTTCAGCAGGGGGAGCTCTCATGCCCTACCACTCAGTCCTCAATTGCAAATCCCACAGGAAGAATCAGACCTCGCAGGTGGATACTACTCTACCGCAGGGCAGGCAGAAGGAAGGACTTACCCCTCCACCCCAATCCCCACAACGGTCCAGCCAAGGAGAGACAGAACAAGTCAGCCAGTGAGAAGCCGCTACACTTTCAAACCCCAGTTTACTCCAATAGACTTTTTGTTGACAACAGCCTTCTCTACTTCTAGCCTTCCGCCATAAAACAATGTTCCTCTCCTTTGTTCTCCAGACTTGCCTATGGTTTTGCCCCGGCATGCTTGTCCCCCATCGCAATTCTCTGCTATTCTCAAGTAAGTCTATCTTTTGATGGTAAAGTACCTGCCAGTTTTATTTTTTAAGGTTAACACTTCCTTCACCTTCAGAAATCAAGATCTATACAGAATCACAGATTTTTAAGCCCCGAAGGAACCAGGCCTTAAACACATTTTATAAATACCAAATGACCATAATAGTAATAAGTTATTTTTCAAAAGTCAGTCACCTAAATAGCGTTATTAAAGATGAGCAAAGGAAACACTATGCCAAGTATAACAACGTAGAATATGATAGTCCATCTGATTCATATTCATTTCTCATGGGAAATAATTTATAGTTTTGCAAGCTCTATTTTCATTTGGCCTTGTTTTATCCTTTATGTGCTAGTGGTGGGACTTACCATCATACTGGTCTTTACTGCAAAGCAAAACATACCTCATGAATAGAACAAGACCCACGCCAACCCCAAAGACTGATACAGGTCCCATGCAGTCCCAATACTTAGGACCTCCTCGGTGCAGCGTTGAACCTGTCTTTGTCCACTGTGGAGATGCAACTCTCACTCATACTGTCATAAATGAGGTCAAAACCAGTGACACTAAATGCTGCCCACCATTTTTATCTAATGTTCCATTTATTAAGCATCACTCAGTGCCATCAAGTGGCAGACGTTTCTTGGCACGGAGGAGCTTGCAGTCCAATCAAAAATAATTTTTTTCCTAATCCTCTGGAGTGTGAGCCCAAGATCTTTGTTTTATAAAACCAGGATTACAACATGGAACTCCACTCTGCTTTTACAAATATGAACTTCTGGAAGAAAAAGTTTACAAAAGAAATTAAATTAAGAAGGATAAGAAGACTATAAAAAGGGAAAGAGCAGGAACAGACTATAATTCACCATCTAAACAAAATGCTGGGAGACAAACATGAAGAGAACAAGCTTTTTGTGTTATACACTGGCCTCTGCAGCAGAGTTCAAAACATGGCTTTGCTCACTCCAGATGTCAGTTGTAAATGACATCAGACGCAGACTCTAAAATGTTAGTTTCAGGCTTGCCTAAAACTTTTCAAGTACCCTTTGACCCCTTGATATTATCTCAGGTTTTATTCCATGAGGGCCCAAATCCCTAGTAAGCTTGCAAGTCCCCACATGCCTGGATGTTACCCCCATAACATGCTCCTTCAGGCTCAAACGCTCGCTACGTGACAGCCATATTAGAAGGTTCTACAAAATAGGCAATCTCCTTCTGATACCAATTATAAATTTATTTTAATAACGAAAAATAAGAAAAATTTATTTTTCTAATAAAAATAAAAAATAAAGATATGAAATAAAAAATCTCTTTAAAAGTGAAAATTAAAGAATTTTTTAAACATAAAAATGAAGAATTCCCTACCTTGAACACATTAAGCTGTTGGTTAATGGTCTCTGTTTCCATACCAACAGGGCCTTGAGACTCTTCATGTTCTTCAGCCTTCTGAAGCAGAGTAGAGAATTCCTTCAGTTTGCTGTAGAATTCTTCAAGACGCTCAACCGTCCCTTCAACTTGCTCTTCTCGGGCTTGTGCTCGGTCCAGTAACTTGTTGCATTGTTTGCTTAAAGCTTCCAAGTCCCTTTTGATTCCAACAAGATCAGGAGAGGTTTCTTCCATGGCCAGCATCCTCTTGCAGGTTTTATTAGCATTGTCGTTGCTTGCTATGAGGGCTTCTAGTTTCTTCAGAAAGGCTTTGATATCCTCCTTTTGCTTTTGCAATGTTTCTACATCTCTCCCCACCGGGGCCATACTATCTAGTTCATCATCGAACTCTGCAAACTGAGAAAACATTTCTCGGATGGTATTCTGGAAATGCCCAATGCCCTGAAGCTTGGTTTCTAAGAATGAACACCTTTCATCAACCTGTTGACTCAATGCACTATGTTCTTGAGCTAAGGTTTCTGCTTGTAATAAAACATCAGAGGTTCCCTTTGAGTCTGAAGCTTCTACCACAAGGTCTTGTGCAAGCCCTTTGACCAAATCTACCTGATGTTTCAAGGTCTGAAGGGTCTTCTGCTGAGTCTGCAACACAGTCAGGTATTTGTTACTGTAGGCCTGGGGTCCTAAGGAATCATAGACATCTAGCTGCTCCTTTGCACACTGAAGCTGCCTCTTAGCTTCTTTGGAAACTTCTTGAAATTCTTTAAACTTCTGGGCCATGTTCTCCAGAGAGAACTTCTTACTGTGAAGTTGCTCGGTGACCATGTCTACTTTCTGGATCAGTGATTTATTCTCATCTGTAACAGCCTCTTTATCTACCTCACAGACACTGAGCAAGCTATTGGCTGCATTGTTTAGCAGTTCTACCATCCCGAAGTGTTGGTTCATTTCCTTCTGCAGAGACTGTAACTTGGCAACAGAATTCTCTGTTTCAGCAGGATCCAAGCAAAATTTTATTTCCTCCAGGTTATTTTGACATTTGTCTATCCATGGCCGGAGAGTCTCCACATGCTCTCTGTACTTGAGGGCTTTTTCCAGTGAATCTTTTACCCTGTCTTCCCGTTCTTTCACCTGCTTATTAAATCCATCCCAGTTGGTTTTAATTGAGTTAAGTTGTAACTGTAAGGCTGCCTTCTCAGACCCTTGTGTTTTTAACAAGAGATTTTCACCTTCTGCAATGGTTTTTTCATAAATACTAGACTGAGCAGACAAAGTTTTACTAAAGTCTTTCTGATCTTTAATTAAGGACTCCAAGACATCGAGTTTGGCTGATATGGGGGGACACTTGTTTTGCTCTTCTTTCTTTGTATCCAGCCAAGCCTGAAAATCTCGAGACATTTGCTGAAATTGGTGAGAGCTCGCACAGGCTGACTGAAGGTGCTGAACATGATTCTCTAAAAATGAAATCACAGACATGTTTATTTTTCATCAAAATGTAATTCTGTCTGCGAAAAGCCAAGAGAAAGACCACCAAATAAATGTACAGAACTGGCTAAAAGGAAAGCCTGTTAGCACTAACTGTAAGAACTACAAGTGAGCTCAAGTCCGACATGGAGGCTGAGGAGGAGCAGGAGGGGAGCACCACAGGAAGAACAGAGGCTGTCAAGGCTAGATCCTGGAGCCAACTCCATTCCAGTACGAGGAAGTGATAACTGTTCAGAGTTCACGTTATTCTGATAAATAATCCACCTCCTGTAAAATCTGACTTTTCCACTTCCGTGATTTGTACCTGTCATAGGGGCACTACGGAGCACCTGGGGACTACAGGGGTTAGGGTTCCAGCCTCTCAAAATGCTGGAAGACCCTGGACAGATGACTAAACCTCCGAGCCTCATTTCCCCAAACGTAAATTGGCAAAATCAATAGAAGCTATTGTGGTGATTAAATGACAGCACATGTAATTAGTTACTGCCTGTCACATAAAAGTGGTCGTAACAGGAATAATCACCAACACGCTAGCTAATATTCATTACCAATATCCTGTCAAAATAAAGGAGTAAATCTGAAACGGCTGCTATGATCAATAAATAAATCCAATCAATTAAAAAAGTATAAACTGAGTATTTACTAGGTGCAAGGCACTCAGTGTTACTTTCAAACAGAACAAATATAGCAGCCAAATGCAGGCCATTCTAACGTGCAGTAACTCACTACCACTGCCTCTGACACATCCTGGCTCATCTGTCACAGAATTATGGCCACAGTAGGTGAGAGAGAAACAGAGTGCCAAATGCTTCTCTTTCACACATTTCTTTAGAAAAGCTGTCTGCGGCAGAATGAAACAAAGTAACTGTAGATGAGAAAATGATACAAAGCCTTTTTAATAACTGTATCCATCTGTTTTTCTGATGCAGTGAAACTGTCACAAGACAAAAACATTTAGGTCTTTTACCTTATTTTATTTATTTTTTATTTTTTTTTAATGTTTATTCACTTTTTGAGAGACAGAGACAGAGTGTGAGCAGGGCAGGGGGCAGAGAGAGGGGGAAACGCAGAATCCGAAGCAGGCTCCAGGCTCTGAGCTATCAGCACAGAGCCCAACGCGGGGCTTGAACTCACGAACTGTGAGATCATGATCTGAGCTGAAGTCGGATGTTGAAGTGACTGAGCCACCCAGGTGCCCCAAACATTTATATCTTTTAAAAACCAGGTTGAAATATCTGAAATTTCAACGGGCCTTCGTTCAAGGGATTTTTGCCAATTATGCGTGCAGAATTTCCCTGATGCTGCATCTGCACGTGAACACAGAATGACTCTCTGTGCTCATGTGAGTGGCCCCTTCCCCATCTACAATTTCAGTGAGGGCAGACTCTCTTTAGGGTCCTAGCTTCCTGGCAACAGCTTGGAAACACAGAGCAGGCAATACTTGATCTCTATTTCCAGGAAATATATGTATTAAAAGAAGACAGACGAACCTGCTTTTTGTTCAATATCCTTAAATGACTTTATGATGCCTTCTAGTTGCCTACTCAGTTCTGCTTTCAAGTACTCTTCTTTAACCAGTGCTGACAAATCCTCACAGAGGGCCTGGGCCACGTTTATCTGTTTCATTTCCTGCTCCAGTTCCTGCTTCATTTTTTGGGCTGCTTCCAACTGCTGGTTCATGGCATCAGGGTGCGCGCTCACGGCCGCACTGGTGATGAGTTTATTATCCAAGTCACTCAGTTTATCAGAAAGACTTCTCAGCAGGCTTTGATACTGTGTGCTCTTAATAATGGCTTGGTCGATCCAGTCACATCTGTCACTCAATTGTCCTGTTAGGCTGTCCCACTTTTGGGTCACAGCTGCCAGTTGCTCTTTCACAATCCCATGGAAAGAGGGGTGTTCACCAGGTCTGCTCAAAATGCTCTGACCAGCTGCAGTTAGCTGCTCATATTGAGGCTTCCGAGTATCAAATTCTTGCAGCAGGATCTAAGGCAAAGAGGTAACAAGGGTAAATAAACATACAAGTTAGTGGATAATTATGGAAAACAGAGCTTTGAGTTTCTAAACAGATATAAATGGTCTAGTTTTTACTTATCTAGTTTTTACTTTTGTTTTTTAGTTCCTGTTTTCCTAGCTTTTATTTCAAGGGCAGTGTAATTATCTTAAATTAATCCAAAGAGCAGTGGTGCTTCACAGAGATAACATTTTGTCTAAAATAATATCCCTCAAAGGGGAAAAGAGAGTAAATATAGCAGTCTGGGCAAAATGAACAAAAACCCATGTACAAATTTTCATATACAAAGACAAGCACTGCTATTGGACAAGTTCATATCACACAAACACCAAATTTGTATTTTCCTACTTGTAGTTGTCTCTTGGTAGGATATTTTAAATGCTCTATAGCATTTTACACCAAAGGAAATGTTCAGTGATAACAATGTTAGAATACATTAAGTCATAGTGCATTGATTTATAAAACCTCTTTTAAATATAAGATTACTGACATTTATACTCTCTATATAAAAATTTTAGCCAATAAATCATGTTGCTCAGAATGTGCAGGCTCAACACTGACTCTCGTTCTAAAATGAATGATCTAAAAATTTCCTTTTTATATTAAGTTTTTAAATGTTTATTTATTTTGAGACAGTGTGCATGCATGTGTGTGAGCCAGTGGGGAGGGGTGGTTGGGCGGGGAGGGGTGGTTGGGCGGGGAGGGGCAGAGAGAGAGAGAGAGAGAAAATACCTAGCAGGCTCCGTGCTATCAGCACAGAGCCTGATGTGAGGTTTGATCCTACAAAATGTGATATCATGACCTGAGCCAAAAACAAGAGTCAGACACTTAAGCAACTGAGCCACCCAGGCACCCCCTAAATTGTAGTATAATATTTTATCTATCTTAGGGAGACTACCAAGTCTAGGGGCAATTATTTCTGCCAAGTATTTATTTACATCTTTTGTTTTCACTATCTTTAGGGTAAGAACATATATGAACTAGGACATGTTGACTCTAAACTACCAAGACTGATTTGTGTTTTCAAAAGTATAGGATTAGCCGCACTGCTCTAATACCACTACATATACAGGAGGAAATCTAACTGGAACCACAATGGAGCTTTTTCTCTCTGACTTAAATTTCATGTATTTTTTTTCTCCTTGTGGATTTATCCACTTTGTAATTAGACTGGTCTAACCCACTCTGTTTCAAGGTTCCTCTGTTTTGCTTACTCTTTTTCCTCTTCTTATTCTGTCTTTCCACCCCTCAGGGCTGTATTGCATGAGTTTTACAAGTTTCATTATCTTCTACCACAATCAAAATGAATAAAACCTCAAAGGAGCAATTTCTAAACAATAAAAAGCATATACCAGCTTCTCATAAAAATGTAATTACTTATACAATCACATTAATATTTCAAAGAAGGCCCTTTTTAACAGGGTCTGCACAAACCACAATATGACTCAAATGATCAAGGGACTTGACACACTCATGGGCTCAGGAGACTGATGCCTCCTGGCTTTGGTTCCCTGGGGGTTTCCCCACTAACCTCAGGATGTTATCTTATGGGCATCTGAAACATTACAAATACACTTCAAGGCAGTTTAAGCACATACTGTCCACAGCTAATGTATTTATAATGAAAACACTTGTCTTATTAAGTCAAGTCATGTAACACTCACCTGCACCTGCTGCCTTTGTGTGTTTAGCATATTTGGGTCAATTGACAAGGGCCCAAGAACACTGACCATCAGTTCTTTTTCCACAAGCCACTGTTTTAACTGAGCCTCTACAGTCTGGAATTGGGTTAGATTAGTAGAGGATTCTTCCAGTTTTTGTTGTCTATCAACTGTTAATTGATTGAGTTCTTGCCACTTAGAATCTAAAAGAAAAAGATAAAAAATAAAAGAGGTGTTTGGTTTTCATACATTAACATCACTACATGTATGAAGACTGCAGGACAGGACTCAGAATGATACATAGGTGGCTATCATTCCCTCTTTGAAACTCTTCTTACACAGTCGATTAAAGCCTACTCTGAGGGTCAATGGCATTTAATGATACAGATTTTATGATGCTGGTGCTGGGTATCAACCGAAGTACATGAAAAATAAATTTGAATCTGACCCTAGAAGATAATGTAGAATAATATGGAATATCCCTTAAAGCAAACAGGATCCGTAGATCCTCATTTCTTCTAGAGGTCCTATACAGTCTGTTTATTCAACAATAACTGCCCTACTAGAACAATCTAGAACAATGAACATTAATTCTTTCCTTTAATAGGAAATCTTCAATGATCAATTCTGGGCAAATGACTCCCACGTTTGTATATCCATGTCCATTCTATTTTATTTAAATCACCACTGACAACCAGCTGCCTGAAAGTTACACTAGGAAATCTCACCAACCCCTCACACTTAACATAAAAAAAAATCACTTTTTATTCCTATCGAAACTGGCAGATTTTTCCGATTTTAGATTACTTTGAAAGGTTATTCTCTCTTCCACGTCACTGAGAAACAATAATTCAGAATGTTCTTTCATGACTCTCCAAACTCCTATATCCTTGATCATAAAACCTGAAACCCATCCTTTACATTCCTAGTGTCCTAACTCCATTTTGGTCCTCATCATGGTGTGCCTAGACTCGTGTTTCTCAAACCCCAGCTGCATTAGAATGACCTGGAGGGATACAGGTTGCTCAGCCCCATCCCCAAAATTTACAATTCAGGAGGTCTGAAGTGGGGGCTGAAATTCTGCATTTCTGGAAAGTTCCCAGGTGACACTGATGCTGTTGCTCCCAGGGGCACACCTTTGAGAACTATAGTCCTAGACTACTAGTCTTACCACGGGTTTCCTTGTAATTAGGGTATCCCAGCTGCAACCAATTTGGTTCTAAAATAATTTCCCTTAAAAATCACTTAAATATGTCATTTCTGTGCTCATATCCTTCAATAACTAACTCCTCACCACCTATATGATAAAATCGGAGGACTTCTGCCTCACATTCGAGGCCTCCCACAAACTGACCCTAATCTACTAACAGTAGAGGGTATGCAGTCTGAGATGAAACCTCTAACCTAGCCCTGTTTATCCTACCATTATCATCCAAACAGGCTTCTGCTTACATAAGCCCCATACCTAACACAGCCCTATCTCCTCTCTGTATACCCCAGCTCTGTCCTTCATCACAATTCTACTAGATTTCTCTGCCAGGAAGGCTTTCAAGCTGTTCCCACCCTCATACAGTATGCTCTCTGAGGCCAAGAGTTATTGACCAGCATTTGAACACATTAGTCACTCAATAAACAGTTACTGATGGGCATGATTAGTTGACCTGACAGATTTTTTCATCTAACACAGTACAATAAATGGCTGTTTTTAATAGAACCCAGTCCCGAAAACCTCACCTAATAGCATCATTCTATATGGCATGTTCCAATCAAATATAATCTGACAACAAAATAATGCAATTCAAATAATGAATTGGGAGGGAGAAATATCAAAATCTTATCGGGAAGATTTTTTGAAATATGCATTTCTTACTCTCACCCCTATTCTCAAATATCTTGATAATACTGTCCTAAGTAACTCTGATACCCCAGGTGATAGCCACTGAATTAGGGACAAATTAATTATAATGCAATAGTCTATAGTTGGATTAAATATAGCTTTGAACGTTAAGATCCCTTAAAATAACTTTTGAAACTAAAACATATTTACAGGTTTCTAAATTTATCATAGCATATCTGACTCTAATGGAAGGACAATATTTAGCTAAACATAATGGAACAATTGAAAGTAAAAGAATTCTTATTATAATCATAGTAAACACACAGCAGTTATTATGTGCCAGGTACAGCTTGTCTAAGCCGTACACACATTAATTCATTGAATTCTCCAAACAATACTATGAAGTAGGGAAAATTAGTACCATTGTCTTACGCGCATTTTCCTTATCATTATAATAGTGAAATGGGGTGATAAGATAATAGAGCTTGTGAAGGAAGTTCCTTGTTTAGGAGAAACCGTTTCTATGGGGACAGGATAGAGATGGGAGGATAACTCTAGATAAAGAGTGAAAATCACTAGATTTCTGTAGGGAGCTACTTTTTAACCTTGATGGGGGAAGAGAAGAACACACAGTAGGGGCCAAATGAGTCCCAGAAGGAACTTCATGAAGGAGAAGGGAGTTTGTCTTTTCCAGACCAAAGGGAATATATATGTGTGTATGTATGTATGTGTGTGTGTATGTATATATATATATATATATATATATATATATATATATATGTGTGTGTGTGTGTGTACATAATACATACACACACACACGTGAGGAATATTTAAACTAAAATATAATAAAGTATAAAAAAATAGAAACACCAAAAATCAAGTAAAAACCAGTAATGAAAACATGTTACTCAGTGCACAGCATTTTATTTCCCAGTATCTACCCTCTTCATAAAAATAAACTTAGTTATGGCGTTTAGCAAGAAAAATACAAGATATGCCAAGTCTCAGTACAATGAAATTTGAAATGGTATATTTAAATATGCAACATTTTAAACACGAAACATTAAGGCAAATTCAAAAGTAAACCGAGGCTGTTGGATAATTTTTTTTCTGATAAAGACTGTGATTAAAAAATAATTGTGCTTCTTTCTATTGGTGGACTCTGGTTTAAGTAACATAACATACCAATTTCTGTCAACATCTGTTTCCATTTGGGGGCCTCAGGAGTATCTGGATTCTCCTCCAACAGCTCTGTCAATTTGTCTTTCAACTCCTGTACTTTGTTTACATTTTGCTTCAGTTCTGCCTCAAATGACTAACAAAAGGAAAAAAACTGTGTTAAAGTATGTCAATATCAAAAGACACAAACACAATTACAACAGACGAAAATATCTACTGTTAGGTGCTGAAATGAGTGAGGACCAGAATTCAGCAGGTAATTATTCTCCTTTCCTCTTCTTAACCAATCTTCAACTATCTGATAAAGGAATCCCAAAGAGGAACACTACTCCTGTGGAGAAAATTACTCCACTTTCTGTGGAGAAAATTACTCTACACCCTAGTACCTAGGAATAATTTCTTATTATCCTCAAACAAATCCCTTTGGAAAAAAGGAAGATGGCATCAATATTGTAACTGAGAAGAAAATCAGTCTGGATAAAAGCTGCCAGTTTTGAGAATCTACTAGTGAGTCAATGCTTTTCTGGATAACACATTATAGAATTCAGATATAGGTAATCACATTTGTAGACATTTTTGCCATAATTGCCACAAAAAGTCATTTCCCCCGCCTTGACAGTTGCAGAAAGAAATGCCATCTATTGAAGAAAGGGAAAGCATAAGCTACCCTATTTTATGCTGGACAGAACAAATCCCTGATACACCTACATAAATCTTTTCTAATAGTTGACTGGTTAAAATCCCAGACTTAACATGATTTAAAGGTGGCAAAGCTGGGGCATCTGGTGGGCTTAGTCAGTAGAGCATATGACTCATGATCATTGTAGGTTGTAGGTTTAAGCCCTATGTTAGGTGTAGAGATTACGTAACAATAAAATCTTTAACGTTTTATTTTTTGAAAGACAGAGAGACAGAGTGTGTGTGGGGGAGGGTCAGAGAAAGAAGGAGACACAGAATCTGAAGCAGGCTCCAGGCTCCATGAGCTGTCAGCACAGAGCCTAACATGGGGCTCGAACCCACTAACCATGAGATCATGACCTGGGCCAAAGTCAGACACTTAACTGACTGAGCCACCCAGGCACTCCTAAAAATAAAATCTTTAAAAAAAAAAACAAAGAAAGGTGGCAAAGTTACCCCAAACAGTTCACTCATCTTTGTAATGTCTGTGTGTAAAACAGATTCCTATTATCATCACTTTCTACAGAAAAACATATGAAACAAAACTGGCAAATTATTTGCTGAAGGTTATAGAGCTAGAAATCACAATAGGGGTCCCGAGGGTCCCATCGGAATGCTAGTCTGTTCTTTTTTAGGTCTTCAATAAATATATCCACAGAATATACCTTGTTCTGCTCAACTTGAGTCTTCACAGCTTCCGCATCTGTAGGTGTAGGTGCCTGATCCCATTTTGTTGCAGTTTTATTCATCTTCTGTAGCCACTGCATCATTGCACTTGATTCTTCCTGAGCCTTTTGCAATTTGGAGAGTTTGCTATTCAGTTCAGATATTTTGTCCTTAAGTAAGAGGCCAAGATCTTCATAACCATGGCTTATGTCAGTCATATCCTTTTTAATGGATGTTAACCCTAAAAGTAAAAAAATAAAATAAAATAAAATCAGATGGACACATTTTCAAGACAGTTTAGAGTTAGAACTCTAGAAATAAGTTTGCTTTACATGTTATTCCCTTGTATTTTCTCTATATTAAGCCTACCATGATAAAGTCATAGAATTTTTAGAACTAAAGGGTTAATATTTCTAAAAATTTTTTTAGAATTATAATGCTATTTAATAACAAACAATTTAGGTACATTACATAATACCAAAAACCATAAAATGCTATATATTAATTTCTTAGAAATCAAACTCAAGGAAATAGCTCAAAGAATGTTATTCCAAGTGACAAAATATCTTAAATTACTTAACCAGAAAAAAGGAACATAACCAAATACCAAACTGAACTACCAGGTTTCACTAACTTCAGATGAACAAAATTGCATGGAATGTTATATTAATATGATACTTATGGCAAATGACTATGATAATAAATAATTATTTTAAGTCAAGGTTGAAATTTCGATATAACTACTGTTCATCTCTAAAGATTTTTTCTCAAAAACAAAAACAAGGGGCGCCTGGGTGGCTCAGTTGGTTGAGCGTCCGACTTCAGCTCAGGTCATGATCTCGCGGTCTGTGAGTTCAAGCCCCGCGTCGGGCTCTGTGCTGACCGCCCAGAGCCTGGAGCCTGTTTCGGATTCTGTGTCTCCCTCTCTCTCTGACCCTCCCCCATTCATGCTCTGTCTCTCTCTGTCTCAAAAATAAATAAACATTAAAAAAAATAATAAAAAATAAAACAAAAACAAAAACAAAGTTACTGTAATCAATAAGCACTTAAAGTTATTGGGGCACCTGGGTGGCTCGGTCGGTTAAGCGTCTGACTTTGGCTCAGGTCATGATCTCACGGTCCGTGAGTTCGAGCCCCGCGTCGGGCTCTGTGCTGACAGCTCAGAGCCTGGAGCCTGTTTCGGATTCTGTGTCTCCCTCTCTCTGACCCTCCCCCGTCATGCTCTGTCTCTGTCTCAAAAATAAATAAACGTTAACAAAAAAAAATAAGCACTTAAAGTTACTATTCACCTTTATTTGCCAAAATTTCTTGAGTATCTGTGGCTGCTCCTTCACCATTTATTATTCCACCTGCAAAATTATTAACACTGAAGTAGTCATAGATTCCAATAGTATTTCTACACATTAACAGTAGACTGCATTAACTCAAACCCCATAAACAGTAGTCATTTACAAATGTTATTACTATTTGAAAATGTAAACCACTGATTCAATTTCTAAATCAAATAAAGGTCAAAAATTTTAAGAAACTTTCTTGTCTATAAAATTCATTCTTAAAGTGGTAAGGTAACATGATCACTTTAAATACTAGTGTCAATAACTTTAGATTAATACATTAATCAATTATTAACATTAACAATCAATTAAGTATTAATTATAAAACAATTTTGCGATAAAGTTGCTTTATTGCTAAATTTTAGTGATAATGTCCTTGAAGCTCAAAAGTTGCTCACTATGTAAGTGTGTTGCATGAAGCATAAGTGATTGACAGACAAATCCTTACTTAAAAATTTGAAAATTGTCTGGTACAGTTACATAGTGTTATTATGGGTTTAATGGAAACAGAATGAGGTACAAAGACATGAAAAGTTAAAAGCAAAACAAACACACAAACCCTATTACTAAAACCCACATTATGTCAACACAGAGAGAGAAGAGCACAGTGGTTAGAAATGCCTGGGCTTCAGCGTATGAGTCACCTGAATTTAAATCCCAGCCCCACTAATTACTAGCTGGGTGACTGGACAAATTAATCACCACCCCAACTGAACGGGTGGGGATAATAATACCTAATTTAAATGCAAGAACACTGTAGGTATTCAAGACAGTTGACTGACTGCCTAGCAAATAGGAACTACTCAGTAAGTAGTAATTATTACTCCTCTCTAATTATATAAACATCTAGCCTTGGTTCCTTTTTCATAAGCAGAGTGTTAAAATACTGAATTAGACTTTCTCATGTGAGTTTGCATAGGCTTCCTATCTAAAACAGTAGACACATGAGAACAAGATTAAAACAATAATATTTAAATATCTAAATCTTAATCTATGGTCTCTTTAAAAAAAATCACACATTGACATTTTGGTTGAAAGTGAACATATCCTGATGATGCTCAAAAATAATTCCTACCATGCTTGTTAGTTATCAAGAGTAGGAAAAAACTTTTTTTTTTTTTAACCTATTGCAAATACAAAGTGGACCTGAAGAACTAAAAACACAATAGAATTCCTTTTCTAAAAACAAAGCCAAACAAAACACTTGACATTTCAGGAAATGTGATTAGAAGAGAAAGGAGAGGTCATCACACCATATATAACATAAGTGGGCCCTTAAATGGGGTTAATAGAGCGGAATAAATGGTTGAGAGAGGCCCAGCGGGAACATCAGTCTCACAAGAGGGGCAGCTAGGGGGCTGGGAGGGACAGATAAACCACAAAGGATACTCAGAGATTCTCAGAATAAAGATACAAGATTTGCCTCCATCTGTTCTTGTATTTTTTAAAAAAAAACAAACACCAATTTTAACAACATAAATATGTTTTAAACTATTGGGGTGCCTGGGTGGCTCAGTCGGTTGAGCATCCGACTTCAGCTCAGGTCGTATCTCACAGTTGGTGAGTTTGAGCCCCGTGTCAGACTCTGTGCTGACAGCTCAGAGCCTGGAGCCTGCTTCAGATTCTGTGTCTCCCTCTCTCTGCCCCTTCCCCACTGATGCTCTGTCTCTGTCTCTCAAAAATGAATAAACATTACAAAAAAATTTAAACTTAAAAGCATATCCACAACTTAAATGGACTGTAGAATCATTACTTATACATGACTCTCCCCTTGTGTTAAGTGCCTCAGTCATGACTGCAATTTAGATATGCTATAGTTGTTTTCTGTACAAAATAAAGTAGATGTTAAAGGAGATGGGAATTTTTTATTTTTTTATTTTATTATTTATCTTGTTGAGAGAAGCCGAGACAGCACAAGCAGAGGAGGGGCAGAGAGAGAGAGGGAGAGCGAGAATCCCAAGCAGGCCCCGCCGTCAGTGCAGAGCAGACACGGGGCTTGAACCCACGAACCCTGAGATCATGACCTAAACCAAAACCAAGAGTTGGTCACTTAACCAAATGGGCCACCCAGAAGCCCCTAGATGGGACTTTAATTTTTTAAAAAAGGAGAGATTCACCCTACACAAAAGAACTGCTTCTTTCTTTCACCTCTCCTTTCCCAGGAGACCAGACTCATTTATCAAATATTTCAAAGAGGATTTGAGCATCTCCATTAATTACGGTAAAAAAAAAACAAATTAGAATCTGCTCTTTCCTCTTCCCCAATCTAAAGCTCCCTATTCTTACGTATCAGTCTGGCTACATTTCAACTGTAGCCTCTAACAAAATGAACAGAAGAGGGATCTGAAATTTGACTCATTACAGATACTGCTCCACATGGGGAGCATACTTTTAGTGCATGCATATACATGCCATCTTTCTTGTCACTTTTCTTTTGTGTTTACTTTATGCATCAATTTAAAAACTAAGGTAAGTGAAAGTAACAGGGTCAGACCCAATTCTTAGGGGTTTCTCCACGGATGTAAGTAAAGCACATACCTGATTTGACTGCTGCTATTGCCTTTGCAGGGGTAGTGACAGCACTGATTAGGTTACATAGTGAGATCCCACTGTTGTTTACTTTCTGAATCTCTGGTGTTTTTGAACTCCACTTCTCTTGTAATTTCTTGAGATATGAAAACACATTATTTTCCAGTCTTCATAATAGTTTCAAAGTTACACATTATAATTCAATTTCTTTAACATATCTTAAAGCAATGATGACTGTGGGTCCTGATTCATGGGGGCACGGATAGAAAAAAAGGCACCATCCCTACGTGACTGTTAACACTGTGCCCAGGTGAGTGTTAACACTGTTAGCAGTGAGAAGTGAGGTATGGTCCATCCTGCATTCTGCTCCTAGCCACAGTGGAAGTCAGGCTATTTCTAGCTGCCATGGATTCCAAAGTAACTGTCAACTGCCAGTCTGAAGACTATACTCAGTAGTGGCCAAATTACAAGAAGAAAGGTACTAGAAATGATTTTTTTTTAAAAATGGGAATTCAGAATTCTATTTAATAGTGAGTTTTAATCATCAAAATTTCAATGAATTTTTAAAAACATACATCTCCACAAAGTTGGGAGTTGGGATAACTGCTGTAACTGGTCGTAAGTTTTAGGATTTGAATCAGTTGGCAAGACTTGTACACTATTTGTACTAGGGATTCAAATACTGGTTACAGTGATGTATCTGAGCTAGAGTTAATTGCTGAGTTGAAGAGCAGGGTCTTTTACATAACGTTATGAGAAATGGTATAAAAATTCAAGCTAAGTAGAGATTTGATGGGGAAGTAAACTTGGGTACTAGAACAGGCAGCCACTAAAAAATATCTCTCAAAAATCAAATTAAGTCAAAGTTTGTGTTCTTCCTCAAAAGGATCAGAGCTATGTTATGACTTCCAAGTATCACCAAAATATACTGAACATAAATGAGGATCTAACTTAATATGATATTAGATAAAAGAAAACCACTAATAGTCTTTTAACCTCTCATGACTCACACAGGCAAGTAAGAATTAGTATTAGATAATGATTCACCTTAGTTTCTTCCAAAGATTTTCCTAAATCCTCCGCACCGAAAGAAGGCTGCACAATAGGAACTCTTTCTGTTGTTTCTTCTATCCATGACTTCAATGACTTAACAAGGACTTGGAAAGCATCCATCTGTTCTTGACAAGAAGATACAGCTTCTTTTCTAGATAACAAAAATTATTGAAGAATTTAAGTCTCCGACAGAAAATACTCCAAAGAAATAATTACTAATAAATAATTATTCTTGTATCAAACTTACTATTAAGAAAAAAATATTCCTCTATGCACTCTCTAACCCTTGATAAAAAGAGGAAAGGTGTCATAGATCCAAGTGAAATCAGCTAAATAACTACTTTATTCCTCAGGCACACTCCACAGAAAAAGATAGGAGCAGTTAAGAAATCTGTAACCCATATGGTAATGGCACTCTATAATGCTACATAAACTCTAAGGCTATATAAACAGTTTTAACATTATTTAGATTCAGCAAACTTTGATCTGTCCACTTTATATTGTGCTTAATGCCAGCAGGCACAGAATGGGCAGGGAAACATTTACACATCACTGACATGAGGAAAACATCCTGCCACCTAGTGGTTTCTATATGACACTAGAGTCCTTCTAGTGGATGGATAAACCAGGTGCCTCAGAGAGTACAGTTCTCTCCAAACTCTCCAAAGATGAGGTGAGACCTGGTTACAAGAATGTTAACGACCACCTCCCCCACAGATCCTCAGAACGCTCCCCAAAGAACTCTAGGATCTTTCTGTACACTAAGCACCTTGGAGGGAGGGCACATGCCCAGCAAGGAACAGCTGTGAGGACAGTCCCATTTGGTACATGGAGGATGACCTATGGATGGCATGTGCGCATGTGCATGTATGTGGAATAGCAACATAGAAGAGTCCACTGAAGCTGGACTAATTACTGATGACTACATGGTCTTAAAACTGGACCATTCTGAAGGAAGAAAAAACCTAGAGTTGACCTAGGAAAAAGAATATTACTTCCGTGCAATGTGAATTAAATATTATGTGACAAGATGGAAAATGTAGCTCTGGAAACAGTATAGATAATAGCACTCAAAAGTTTTAGGTAGAGGATCCTGAAGAAATTAAGTATAGGTAAAAGATAAGTGTTTTCCATCTTTGTGGGTTCTTTAGCAAAACCAAATGTATATTCCAAACTAACATGAGATCAGAAATATGTATAAGTCTAGCCACAAGGTTTTTTTCTAAAAAGCACAGCTTTTTAGCTCAACTTAGGTTCATTTTCTCGTTTCTTATTTATTCACGGAATCATTTCTTTCTACAACTCTTTAAAAGGTAAACTATTTTACGTTTTAAAAAAGGCCATCAAGAATTATTTTAAAATTGCGCATAGCTTCTGAATTGAGCCCAAAAAGCAATGAGCCATGAGCTATCTTTCAAGGTTATTTCTGCTTTTGCAAATAAAATGTGCTATTCGCCAAAAGCTTCAGAGACTATAGTGACTTTAGATTATTTTCAGTAAAACACCACCACCACTATTTTTCTTCGTAATACTCTCTACTTTTAGGAAAAAGTACCAAATTTCCTTCCTAAATCTTTTAACAAAAATGCACTTAATTTTAATCGCAAAAAAAAAATGTTATCAATATAAAAGCACTTACAAAGTAGTCCTATGCTTATTCTCAAGTTTTATTTCAGGTATTGACATAAGCAAAGAAAAATAATTCATTCTTTAAGTGTCAAGTAGACTAAAATCCAATTTCTTAAGGGGTGCTTACTTTTGTTTGATGGTATGCTCCATTTCCTTGAATTTCTTTGACAAATTATTTGTTTTTTCAAAAACCAGAGCCTTATCACCTGGCAAGCCATGGCTGGATATCTCCTTCAAAAGACTGTGTAAAACTTCAAGATCTTTCTTATGTTCTAAGAATTCAGAAGTTGATTCCTACAAAGGATTTAGATATTTAAACAATAGAAGATACTGCTAGATTTTCAGATGGCATTCTATCTACCAAGAGGTATGTATGGAGCCAGAATGGCTCTCCTCAGAATTTCACAGAATGATCCCGCCTGTAGTCAGTACTCTAAATATAAATAAACATGAAGTAGGCTGTTTGAAAGAGAACACAGTAAATTTATTTAATTTAAAAACGTATTCTTTATACTCTGTCTCTTTGTGGGTTCTGGCATATAAGGTACTTTTAAGATCTTTAATATGTGCAAACTGTGTATGTGAGACATGGTGTTCATTTCTAATCAATGAGCAAAACATGTCAAGGAGAAGATGGGGTTTGGGATTTTTAAAGGAGGGAAGCACAGATCCTTATCAATCTATCAGCAATTAATCTATCAGCAATCTATCAGCATTACGTTAATTATAATTCCGCTAATACATGTATGAGCTGGTCTTAAATGTTAATATACTTGATTAACCTCGTGATTATTAAGGAAGACACACCTGCATATATTGAGACAATTCACTAACGTCTTTTCCTGGCACATCTGTGTCAGTAAGAGCCTGAGTTTTTGTTTCTAAAAACGTTTGGAGCTTTTCTGAGAGGTTCTCAAAGAGTTCTACTTTGGTTTTGAGCTCCTCCATCTTGGCCAGTTTTTCTTTGTGTTTATGACTAGCTTCTGAAAACCGAGCAGACAAGTCTTTCATCTTGGCCTGCAGTGAGGATGCTGTGGATGGGTCTGAGGTCTCCATAAATTTCTTCACTTTTTCATTCATGGCATTTATACTGCTCTGACGACCTGCAATATCCTGTTCCAACATCTGAAATGAACCAAATAATGCGTATGTTTCACAATGATGTTTACAAATAGTATCACAGAGTGTTAAAAACATCACTATTCATAACAACATGAGCTTGAACCACCTGTGACTGAGGCAAGTTAACGTTGAAACTGACTGACAAGTCTGATCTGTCCCTGGAGGAACACAATCCCAAATCTCTTCAAGAGAGACTGGAGAACAGCTGGCAAGTTGCCTGAGCAAGGCAGGAGGCGGCTGCTACTCAGCAGCCCCTGGGATCTAATGGAGCCCCGGGATTATCCATGGTCCTCATTTTTAAAAGGCTAGACAACAACAAGATTGATCTGATTAACCTCATGTGCAGCTGGCTGAAGCTGTGATACACACGATAGGGCTCATGTATGTGTAAGCCCTCTGAAATGAATTACACTCATGAAAAAGTATACAAAGCTCTCTCTATACTTCTTCACAGAAAAACTGTTCTGACACATGTGTTTTGGTGCAAGCAATACTGTCCAGTTATATTCAGGAAACCCCTTTTTCTATATCCTTAAATTGATCTTAAATCTACCCCTTCTTGGGACTTTTTAAACATTTTTTTTTTCATCTAAAAGTGTTTTTTTTTTTTCTTTTTAAATGTCACTTACAATGTTTTTACTGATCACATCCTGAAGAGCAGCAGAGTTTAAGGGCACTTGACCTTGTTCTTTCAGAGAACTTTCCACACTTCCCATCCAGTCCAGCATTTCATCCAGGCCATCCTGCACACTCAGTGAGCGGGTCAAGGTTATCTGGAGTTTTTCATTTCGTTCATTAACAGACTTGGACAGATCATCATATCTCCCAACAATGTCATCTAGTCCAAAGAGATCAGGAAATGTTAACCATGAAGTTCTCTTTGACCTATTCCTTTTCAAAAATACACTAAGGTGAATCACAAAACTTCCATACCAAAATTGGAAAAAGGAAAAAGTTTAAATGATAAATTCAAAATACATAATCAGAGCACCATCTAAAAACTTAAAAAAAGAAGGAAAGCATCTCAGTGGAATATAAAAAAAAAGAATTATTTCTTAAAAAATAGTTCAAATATATGCCATCTGCATTTGAAAAGAGATTTTTGGATGCATAAATATTTGAATTGTTGCAGAGAATGTTAAGTGGTCTAAACTGCTGATGTTTGGAATAAATATTGGTTCTCAACCTGACATTTCAAATTAGCCATACTTGGTAACTATATGGGGGGAAAAGGGTGAGAGTCAGATACAGCTATTCTCAAGAAACAATACACAGCTATAAAAAGATTTATCAAGAATTAACCCTCACATATAAAAAGTTATCTCTCCCATGTACACATATGCATTCTCCGTCTCTCTCCCTCTCTCTCTCTCTCTCTCTCACACACACACATACACACACACACACACACACACACACATAACTAAGCTTTTGTCATCCTTCACATCCTAAGCAAAGTACTCAAATGCACAGAAATTGACAGATCCAAACATGAGAAAATAAATAAATATAATCAGAAAACAGATAATGAAAATTCACTTAAAATAAAGAGGGTTGAGGTTATGCTTCTAAAATATAAATAGAATGTATTTGAAAAGTTTGATAGCAGACAAAAGGGAAAAATAAATGTTAACAGCTTGACCTATCTCAGATGAGATTAACCTTCTTTTCAATTAAGATGCTAAAAAAGCAGCCCATTCTAGCCAATTTTTCACTCAAATATAAAGTTCTATATTTTAACATCCTACATTCTGTACTGCAGACCAAAAAAAGTTCAAAGAACAATGATTTTAAATGTATTAATCTCTCTCTGGAATAATCATCAATTTGTCACTCACTGTACAATAATTTGAAACATATTTTAATTACTTCTGAATGCTTTAGTTGGATACATTGTATGTGCAGTTAGCAGAAAACTTTGACCTGAAACCCCTCTCTAAAAGTGAAATATTTTACACGTTGTGTTTGGTCCATGGAACATGATCTATATAAGCAATATTTCCCTTTGATTGTTTTAAAATATAATGAGAAAACAGTTTGACAAATTTTCACTAAATTGAGAGGTTAAATTTAATTTAAAGAGACAATCATGCTTCTGCCACAGAACATAATGAAGCCCTGAGAATGTGGAGGCGGAGTGGGGTGGGGGGCATAGGGGAGTGCACTGAATATGCACCAAGATTCTATCAGCAGACAAAACAAGCAGCAAGTTCAAATACAAGCCCTGCTTTGAAAGTCACAAGAGAAGATACTCTGAATTGCAGGTAGTGATTGATTACCAGGTGAACTGCTTCTCAAATGGGCAATTCTGTGCATCAGCAGGGTAACGTAGGCAATCTGTTTAGCCTTGTTAAGGGACGTCCCACACAAAGTCAGCTATTTTAATAAAATTAACACATCTTGAATGTTACTATTTTCGTATTTCTTAGTGATCAAGTACTGTCACTGAAGTCAATTCTTGCTTTTACTAAGTGAATATTGTTTTATAAAAAGTGACAAAATGAAATCTACTGTAAGAATATTAATTTTTTAAGTGGTTGGTTTTCATAGAGTCACATAGAGTTTTCTTAGGTCACACAGATCTTAGAGAAATTCCTCTCTATCTTAAATATATTTTCACATATTCCTAGAAACTTATACCACATAGAAGTTTTAAGTCTCAAAATAATGTATAATATGTGGAGTTTTAAGCTAATAAAAATGAGACTATGTACAATTAACAGTGGGAAAAATGTCAAAATGCCTCTGCAAATAACAGCAACACATATAACAAAGTCTTTCTTTCTTCTCCAAATCTCTGTGCCCAAGTCTTTAAAGCAGTTGGTTGCAAATGTGGGATGTCAAAATGGTACACTGGCATATAGGAACAAAATGTTAGACCTTCCGTTCATATTTTTTACCTTATACTTTAAAATGTTATGTTTTTGTATTTTATAATTATAATACACATAATGTGATAAGACAGTAACGTGTACATAACTTATAAATACACATGCATATATGAGGGTGTATGCTGAAAATTATTTGATAGAGGTGCATGATCAAAGAAGTTTAGACATCTTTAAGAATGTAAAAAAAAGTTTTCCTTCTACAGAGCAGTTTTAGAAAAGCAAAGTTTCGTCCTTCTCTTCATCTAAAATTTCTGCTCAGATTTTAATTCACACTTTCTTTGATGTGAAAACACAGGTCCAATTATCTTACAAAACATTAAGTTTTCTATTTCACATGTAGAAATATATAATAACCTGAAACCACACATTAAATAATATGAAAAGCAGCAAAGTCAAAGCAAAACATACAGTAAGACAGCAAGCATTTACCGATACCCCCACTGTGCATTTACTATAAACTAAACATTATGAGTGGATACGAAGAATAACATGCAATAGCTCTTTTCTTAAGAAATGTGGACTCTTAGAGGGCACAAAAGCACCAACATAACTGGATACAAGTTTCTAGTATCACCAAAGAACTGGGGCAACTGGAACCCTGTGAGACCCCTCAAAGGCTTCTAGAAAATGGAGAGCTGGAAATGTTGGTTTAAAGCACATCTCTTAGCCCCACGCTCCTGCTTTCAACAAAGACCCCTCCAGGGAGTCTCTTTTGGCTACAGGATTAGAGGCTAGCTCTGCCCAATGCCATCAACCAGAAGAATCTGAAGTTCTACTTCCTGTGGTGAATACTACATAGAGTTTTTGTTACATTTTCTAAAAATAAAACTAAACTTTAAATATACTCCTCTCAAAGAATACAACCCCCACTCCCAATATACCTGCCGAGAAAAGCCATGCCTCTTCCCAGATTGAGAAGCACCATTTCACAGTGAAAGGCCATAAACAACACAATATACACTAGTGAACGTGTTCTCCATATCAGAATATCTTCATTTAGGATTTACCCGGGAGAAAGTGAACAAGGAAATCAATACTCACCCAGTGTTTTCTGGATATCATTCTTGGCTGGAAGTAAAGATCCTCTGGCATCTAAAAGGACTTCGGCCGTTTTTTTCAGTTTCTCTACAGCCACCTGCTGATTTGATATCTGCCCTTGCAGAGCCTGGAGGATTGAATGCCTCAGTTATACTCAGTAGGACTAAACGGTATATTTCCAGTATAAAAAAATTGCTTACAGTAAGATAAAGTTAAATTGGACAGAATAATCTCTTCATCATTACAAACTTACTCCAGAGTCCTTAGAGTAAGGCCAGTTATAAAGTGGTGTTAGCAAAGATATCAACCAGTCAGGATAATACAAATTCAGTCTTGAAATTAACCCTTGAGCATATGTTCATGATACTTGGCCTGATTCTCGATCTTACAACCCTCTACCTCTAGCCTGAGATCCCCTTGAGTCCCCACTTTGAGACTTCAGAGGATACCCTCACTAACCACCAGAAAACAACAACAAAAATCAACCTGACAAAAAACCTTTGGGACTCTGACTCCAAGTAAGGAAACAATTAGGGATTTCCATTTCAATACAAAGTCATGTTTATATCTGTTTATTCAACAAAAGTTACTTAACATCTAACAAATCCAAAATATCTTGCTATGTTTGTGAAGATCCAAAAAAAAAAAAAAAAAAAAAAAACCAACAAACCAGACACAAAGCTCACCCACAGGGATCTTACAGTCAGAAAGTGTTAAGTGCTACTGGAAACTGAGAAGAGGAATAACTGGGAAGGGAACTGACATCCACTCCCATGGTGGTGAGACTGAGGTAAGTCCTGAAAAAAACGTAGATTGAGGCATGCAGGAGTGGAGAGGGGTAACAGCTCCCTGCAGAGGGACAGATGGGGACAGAAACATCCTAGGAGAAGGGGAGGGTCCCAACCAGTTAGAGAATGTGTATGGGTGAATAAACAGTACCAGGACGGGGAAGGCTTCAAATGTCTGCTAAGGAGTTTACATTTTACCCTGCAGCAATGGAAAGTTATTCAGGGCTTTTGAATAGGGACTGACATGCTCAGAGCTGTCTTAAGAGAAGGCTAAATTTGTAGCACTGTGTGGGATAAACTAAATGGGTAAGAAATGAGGGAGAGACACCAGTTAGGGGCAACTTAAGCAGTTGAGAGGCCCCGTTCTGGACTGGGAAGGTAGAATTGGTGAGGGAGTAGGGGAGGGACCACAGCACTTGATAACTGGTTATCTAACACTGTGCCGTGTCATATGATAGCCACTAACTACATGGGGCTTTTTAAATTTAAAATTAATTGAAATCAAACAAAATTAAAAATTCAATTCCTCAGATGCACCAGCCACATTTCAAGCACTAAGTAGCCAAGGGTGAGGAGTGGTTACCACAATGGAGAGATTACAGAATATGTCCACCATCACAGAATGTTCTATCAGACATCACTGCTTGAGGGGACAGGAACAAGAGAAAAGACAAGAGAAATATCCAGAGTTTTTGAGCCTAGGTAATTAATGGAATTCGTAAGCGAAAGTGGGAGCAAAGGAGAGTCTGGGAATTTATGACTTCAAAGTACTCTTAGGACCCTCATATAGGAAAAAAACCCAAGGGTGTCGGGGTGGCTCAGTCGGTCAATCATCTGACTCTTGATTTCTCAGGTCATGATCTTGCAATTTGTGGGATCAAGCCCTCCATCAGGCTCTGCACTGATGATGCAGAGCCTGCTTGGGATTCTTCCTATCTCTCTGCCCCTTCCCCACTTGCACACTCTCTCAAAATAAATAAACATTAAAAAAAGAATTAAAAAAAAAAAAAAGAAAAAAAACAGTGAAGTTGGAAAGGGAGTTGACTCTGAACACAGGCTGGAACTAGACATAAAGCACTGGAAGCCAAGACCCATGGTGAGACTGCTAGAGAAGAAAGCAGGAAAACACCGGAGAAGAAGGCCATAAGGAATCACAGAGAGTTCTACGTAAGTGATTAGAAGGGAAAAAAACAAACACAAAAAAACCTATCATCAAGGAGATGGAAATCGGCCTGAAACAATTCTGTCCCCAAAGGTTACAGGAAGACAGAAAGTGGAAAATGTTATTAATGTCATCTGCTTTAGAAAGGATACTATAACCTTGAATCTGAAGAGAAGCCCCCATTTCTCTAAGCAGATGCAGCTCAACAGCTAGGACAAAGAGAGAAGTAGAGGCAAGAACCACAGATAAGTCTTCCAGAAGTTTGGCCCGGCATTCCTAACCCCTCTGACGTAGCTGTGTCCAAATGGGCCACTGTCCACATGGGCCCCATGCTTGGCTTTCATTTCACTGAAGCTACTCAAGGTCCTCTTCCAGTCTCACATTCGGATTTCAAATTCAAATTCCCCTATGTCCAACTGTAGATGAACTCATCCCTGGCCGTGGGCCCAGGTTTCCAACTGGCTCTTGATCGTTTCCATCTGGGTGTAAACAGTCACCACAGACTCAAAACACTAAATCTGAACTCATCATCTCATCCCCTACACCTGCACTTCTCCTGGTGTTGCATCAGGTGATCCAAGTAGTAACTCTGAGGCTCCTCCTAGACTCTCCCTCAACCCTCCTTTCCACATGCAAATCCACCACCAGGCCCTGACAATTTTACCTGCTTAGCGGTGTTTCTGTTTTTTCTTTAATCAGACCTCTGTTCTGTATTTCTGGATCACTGCAGGATAATCTCTCACTCAACTCAAAAAAGCATCCTAACTGTGCTCCCTGTCTCCAGTCTCTTCCCTGATATAGCCTCCCCAATGTGTTCTATCTAAAATATATACTGACTAGATCACTCCTCTCTTTAAAATCTTTCAGTAGCTTCCCAGTGCCTTCATAAAAAAGACAGACTTGAGTATACTCTAAAAGGTCCAATGAAATCTATTCCTTAATTCTATCTTCAATATCTTCCACCTCCTGTTCCAGAAATGTCCAACAACACAGCTATTTTGCTCAAGCTGGACCCAATGTTTAACATCTCTACATACTAACCTTCTCATGCAACCCTGTTATCCTGAGCCTGGCCTCTTATTCACCCTTTCATAGTCAGCTGGTAACCCTCCTAACTTTCTCTTCAGCCCTAGTTCTAAGTACTCCCTGCAGGTTCTCCCATAAATGCCCTGTGAATATTACTGGGTTTGTCTCTTCTTTTAAACTGTAACTTCCTTGAAAACTAGGAATTCATTCCATTCAGCTTCCTTTTATCACTGCCTACACAATGTCTGGCATATAACATTTCTAGAATAAGTAAATGAATGAAAATAAATAAAAATATCAAGTATAAGATCCAGAAAGATCCTCTTCTGTTTCAGCCTTCATTTCAGACTAAAGCAAATGCCTATAGCCAATCACAACTATTTCCTCCACTAATTTTTATATTCAAGAAAACTTAAATGACATATGGGCAGTACATATATGTCAAAAGGCCCACTAAGCTGTGGCCAACATGTGATTTGTGATCTGTATACCAGATCCTAACGTTGTCCCAAGAAGCCAAAGAACCTGTGTTAGAGTGGGTCTGTCTAAGGAAATTCTTCCAGATGTTTAGTTATAGAAGGTATAAAAAATTCCTCAAGACAGGAACTTTACCTAGAACCAGACTGAAATCTAAGACACAGCTTACTTGCATTGCATGCTTATTTAAGAGATGGAATAAGGTTATGGATACCTCCAAAAACAGATTTTTTTAGAATGTGCGTTCTCCAAGGGGAGAATCAGGGTTTCAACATCTGTGTCTTCACAAAATCTTACCGTGGGCCTAGCACATAAATGTCCACCAAAAAAATATATGCCAAAGTTCTACAAAAACATCCAATACCAAAGATGGCCCTACTAAACATTCTAAAACTTAGAAATGGATTACAAAAGAAGCATTTTTTTTCTTCCCCTCTCCTTTTCAAAACATCCCACGTCTTTTCTCTGCATAATTATGTTTAAGAGAGTCAACAGTTTTTAATTCCCAACATGTATTGGGTTATAATTTAGTGATAGCAGTGGTTTACAATACTACTTTAGGATAAAACTGCAAATTAAAATAGTCAAAAGGGTACCATATGTAGTTTATAAAGGATCTCAATGACATTAAAACATGAAAGAGCATCTATGACCGGAAATACTGAAAGATTATGACCTTGGGCCCCTTGCCTGGACCAGAGAAGCGTGAAATCTGTAAAGGGCACTTGTCCAACTCATAGAAGATTCCTGACTTGACACTATCCCTGAGATCAAGGCAAGGCTACAGGGTGGATACTGCCAGGCAGCATGACCTAGCTCCACACCTGCTCCCAAACCCAGGCCTCTCAGCTGGTCCCCAAATCCTGTCTTTCTGTGCCTCAGATGGGACAAAAATTTTGTTTGGTCCATGGATTTTCCTGGAAGCCGATCCTGAGGAGGTCATTATAGCTCAGTGGTATCAGAGTGCAGACAACTCAGCTAACAGTCATTTGAATAATAATGATAATGACAATGTGCTATTGGGAGAATTATTTCACATGAACCGACTTGGGTACCCCCAAATCACATTATCTGCTCAATAGAATATGTTAGCATTGCAAATGTAGACAAAACAAAATGTGGTAGTCTTATGTGTTTATATTACTGTTAAAGAAAAATAATTTTACATGTTAATAAAAATGAAAGAAATGGAGACTACCCAACCCTCATAAAAATTTATCCTTGCTACATGCTGAGATCATCTGTGAGGAAAACATGAACGTATGCCAAGAACAACTTCAATTGCACATTTAATTTTTTAAATTATGCTGTGGCTTAATTAGAATTTATCCTCCTTTGAGACATTGCTCTCCTCTTTACTATTTCTTTGGCTGCCTTGTGACTGAAAGAATCTTCTTCCACAGCACATACCAAGTAAGTTCTCCTGTTTTAGAATTAATCCATGTATCTGTTTAACTTAAAAGCCATAGCATTCTTTGGGGTTTTTCTTTCTCTTTTTGCTCCAGTTATAAAAAAATTACTTTCATATAGTATGTAATCAGTTTCCTGATAGAGACCTAACTTGAAATGTGTTGTATTTTATATACTTTCCTATACTAAAAGCACCTAACTTTTTTTTAATGTTTTATTTCATTTTGAGAGAGCATGAGCAGGGGAGGGGCAGAAAGAGGGAGACACAGAATCCGAAGCAGGCTCCAGGCTCTGAGCTATTAGCACAGAGCCCGATGTGGGACTTGACCTCATGAACTGTGAGATCATGACGTAAGTTGAAGTCAGATGCTCAACCCACTGAGCCATACTGTCCTTTGACACGTAATCAAGTGTGACCTGAAAACTTAAGGCAGATTTGTTCCAGTGCTTGTGGGAAAGAAAAAAAGAAAGGGTAAAAGCAAAGAGGTCCAGGACTGATAATGCACATCTAGAGGAAGGAAACAACCCCTGGGAGGCAGCACCACTGTAGGGATTCTGACCTGGAACTGGACCTCTCCCGGGTGCCTAATGTGACCCTGAGTAAAGACAGAAGCAGCGCCCTCCCCTCTCCTCTCCTCCGGGCACCTCACCTCCCTCCTTTCATCCCGTGCTTCCCATCCCCATCTCTCTGCCTTGGCCTTAACCTGCCACATTTCACTCTGGTATGACCTCCAGGCAGAAGCTGCCAGTCTCAGGCAGTAACTAACATTACAGTACCTGTTTTCCTTGTAATAGCACAATAATAATGATTTTTTGATTCTGTAACTAACAGAGGCAACTAAACTCTGAACTGTAGTTGTTTCACTGGCAATACTGTGTTTACTTTCTAGCTACAGCAGCAATAAGTGACTGCTACCCACCTGCTAAAAGAAAAGACAGAACAGATTTATGAAATGAAACTTTCAAATTCAAAATTATCAGTCACATGGAACAGGAGTAAAACACTTCAAAAGTTATCTCACTACATTAAGATTTTAAAATAGGCTTTCGGTTGCACAAGTGCTCAGTCGGTTGAGCCTCCAGCTCTTGATGTCAGCCCAGGTCGTGATCTCCCAGTTCGTGAGTTCAAGTTCCATTTTGGGCTCTGTGCTGACAGCAAGAAGCCTGTTTGGGATTCTCTCTCTCTCCCTCCCTTGTTTGTGCACTCTTTCTCTTTCTCAAAATAAATAAACTTAATTTTTTTTGAAAAATAAATAATATATGCATTAAATTGAAGATACTCTTCCATTGTGGGTATTCCGAGACTTCAATTATTCAGTCTGACACCAAGCCTGCATTTTTTGAAGAGCAGGTAGACTTTTTGAGAACTGTGCTAGGTAATAACTGAAGTTTATGTCTCTAAGAATTACAGGGATACTCAATAGGAACACCAATCCTGGCCCTCAGACCCCAGATGGGACAGTGACATCCATTCTTCCTTTTCACCTGTTCATTCTTGAACAAGTATTTACTGAGTACCCACTTTGGGCCATGTACTCTTCTAGGTGCTGGGGAGGTAGCAGTGAGCAAAATGGAGGAAAACACACCTACCTTCATAGAACTTACTTGCAATGAACAAAATAAAGAAGTGTAAAGATAAGTAAGTGGCCAGGGCAATAGTGGTTTTTCTTTAGGGAGGAGGGAGCAGTGGGATGTCAGCCATAACAGCAACATCCAACAGTTAAACAACAGTGGAAAAAACAATCTTATTAGAAAGAGAACTGAACTGGATGGTGAATTAGAGTTGCACCTCCCTTTAGAAAGACAAGTACTTTTCCCATACTTTATTCCCCTTTCCTACGTGAAACCATCACACAAGTGTGGGGAGACGGATGGCTTTCAGTAAGACGACAGAAGGGTTGATCTCTCACTTTTCTCTTTCTTTCTTGCTCTAGCTCTTACCTTGGTCTCTTCTAATTGCCTTTGCAGATTTTTAGGGTCCACAGCAATAGGTTCAGATAAGTGTTTGCTTGCTGTGACCTCACAGGCCTGGAGCCCAGAAAGAAGTCCACATGAGGCATCTTCATAGTGTTGATATTTATCCACCAAGTCTTTAAGATTATTCCCTAGGACATTGCACTAAAAAAAAAAAAAAAAAAAAAAAAAAAAATCAGAAGAAAAAAAGCGTGGGGGATTAAAATCCCACTATCTTCGCATGTATTAAAAACCTTAGGACCTATGAGTAATGCAACCTGGAAAACATCAGCCTTCAGCCAAAGTTAGTGAAACCTACAGGACTAAGATTTTCTCTTTTACATGCAGAAGCATCTTCAAAGAGTAACAATAAAAACAAAGAGGTAGTTCTAGATTTATACCAATTCAAAAACATATTTACAAGATCTGGGTCTTACCCCAGAACAAAGGATTTAGGAATCAATCACCAGAGGAGACTAATCTACCAGGGCACATTCCCAAGAAGTTTTATCCACCATGTGTACAGCCACGTATTTGATGGAAAGGTTTTCAAAGTGCTTATAATAAATCACTCATATGTTACACAAGACTGATGTTGCACAAGGAGGGCAAATAATCTAGATCAGAATGAAGCAAAGGCCAATAATCAATGATGCTCTTCAAACCATCTGTGCAACTTGGCCAGTGTGTTCAGCTTATACTGTAAACAGGGAAATGTTCTTCGTATTGTTTTGTTTTTAAACAGAACTCTTCTGCTTGTCCACAAGAAGAAGCTGAAACAGTCTGTTAGCCATTAAGTATTAAAATAGTGCACTGATCAAAGATATCTGCAAAACAAACAAGAGTCATATATGTGAAGGGAATTATCCGAGATGAAATGTCACCTCCCAAGCCTGAGAGGATGCAAATTAGCAAGCAAATTAGCAAGCCACGCTTTGGGCTCGGAACCAAAACATATACGCCACCTGGTGGTCAAATCGGATGCTGGCATTCTAGAGTTCAGGCTGCCTGGAAAATGCATCTCAAAACACTAACTAGGTATAACTTCAGGCTCCTAACCTTTAAACACGTTTGCAGAAGTAAAGCACATGCATAAGAAAGACGGAACGAGGATGAAACCACCTTATTTCCTCTGCTTCAGTTCTTAGATTTCTCGCCTCTAATTCCAAAACAAAAGTTAAGAGGGACAGGGTGAAAACTCTAGTCATAGTCTGATCTTCCCTTAAAAATGAAATTACCTTCGAGTAGAGAGACCTGAAGCGATCGGTAGCATGATCCAATTTGCTCTGGACTTCTCTGTGGGTTGCAGAAGTATCGATATTGTCCTGGTCAGCCTTGCTACTGCCGCTTCTCCTGCTGCAAGATTTGGCTGCTTCTAACACTCTGTTTCCAGAAATTGTGATGTACCTCAAGTCCCCTTTGTGAGAAATGACGTCTTCTGAGAAACTCTTCTGCCGTTTCAGTTTGGTCATTAAACCACTGAGGTCGTCAGCACCTGCTTCCAGGTTTTCCAATTCTTGTTCTGACTGCTGCAGCCAGTGTTCAAACTCGCTATAATCTGCATCGAACTTTTCTAATTCTTCCTGCAGAGAATGCGTTAATTTCATTTTCTTCTCCGACTCGGCCAGTGCGGTCTCATAATGTGTTTTCAGTTCTTTCATGTTCTTCTGCAGTTTCTCTTTTTCCTCAGGAGAGAGATAGTGACCCTGTTTCTCAAGCAAGGCTTGTGCAGACTGAGTGGCCATGAGGACTGCTTGGTGCTGAGAGACAATCTTCTCATGTTGGGCCTGCGTGAAAACAAATCAGCTGTAAGGTCAGAGCGGTGATGGGGTGACACTGAGGTGTCAGGAGCCCAGGACTGACAGACTTGCTTCTCATTAACCTTGTCAAGGTGCACAGTGTGTCCCATGTACTGGTGCATTTCAGAAGAGCATGCTCTGACCACCCTAACCTTACTTCTGAGGAGGTTTCCCAATCTTCTCTAGAAAGTACTTAGATGATCACATAGGACAAGTACTGTTTTTGAGAAGTTTGGAAAAAATGTTATGAATTTCTCTTCCACGTCTAAAACAAACATCTACAGTATGATCTCAATTTACTCACTGCTTCCTCACAATCACCTTAAAGGGACTGCTAATGTCTTCAGCTAATCACTGAGCAGATAAATACAATATTTTAATTAAGAAATGATCCTGAAAAGACACATACATAGGAAAAAGAGAATTTGTTCCTTTTAAAGCTATAAAAATCCCATGACAATAATTAAGCGAGAACAATACACATTCAGAGGAGCCCAATAGGATCAAAGAGAATTCTGGAGCTACTTTGCTTCTCTGGCCCTCAGCTTCCTGCATGGGGAGAATGGAGACAATTACCCCTGCACGTCATGGGTTTGCTGAAAGGAGTACATGAGGTCACACGTGTAGAATACCTGCTGACGAGCCTGGCACGTACCAGGGGTTAAAATACACTGGAGTCCCTTTCTCTCCAGCCATAGCAGCTTCTTCCATTCCCCGCAATATGCCATATAAATGTGGCAAATAGGAGAAGAATCCTTTTGGATCATTTTCCACACTTCTCATAATGGTTTACAGGGAGTCAAAGGGCCTGGTAACATTAACGCCGAGCTCCTTTACTGCTTGGCTGTCTCCCACCCTACTTGAGGCACGCCAGTCTCTCAAATACTACCTCTTCCCTCACCTTGTTAGGCACGTTAGGACCTTTTCCTCTGGCTGTTCTCACCAAATGGTTCTTCCCGCAGGTATCTGCCTCGCAACCCCCTTCCCCTCTGACATGTCCTCTCTATGTCTTCACACAGATCTCATCCTCTCATGCAGCCTACTCAGATGATCCTATTTAATGCTGAAGAGTGGCTCCCAACCCCATGCTCACCCACCTGTACCCAACTCAGCAAAACCTCACCACTTTCTAACATCCCATATCGCGTAACATTTAGGTATTTGTTGTCTGACCTATCATCCTCACTCTCCTAGTATGCAAACACCATGACAGGGAATTTCATTTGCTCACTGGGGAATCCCAAGCACCTAGAGCAGTGTTGGCAACAAGGGCTAACTAAGAATAACTATATGCTGTGAAGTAGACAGGACCAAGAAGCACCGCTGTAGGGCAACTGTTCACTTTCAAGTCTGATCCCCCACTAGTCAGCAGCGAACTATTTGTATTCTATCCGTAACAACGCCTGCCACACTGTGGGCACAAGATAAATATTTGTGTCTGAAGAACATTTCTCCCACAGACTGTGTCTTTGGCATTTGAAATGGAACCACATACTATTCTCCAGCGGGTCTTCTGAACACAGTAAGTTAGACATACAGAACACCTTAGATATTTCTGATCCATCCCCTTCCTCTTAAGGTGAGGCAACTCGGGTTGAAGGAAGAAATGCCATGGCTGAGGACATGTGGCACAACTAGAAAGAGCTAGAAACAGGCACTGGGGCTCTCTCTCCACTCTGCCAGGACATCAGGAATTCCTACAGCACTTTCAGAGTCCGTATTCTTAGAAGCAAAAAGATCAGAAGGCAAACCTCATGCAGTGAAACATCTTTATGTCTCAATCCACCCACCCATATTTTTCACTCCTTGTGTCAAGTTACTAACCTTTCCTGACTGTTATGTAATGGACTCATAAGGCATTCCTAAATGAATTCATTAAGTTTTTCATTTTAAGAAATAATTATAGGGGCGCCTGGGTGGCTCAGTCGGTTAAGCGGCCGACTTCAGCTCAGGTCATGATCTTGCGGTCTGTGAGTTCGAGCCCCGCGTCAGGCTCTGTGCTGACAGCTCAGAGCCTGGAGCCTGTTTCAGATTCTGTGTCTCCCTCTCTCTCTGACCCTCCCCCGTTCATGCTCTGTCTCTGTCTCAAAAATAAATAAATGTTAAAAAAAAAAAAAGAAATAATTATAGCAAGGTTCTGTAAGAGCCCCCAGAAACCATAAATATAATAAATACTTCCACTTTTCTTCTGGTTTAACTTAGATTTCCTGTAATATAAAAACCTCCCGGACAGCATTCTATTCCAAAGACTACAAAGACTAGGACATGGAGGAAAACACACAAAACTGCAAACGTGCCTCAAAGTTCAGTCATCTGACTACAAAACCCAAATGCAGAAATAAAATGATCAATTGTGTGACGCTGTGAAAAAGCTTTTTCCAAAGTTGCCTTTGGTTCTGTGGTAGCATTATTGTTCACTTCAATTTGCACTCACACCACAAATTTTTAAAAGGCTTTTCATTCCTCTTCTCAGCAATGCCCTTGACTATAGAGATGAGCCAAGGCTCAGGGAGAACGTGAGAGAGCTCAAGAGTGCACAGCGAGCTGGTCTGCAAATATGGAGTAGAACTTAGCACAGCAACTGAGCTCATGGCCTAGTTTTAAATCCAAACTCCAGCCCTCACTAGATATATAAACTTGGGCAAGTGACTTCTTCTGTAAAGTTACAGTCTCCCTACCTGTGAATCACGAGTAGGATGTAGCCTCAGAGGGAGCTGGGTGGACTAAATGTGTTGAGATGGAAAGAGCTAAGAAGAGTACTTGGCCCACCATAACTGCTGTATAAGTATCAGCTTATTATTACTTCTATCAATTCCTTAGAAGTCACTTCACTTAGAAGAATGCCATAGCTAATGATTTCTCATTGTTTTTGAGTTACTTAGAATTTTCACAGTAACTTACATTTGACATGATGAACCTAGAAAATGGGACTTTACTCTTAATGGTCATTAAGGTTTTTTTAATGTTTATTTATTTTGAGAGAGAGAATGAACATGAGAGCAGGGTAGTGGGAGGGGCAGAAAGAGAGGGAGAGAGAATCCTAAGCAGGCTCCACGCTGTCAGTGCAGAGCCCGATGTGGGGCTTGATCTCACTAACTGAGGTCATGCCCTGAGCTGAAATCAAGAGTCGGACGTTTGGGGCGCCTTGGCTCAGTGGGTTGAGCATCCAACTTCGGCTCAGGTCATGATGTCGTGCTTCGTGGATTCAAGCCCTGCGTCGGGCTCTGTGCTGACAGCTGGGAGCCTGGAGCCTGCTTCAGATTCTGTGTCTCCCTCTCTCTCAGCCCCTCCCCCACTCATGCTCTGTCTCTGTCAAAAATAAATAAACATTAAAACAAAACAAAACAAAAGTCAGACCCTTAACTGACTGAACCACCCAGATGCCCTGGTCATTAAGGCTTTGAAAGATAACTCAGGTGCTCCTCTCTTTAACCGACCTGAAAAACAGAATTTGACAATATCTCTATGTTTAAAATAACCAACCTTAACTTTCTGGTATTGCTGGTTCAGGTTCTCCTCAGTGGTTCCAACTTGTCCATCAACATCAGTTTCCAACAAGTTACCATTAACTTCATCCTCTTCTCCAATCGCTGACTTGCCATCACCTTCTTGAAAATGAGTCCCGTTCTGTTCAATTACCTGTCTCTGTCTCATCCCTGCCCTTTCTGAATCTTTGTCCACATTTGACAGCCAGTCTAAAAGGTTTTCTATTTTGGTTTTGCTCTCTTCCAGCTGCTTCACAGCTGCAACCTGGGCAGAGAAAGTTCACAGTAGGTATTCTGAATGCAGGCTGAGGCACTAGTTTTAAGATCATTTAACTTTAGAGTGGGGATACTAAAAGCTGACACACACTGAAAACTGAATGCAGTGAAATTAAACCTTAGAGCAACAGCAATTACTTGGAAGTTTCCACTGTCCTTAAAAATTTTAACTATAATTGATAAGTCCTCCTGTATTTCCCAAGTAGAAAGTCTTAGAAACCCACTTAAATTTTTTTTTAAAAGTTAAACAAAGCCAATTCTTTAAGCTTCTGTAGTATTTGGTCAATTACATAACTGGAAACCCAGAATTCTAGTCTCTGGTGCTCAGCATTGCTTACTGCTGCCTGGGAACACTTAAAAATTCAAGTGGCTGTTACACTAATCGTTTTCAACAAAGCAACAGTGTACCATATATTTGAATAAAGACCTTTTCAGTTTCTTCTTTGATTGCTGTTGTCACAACTTTATCCAGCTCCTTTTTTGACTGTTCTGCCTTTAGATTAAGCTGTTCACACTTTAACTTGGCTTCATTAAGTTTCTGCTCAATCAAAGCCTTATCTTCTTGTGACAGCTTTTCACCATTCTCTTTCAAGAAGTTCTCTGTATTTTTCACTATTTCTGCCAAAGCCTGTGCACTTCCTTGCATATCTTTCTGTAATTCCTTATAACACAAAACAAAAAAAAAATCTTATTAAATGATTACCTATTTAATTCTTCCAGAGTTGTAATTCCAAAAGAGGGTGTGAGCAAGGAGAATCTAGCATACAGAGTTTGACAAAATATAGTCGATTTGAACCGGTTACTTAAATCACAATATTTAACATAATTCGAAATCTCAAACAGCATTAAAGAAAGTTGTCAGATTTTCATATTTCACAAAGGGATATGGTTTATAAAACACTAAAAATAATGAATTTAATAATATAATCTATACAAATTTGCACACACCAGGTATTCTTACATCATGTGAGCACATTTATAAGAGCTTTTAAATACATGGTAATATTATTCAATTTCTAAACATTTTTTTTAAGTTTATTTATTTTTCAGTGAGTAAGAGAGGGAGTGCCCGCACACGTGCATGCCTGAGCCAGGGAGGAGCAGAGAGAGAGGCAGAGAGAGAATCCCAAGCAGGCTCCACACTGTCAGCACTGAGCCCAACGTGGGGCTCAAACTCACGAACCGTGAGAGCATGACCTGAGCCGAAATCAAGAGTCAGACGACTGAGCCACCCAGGCGCCCCTACATTTATTTTAATATATATCTCTACTCAGGATAAAAACAAAGTAGTTCTCCCAGTGAACTAACATTAAGTTCTAAACCCCAAAGCTCTCTAAAATGCAATGTTTGCTTCTTTGCCCCAGCTGTTACAGCTCCTCTCAGTCTAGATTTCTTTATGGAATTTTTATTCTTCTCTTCCTCCTTTACTTTGCATTTTCGTTCTTCATATTACACCGTTTGAACTTTCATAGTATTTTTTCATATTTTTAATTTCAGCCTCATCAAATTATTCTAAGAAGTATTTGATCACAATCTCATGGGTTGGGAGTTCAAGCCCTGTATCAGGCTCCACACTGACAGAATGGAGCCTGCTTGGGATTCTCTCTCCCTCTCTGTGCCCCTCCCCTGCTCATGCTCTCTCTCTCTTTCAAAATAAATAAATAAAACTTGCAAAAACAGAAGCATTTGAACTGAAAGAGATACTACTTATTAAGCCAATACTATGTGATATTAACTGTGCTAGTCACTTAATTAACACACAGTATTTACTTAACTCTTAAAATCAATGAAGTGTGACCGATGAAGAAACTGAGGCTCGAACAGATTTGGTTATAAAGCTAACAGTGTGGAAGAGTCTGGGATTTGAACCAAGAGCTAACTAGTTACAATGAGAGTGTTCTTTCTCCTGATACCAATATAAATTATATCTTTACCTGCCATCACTGTTTGTTCACTGAAAAGGAACAAATTGTAGAGAAAGAGAAAAGGAATAAGAAGGCATTAAGAAAGAGAACGAGCCCAAATAAATGGCTATTTCACCTGATGTGCAAGTGAATGAGCTGGGCTTAAATAGATCCAAGTTTTAACTCCTCACACAAGGTATTTCCATTAGCAACCTCCTTTTGTATCTCCTTCCCTGAGTATCTCACCAAAACCAGTCAAGAAAATTACCTGGCTTTCTTGAATGGAAATGTAACTCTTAGTATAAAGTTTAAAGCTCAAGCCTGCAGCCATCTAAGTATGTTTTGGCTCAGAAAAGCTAAAACGATTTGGTAATAATAGCAATCAAACTTAACAGCAACATAGACCTGCTGATGCAAAACCAAATTGTACCTCCTGCTTGGACTGGTACTCCTTCAACTCGACCGTTCCATCTCCAATCACAAAGGCTTCTTGGTGACCGATCAGGCGGTTTTCAGTTTGGGTGAGGAGATCACATATCCCTTGGAGTTTCTCTTTGTACTCCTGCTGACGCTCTGCCACGATCTAAAGCGGGGCAAAATCAAAGCATCTTAAATGTGTGCACATGAACTACTGTGATTACTCCTAATTAGAACACACTTTGCAAGTTCTAATAGAAAAATCAGAACATATCTTGCAAGATTTTCTGAGTATGCTGTAAACATGATAGCAGTGGGGTAACAAACTGAGCAAGGTGACACAGAAAGTGAAAGCATGTCCCATATACAAAGGAGGAGATGTGTGGATGAAACTGCTCAGCAGAATACTGGCCATGCATATGTATAAGAGATGGAACCTCTGACCGACAGGAAGAAACATTCCATTTTCTTAAGCTCTTGAAACCTGCGATACACACAATTAATTCTGCAAAAGGATATCAAAACAGAAGTTAGTTGTGATTTGTCTGTGAACATACTTAATATGTGTATATAGGTTATCATGCTAGAGACAAAACCTAGGCGCTTCAAGAAATAATAAAAGCATTTGCATGCAATATTTTTACTTAACCACTATGCCTAATTCCATTCCCACCCATTTGCTCATTATTGTTATTAGATGTAGTATTCTAATATAATTCACTAAACTAAGAGATGAATTTACTTGCATTTTTCACTTTCCTATTACTCATACACTAGTTATTCATCTGATAGCCACTGATCATGTTTCCTAGGAGCCTAACACATACCAGGCAAGCACTAAGTATTTTATATTCATTCTTTTATCGATGCTCACAATCCTACCCAGGTAAGCACAGTGATTATTTCCAGTTTATCACTGAGAAAATGGTGGTTGAGCGGGTTGCCCTAGATCACACCCGTCTGGGTGCAGCTGGGATGCACTAAGCAGTCTGGCTCCACAGCCCACACTTTGCACTGCTGTGCCACACTGCCTCCCAAAGGAAGAAGACACCGTAACCTTCTTTATCCATATGTTCATCAATTTATCGAAATTTCTGAGTACTTCCATATTTCCTACTACACGGAAAAAAAACATCAAGACTCCCACTTGAAAACAGTAGTTTCAAGGAGTCACAAAAAATCAAAATTAACTATAGCATTATTATGGAAAACAATATTGTTGTCTACTCCAGGATCTCTACATTAACCCTCTCCATTAACTGCCTTTCCAGAAAATCTTGCATGTTACACCATGATCCTTAGGTATCCTCATTACAGGTTTCGCATGGAAGAACTAAAAACAAAGAATGCCAACTCGACAAAGAAAGGCAAACCTTCTGATCATCAAGATCTTGTTCTAGCTGTAACTGAGTCTCTAAACGTTCCACCTGGGTAGTTACTGATTCCTGTACATCAAGAAAACACTTCTGAGTTGTATTTAACAGCCTCAGCAGTTGTTTGCTTTGGTTGGGAGACAGGTCTTGTGCATATTCCGAAATGAAGAACTGTACATCAAAAGCTGTGGTCTCCAGCTGCACTTTGGTAGGTCCAAGGTCTTTTAACACATTCTGTGAACAAAACAGTACAAGGTACAAAAGGGAGCTAAGCCATAATATAAAGTTTACATCAATAATATTTTTAAAATATGTTTCTTATATCATGGACTGAAGGTTTTATTGACATTTTTCATGATTTGTTTAGTCAAAAATCTATTCATCACCTAGTAACAGACAGCAATGATAAAATTATCTCAATACTATGGTAATTAATATTACATGGAAAGACAACACCTGTAAGAACATTTTAATCTTGCCTGCCACATTACATTTAAAATGTAACTCAACAAAAAACAAAGACCTAACTTACATATACATGGCACGTTAAAGGGGGAAATCAACATTAAAATATCACTTGCTAATATTTACAATATCCATGTATTTATCGTTGCTCATAAAAAAGCCAATGGGGAATTTGAAACATAAATTCAATGAGTTAGAATTTCAGTTTTCTGACTCACGGGCCAGGAGCCTAAGCATCATTCATGAGGGATGCCATTCAAATTAAGAACTTGGGGAGAAAAAAAAGCCATGACAAAAGTGACCAGTACATAAATACTACTTAACTATGATGTATTTATAAGAATAATTTAACTATTACGTATTTATGTGACTAATACATAAATACAAATTTCAAGATGTAAGTGGTGGGAAGAGAGTGATAAGGCAGTTGGAACAGCATCAGAAAGACATCCACAAAGTTGTGATTATTTTACAGTTGTGTCTATAACCATAAACGTGTGTGACACAAACATCTTCTAGAGACAAAGAAAGGAAATAATCATTTTAGATTTAGCAGTCATGTTTTGTTCTACACATTTGTTATTTTATTTATTTTTTTAAGTTTTTTAATGTTTATTTACTTATTTTGAGGGGTGGGGGGAGGAGGAGCAGAGAGAGGGAGAGAGAGAATCCCAAGCAGGCTCCACACTGTCAGTGCAGAGGCCAACACAGGGCTCGAACTCACAAACTGTAAGATCATGACCTGAGTCAAAATGCAGAGTTGGATGCTCAACTGACTGAGCCACCCAGGTGCCCCTACACATTTATTATCTTAAACCCAGAAGGTTTTAGAAAAAAAATTTTTTTTAAAAAGGGGGGTGTCTGGGTGGCTCAGTTGGTTGAACATCTGACCTCAGATCAGGTCATGATCTCACAGTTTGTGAGCTCATGTGGGGCTCTGTGCTGACAGCTCAGAGCCTGGAGCCTGCTTCAGATTCTGTGTCTCCCTCTCTCTCTGCCCCTCCCCCACTCACACTCTGTGTCTCTCTCTCTCTCTCAAAAATAAACATTAAAAGAAATTTTTTAATATGGAGGTTTTTCAATGCACTTCATCTCATTTATTTTGATACTTGCCTTGAGAAGTTGCAAACTTTTCTTCACATGTTCAGTATCTTGAACATTCACAATCTCAATATCCTTCACAGATTTGTTCTTCTCTGATATCCAATGTGAGAACAACTCAAGTTTTTGCAGAAACTCTTCATGGGAAACTGCTAGTTTAGACTAGAAAATAAAATAGCGTGTTCATTTCTGTCAATCCCCAAATTTTGAATTCCTACAAAAAATGGTTCTGTTTCAAGGGCTAATAGTATGAAAATAAAAGACTTCATCTTATGACTAAATTTTCAAACAATCAAAATTCTCTTCAAGACTCAAATTCTGACTCAGCGTGAACAGTTTCAATGCCTACCATTTCAGAGTCAATTGCGAGCATGACACGTTTCATCCTTTCTGAAGACACACTGCTGAGGGAAGAGAAAGCAGTCTGCAAACTTTGGTGGCCTAGACTCAATTCCTCAAGCTGTTCTCTGGGGAAGTGACTGGGAAGGGAGTTTAAAAACTCTTCTGCCAACTTCATGTCTTTTCTTAAAATAACAGCAATTGGAGCCAATCCCAATTCAAATGTCTGCAAAAAATATATATCCCAGAATTATTCAGTGAGAAACACAAATATAACTATTATTTTATATGTAATAGCATATGTAGCATATTACATTTTTAGAATATAATAAATAAAATAAACACAATCCTTATTTTTTCCAAATTAACACCAGCTGACTACCATTCATAATAGGCAGCAGACAGTTCTCACCTCTAACTGTTTAAGTTGGTTCCTCAACGTTTCCAGATTATTATCCAGAGACTCCTGGTTGTCTAACGGGGGCTTCATATCTTGAAGTAAAGCCAAATACTCATGCATTTTTGATGTGTGCTGTAAACACTGCTGTAACTCACTGGAAAACTAAACACAAATTTGGACATGTTAAATCAATAGCCTTTACATAGTTTTTCAAAGCAAATAAAATAAATGGGATTATTCCCAAATGCTTCATGCAGCTACTGCCATTTGAAATGTAGTATCAACTTACTTGTTCCATTGAGCTATCTCCTGAAGTCACTCGTTTTGACCCTGCAATACTTTCCAGATGTTCTGGGATATCACTGCATAGCTCCCCCAGCTTCTCATCGCTCGGCAATGCCGATGCACACGCAGTCGGGTTTTCAAGTCCGGTATCTTTTAGGTTTTGTAAATTATGGGAACAGTGGTTTCCTTCTTCACCTTTAAGATCATCAAGAATGTGTGACTTTTCATCCACAACCTCCGAAGCAGTGGATGATTTTTGATTCAGGTCTCTGACCTGCTCTACTTTCTCTGAATATGTGTCAGCGAGCAGCTTATAGAAAATATTTTCAAGTTGCAATGGAAGTACTTTGGATGTAATACCTCTTTTCTCGAGCTCATACTCCATCTGGGTTAATTCTTTCATCAATTCAAATGCTCCAGTAATTTTCTGGCTATACTGATTCTGCTTAAGTATATTAAGGAGAAACTCAGACTTAAGATTGGCAATACAGAATGGATCATCTCTACTCTCTGCTTTTAGTTCTGGTGAGTTATTCATGGGGGAAACTCTAGAACAGTCACCAATTTTAGAATCACTGGGCACACTAGATGCTTCTTTTGCCAACTGTAATGTGTTTACCCTTTCAATTAAGCTTTGAATTAAAATTTCAGTGTCTGAACAGACTGGAGATTCTCCAACCTCTTGAGGATTCATAGGACCTTCTTCCAATCTACTTTCTACATCCTCAACAAATACTTGAGACGACTCAGGAATGTGAACCTCCTTTTCTTGGAGTCCTAGAGACAAAGCTTGTTCTTTTCGCTGCTGTTGCTCAATTGTTTCCATCTTACCGTGAATTTCTGAAAATAAGTAGTCCGTGCTTAAAGGGTTACTGGAGTTATCATTTCTTATCACATTTGTGCAGATTTCTGGTGACACAAAATCAGTATTTTCCCCAAAGTCTTCCATGTTTTTAAGAGGAAAGATTGAAAGTGTGCTTTCATTCCTTTCTGGTGTGAAGTGACCAACTTCTGTTCCCCCTTCTGAGGCACTTTCGTTACTACAAAGATCATTCTGTTGGGCCGTCTCATTTAGAGGTGAGACTTCCTGGGTAAGAGCTGTCTTCTCTTTTGCATTATTTATTCCGAACTGTATGTCTTCTTTCACAGCAGGGGAAGCCATTAGAACACAGCTTGATATATCTCCATTTGGTTTCAATACATCTTTTGCTTTTACATCTTTGGCACAATGTTTTAAATACGTGAACAGGTCAGATTCTTTGTCAGGTCCATCAGTGAATGAATCTTTCTCAGTATCTGTATTCCCTTCAGACAATGGAATGTCTGAAAGAATGTCATCACTGATCACTTTGGAAATTGAGGATTCAAATATCTCTTCAAGATTCTCAAACTGAACAGGACTTTTGCTGACCACTGTTTGTAGATTCTGTGGTTCATCTGCAAGAGTTACAGTTGTTTTTTTCAGGCTTCCTTTCACATTATGTTCTTCACTATCGGTGACTGCCGGAAATGGAAATTGATCATTCACTAAATCAAGATTCTTCCTTGTACTTTCACCAGGCAGAGGTCTGAGAGACCTACTCTCTTCTTCTAGCCCTTCTCTAAGCACATCTCCTTTACCTGAGCACATTTTATGAACATATGTTTCATCTTCTGTTAGTATACCATTTTGGCCACTGTTCTTTTTAACTAGGCCTCTTTCAGGTACTTGATGATCTTTGGCACTTACACAGGCTACGGATGACAAATGGCTTTCCTCAGCAGGTTTTCCTGTTAAATCAGGCTCAGGGCAAATGATTTTATCAAAAGGAGAGGAGTCCTGAACTGTCACATTGTCAAAATACTGATCTCCACCTTTCACAGTGTCAGTAGACTCTGGCTCTTGAATCAACTGAAACTTTACATTCATGGGATCCTTATCTACTTCAGAAGTCGAACAGGTATTAGTATTATTTAAAACATCTACAGAGCCAGAGGTGTTTTCTGATTCAGTGTCTTTAGTGATAGTCAGCAATATATCCTTAAGAGCCATGTCATGATTCAACAGGTCTTCTTTGCTTTTTCCAACAGCCTCAGGTGTATATTCTGGAAGGTTGCTTCTTTCAGTAACTAAGCTATTTTTACTAGTTGATTCTAGTTGTAAAACATTTACACTTTGCTGTTTTTCTGAAAAACTGTAGTTGTGCGCTTTATCCGGGAGAATTACTTTAGTAACACTTTGATTTTCACGACCGTTTTCCTTTTCACTTACTATGGTGGCACGCAGCTGGCTATTCATACCCTCATCTTGGTATGGGGGCTTTCCATTTTCACCTTCTACTCCTTCTTCACTGTCACCATCATCATCATCGGAATCGTCATCATCATCCTGATCATTACTGTCACATACATAATACCCATAACTTTCTTCACTTTGCACAGAATCTAAATGCTCAGTATCAGATTTAAATTCTTGTTCAGCTATATGTTCTTCTTGTCTCCTTCTCCAACACCCAGTGTCATCAAATGTTAGAGAAGCACTGAAGCTCTCTTTTCCCTCTACAATTTCATAATCAGCCAATGAGTCACACTCATCACCTTCAAGGCTGTTTGCACTTTCACTTTCTGATACAGTTTCCAGCAACTGTCCATTGTCCTTGTCTGAGTCAGCTGAATTTGAGCGTACTCTTTCACCAGAATCGAATTCAGCTTTCTCAGTACCTGTGAGAAAACCCTGAGGAGACTGTGTGTCCTCCCTCACACTTAAGCTATCAACCAGTGCTCCCTGGGTCACCACAGAATTTTCAATCTCTTTTGAAACATCATAAAAAACATCACCAGGAGGAGCAGCCCCATCGTTTTCCTCTTGCAGTGTGGCATAGTCCTCAGGCTGTAGACAATCACAATCATCACCTTCAAGAAGCAGAGAATCATGGTCATCGTCTTCAAACAAGGGGGTATCATAAAAATCATCATCACTATCTGTGTCTGTTTCTGTCACACTGTGCTGATCATCCAGCAGTGACGTCTCATAGTCACTGGCGCAGACAGTTTCTTCAAGCAGTGATGTACCACAGATACGAGATGGGTTGGCATTATCAGTGTCACCCTGTGGAGTTGTGGCACAGGAGTACTCTTCCACTTGGGACTCATTTTTCCCGTCTTCAGGTTTCTGCTGAGAAGCAGCGTGCGGTTCTTCATCTTCACCATAAATATCTGAATTATATTTATCATTGTGAGACGGTACCTGAGGATCACTGTCACCTATATTTAAAGGATTTTGTTGACAGTGTTCTCCCTGTAAACTGATGTTGATAGCTGCAATTCCCAGAAACTGGTCTTGAAACTTTTCTCCCATTCTTTGACCCGATAACATGGTTTGGTCACTGAATGACAAAGTAGAGTCTTTACATTTGTTTCCATGGCTCTCTGTGGTATGTAAATCATTAAGACTTTCCTGATCATTCCTCAATTTATCATGACTTAGCAAGGCACTCAGCCTGGGAGAATAGTCAAAGGTTGTCAAATCCCTGCTTATATTATCTTCATTCTCTTTTTCGGTCAAATCACTGGTTCTACTAGTTTTTGATTTCATAATAGGATTTGTTATCGAGTCACTTGCAAAGTTTTGAGTATGTTTAGAATGACTACATTCATCTTCATCTTCATTTATTCCAACTTGACTTTGATTTTCACAGTTTTTAAGTATGTTTTCAGAGTCTTGTCTAAGCATGCTAACTGGTACAAGTCCAGGCTGTGTTAAACACGATACCGAATTGGGAACACGCACACTGGATGAATTCTTAACTTTATGATCAGTTGCTATTATATTTGCCAGGTTTTCTGACTGATGATATTCACCACTGGTAATGTTATTTCCCATTTCATTAAACTCTTCATCTACGGCATTCTTTCTCTCCTCAGGGATTTCTTTACACTTAGGTTCTCTGCAATAACATTTATCAAAACTAGTCAGTGAAGCTACACTGTCATCCCTTCCTCTACTTGGAGCATTATTCAGAAATACACCAGGGAGTCCTAAGACATCAAGACATTCTTTTACGGGTGTGTCCTCAAACTCGGCACTAGAGCCTTCCAGTAGCATACCAACAGCTTCATTCAAGTCTCCATCGTATAACAAAAGCCTCTGCCCTGTGTTTGCATCCATATAGCTATTTATCATCAAATAAGACAGGAATAATTTTTTAGTTTGTTCCGAGCTCTGAGTTGCCACTGGCTCTTCTCCATCAAAAACATCCTCTTCTTGCCTGTAATCATGGACTGTGGATGGTTGGAATTTACAAAAAGAGAGCCATCTTCTGGCATTTTTACAAGCTTCTAAATCTCCCAAATCTGGCATTTTATCAGGCAGTATTATACTTTTTAAAATCGATGCCGTGTTATTATCTATAATTCCCAGCTGCTTAGCAACATCCAAACCAATGACTTGAGAAGTTTCTGGAATATAAAGAGCAGCTATTTTCTGCCTGCCATTCAGGATTTTGTATGCCAATTCATTTGTAATCAATTCTTGCTGCAAGGAAGAAGATGTAGGAAATATTTCACCAGAGTGAGGCCAGATGAGTCCCACATAGCCTCGCTGAGCCTCTAGTACCAAAAGAGCACTGCTCGAAGTTATGAGATCACACTGGACTGCTTCATCCACGGTTAAACGTTTAGCAGGATTTGAGTGGATGATTCCACCTGTTTGAACCTGATATGTGAGAATACTGTTAGCCGTGTCTCTGTCAATCACCCCTTCCATCAAAGCTTCTTCAACAGTCATTCTCTGACCAGAATTGCAATTGATCAGACCTCCAGAAAGCAGCTGTGCGCCTAATAACCTAAACATGGTTTCCCGGTCTATGAGACCTTCATGAGCCGCCCTTAAAATGCTTATGTTTCTTCCACATTTTAATGTTATTCTACCTCCTTCTTGTGGTCTCACAGGTAGAAGCCGCATCCCAGTGTTTTCCTGTAAAATACTTCTCTGTATAATATCTACTAAAGACACCTTCTCAGCGGTGCAGGGGTCAATAAGATCCTTACACATATTTTGCCTCTCCAGGACTTTAGAAAATAACGCTGAAGAAACCAAGTTCTGTTGGAAAGCCTTCTGTAGGGTCAGCTGTTCTCCGGTGGCTGGAATAACTAGAAAGCCAGTGGAAAGTAGTATCTCAAGCACTCTGATGGCCACAGATTCTGATATCATGCCTTGAGCCAAAGCTTCCAGCACTGGAATTGTGGTAGATGACATGGTGGAAATGATCTCCTTTGCTTGATTTAGTTCTTTGAGTTGGCATAAAACTTGTTCATCAATAAGGCCATGACTTTCGGCATCTTGGAGGTCAAAACATTTTCTTAATTCTGGTGAAATCAGACCAGAAATCATTAGCTGTGTCTCAAGCAACCTGATTCCTGTGTCATAGTCAATAAGGCCTCTTAAAACTGCCTGAAAGACTGACAGGACTTCTCCAGTTGTCTCATCAATGGTGCCTGCAATCACTTTAGCCAGCTGAAAGGAAAATACAAAATTCTCAGGTCAGTGTGTGAGCCAAGGGTGGGCAGAATTTCATGAAACTTAGTTGGCATTTTTTTTAAATAAATAATACACTTCAACATGAAAATCCTCTACTTACCAAGGCGCAGCAATGCTGTGAATGTTAGGCAGCTCAAATGCACAAGTGATCTATGTCAGTGATCTATTCAACAGCACAGGATGTGATAAAAGCTTTGAAAACAACATGCATCTGTGAATTGAAAACTTAATATTGTGTACATTAACAAGGTTAGTGAGGACACAACAGAGTAAATGATGATAGTGAGAAAACAGAACACATACCTAAGAAGGCAAATCATGCTCTCTGCAACTGGGTGAGATTAGTCGACTGACATGAAAGAGAGTATCAAACCCCATGCTATTGATGTTTACAGCATACAGACCTTGTTCGCAGACAGTAAAAATGAACCAGAAAAATTGTTACATACCCCCAAAATGTGACAAGTAGTGTGTAAAGTATTCCAGGGAGTAAGGAAATTGAATATGAAGATAACTTTTTCAATACTGAATATTGTGTTGCAAATTGTGAATATGTATTGTCACGGTTCAAAAGTTTAAGAACAGGCCAAATTTTAAGCGATTTCTGTTACATTGTAAGAAGATGCTAGGGCATCCTCACTATGGCAAATGGCCCAGTTTCGCTCAAATAAATCTCATGGTTATCTCTAAAAATCAAAAAAGTTCCTAACACTCCAATGTCATCTTTAGAGATGACTCAAGGTTACTTTATACATAGTAAAATACCTAATATAGCAGACAAATGGCTTTTAAAGAGAAGAGTTAGAAAAATGAATGATTCTTTTCTTTTACCATGCAAGGCAGAGATTAAGATGTCACAGAAACTGATGACGGCAAGTGTAGGACTGAATTTAATACACAACACTGAGATCTCTAAATAGTTAGATAAATTCCATCCATGTTTTTTCCATGTACACAAATTCAAGGTCATTTCTTCCTCATTGACATATATTTCTACAACCATGCAGTAAAGCTAAGAATCTTGAAAGAGCATCGTGTTTTAAAAAAATTATATTACCTTCTCCTCTACCTTTGTATCTCCTAAGGTTTGTGATTCTTGTAGTTGTTTCAGAGATTCACTGAAGAATGAATTATAACTTTCTTGAAGAGATTTCACTTGTTTTTCCAATTCATTTCTTTCTTCATCTGTCATTCTAAAATAACCAGAAAGTATGAAAAAAGAAATGCAAGGCTTCAAGTGATGAAGACAACATATTAGGCTCAATGATTTTGCAAAATAGAATCCTTTTCTAAATAAGCACGTGGTCATAAAATAAACCCTCAGATACAGATTGCCTAAGTCTCAGAATGACTGTGTATGAAAATTAAGAATGGCCCTTACACATCCAGGAATCCTTCTCTTGCCTGAGAAACAGACTGGAGGAAAGGATATGAATTAATAGATCAGCACTTCTCCAGCATATACACATTTCTAAAATAACAATTGCTGTTATCCGACAAAGGGAAATATCTGTTAGTTCCAACACAGAAATGGGACAGAAAGATACCATTACTCAAGATGAAACTTGTTCAGACTGAAGCATGAATAAAGATAAAAAAATTTACAAGGAGATTAACCTGATTCTCTAAGGTACAAAACAAAGTCATTGTGGAATGATCCTGGGGACAGCCCCAAAAAGGATTTAAGAAAAGGGTAGATTTCTTCCCTGCCTGAGGCACTAGCTGAAATAAATGAAGTGCTCTTTTGGAAAAAGTGGGACCAAACTATGCAAAATCATGTTGCTGCAAGTCTCAGCAAAGAAAAGTGAACAATATATCCACACACATTTTCCAAAAAGTAAAGTCACAGAGAATACTACTTAGAATTACTCTTGCCTTAGAATCTTTACTACTCACTAGCTACTGATCTTTAATCTCCCTGAACTCATTTTCTTCTCACTAATATCTGGGAATAATAGGTACATTTCAGGGTTTTGGTAAACACTAGACGTGACTAAAAGTGACAATTAAATTGCTAAGTTTATAGTTGTATGTTATTATATTAAGTAAATTTCTAATTGGCTTCCATTTTTTAAACCTCAATTAAAATTTATCAGCTTTTGCTTTGTTGAACATTAACATCACTTCTCTAATTTGAATAAAAGAGCTAATAAAAACCAACATACTTGTCTCCATGTTTTGCCAAAAACAGCTGCATGGTTTGAAGTGCTTCAGATACTTGTTCCTTCTTGGTTGATATTTCTTCACTGGAAATCTGCAAGGTTAAGAAAACATGCTCAAACTCTCCCCCTCATCAAGACTAGAAAATAGGAATTTTTAAACATTAATCAAGTTTTAATTAAGATCCAAATGAAGGGACTACTTTCTGGGTGGCACAAGTGAAAAACCGATCAGTGATTACCACTGTACAGGCCTGAATAAGAAGACTACTTTATTTAGAATGCTAATTAGGGAAAGTCTCTCTAACCATAATGTCATCATTTTCATAGGCAATAATACTGCTACATCATATGGTTGTCGCATTTGTCACAGCCCAACAGTGAATAAAGGTTGCCTTCACATCCCAAGTGGCCAGAGATTTTCCACTGGCCCAACATCATCCTTACATCAAAAAGATACATGAACGTGGAACACTACTCCAAAAGAGTGTCCTCCTTCTCCCATGCTCTTGTATACCCTGCTCTTTTTGAAAAAATTATGGTGAAAGCATTAATCTGTAGATATGCAGACCAAGATTAAATATTTTCGATTTCTAAACTTTGCAAAATTCATCTATGACAGAGGAATAAAATTTATCTGTTTAGGGAAAAGCAAGAAGTTGTAACATTTTTTTCCCAATTACGCAGTGTATTACTTCTGAATACTTTCAGAAATGGACTGCCACTCTTTTAAATAAGCAGAAATGAGAGGAAATGATGGGCAAATGAAAAGTCTATTTTCTCCCAATGTACTCTATTCAGAACAAAGTCAACTTAAAGTCTGTTTTTTTCATGATTACAGGTAATCATGAGGCCATAATGATTTTTAATACACACATTTATTACTCACATCAAATTTCCTTAAATTTCACTTGACACAAAGGCAATCTTTATTAGAGATGTAGGATTTAGGGCATGATCTGCATTTAAAAAGTGTCTACTAGATCTAGTAAAACGAATTTAGTGAAGTTTTGGGCAATTTAAAAGTGCAGAATAAGAAAATACCAAGGTTTATCATCCACATTTCTCAAAAGAAACTTGTTCCCCCAAGAAATCCTTGCTAAGGTTTATGTTCATATTTTAGTTCTTTCTCTGATAGGGGGGAAAAGGAGAAAATAGTTTAAGCTAAATATTTGTATAAAGTTGCTTTGACGGTTTGGGGTTTCAGACACCAAATGTAATTGCTTGCCAACTTCTGATTTCTTCCACACTAATATGAAATACAGTATGTAAGACTATGAGCTAATATGGCTTTATTTCAGTTGAATACTAATCCAAGTATATACTTGGGTCTATATACTTCTCTAAGGGGAACCCCAGATAAGTTACATCTGCCCTCATATCACAGGCAAAATTAGACAAGACACTGAAGTTTTCTATTTAATTATGTCAATAATGTCTGTTTCAACTGATGACAACTGAACACTGATGCAAAGCTAGAAGAGGAAGCTAATGAGAGCCCCATCATTTCCTAGGGTCAGGCAGCAGCAGGAGGGCAAGTTGAGAAAAATGCTGCTTAACTTAGTGGAAACTTATTTTTTTTTTTTTTATTACAGCCTCAATTCCGGTGTCAAGGCCAGCATCGTCAACACTGGACCTTAGCTATCGATGCCCTGAGAGATTCAAGTAGCACCTTCCAATGGCCATCATGGAGCACTAACATCTCACAAGCTGCAGCTATCCAACTAGTGCTGAGCAGCTGGAGAATACAGACCACAGCACAAAAGAATTCATTTAGGTGCGGGAAATAATCTAGAATTTCCAGTGACTGACTAGAGAACACTTCTTTGTAAAATACAAAGCACAGCTAAATTAAATCCTCAATAATGTTGATATCCTAGTTTGTATTCGTTGTTCCTGAACCTTTTTGTTAACCTTTGTGAGAACGAGACCATATCTTTATGATAAGGAGTGCATGGATTTAATCTGGGCACAAAATAGGATGACTCTGCTCCTTAGCGACTCTCTTCACTATAATCAAGAAGCAGATCTAACCATTAGAAGAAGCACTAATAGTTAAGACTAATAGATGTAGTTCAGGCTTTGGAATCAGAGACACCTCTTCTGCTGCATACTGTAATTCCTTGGGCAGGTTTAACCTCTCTGGCCATCATTGTAATTGCCTATAAAATTGGGGAAAATTAAGGTAAAGAACTAAAGTGGTTTTTTTACTTTGACTGCTTCAACTCAGTAAATTCTACCATTATTATGATTAAACTAGAACCTCAGTGAATACCTTTTGCTTAGAGAAGGGAGATTTTCCAGCCTTCTCGTCATCTCTCAATGTCTTGGTGATATTTGATACCCATTTCTGTAATTCTTTGGCTTTTTCAACATGTTCTTTCTTTTCTTCTTCCAGTGACTTCTGACAAGTGTGAGTGGTAAAAAAAAAAATATATTCCAGTAAATGATTGAGCTATGAAACTGACCTCTCCACAGAAAACAAGAATGTAGAAATATTTTTTCATCACACCAGGTTACTGAGTATTTTATTCATTTCCTTAACCATGTTTATCACATCACATAGCAGATGTACTTCCAAAATGTTTATGGTGGCAAAGGAAGCTGTGACATTCTATAATCATCAGTCTAAACTCCCAGCTGGTCTACCAATATGACAAATAAACTCAATTTTATTCATGAAGCACTAGAAGATCTTTGAATTGCTGCTGCCTTTGCATTCGCATTACAATCACAATTGTCTTCACAGAAAAGTATCAAACAAGTGAAAGCTGAAAGAGGTGTGAATGTGTACATACGTATGAAAAATACACAGAATGAAGAAAAATCTTTCCCCCTTTTCCAACACACAATGTTACTTTTAATTACAGAGTCCACCTGGAAATGGGAGATTGTGGTAAACATTTAATATGTAAAGAAAGTTACAATGTACAAAAAATTAAAAACTTTTTCACTTTTCAAGGCCATCTGAAACACAATAGCTTCAGGGATGTGGGAACAAATTTACATCTTTCTCTTTGATTCTATGGTGCTTTTTGAGGTGCTCTTTCAATGAGTGTAATGGATCACTTAACAAATGGGAGCCCTAACCTCAGGCTGGATCTATTCAGTGACGAGGAATTCTGAAGAAAGGATGCTATGAACTTGCTGGAGTTCATCAAGTTTACCCCATATTCTAGATAAAATACCTTTTTTTTTGGGGGGGGGGGTAGACAAGACTAACCTAAAAGCCAAAGGAAACCATTTTGAAGAAGAGTAAATATTTTGTGACTCTCAATTTAAAAATTATTCTCTCTTCTGAACAGTCAGCCATTTCCAGCCCTCAAGAAATAAACAGCCCTTTTGAGTACATGACATAGTTGCTAGACTGTCTATTTAACTCATGTTGTCATGCTCTGGACAGATATGAAGTAGACAGCATCACCCCCATGCACAGTTACTTAAACACGTGCTATTACGAAGAATAGTAAAGGCTAGAAATTCCCGTCATTAAAGGTTCAGAAACTTCTAAGAGTTTAAGTCCTGTGTGGAAATCAAAATCAGCTTTTTCTAAAGCTTCTTTGTATGTCAACTTTCTTTTTGTTTGAGGGCATATTATATTTCTGACATGGGACTTTTGATCTTTGAGTTTCGTAGCAATGAAAACATCTATAATACCCACTTGCAGAGCCTCTTCTAGTGACAGCCGGGAATGAACCTGGGGCTCTATCAACCCCCCGGTCAAGTACTGGAATTCCAAACATCTCATTCCCATTTCCTTACTGATGATATTTGCATTCACAGCCTCCGCCACTGACATCACTTTGTTAGTGACGGGATGGCTGATCCCCGTGATTACTAAGTCACACTGTCGCAGCTGCTGGGCAAACCCCTCATCAACAAGGCCTCTGTGCAAAGCTTCTGCCACTCGGTACTTTTTGCCGGTGAGAGGATCTATTATGCCCCCTGTGCTGACTTGGGCTTCAAGGCATCTGAGGGCAGTAATCCGGTCGACCAAATTTCTGCGGGAGGCCTTTAGGACAGAGATCCTTTCCCCAGTAGTGGTCAGCCAGTACCCCGCAATAGGACTGTGCAAATCCTTCTTGGGAACCAGCCGGCTCAGCAGGGAGTCAGCAAGTTCTGTAAGTGTGATGAGCCCTTCCTGGTACTTTTTGACCAAGGCCTTGTCAATTGTTCCCTGCTCGATAGCCTCATTGATATTGAACTGTAATCCTGTTTTAGTATCGGTCAGCATATGAGAAGGATGCCCATAAGATTCAAAAAACGTGGCTTCCTTCCACTGATACTGTTGCCCTGAAAGCTCAAGATAGGTACTTTTGTCAATTAGGTTTCTCTGGAAAGCCTCATATGCAGTCAGTTCTGCTCCTGTTTTAATATCTACTACAGAAATCCTATGGGTCTTCCCTACATTGAGATTGGAAATGCTCCTCTCCCCGAAGGGAAACAGAAAGCACTGGCAATCTACATCAAACACACACATCCGCAGTAGTTCTGAGTAATAGAGAGCTTGCTTGTTATTGGGATTAGGAAAAACTCTCGTGTTGCTGGATGGCTCGTGTAAAAATTGAAGGATGGCATTATTTAACAAGCCTTGCTGCACAGCAACTTCGGGAGGAACGCGGATGCCTCTCACAGGGTCAATGACGCCCCCACTGGCAATCTGGGCCTCCAACATATGTTTACCTTTTTGTCTGTCAAGCATTCTATTTTCCATAGCTTGGAACACTGACAATGTCTTAGAAGAATATGAATACCCCAGGGCTGCCTTCTCTGCCTCAAGGAGTCTAATTTTGAATTCGGGGTCAATAACTCCTTCAAGGATGGCATCTTCAACAGAGTAGGTCTGACCTGAAATGGGATTGATGATAAAGCCTGTTGCGGCTTGAGCTTCTAAAAATGCTAAAGCCATCATTTTGTCTATTATGATGTTCTTGGCTGCCGAGGCAAATGAAATCTTTTCTTTTGTGGATTCTAGATAAAGCCCTGCAATTGAGGTGGCTCTCGTCAAAAACTTGCTAAGAGTTTTCTGAACTTCGCCAACGGTCTTGAGACCAAGTCGCAGCTGCTCTACTGTTTTCATGTCCAGAAGCTTAGCTTCAACCAACTGCCTGGCGGTCACAGTGTGCCGGAGACCTTGGAATTTAAATTCATCGTCCCTAACTGAACACACGTGATCGCCATCCAAATTCTGGAAGGTCTCTCGTTCTGAGCCTTTCTTAATAAACTCTCTCTGGAGTCCACCGGATGCTCTGCACCCTTCCAGCGTCCATTCTTCAGCACTGGGACCTGGGTTCTTTTCTTGTTTTAATGTGGTGACTTCTGTGTGCATATCATACTGCTTGCTCTTAGCTATCTGTAATAGGAATTCATGAGACGTTAAAGGCCATCTAAAGAACGTGACGTCACTTTACCCATCCTTAATCCAAATATACTTCCTACAATAACAAAAATAAGTAAAGAGAAGAAAATTTTCAAAACAAAGAGGGTTCAGGGACAAGTAATATTATTTTGAGAGTGTGAGGTTTACCTGGATGACAATAAAGGTGTTAAAATGGTATGTTTAGGGACACCTGGCTGGCTCAGTCAGTAGAGTGTGTGACTCTTGATCTTGGGGTTTTAAGTTCGAGCCCCACATTGGGTATAGAGATTACTTAAAAATAAAATCTTAAAAAAATGAAATGTTTAAAAAAGATGAAATGTGTCCCCAGAAACTGTTAGAAATTAAAGTGAACTTCTTGGTTTTCCTAGCTTTTAAAACAAACAAAAAAACATTCTTCAGGGGTGCCTGGGTGGCTCAGTCGTCCGACTCTTGGTTTCAGCTCAGGTCATGACCCCATGGTTCCAGAGGCTGAGCCCTGGGGCCGACTCTGTGCTGATAGCATGAAGCCTGATTGAAATTCTCTCTCTCCCCCTCTCTCTCTGCCCCTCCCCTGCTCATGCATGTGTGCACTTGCTCTCTTTCTCAAAATAAACATTCAAGAAAAAAATGTCCATCAGAATATAATACCATAGATGTCACAGTATAACTATTACATCTGTGTATTTGATCTCAAACATTTAAAAACTAAAGAATGATAATTTGTAGTAAAGATTCAAGTCAATCACTAGAAAATGATAGCATTAGTTTCTGCCAGAACTACAAAGGGCCAATCTTGCTCAATGTTATTAAAAAATTTAGTGTAGCAGAGAAAGAAAACACAAGAGGAAACTTGACATGAGGTAGTTGATAAGGTCTCAGAATCCAGAGTATACCTCTAAGGGGGCCAAAAGCTTCGCCAGGTCCATTGCACATTTGTCATCCTGATACCTAACCGGTGGCCTGGAATTGTACAGAGCTTCATCTCTTATCTTCTCGATTTCTGACAGTTTTGTAATAGGGTTTGCCTCATCGAAAGTTATCTGTAATTCAGTGCTTGTCTGCGAAAAATACTCAGAGTAACACTGCTGGCTTTTCTCTTTCTCAAGCGGTGCCCCTGATGGCCAGAATTGGACTTCCTTTGGTATCTGGTCAACAACCCGATGTTGCCATTTTTCCTCTGACTGCTGTGACTCTCGCGTCCTTCTCAGCAATGGAGATCTGGTCGCTGGGCGAAGCTGCCCCGTGTTCCTACAGGACAGTTCTCCGGTGTGCTGATGCTCCTTTACTGCCATCTCAAAATCCGGTTTGAAGGTACAGTCTTTGGCTGGGTTCTTTTTTTGGATTTCACACTGGAGCAAAACTAACTGATGCTCGTGTTCCTTTATCTGCTGATCCATCTTTTGCTTCAGGCGTTCAACTTCACGTTTCTGGGCTACCAGCTCATCTTCAAGTTTCCGGCACTTTTGGTAATGATTTGCTTCCACATTCTGCCCTCGTTGCATTTGCTCACGATACTGCTGAAGCTGTCTTTCAAGTTCTCTAATACTTGTCTCACACAGCTTGGCGTTCTCTTGAGCCCTGCAGTTTTCTTGCTGGAGAGACACAAAGTCAAGCTGGATGCCTGAGATATCCTTTTCAGTGATAACTTTGGAGTCCATTAACTTTTCCATCTTTTTCCGAAACTCCTCTGCTGAGCGTTTGAACTTGTCAGATTCCTCCTGAAACAGAAGCATCTTTCTGTGGGTCATCTGCTCCTCTATGGTCTTTAAGTGCAGCTCGTCTTGTACCTGTTTCAACCTGTTATTTAACTCCTGCACCTGAGCCTGCTGCAGCTGTACCTTCTGCTCCCCTCGTCGCTTCTCCTCTTTGGAAGCGGTCAGCTCTGCACTCAGGTTTCTAACCTCCTTCTCAGTATTCTGGATGATAATGTTCTGCTGGTCACACTTTTGCTTAAATTCACTGACTAAATTTTGACTTTTGGCCAGGTCTTCTTCAAGGCATTTAATTTTTCTATGGAAATCCTGTTCTGTTTTTGTCTGCTTATGCAAGTGTTCGTTTGTGTTGCGTAGCTGATCTCTAAAACCATCTGCCTGAATTTTCAGGGCCTCACATCTTTGCTGGATAGCCTGTTTCTCTAAAACCACGTTCGCCGATTCGGCCTGAATTCTCTGCATCATTAACTTGGTTTCATTATTCTGCCTCGTGAGCTCATCGACCTTTTGTTTTAGTGTTTCTGCACACTCATTACTTTTCTTCAATTCTTCATTAAGCTTCTGGATCTTATCATTATTTTCTTTTTCAGCTTTAATGTTTTGGAGCAACTGTGCATGGCTTTTCTCAAACTGTTCTTTTAGATGATCCGACTTTCTCTGGCAGAATCGTACTCTTTCATTAGAGGATTCCTTCTCAGCCTGAAGAGAATTCACTTGTGAATTTAAATGCTGAATATCTCTCTCCGCCACAGCACGGGTCCTAGTGATCCTGTCTACTTCTCTTTGCAGCTTCCCTTTTTCCTGTTGAAGACATTCTAATTCCAGTTCATAATTGTGCTTTATTTTCTTAAGATCATTAGCTTCCTGCAAAACTTCTTCAGCTTTGTCTGTGGTTTGGTTCAACTGCCTACTAAGTTCTCTGAGCTGTTGAGAATACCCTTCCTCCACCTGATCCTTCCTTTCCAACTCTAACTTCAGGCACTTCAGCGTATTATTTGTTTCATCCAGTTTTTCTTTTAGCAAACGAGCCTTTTCCTCAGATGAAGTTTTTTCAAGCTGAAGGGCACTGAGTTCGTACTTCAGCCCTCTCATGTCTTTTTCGGCCTTTCTATTGGCGACAGTTAGCTCATCTACCTGCTGTTTGAGTTCTTCTGTTTTCTGTTTGTCTGCTGTTCCCCTGTATGACGTAGCCTGGGCGACCACACAGGCAGGCGACGTGTTTTCTCTACACGAATACTGCATTTCAGTTATTCTTCTTCTTGCTTCCCGTTCAATTTTCTGCTTTTCTTTCAACTGTTCCTCTGCTATCCGTTTTTGAAATGTTAGGTCTTTTTCCATCTGCTTTATCAGCTTCAAGAGTTCCTCCTCGTTGTCTCTCTTTCTTCTCAATTCTTCCATCAATTTATTTTTTTGTTGTTCCAGGTCATTGAGACTCGAATCTTTTCTTTTAAGATGATCTTCCAGGGTCCTCCTGGTGAAGGTGTTCTCCTCTAACTGGTTCCGGAAGTTCAGGAGGTTTTCTTCCACTGCTGCCCTCTTGGCCTCGGCCTCCAGGGTGAGCCTTCGCACCCGCTCCAGCTCCCGTTCTGCAGCCTCCTTCTCCCTCACAATGGTCTCCAGCTCCCTGCGGTACTGCTTGGCCTCACTCTCGGCCCTGATTTTCTGCAGAGCAATGTCTTCCACGTTTCTCTGCTGCTTTCTCAATTCATTTTCTGCAGCCTCCTTGACCTTTGGAAGTTCTTCCTCTGCTCGAGACTTCTGCTTCTTTAGTTCAGCTACCATTCTCTCCAATTCACTTATCTTTCCCGTAAGTTTGCTATTCTCAATCATTGTTGCCTTTTGACGCTGAAGCAGATCTGAATATGCCCCATGTTCAGAAGTCTCCTTACACTTTTTAATCTACAAGAGATGTTTAAAAGTGTCAAAGTGTTCTATTCAAATTTATCCACAAAAACCTGAAGCGATGCTCATAAAAGTACTTATAAAAACAAGGGAAACAAATCGCAGAACAAGCACCACCACCACCACCACCACCTTCCAGAGAGGAAGCTTCAGAAAGCTGGCAATGGGAAAAGCGAAAAAAAAATCCTTCATGTCAGGTTTGCTAACCCAAAGAATCTTTTCTTGTCTCTCAAGAACAATTTCATTTTAAAAATTAGGTAGGCTCAAGATTTTACAGCAAGAAAGGAGGGACCTCACAAAACATACAGCATGACCCCAACCTTTTACAGATGAAGACACTGAGGTGCAGGGAGGTCAAATACTTTTGAAAACCCTCACAACAGGTGAGTGACAAAGTGGGAAGTAAGACTCACAACGGAGCCCTTTCAGCTTTCACTCACAACTTAGTCCTACAAGCTAAGAACATAAAGGAACGGAATGACAATTAAAAATTTAGTTTTCAATATGTCACCCAATGGAAATTTAAAATGATATTTACATCTCTCTGTTTTATGGTTAAAGAAACGAAATATGGAGTTTTGGTACTACTTTAAAGACTCAAAACAAGAAATAATACCTAACATGGGGAAGGAGGAAAATTATATAAAAACTTGTAATTTCTCAAGCCAAATTCCTTATTTGTTTATACTTGCCATATTATGACAATTATAATAATCAGAGTTGCTAATGCAAAGGCAGCTATAGTCCCTTTAGAAAAGATGTGCTTCATATACTCACAGATTTTGTTGCTGTTGTTAATGACATGTCTCATATGAATCCACCTTGACAAGTACCTTTAGATACTCCATAAATATAAAGATATTTATTAAATACAAATGCTTTTAAAAATATAATTAGGGAGTCAGCTCCAATGTATAGAATAAAAAAAAATTATTTTTCAAATGATAGAAGAATCAGTCTCAGCTAGGAGGAATACATTCTGCATTGACTACAGGACTACATGATCAGGGCTAGTATATAATTCCAATTTAATTTCTCTTTATTAATACCATAAGACTATTAGTTTCATATCACTAACTCAAAATTATCATAATTAGAAACAATTTAAACAGGAGTAGAAAAATTATTCTAGGTAGATTTTTTTTTCTTTGAGAGGCTTTGGTGAATTTTAAGAATTTAATTTACATCATAGACCACACATCCTAATCCACTTCTTCTAATTTTTGATCCCCAATAATTTTGACAAGAATATCAGTTGTTTCCTGCTAACCTAAATATGGTTTCTCCTAATAAGAATATGAATATAAAAACAAATCTCATCACAACATGCAAAAATTAGTGCTCTATTTTATTTTGTTATCAGGATCAACTGGTGACACTGAATCATGCTATCTGCTTAAATATCAAATTTTCAGTATTTTTTTTTTTGAGGTAATTTCTGTTTTTGTTTTTTTTTTTCATCTCAATTCCTTATCAAAATCTTTTAAAACTTAGCTGTTGCTAAGAGGTTTTGAGCTGTTTTTTTCTTCTGTCATGTTCTGAGGTTAGAAAAATGAAAAGTCAGAAAGGACATGCTGTCCTTTAATCCCATCAATTAATGCTTGATATGTTTTTCTCTCAACACAGATTAGAAAATCTCTTTATCCATCTAATACCCATTATACTCCACTAACATTTCTTTAGTTGGGTTTCATCTTTTGAAATTAACTTGTATCCCTCTTTGATTTTATGTTTATTATTTAAAAAATTCTGCTATCAGACCAAGACATCCAATGTAAGTCTTTGCAGACTGTTCCCTGGGTCTGAAAACCGAACTATGTATCTTTTATAAGATGCTCCATTAACATGATCCTTTACTGGTGAATTTTTAATCAGGAATGTGTTCTATCTATTTTGAGTTACAGTCCCTGCATGGTCCTCCATAAACTCTACTGTTTTGACTTTCAATCCAATATGAATCTTTTACATTTCAAAAGATGACAAGCCTAATTTGTATATTATCTCAGGCTTTCTGAAATATTTTTTGGTTCTATCAACTTCTAGTATTATACCTCATCAGATAAACTAAGCTAAGTGGCTCATGTATGTGCAAATCACATATACACTATTAAGAAAGGAAAAGGACTTACATTTAACTACTAAATATGCAATCTAAAAGATCTACATATCATTTTAAGTGGAATCATATCTCTCAAAAACTAAAAAGGTAAAAAAAAATTATAGATGTTCTTTCACTGATGAGAGATGTATACTGATTATTTGGTCACAAATATTCTGGTTCTCCTTTCTAAGTGCAAAGAAATCTAGTTATAAAGACTTGCAATTAGCTACGTTAGTGAATTAGTTGCAGAAAACTGTTAACTCTGAACAGACTAAAATAGTAGAAAATAGAGTAACATCTATTCGACATTCACTACCATTTACATTCTCTCATTATAAGAAGTGTTAACACTAAGTATAATCATCTTCAGAATTATAAACAGCCTAATTTAAAACAGCTAATGCCTCGCAATTTATTTACTTTAGCATTCTGTCTACTATTTTTGTCTGTTCTGAGGTTAGGCATAGAAAACATATTAAGATAATAAAGCATAGCATTATCCCTTCAAAATTAGATACAACAACCTTTTATGACAATGTATTTTCATCAACTGCTTGCTCTACTTCTGAATATATTTTGTGAATGTAGAATAAAAACACAGAAATCCTCCAAATTAGAATGGTACTTAAATAGTCTTTTTACCATTCACCATAGATCTTTAGGAAAAATAAAAATAAAAACCTCCACAATTCTTAAAAAGTAGTATCATTTTTTGCAAAAACCTGTTTCTTCTAAATTGATTGATTTTATGTTTTAAATCCTTAAGATGTAAATCACTTTAAAATGCTTAAGAGAAATGTGTTTAAGTAGTATTTCTGTAGACATTTTAACCATAGTAACTATACTTCAAAGAAGTATACTTCTCAAATGTGAGAAAAAATGAAAAAAATTCTGCCAAACTACCAACATTCCATAATTTAAATAGAGCCATGACTCTAATAATATTAGCATCTTAGAATGAAGATCAACAATGTCTTCCCTATTTGAGAGAATCTTAGAAACAAACCAAAAAATCCTAGGCCTCTACTCTTTCTCATTGTGATTTTCTAATTAAATAATTACTTCTCAACCATGTACAGTTTTTTTTTGTTTTCCCAAAAATATTATAGTTCCTTTTAGTTAGCTGTTCATAGTTAATGGTTACCTCCTCCTCTTCCAGCCTCTTTAATGAATCACCAGCAAATTTAATATATTGTGTCATGAGGGTGACCAGAGCAGTATATCGGGTCCTTAGGTCCATGAACTGCAAATAATGAAATAAATAATAAAAACACAATCTCCAGTGGCTCTAAGTGAGTTTACTGAATGTTGATTAATAATTATAACATTAACTAGGCTTTGTGACAGTAAAATACACAACTGCCCAATAGTGGTAAGTAGGCAGGAATGAGCTTCTTACTGCTGTGCAAACCATACTACATGACAATTCTCCTCTAAATGTAATGATGAAGTACATTTATAATTCTCTGTAATTAATACTTAATATTGGAATAAAGCTTTTCAAAGGATTTTCTAGAACCCTTAATAAAATGTATTGTTTTAGGTAGAGAGTTTCTTTTTTGGGACAAGGAAAAAAGTTCTGGAAACGGGCAGTGGTCATGTTTGCAAAACACTGTGAATATACTGAGTGCCACTGAACTGCACACTTAAAAATGGTTAAAATGGTACATTTCCTATTATATATATTCTACTACAATACAAATAGATAATTATAATTCTTTCAGTAGTGTTTCTCTCTTTTATGTCCCCTCCCTTCTTTCATGCTTTTACTACCTCTTGAATAATAAGATCTGCTGAGCTCTGCATTCTTCGGCGTTTCACTGGAGATTTTTGTTGTGAATCTACCATGGCCCGGTAGGTCATTGTTTGTAATTCATAGTCCTGTATAATGGAGTCAATAAGTCTAAATTATTTAAAGCAAAGCATTGACACTTCATTCTACAGTGACTCGGTGACTCGATACAGAGAAATGGAACCTAGTTTCACTGAGCAACATTATGAAATTACTGCAAAACTACACTTTTAGGAATCTATCTAATCCTGGAATGTTTCCAAGGTGGTAATAAAAATAAGAAATATTTAGGGTGATCAGAAAAGTTTCCTAGGTCTCTTTAGAAGTTCATGGGAACATTTAGTTACAATATGCTAGTTATATTCAGCCTCCCTTTCCTCTGGCTGGGCAATGGAAGAGTAGGTCTGATGGCTAAAGCCCAGGCATTGTCAACAGCTTCAAACACATGGGAACTGTCTCCTAAGAAAGTCAAGCTCTTTCAGGGAATATTCTAGCAATAGTAAAGAAGAGAGACAGACAGAGAGAGAGAAAGAGAGAGACAGAACATACACAAACATGCACAAAATGATAAAAAAAAAAAAAAAAAAAAAATTTCAGAGCTATGCATTTATTCTGGGGTGTCGTGTGTGATTGGGAGAAAATGAATGAACCCGAGGCTGACATGTGCCTCACGTGTCACAAAGAATTATTAGGTAAGTGTCACAGGGTTCAAATGAAGATTCTCTGTTTTTACTTTTTAACACAGTGAAATTATTTGCAGAGGCTTTTTTTTTTCTTCAGTATTTTGTTGAATCACATACCTGAACATTGAACTTGACACAAGTAACTGAATTTTCTTACCTTCACTGTAGTTGAGTACTGTTCTGCATATTTTTGACACTCATCCATTTTGCTCTGTTTCATTTCTATTTCGGACACCAGCATCTACAAACACATACAGTTTAGAAGAAAGAGAACAAGGAACTCGATGCTATTTAACTACTAAAATGCTCAGGAACTAAGAAATAACCACACCCTTTAATAATAAAGCTCCTTAGTCCTTTGTACTTAATATGTAGTGAGGCAAATTACAAACTTCTAGATTAAGCCACATAAATGACCCAGCCTCAGGGGGCTTCCAAAGCAAAAATTACTACACTCCCCAGGAATTATCCAAAAGTGGACTTGAAGGCCTTGCCCCCCCCATTCCTGATCAAAGTGGAACTGGACACTACTGTCCCCTCAAGATGGAACAGAAATCTCAAAGAATTCAATTCTCTGTCAAACGTGGCTGTTTAATTTTCTACAGACACTAGCCATTTTTATTTATTTAAGATACTGCAAAACTATTGTGGCCACCAAAGTGCCAAAGAGATTTCCATACTAATGATTAAATGACCATACTTATGAGTAAATGATTAAATTTGAACATTGTCCCAACATGCTATTTTCTAATGCCTTATATTTTCAAAAACGACTTCCAAGAAATCAAAGTACGTGATGGATGTAAGTTGGGACTATAGGATTTTAATGTTTATGATTTACTCCTTACCTTCCTCCAGATAGTTGCTGGCTTTTTCTTCTAACAAGGTAAAGGAAGATAAGGGTCATGACTCACCAAATGCAGGCACAACCTTAGTATAAGAAACTGTTTTTACATACCTTCTGTTGATTCAACTGTGTGGCTAGAGTTTTACTATTTTCAGGCTGATTTTCCTGAATTTTTCTCTGGGTAGTTTCAACTTGCTGGATCCAATCATCTAAAGGGTGATAAGTATCTCTATAGTACTTCAGTGATTTGCCAATGCCTTCTAAGTCCCGTAACCTAAGAGAATAAAAACAAGATACTCATAGTTTCCAACAGTATCCCTTAAGAGAGTGCAAGGTATAGTGAGACACACAACACACTAGGTACAATAGGGATAAGTGTAAAAAATTCAAGGCCTATCTCCAAGGGACTCACTCCATACTGGCTTAGGTTGAATATAAACATATTGTCCTGGGGTTGTACAACTTAGTAGTTCTGATTTTTCTAGGTGCAAGCCCAACAGACTAAAGCTAAAAATCAAGAAAATTGGAAACTTAACCATAATTATTATCAATTGGCATATCTTAAATACCCAAAGCTTGCATCCAATGGCAGTTCTCTTTTGAAATAATGACAAAGTATTTCAATGGATGGTTCAACACGGACTCAGAGAGTGCTTTCTAGGAAGTGTGAGAAAAAAACAAACAAACCTCAGTTTCTATGATTTTAAGACTACTACATTAAACATTTACTACATAACACATATTTTACAGAAATTAGATGACATATATTTGGACATAATTTTACTTCTCAAGATTGGCCCTGTACTATAAAAGCACTTTATTGGCATCAATATAAACATTACAATGAATGATAAAGGACAGGACTTGATTTCCTTTAAGATGAGCCCTAAAACCATCCCATTTGCTTTCACTTTTTTACTTCAGTCACTGGGTGAATGATTTCAACTTTCTTGTAACCTAAATTAAAATGAACATCAGGTCATTACAATCGCTTTACACTTCTTAGGTGTAGTACAGATTGATTCATACAGCCCTCTCAAACACATGATCCATGTTCTTACTAAGTCTTGGTTATTTGAATATTGTACGTTGGTAATAACTCATATAACTTATTTTTTGCCTTCAGAAAAGACAAGTAGATTTACTATACAAATGCCAGAATACATCAGCAGTTTTAACAAAATAGAGTTAAGGGGCTCCTGGGTGGCTCAGATGGTTAAGCATCCAATTCCTGATTTGGGCTCAGGTCATAATCTCAGGGTTCATGAGTTTGAGCCCCACATCGGTCTCTCTGCTGCCAGTATGGAGCTTGATTAGGATTCTCTCTCTCTCTTTCTCTCTCTCTCTCCCACTCTCTGCCACTCCCCCACTCTCCTTCTCTCACACTCTCTCTCTCAAAATAAACACTGAAAACATTTTTTAATTAAAAGAGTTGAAAAACATTTATTTTGAAGTTAACTGTCTTGCTAAAGTCCACCAAAACAAAAAGAAATATAATTAGATAGAGCCCTTGCAATTAATCAAATTAACTATATATGGAAAGTAACTCTGTGAAATTAACTATATATGAAGTTTTAAAAAACCTAGTAACTTTAGATTTTACTAGAACACAAGGATAAACATTACATCTGTGCTGAAACTGAACACAAGAGGATACTAACCTGTTGTCAATCTGAACGTGAATATTTTGCCACCTTTCAACTAATTGGTCTGCTTTTTCTTTGTGCCAGTCAAAATCAAGGTCCCGTTCTTTATAGGTTTTAAACATTTCATCACTGATGGCTTTAGCTTTCTGCAACTCATCCTCTAATGCATGGAATACCTCTCTCTTTTCATCTACTTCAGACCTCCATTGCTAAAATACATTAATGGGTGAAAGTTATAAAAATGTGTCAACCACTCACTAGGCAAACACTCTTTACCTAATTTTACAATTTATGTACAAATGACTGATATAAAATAAAATAAAGGAAAGACTATCTTTCATAAACAAAAATAATATATTAGTTTGAACCATATGAAATTATCAATATCTGACTGCACTTTGATCTTTAAAAAAGGCAATTTTATAAAGTTCAGCCTAAAATAATTTGCATATCAATAAAACAAAATTAAGCAAGACTATTTCTTAAGTATCTACTAATCTCATTGGTTAAAAGTGAATACTTGCATTAAAAATCAAAGAGACCATTTTTCACTCCTTCGCAATAATTTTATACTCATGCTTTATACATAGAAATATCAATACAGACGAGTACAATTACCTGTCTACTTCCCTTCTTGAATTAACTCCTCTACTTACATCCTTAATGTCTTAACTGCCTCTTTCAGCAAGAGAATCTACTAAAAATAACATAATTTTTAGCTTCAACTCCTTTTGCTCACATGAATTGATTATAAAAAGCTATTATCAAAAAGATGCAAATTTCAAATGAGAAAAACTATCCACAAACTAAAAATGACTCATTTATGCTAAGGTATGGCTATAGAGAGATATGAAATGAAATTCAAATTAAGTTATTTACTTAATGTTTGAAGATCCAGGTGCTGGAGAAATAAAGTATGACCTTATAAAAGAGCCAGAAGTGAGACACATACCTTTAAGGTACTTATTAGATTCTCAATGTTATTCTTGTCAGCTATAACTGCTTCCTCTTCACACAGTTTAGTTTCATAGAGTTTTACAAGGGCTTCTGCTGCTTGAGTGTTTTTCAACACCAAATTAACAGTTTTCAGTCTAAAAAAGAGAATGCAACAACAGCTTCCTATTAGTAAATGTTTATTTTCCAATAACACAGTCCTGATGCACCATAATGATGCACGATACAGCTGTTCTTCATCTTGCAGCACTGAGACATTTACTACGAGATCAACATTCAACTAACTCTCTTCTTAATGGAGGGCATGTGCTCTCATGCCCTGCCCTGCAAATGCTTTTTTGCAAGAGATTGCAACATAAGGTGGTCTTCTTTCAAACATTATTTAGACCAAGCTCTAGAGGAAAAAATACTATGGGCTCCAACAGATGTGGGATTAAAACTATGGGCAAAATGTGGGAACACCTGTCCACATATGCTCTAATCTGAGGCACATTTCCTTTCAATATGAAGCATAATAAATCCATGGAAATATTTAGTATATTTGTTATTAAAACAAAAAAGGGAGTATTTACTTTCATAAAGATGAATGTTTTAAATGAACAGCATGTGTATATAGGACAGTTGTATGAAGCAAATTTTTAAAAAAATTTTTTTAATGTTTATTTATTTCTGAGACAGAGAGAGACAGAGCATGAGTCGGGGAGAGGCAGAGAGAGAGGGAGACACAGAATCCGAAACAGGCTTCAGGCTCTGAGCTGTCAGCACAGAGCCCAACGTGTAGCTCGAACTCACAAACCATGAGATCATGACCTGAGCCGAAGTTGGTCACTCAAATGACTGAGCCACCCAGGCACCCCATGAAGCAAATTTATATTAAGACAGTGGTTACAGGGGTGCCTGGGTGGCTCAGTAGGTTGGGTATCCGACTCTTGGTTTCTTCTCAGGTCATGACCTCACGGTTTTGTGGATTTGAGCCCAACACTGGGCTCTGTGCTGGCAGCATGGAGCCTGCTTGGGATTCTCTCTCTCCCCCTCTCTCCCTGCCCCTCCCCCACTCACACTCTCTCTCTCTCTCAAAATAAACTATAAAAAAATAAAAATAAATAAAAAGACAGAGATTACATACTTATCTATGTAAGTGGAAGACATAGAATAGACTTGGTTCATGTTCTGAATGACCACACCGAGCTCAGACCGTAAGGTGGGCACTGATGCAGAGGTTGCTGCTTGACTGAAAAATTCTTCACATTTATTTGTGATTGTTCCCAAATCATCTTTAAGTCGCTCCAGCTCTTTCTTTAGTTTCTATAAAACAGAGAATAAACATAGGTATTGGGCTATCACTCCAGATGGGGCATCTTTCCTAAAACAGTTTAAAAACACACAATTTACATTATAATCACTGACTTAAAAAGCTACATATTCTTTACTTTTTCTTTATCATGGAAAGTGAGCCACAGCATTCAAGTCTCATAATCAGTAATTCCCTTACTGCCCATCTCCTTGGGCACAAATATCTAACTCCGTGCTTCTGCATTCAGCAGGTGGTCAATAAACATATGATGACTTTCACTATGACAAGTCCAGTAAGAGGGTACACATTTCTACATTTACTGGAGTCAAATATAGAACTGAATTACAGAATCCTGCTTCACAATAAGAAATAAACACATAATGAGATCTCACAACGTGACCAGTGGGCAAAGCTGAGCATATGAAGTCACCGGAGTTTGACAATGAAGGTCACCGAGACAGTAATTTACCTTAAGTTAATTCTGTCCCAACACATTTACGAATCTCACCTCCTGCTCAGTGATTCTGAACACACTTTCATGCAAATCATCTCTTTCCAGTGGAGTGCGGATCTGTCTAATCAACCGATCTTCGCAACTCTCTAACCGAAGTCTAATGTTTCGAACTTCAGAGATGTACAGGTTATACACAGATTCCTCTTGCTCCTCTGTGAACGTAAATGTAATGTTTAGAAAACACCTTGTTTTCCGTCTTCTGGATGCTGCTGTTCGTATCCTAATGTGGCAGTGTTACTACTACTGGCACAAGGCTGGTCGAACTACTGTTACCAGGCATTCACCAAAATCCCACCCTAAAGATATAAATCTTGAAATAGTGGACATCACAGTTTATGAACAGTTAATAATATTTCCCCCAAAAGTGCCAATTTCTGATTTATTTTTTAATGTTTTATTTACTTTTGAAAGAGAGAGTGAGAGTACACAAGTGGGGAAGGGACAGAGAGAGAGGGAGACACAGAATCTGAAGCAGGCTCCAGGCTCCGAGCTGTCAGCACGGAGCTGATGCAGGGCTCAAACCCAAGAACTGTGAGATCATGACCTGAGTCAAAGTCAGATGCTTAACTGAATGAGCCACCCAGGTGCCCCGCCAATTTCTGATATGATGTCCAAGGAAAGTAAATATATTATGCTGTTTTATGATCACAAAAATATGAATTATATTACCTGCAGATTAATGTTTTAAATTAAAAATCCTTAAAAATGAAAGGTAGGTAAAGAATTTGTTAATGTTTTAAAAAAATTTTTAATAGATTACTAATAAATTCTTTTGTCTCTAGGTAATATCAAAAGATTTCAGAATAAAATATATATTTAACAAAAGTTAACTAGCTCTAGAGGGTTAACTTCCTCTAAACCCTGTATAAAATCCAGTTTGGATTATGGGAACTCTCTGTACCTTCCTCTCAATTTTACTATGAATCTAAAACTGCTCCAAAAGATAAAGTTTAAAAAAAAAAAAAATCCAGACTCGGTACAGAGAAAAATGACTGAAACTAAAAGATCATTCGGAACATTGCATTACAAAATAGTGACAATACTGGAGGGTGCCTGGGTGGCTCAGTGTCTTAAGTGCCTGACGTTGGCTCAGGTCATGATCTCACGGCTTGTGGGTTCAACCGCCACGTTGGGCTCTGTGCTGACAGCTCGGAGTCTGGAGCCTGCTTTGGATTCTGTGTCTCCCTCTCTCTCTGCCCCTCCCCTGCTTGTGCTCTGTCTCTGTCTCTCTCAAAAATAAATAAAAATTTTAAAAATTAAAAAAAAAAAGAAAGGAAATGCCGAAAAGCAGATGTGTTAAGAATTCACCATTTGTCATATTATTTGGTGGGCATTTTTTAATTAGTTGATCATTTAGAAACAAATGAACGTCTCTTGTATCTTCCTACCACAAACATACTTTTAATTTCTATGTCTGATAGGTAGCACTGTGCCTAACTATCATAGGTTGGGTAATATAACACTCCTAAGATCAAGATTCCCACTGACAGCAGAAAATAGCCTGATCTAAACACCTATGGAGGGAAAAAAAGATAAAGATTCCCATGCTTTACCTCTTTCTGCTGATTTAAGAAGTTCTTGATAATACTGCTTACATACATTAACCTCCTTTTCCAGTTGCGTTATATCTGAGCCTGAAAATATTTGGGATTCCTGGCTATCTTCCAGAAAGTCTTCAAAACGAGACTGCAGGTTACTCAGAACTTGTTGATGTTCACCAGGTAACATTGTCTTTATCTAAGGAAGACCAATGATCCATGTAATCAAGTGATTATGGTACTAAGAGCTAAATTTAAACGGGACAGTTCTTAAGTTAGGGTCTCCTGGTATACATCAGTTCATATTGATAGCCATAAACAGAAGAACCATTTGAAATTAATGTTATTCTTAATTAACATTTTTGAGCTTTAAAAGATGAGGAAAAACAAGATTATAAAACATCAAAAAATGAAATCAACTTATCCCATAAGTTCAAACACTATACCCTGTCTCATCAAAATGTATTAAGCACTGAATGAAATGTGATCTCCAGATTTCCCCAATTCTTACAAAGTGCCTGTATACAGAAGGTATGTAACAAATAATCATTAAATGGATGAATATTAGCATGGATCTGCTGGGCTCCATCCTATCCTGTAACAAAAACAAAATTCCACCCCTCATGCTAATGTGCCCCACATTTTTGGACAGATCAGGCTGATGTGTAGATTTATACTTACTGAAGCCACATTGCTAGCTCGAATTCTATCAATTTCATTGATGAGATAATGCCAGGACACTACACTCTTCATGTTTATGTGAGACTCATGCCAAAGAGTCAGGACATTCTGATACTGTTGCTCAATTCTGAAAAATATGAAAAACAAACAAACACTTAATTCTCTTCACTCCCTCTGAAAACATGCTACAATTTTTCTGTTTGTGAACTATCCCGTGTTTACTAGTTCTAGATCCTTCTGATCCTATGGGCCTTGACAAAGTATTGATTGTTTCTTCAACCTTCAGAGAGCCTCCAAACCCAGTTCTATGTGTTTAGTGAACACATACACACCGGTTTGCAAAGTCAACTGCTTCTTTGTTTGGTGGAGGGACTGTGAAGCACACAGACGGGACCATAGCCTCATTCCCAGTGGGGCTGATGACCTTCCATTTCGCACGGTGAGAATTGTTGGCCAAAACACATTCATCATCTTTGTAAATGGTTATCTGGTTTTAAATGAAGAAAAGAACGCAATAAGGTCACTATCAACTAATCCTTTATCATACCCAATCTTGGGATTTTTTGTTTGTTTGTTTTTTGAGGTAGAAAACTCTACCACGAGAACAAGCAATCTGACCTCATTTTTAAAATATTAAGAATAGGGGAGCCTGGGTGGCTCAGATGGTTAAGCATCTGACTCCTGATTTAAGCTCAGGTCACAATCTCACGGTCCATGGGTTCAAGCCCCAAGTTGCACTCTGTACTGACAGCACGGAGCCTGCTTGGTATTCCCCTCTGCCCCTCCCCTGCTCACCCTCTCTCTCTCTCAAATAAATAAACTTTAAAATAAATTAAGAAATACAAGAATAATGCCAGAAATTGGTCTACTTCTACAATACCTCAATTTGTCTGTAGTCACAAATAGCTTTGATTGGAATAGAAGTTTTGAGTGGACAGTCAGGATTCCTCGGCTTCAGCTGAATTATTGTTTTTGCTCTCCCCATCAGGCTTGCTACTGTGCTTTTATACTGTAAAAGTTCTTCTTTCTCTTCCTAAATAATACATAAGACAGATATTGAAAAATAAAAGATTTGTACTCTCTCTTCTTTTAGGGCTTTACACAAACAAAATTTCATCACAAAAGTCCCTGACCACCTGGTTTAAACATTCAAGCCCTCCCCGCCCCCTCTGGCATCTCTCTTCCCTTGTCTTTATGAGATGTTTTTTTTTCCTCTTTAGCATTTACCACTATGCTTCCTATATTTTACTCATTTATCATGTTTACTGCCTGCTCCCCCTCTCGCACAGAAGCACCAGGAGCGTGGGGATTCTTGTCTCTTTTCTTCACTGCTCTATCTCCAGTACTTAAAATAGTGTCTACCATATACAAAGTGCTTACAGTTATTTGTGAAGTGCATGACTAAACACACACCCACACACCCACACACACCACTATCAAAACATGTATTTAAAATATGAAGGCAATCACATAAAAAACACTTTTGTTGTAATTGTTACCAAAACACAATAAAACTGAATGTTTAAATGCCTGATCAAATGAAATACCAACAGTACCAATAAAATATAAAGTTCTGCACACATAACAATATGATGAAATACTAATCTACTCCTGATTCACATGACTGATGAAATGCACAGGTTCTTGCACTGGTACCATTGACTCCTGAACCAGGTCTTCCAGTTTGTGAATGCTGCTTGATCTGTCACAGCTGTACTTCCGCTGAATGGCGTCCTTGAGATTCTTCAAGTAATCAGTAGCTTCTTTGGCATCATTGAAAAACTATAAAAAGATGAAAACCGGCAGCTCAAGTTTATTCAATGCCAGTCAAGCACAGAGTTGTCAAGTCCAAGTACCAGAGCCCCGTGGACCCCTCATGAGTGCGAAGAGAATAAAATCACAAGACAACTTAATAGTCACATTCCTCCTTTACCCAAACAACCACTGTTGAATTTGGATGATTGTCAGTAAATGCTAAGTGTCTAAAGCTTGTATCTGTATTGTGCTTTGGCCCTATATTTATTCTGGCTAAAGCTTTGTTTTACTTGAGGGTCCAAATAATTTATGAATAGGAGTGAAATTCCAATATTTTAAAACTCCTGAAGAATAAAAAAAAAAAAGAACTCTTTGTAATGACTCTTTATAATGAAATATTTCCTTGTAAAAGGCTTTTATAAAATAAAGATTTTCTGACATTTTAAAAGGCTTTTAAAGGATTTCCTCCTTAATACAATGCTTCAGTCTATCCTATAGGACATTTTTCCCGTATATCTTACAAAGAAAATGTTTCAGTTTCTTTCCCCTGCACATTACATACATGTCCTTAATAAATAGGGAGATGCTTTCTGTAAATCGGCCCAAATCACGCTGTGATCCCATTCACATACCTCGAAATACGCGGTGTTTTCCTTGACATGCTGCTCCACACACTGGCACAGCTGTAAGACCCAGCTCCACTGTGTCTGCATTGCCGCTCGATAGGCCTTGAAGATAAAAATCACAGCCATTGTAACTGGCTGAAGAGGAATGACATATACATACGACAAAGCTTTTAAAGGATTAGAAACTCTGCTATCGAAATAGGTGATGAGATCATTTTAACAGTGCAAGACCTGAAAATTAGGGTAGTGAAATGGCCCTCTAATACAAGAGCTCTCACTTGCACAAAGCCAGTCCTAAAAATCTAAATCTAAATTTAAATTAAATCTAAAATAAATATTTAAAAATGCACATAAAAATAGATGGTTCTGTAGTTTTCACTTGTTTTTGTTTCTAAAACTAGGCCAGCAGTTCTTGGGGTCAGGGGGGTGACTTACATATTTGTTTTTGCCAGAGAGGTTTGGGAAGGTGAAGAAGAGAGAGGGCAATCCTTTATTTCTGTAATTCTGGAACTATAATTATTATAGTACTAGTATTACAAATATTTTCACTTGAATTTTTAATATAAAGTGAATCTCTTGTGAGAGCAAAAAGGTAACAGAACACCTACTTCATAAAGAAAACATAAAACACCCTTTCATATTTAAGATGCCATTCACGGACTTCCAGAAGAGGGCGATCTAGATACTTTAATGACTCTTAAGTAAGCCTGTCACGCTTCCCCTTCTGGAAAAAGTTATTTCTGCTGAGCTATGCTCAGGCAGGCTTTCTGAATGGAATACACAGTGTAGGAATGGAAATCTGGCAACATATCACAGTCATATTACCTGCACCCTCAAATTAAGCTACTTTGAGCAAATTGGCTATAAAAGACATATCATTGTGAGTTGTTAGATTATTAGTTTATTTTTTCACATAACGTATGAAGAAGTGTTGATAATTAACTAAATATTACCCATGTGCCCACAAGACATTGGATAGGCCAAAAGAATCATAAAGATGACTCAAGCTTAATTTTATCCCTAAAGAAATTTTTAATTAGATTAGAATTTCTACATAAAAGTAATCAGGTTCACATTCACATTATCCAATCCCATTAAAATTCTTAGCCTGTAATCATATTTCCTAACAGTTTCATCTCTACCTTGAAGAATACTCTATTTTTAGTTTAGTATCATACAAAAGTATATCCAAATCCTTCGTTATTCTAAAGTGCTTTCCCTAGTGCCCCCCACTCCTCTTCTAGCTCTTTAACTGGCTCTTTAATTGGCATTTCATCTGCATGCAAGACTCTAATTTTTTTGTTTTTAATGTTTGTTTATTTATTTATTTTTGAGAGAAAGAGAGCACAAACGGGGAAAAAGGAGAGAGACAGAGGGAAGCACGGAATTTGAAGCAGGCTCTGAGCTGTCAGCATAGAGCCCAATGCGGAGCTCGAACCCACAAACTGTGAGATCATGACCTGAGCCAAAGTCAGACGCTTAACTGACTGAGCCACCCAGGTGCCCTAAGACTCCATTTTTCTATGAAGCAGGTCAAATGTAACATTCCCAAAACTTCCTATTGAGGCCTAAAATTTCACTAATCTTTTGTTTTGTGGCAATTTCAGTGAACAAAGACTATCAGATTCCTCTCCTCACCTGTGAGAGTTTGAAGCATGTCACATTTTAAGCACAGCTCCATCTTTTCCCTCTGGCAATATACCGCATTTGTCCATGTTTGATGCATGTCTCTCTTATATAACACCCCTTTACTTTTAGAAAGTCACTAACTCTAACTAGTACATATTAGGACTAAAAAGTAAACACACTACCACTATCGCACGGGAAACCTGATAAATCCCACACCACTTCTCCATTTCTGGATGTGAAATGTGTGCACTATGCCATGTGGCTTTGACAGACTGTTGTTCCAATATACCTCACAAAACTATACTGTGAATAAAATTATTAAGTTAAATAATAATTGTAAATACTTCCTGGGAACATATGTAACCAGAGCTGTACTAAGTAGTAAGAGTACGTTATTTGCCTCATCTTACTACAATGCTATGGGTTAGAGGCTCACCCCCATTTTGGATAGGAGGCTAAGTCTGGTTACATGGCTTGCACAATACCACAGTATCAGGGAGGAATAAAAAAAGAGCCTTCATATTTACTATAATACATCCCTTTAGCCATGGGAGTTGACAAAGGTACCTTTATTCTAAGAGACAGGTGAGTAACACAGAAAAAGCAAGAGAGCTAAAGGCAAGAAGCACTATGATTTGTCAGAAACATTATTTTTAAGTCACGTTGTATTAAAAGTTTGATAGTTTGTATTTCTGAATTTATCAGCAATAAAAGAATCTAAAGAGTGACTATCAAATGTCAATATTCGACCATGACCGTTACGCTTCCTGACTTACCTCAATTGTCAGTCTGGCTGGGTGATTTTCCGAAAGTAGCTGCTCTGCTATCTCCTGAACTGATTTAATATTTTCTTCCTTTTGATCAAGTTCTCTCATTAATTCCTAATTTAACAAAGAATGAAGAAGTGAGGTTAGAAAAAGATCTACACCTGATATACAACCTTGGCATTCAACGACAAAGGCCATACTCACAGCATGGTAATCTTTTTTCCGAGCTATGTTGTTATTTCTTTCACTCCAGTCATAGGCAACTTCCTCCTCTTCTTTTTCATTCAACCAAATAAGTTCATTAGTTGCACGAGTTACAAAATTATGGAGTGTATCAAGGTGCCGTTCCTGATTCCTGGATGTATTCTTCGCAAGAAAAATCATTGTTAAGAATCATGTCTTTGCCAAATAGAGATAAGGGAAACAGAAAGTAAAAACAAAACAAAACAAAACAAAACAACACAACTTACCAAGAGTTTTGCATACTGACTCTCTAATCGGTGTAACTTTTCTGCATAAGTTAGTTTAAGAGGTGCCGTCATTTGGATCTATAACATGGGATAAAAAGACATCAAGCTTAGGGATCCTAAGGAATTCTGACTCATACTCACTGTATCTATTATTTTGTTATAGGCTCTTTATAAAAAAAAAAAAAGAGCAAAACAATAGCTAACTAAAATGAAATATATACACATTTTAAATTCATATACCTCACTGATTTTAGCTTCTTTAAGGCTAGATTCAAATTCTTCAATAGCTCGGTGAACGTTTTTATGATTCTCTAAATGGCTTTCAACACTTGGCAAATCTGATCCCCATTCAGTGCGGTCCAGCTGCACCTTTAAACAGAAAGATACTAGATTTAAAAAAAGAAACTAATAGCAATAAAGACTAAAGACTAAAACTTTCAGGTAAACATTTTTTTACCTGCATCTCATCAACCCAATTCAAAAGATCTTGAACAAATTTCATGTTGATTTCCTCTTCTGTTAAATTCTGATCCAGCAAAGAAGACTTCAGAAGGGGCTTTCGGATCTGCATCAGTTTCAGAGTTTGTAATGAATTGGCCTCTACTCCTGAACTGAAACTTGGAACTAATCCTCCTGATGGGAAACCAGGTGTATAAGCTGGCGTGACAGATGGAGTCAGACGGGAAGTCAGACCTGATGACAGGCCTGATGTCACACTAGAAGGGGTCAGGGAAGGCGTTAAACCCTGGGTCAGCCCTGAGTTCAGACTGGGGTTTAAGGTCTGTGCAAATCCTGAGTTTAAACTTTGAGTAATTCCTGATATCATGAGTTTTGTCTGTTCCGTCGTCAGCATGCGCCCTTTGCTGTACACCGAGGAACATTCATTCCTTAAGGCCATAATTTCATCGCGGAGTTTTGCAACCCTGGAAAGAACATCAGAAGACATAAACTATAACGCAAAAGGCATTTTTCACAAAGTGTGAACTCTAATGCCAACTATGAACGTTAGTCAGTTAACATTATCAATTACTGGCTCATCAATTATAACAACAGAATCACACTAATTCAAGATATTACTAATTGGGAAAGGTGTGTATAAAGGGGCATAAGGAAACTCTGTATTTTCCAATCAATTTTTCTGTAAACCTGAACTGCTCCAAAAAATAGTCTATTTAAAAAAAAAATCATGGGGCACCTGGGTGGCTCAGTCGGTTAAAAGTCTGACTTGCTTTTGGCTCAGGTCATGATCTCACAGTCTTCAGATTGAACCCTGCGACAGGCTCCACGCTGGGTGTGGAACCTGCTTAAAAATCTCTCTCACTCTCTCCCTTTGCCCCTCTCCCCACTTGCACGTGCTCACTCTCTCTCTCAAAAAAAAAAAAAAAAGTCCTTATAATCATACTGACAAAATTTGGCATCACAATTTTTTTCACTGAATTTGTGCAATAAGCACTTTCCATATTATCACATAGTCTTTCTAGTGAACATAATTACTGCACTACAATGTCATCATTCTATTATTTGACATGTAGGATATTTCCAAATTTTGTTATTATAAAATATTTCTGACATGAACAAAAAACTTTTTTATTTATTTATATATTTTCTATATTTAAAATTATTACAAATTCCTAGAAGTGAAATTACTGGGTCAAAGCATCATTTATAATTTTTGCTTAATATGTATCTCATATATATATATATATATATATATATATATATATATATATTATATATTATATATTATATATAATATATACAGTCTACAACCTGAAAGGGTTCCATTCCCTACCCCTAAACCCACTTCTCAGAGACACAGAATTTTAGACATTTTTTTTCAACATTTTGCTATAAACATTTTCATGATAGCATAAATCGATAACTTAAAAAATCAGTTATAAAGGATGCTTTCTTATATTTTCCCTTTTTCAAATGTCACACAACTATTTTAACCGTAAGTATATTACTGCAGTATTCCATATTGTATGTGCTATAAAGTATTTTTCTATTACTTATCTTTGAAAAACAAATACCTATTTAACATCTCAAAATACATCTGAATTAAGGCAACACACATTTTCAACTGCAAAGAGCATAAGAAATGTATTTCATAAAACTGCCACATTCTGCATTCCCATCACAAGTGCCCATGAAGTGATTACACAAAAGGATAAGGTATGAGTACGTAGCAATCTTACCTCTGTACCAACTGATCTGCCTGGTAGTATTTTCCATCAATAAGAATCTGTACATCGATCACATGCTGGCGTAAAAGGTTCTCACATTCAAGTATATACCCGGCAATTTCTGCTTCATTCTGAAACTGCACTCCTGATTCTAATCTTTTAGAATCCTGTATTTTTAAAGAACTCAATATTAATTCTATGAAACAAGTTTCCAAACTAGCCTCAAATATGAAACTCAAAATACTGGAATGCAAAGCTACTTATTAGGTCTTCTCTGTTTTCCCTTTTGGTTCAAAAATATGCTTTCTCTTTGCTCACTCTTCCTCAAGAGAGCAAACAGTGATCACAATCTTTAACAAACTTTAAGTTTCAGTAGAAGACAATACCAAGAATCAACTAAATGTTACACAAAAATTTTGTTTCATCCAAAGGTACAGACCCCTCCACCATAATCCCAATGGCTCCTAAAATTAACTTACAGACTGGAGAGCGTTTCGGGCAAGTATCAGTTTGTCTTCACAGATGACACTGTCCCTTTGAACTCGGTTGGCAATCTGCTGCAACATTTCCAACCTACAAGAAGGGACAAAATAAATTAAAGCCTTTCCCTTTGAAGTACAGAGTTTACCGCCCCTGAAAAATAATTCCCCACCAAAAGCAAAACACAATCCTACAATGATGATTCCATACCTGTGTCCATCAAAGGATTCATTGCCGAAGCTAATGCAGGAGTTGATCAGAGTTGGACCACAATTAACCGAGAGAAAGTTTTCATTTGAATCAAGACTGGTTCGAGTGCTAGTAGTGTTACTAAACACAGAATCACTGCTACGGTAGCTGTAACTACTACTGTGCATTTTTGTTCCTGAAACGATGTTCTTTCTTTGACCATTAAAAGTAGACTAAAAAGTAGAAGGTCTGCTGAAAGCTCTACTTCTAACGGTGAAAACCACAGCTAAATGTTACAGCTTTAATAGCTCCTTAAATATGCTCCAACTTGCATATTCAACATACAGCAAATAATGTGCTGGTAACCATTCAAAAGAATCTCGCCTAAAGCCATGCGTTTGCTAGCTGAGGTTTGCCTTTTGTAGCCTGCATGAAAACTCTACAAGTATGGACAAGGCAGCCTCATCAGGGCGTCACTGAAAAATATTTGCCAAATATTTTCATCAAGAGTCATCCAGTTGCAGTCACCTAAAAAACAACTCAGGTGCCTCTCACTGAAGCCCAGGTACAATTGTAAAGGTTATTCAGGCAATACCAATCACCAGCTTAAAAATACAAATATTCAATCACAGCCTGACTTTTGTAAAGGGCCAGGTCTGTCTCTCCTGGCTAAAAGCTGGTACTTATAAGCACATGTAAACAAGTGAGTTTGACGAGAAACAAAGTACATTTCCATTTTAACCTCTATGTCATTTGTTTATTAGATTAAATTAACTGGAAAATTATCCATTTGCCTTTTTCCACATGATGTGCTCTCAAGAACATTACTTAATCTTACTACTGTTACTTTATATTTTTAAAAGCCAAAGCAGTATGGGAGCCTGGGTGGCTCAGTTATTAAACTTCAGACTTCGGCTCAGGTCACAATCTCACGGTTTGTGGGTTCGAGCCCCGTGTCATGCTGACAGTGTGGAGCCTGCTTGGGATTCTCTCCCTCTCTGTCTCTCTGTGCCTCCCTGCCTTATGCTTTCTCTCTCTCAAAATAAATGAATAAACTTTAAAAAAAAAGAAAAAGAAAAAGAAAGAAAGAAAGAATGCCAAAGCACTAAAGTAGAAGAATATCAATGCAATGCTTGCAAATTCAACTTGTCTGTGCTTGTTTTTCCTTTCTATAGGTTATCACATGGCAAAAGAACATTGGTTATTTCTCATTTACCTTTTACACACTCTCACTGTACATGGTTATTACTTGCAGTTAATAGTTAATGCCAAAAAACTTGCGTCAAGAAAAATGAAGGCGTTTATCCAACCAAGCTCCTAGAGTATTTTCATATACCCAACACTACAAAGCAAAACTGTTGCTTCTCCACTCTAAAGGTAGCTATTTTTCTTTTCAGATGGCAAGAAAGGGGAAATTTGAGAGTATCATATCAAATATAGTTAGTAAGCAGAAAAGCTTGAAATAATAACAGCAGCATTAGCATTTATTAAGCAATTATTATGTGCCAGAAAATTAACTGATCATTTCATATGCATGACCTCATCACATACTTATAAGCACCAAATGTGGTTGGTACTATTACATCCTGTTTACAAATAAGGAAACTGAGGCTTAGAGAGGTTAATGAACTTGTCTAAGATTACACAGCTTGCAAGTTAAGCTAAAAATCTAATCCAGGATTGACTAGCTCCTGGACCTTGAACTCAACCACTGCATTAAAATCCGGCTACTATTCTGACAACTAAAAATCTACTCCGTTATCCTTTCTGAGACATACTTTTCCATTACTTCTGATGATTAGTTTAGTGTATAATTTTAATCACCCACAATTATCTCCTCCATAAAAGGTTCATCCTGGGTATTTCAAGCTTATTTTGGATCTAGATCCAGTTATGCAGATAGAATATTACACTTTAACAGAAGTGTAATCAGTATTTTCATAAATGAATGACTCATTAGCCTTGCTCTCATATCTTCAAGGCATTATTCTTTCCTATTTCAACAACGCGGGAGTCATGTGTGGAACACAAAGAACTTGAGCACACTACGCGCTCCCTGTGTCCCAGGCAATGCATTAAGCACTGGCAACACAAAAGACAGCAAAACCAAGTCTGTCTCCACATTCCTGGGGCTCGTAACTGTGAACAGGCAGCACTGACTCAAACGACACAGAAATAAATATAAAATTACAACTGTGATATGAAAGAACAATACATGTAAATATGAGAGTTATAACCAAGACATCTGAACCAGCGTGGGAGACCACAGGAAGTTTCATGAGGAAGTAACACTGGAGCCGGGATCTGAGATTGATCAGGAGTGAAGAGAGACATGGAGGATGAAAGAGACTTCCCTGCCAAAGGAACAGATGGTGCAAAGATCCTGTGTATGGAGGAGGGCGGGACCTTGGCACATCAGGGCTCCTAAGAGGCAGCCAGTGTGGCTACAGGGTAGGGAGCAAGAAGGGTGTGGAGTGAGAAGGCCAGAGAGGTGCACCGGACCACACAGGGCTATACTGTGAGGGTCAGCCCCTACGGAGCTCCCTTCCCCAATGCCATACATAGGACAGGCTGTGAGGGAAGTACTATAATGGAGGCAAATCCACTCAACAAATATCTCCTAAGGACTAAGCAGTGCTTTCCCAGGCAACTGGGTGTAATGGGAGAGAGAGAATGATAAAGAGTCAGTGATGATTTCATGGAATAACTGCGTTTGTGGAAGTAGGAATTTGAACCAGCATATCCTGAGTGTTCTCTAGAGGCCACTTCGCTGCCCTTTAAATGGAGACAGACTCGAGTCTGGCTTCCATTGCCCCACGGAAGGATGGCCTTGGCAAAAATATAATAAAAAACGAAGTAAATTAACTGTTGACCTGCAAATGGATCCAGGCCCTGATGACTTAAATATATGGGAAATGCCCACAGGTAATTTAGATTATTAGAGAAGACTTCACACACCAACCCAGCCTAGCATGTCCTATCTGAACATTACTTCACTGATTTACTCTTCACATTTCTTGGATGAGTTTCTGGATAAGAAAATGGGAGAATCAGAAAGACTAAGTAAGTGACTTATCCAAGGTCATGCAGCAAAGGAAATGAAAAATATAAATGTTGGTCCTAGGCCTGCCTGGCTCCAAAACTTAAGTTCTTCCTATGAGAACAAAGAGACACCTCCCCATGCCCAACTTGATACCCATGGCAGAAAACATCCCCAGGCCTACCTTTCTACTTCTGGTCGAAGTGCCTTCTCTCTCTCGAGCATGGCAATAATGAGCTTCCCCCACTCTTTTTCTATGTCATTTGGATGATAACCTTGAAGTAGTTTGATGCGTCCAAATTCTATCCAAATCTTGAGAGAACAAAAAAATGTAGTATGAAGCAAGGATGAAAAAAAAAAAGATTTATGCTTGACATTACAAAGGAAATTCCTACTTACCTCTAATAATTTATATAGGCGTTTAATTTTTGATTTTTCTGTCTCCTTTGGTGGAATTTCTGTTTCTTTAAACTGTAAATACTGATTATAAAGTGCCTAGAATGAAAGGGAAAATAAATGAAGGCCCAAATTTCAAAGACCTATTTTCATTACCGCACAGTGTACCACTTCAAATGCCACTTACTATGCTCTATGCATTCAGTGGAATTGCTTTATAAAACTGACACTCAAGGACAATACGGATTCCCAGCTAGTTGGTGACTAGGTTGCAGAACGCAAGATTTGACAAGGGTGTAATTACTGATGTGCGTCGTGATTCAACATGTGCCATGCAGGGATCTGGATAATAATAAGCCATGGCAGAGTTTAATATGGTTCTAACTAAAAATCTCTCATCATACAAACAAGAAAACATATCTTTTAAAAGATTCACTTTCCAAATGCTGCCCTTTAGCTTTCAGTTTTTGGAAAAATAATCTGATGCAATTCCCAAAAGGAAAAAAATGTTCTCTTCTGTATTATGGATCTATCCTTGAAAACAGAATTCTTATCATATAGATAGGGCTAAATCTTGATTCCAGTGTCCCAGTAAAATGACCCCATGCTCCATTATAGTACTTTAACTTGTTGGCCAAGTTAAACAGATCTTTTAATAAACAAACATAGATGTTATGTTGCAGCTATTATTATAGAAGTTTCAACTACATAATTATCTACTTTGTAGATACTAATTTGAAAATATCTTAAATATTAAAAAGGACCTTCATAAAAATTATATAGATAAAACATATACACATTAATAAGTATATACAAATTATTTCATTTTCATTCATGTTGTTTTTCTAAAAAAATTCCGTATAAATCTTCAGGCAGGATTTCTGAAGGATTCCATTCAACGTTTTACTGGTTAATGAAATTACTGGCATTTCCCCATGATGTTTTCGTCTATGTATCATGTGCTGTCCTAGGCACCAGCAAATAATCTGTGTAGCCACTCAAATTTCTTCCAAGACCTTAAGAATTTGCATTAATCAGAAGCCAATACAAATTTACCCAAGTGTCTGGACAATAGGAACCCACTTGGAAATAAGCTGAACCTCAAATCTGAAAATGGCTTTGAACTCAAAATGCAATGTTTCAGGACACCCACTAGAAAATAAGCTCAGGATGCCATTATGTTATGTGCTAACCACCATTCCTGGTAGATGTGGTGAAAGAAGGGGGACATCTTTCTGGCCCTAGGAAGTTTTGCATCCACAAAGGAAGACATCACACAAACAACTTCAGGACACTTAAAAAGCATCATATCAACACATGCCAAGTAACTTCACGCCAAGGACAAACTCCCCATGGCAATGTGAATAAAAACTGTTCCACAGATGTTCTGTACGGATGCATGAACACGATGAATAATTTTAACAGGACCCACCCTGGGTTATTACAGTTTTTGCAATTCCAGTTTGATCAAAAAACAAAGCCTATAATTCAAGGAATTAAGACTTTATTGTTAATATTCACATTATCTGTTTCTTAAAATAAAGCAGATTACTTTGTTATTACAAATCCAAATATACAAAATGAGATGATAGTCATCAGTAGTTTTACATATCTATAATTCTTTTATATTTCTAGGATGTCTTTGCCTCAAAGAGTTGGACCTGTTTTTAGGTAGCAGCAAACGTCTTACGAAATGAAAGTCAGGTATGTGTTTCTCATTTCATGGTGAAATAGAGTATGTGCTTCTTGCTTTACAAAAAGAAACCTCTACAGGAGTTTTTAACAGGGTTTAACCACAGGCACAATCCCAACCATGGTTAAACTTGTACCAGCTTCCCAGAGCCCTTCCTGCCTGGGCCATATGGTGGGTTCCAAGCATTCCCCATGCACCAAAAGCAATTTGGCAATGTCAGTTCCAAGGTCTCTCAAATTACATCTTTTAACTCCCAACAATTCAAAGCTAAGAGACTATAAATTTCTTTAAGGTGTTATTGCTATTATGTTTTCATTATTAACGTTTACCTCCATTTTCTTTGAGCAATGGGAGATGAATAAATGTAAAAACTGCCTATTTATTAGTGGCTTGCCAAGGGAAATTTTTCTTGAACTTCTGAAATTATGGAACTATTATAACATTATTTAAAATTTAATAATCAAGCCCAATCCTTTGTAACTTCTACAGTGACACAGACCTTGAGTTCTACGGGATTATTAGGAAATGTTCTCTCAGACATTGTGGTCACATGGTGTCTAATCCACTGAATGAGGTAGTTCACCATATTCTGGTATTCAATCCATTTGACTTCAACATCCTGGAACAATAAAATGACAAGATCCATGTCTGCAAATAATAACATTCATATCTAACACAATTTAGTCAAAGGTCATTCTGTGAATTTATATGTCCTTAAGCTGGTCAGTCAGAAGCAGCTCATTGTCTTCTCACTTTTCACACAGCCCCACATAAAGAGATGTGAAAACATGCCACCAACATCTGACAACGAAGACTGACCTAATGAGTGTCACTTCTGATCCAGAGATGGTGGCTGCCTGGGGCACTATGTTAAGATGGCTTCTGAGGCTGCATCCAAATGCAGCAGGAAGAAACACTGTGATCATTTTGGGGTTTTCCAGGCACTCACAATGAGGGAGTAAGAGCGTGCACAAGCCAAGTTAGCTGCTATGTCCTCCAACCTTTCTAGATCTAAATCCACTGTATACCTGAATTCAATGGTCTATAGAGTATGCAGGAAAGCAGACAGGAATAAAAATTATAGAAAATGTATGTGGTAGGATTACTCATTAAGCAAACCTTTTATAAAAATGTAAAGAAACTGGAAGGCTGTCACCTGCTCTGTTGAATTAAAAGTATTTGATAAGTGCTTATTACATTCAAAGCATTATACTATGTGTTGTAATAAGAATTTAATACTTTAAAACATAATAGCTTTTATCAAAGAGTTACTGTCTAGATAGGGAGGCAGGAGAGTCATAATATAAACAGTTAAGCAAATTGAAAAGCAGTAGTTAGGGGCGCCTGGGTGGCTCAGTCGGTTAAGCGGCCGACTTCGGCTCAGGTCACGATCTTGCGGTCCGTGAGTTCGAGCCCCACGTCGGGCTCTGTGCTGACAGCTCAGAGCCTGGAGCCTGTTTCAGATTCTGTGTCTCCCTCTCTCTGACCCTCCCCCGTTCATGCTCTGTCTCTCTCTGTCTCAAAAATAAATAAACGTTAAAAAAATTAAAAAAAAAAAAAAAAAGAAAAGCAGTAGTTAATTAAGTGCTGAAATAACTGAAACAGGTAGTATATGATAAAGGCTGAGATAAGAATCAGGTCATTATATATGTGCCCCAAAACAATCACCAAGGTATTCTTGGGAGAGAAGTCCTTGAGCAGTTCTGCAACAACCAGTAAGTGTCGGGGGGCAAGGGGGAGGAAGAGATAAAAGATAGGGAGCCCCAAGTGAGTAGGACTCTGAACTAGAAATGCCCTGGCTACCAGCAAACAGCCTGTGTTGAAACACTGTAGCTAAAAAAGGAGGTATGCAGAATTTTCAATGTCAGAGTATCTAGGCTGGACTTCACCTAACAAGCTATATGTAATCATTGAATGTTTTCAAGCCAAAGACATCAGGTTTTAGGAAGATCAATCTGGTGACCATGTGCAGTGCTGATGGGAAGAGAAATAAAACAGAGGCAGAAAAGTGTAGAAAAGCTGTCATCCTAGTAAGGAGTACGAGGCAGGCATGGGGTGAAGGCAGGGAGAAGATAAGGCAAGGAACGGCCAAGAGAAACATTCTCAAGCAACGCTCAACACTCAACTGTTGGCAGACATCACAGTAAAGGATGAGGAGGAGAGCAAGTTACTCAGGGATCAGAAGACGATACACCTCTGAGAGAAAGAACAGGGAGAAGAGAATGGAAGTAAGTCCAGAAACAAAAGCACACAGAGGTGAAAAAGATGAGCTCCAAAATCTTCTAAGTAAATTAGGAATAAAGGTATCTGCAAGGGAAAGGGTTCGAGAAGTCCAGGGTGAAGGGGCTCATCCTCTAACGCACAACTGATGGTTTCCTGTTCTCTTCCAGAAATGCTTCCATATGTGTTCGTATGACCACTACAAAATGCACCATTGAACTGAATTACACAAATGTTTGGGAAACAGTGGACAAATGAGGAGCCCAAAGCTCTCTGTACCACACTTCACTCTGCTTATGAAGTAGCTTGTTAATTTGGCAAAATCAAATAACCTTACTCTAGATAATCACCTTTAAATCAGAAAAACAATTCCTAGCCAACTTATTTCATGAGATTATGAGAATTAGTAACATTGAAAGTGATCTCAGGGGTGAGATATTCTGCAGATACAGAAGGACATCAAACAGAGCAAATATAAAACAGCAGCAAGTTAGAAAGGTAAAACTCCAAAATTCGGTGCTTTAGAGCTTTTAATTATAAAATTATATGTAACTCTAAACAGCTTACTTTATGACACAGAACAAATTTTTTTGAGTTATACTTTAATCATAATGGTAGAATAGTGTCATGAAAATGCAAACAGTACTGGTTCATTAAATAGCATCTTAACTCAAATTCTTTAAAGAATATTTCACATTTAAATACTGCAAAAAGCTCTATCAAAGAATTCAGTTAACTGGTCATTAATTGGTCATTACTGAATCCGCAGCTTCTAGTAGGGAAAAATCAATACTCACATTTGCACCAATGCCTTCGCCACCTTCAGGGACTTTGGGAAATGCATCATAGAGAGATGACACATAAGTTATTACTGATTTTTCATCAGGTGAGGAGACATCAACATCTAAAAGCAGCCACATAAATTATTTCAAAATGTTGACAGATTACTTCTGACCAGACTTTCATGCCAGTCTACATCTAGTCAGAACAACTCACCTTCAGGATCCAGAAGTCTTATAACTCCAATTTTTTCTGCTACATAAAAAGCGTGCTCTAAATTTGCAAGGTTGCTTTGAACAGCAACAGTATTCATGTCTATCAGGTCCGGCCTAGGAAAAAATTCACTGCAATCAGTTAAGTTTTCTCACGTGCTAATTCAACATTACACAAACCTGTTTATCCATTTACATACCATCTCTGCAAATACTAATACTAAGCCTATGTTGAAATACAGAGATTTTCATCAAATATTTAACAATGCTTACTTTTCTCAGAAACTTTTGTGTGCTGGGGTGCCTGGATGGCTCAGTCAATTGAGGGTCCAACTCCTGGGCCATGATCTCACGGTTCTTGAGTTTAAGCCCCACATCAGGCTCTGAGTTGGCAGTACAGAGCCTGCTTGGGATTCTCTCTGTCTGCCCCTCCCCCGCTTGCTTGTGTACTCTCTCAAAATAAATAAATAAGCTTAAAAAAAAAAAAAGATTCTCTCTCTGCCCCTCCCCCCGCATGTGCTTTTTCTCTCTCTCTCTCCCAATTAAAAAAAAAAAAAAAAACTTTTGTGTGCCAAAAGCAAGTGTAGCAAGGAAATTATAAAAAGCTGATAACTTTCAACAAAATCTACAAATTCCTCATAATCATAAACTCTACTATTCCAACAGCATCCTTCCAATCCAACTAGCATCCTCTCAGTTACTCCCCAAACACAAAGGTTTATGATGAATTCAATGCTGCTTCCTTGGCACCCACCGCCCAGTGGACAGGATGCCATGTGCTGTGATTACTGTCGACTCATCTCTGTGAGCACTATCATCCTTTGTGAAGCCTTCACTCATCTTCCCAATCTTCATTTTTCTCTCTGTTGCCTGAACTCTTTACAGACTCCTGGGCCTGTGCTCGTCACTTTGGCCCTTAGAATAATCATACACTTCCCTGCCCTATTAATTCACTATTTAATGTGCTGCATGCACATCTTGCTTCTCACAACCGGCTAACTCTAAGTCAGCAAGAACCATGTATTAATAAACTTTTGTATTTTATCCTTCTGCTGAGGCAAAGAGTGACAAAGAATTAGCAGACAACAAATATCTAGCAGTAAGTTGGTAAGTAGGTTGGCTAATTAGTAATTTGAATCATAAATGAAAGACTAAAATAAGCACTAGTTTACATCTTCACAAGCATCTATGTGCATGCCCCTGTACATGCACACAGGTGCAAGCACACACACATACACACACACACACACACACACACACACACACACTCATACACCAGACTTCAACCCTTTCTATTTTGTGAGACTTGCATGTTACACTAAACCACAGGGATACTTCAAAGCTATCTCTGTCTGTATACAAGACAGGAAAAGGGAAAGACTTCCCAAATACTCCTTGCATAGACAGCGGCAAAATGTGGTAGTTGGAAACTTAACACAAGGCCAAAAGTCAGTCAGGAAATGTTCATCTCAAAAGCAAAGCATTAAAAGAATGCAAAAACAAATGTGGAAACAGTAAAGCTCAAAAAGAGTGGTACCCACCCTCAAAATCACTGAGTTAAGAACCCACTCTTATCAAGTTCTAAGGCTGGCTCTTAACAATGTCCCACAGACATTCGGGTTTGCTCAGAATAGTCATCTGGGAACTGCAGAATGAGTGGGAGAGGTCATGGAGAAGGACTGAAATGGAAATTATTTTGAATACTACTTGGAAAGCTGTTTACATGAAAAACTCTTAATCTTAGGAAGGTAAACAACAATTTGTAGTCTTCTTTTTATCTGATAAGAAAGCAGACCTCAAAGAAATCTACTTACAGTTTTAAAGAACTTTCAAAGTGTTCAGAACCTTGAAATGTAGCCGCCATGACCTACCTACCTATTTCCCGGGAAATTATTAGCAAATTCGTTAACGTTTTTCATATGCACCAACATGATTACTTAAAAGTGATCCTACATTTATTATAGGAACAATAAATCTACTGACAACAATAGAGGTAAGTGACATACTTCTAAAAATAATATTTTTCACTCCCAAAGAAGTATTTTGAAGAATCTGCCAACTTCAAGATTACTAAACAGGTGAATTTAGGTTTAGACAAAAACAAATATCTAAAGTTCAAAAAACTGTTTTGCTTCCATAAAGTTCACACATTTTGAAGAAATAAAAACCAGCCTTTCTGGGTTTGCCAAATCTCCCAACAAGAAAGGGCATGTTGTTCTACGAACCCTGCCATTAGCAAGAAAGTAAACAGTGAGTAATCCCAGAGGGAATGAATAAAGTCATTGAAGAACCAAGTTTTTGACTAAGAGAATAAAACATAAAACTTCCTTCAGAATGACATAGTCATTTCAGCACAAAGGCAGCTGTATAATACACTGAGTTGAGATAAGTCACCTCTTTTATCATGATATTTAACACTTTAATGGAACAAAAAACAAAGTGACATTCCTCTATTAAAAGACTGCAGTAGACAAAATTAATAAAAAAAAAGAAAAAAAGAAAAAAATTGTAAAACCACTATGAGAAACGAACAGCCTGAACGTTTTCAAAATCCTATCCCTCTCCAAACTCATCTCCTAACCATTCAGTCATTTTCAGTCTTCTACTCTGCCTTTCCTCTACGTGTCTGGAGCTTCCAGAAGAGGCTTGTGTTGTGACCTATCTTTCTTCTTTACAGGCTCACTGGGATCATATAACCTTTTAAAACGTTAGCTATTTTCCACCTACAGGTTTGTATTTTCATTCCAAAGGTTTCATTCCAGCTTAAGATCTCCTTTTTGTGGAACTTTAATAGGAAATTTCATTCCCATCTTAGGTTTGATTAACCCAAGTCTACACTACATTGTAAACAGGTACGAGGCAACAACCATGTTCCTATATTGCATTAATTTTTCTAGTTTCCCTATTTTCTTCAAACCTTTCAAAATCGTATAATGTAATACTCTGCCACTGAAAGTAATATATGTTAGTCTTTTATGGGAAAAGGGCCATCCTAACTCTTAACTTGTGTTATTATTCTGGAATAATATAATCTTTTCTGAATGACTCAATGTTCACAGATAGCACTTTTAAAAAACATATATTTTTATCCTACTTTTTTTTCCATAAATGATTAAAAACAGCTTACAAAGAAAAACACAAGAAGATACCACAAAGTAGGGGCACCTGGGTGGGTCAGTTGGTTAAACGTCCAACTCAGGTCACCATCTCATGGTTCATGAGTTCTGAGCCCAGCACTGGGCTCTCTGCTGTCAGCACTGAGCCTGCTTTGGATCCTCTGTCCCCCTCTCGTTGCCCCTCCCCCACTCGTGTGCTCTCTCAGAAATAAACAAACATAAAACAAATTTTAAAAAAAGAAGATACCACAAATTATATAGTGTGAGTATAAAATCAAGATAAGACCATAAGATGAAACTGAAAGCAAAGCCCAAGTGCAAAGCACTTGTATGCATGCTTAGTGCCCTTAATTTGTTTAAAAATATAGGACCAAAAGGTCTCAAAGTGGCTACTGCCATAATACAAAATAATTTTGGATAAAAGTAATGTTTATCTTTCATATAACACCCATGTTAAAAGAGCATTCTCTCTAAACAAAAAAATTATACAATAGGCTACACTCATACATACACACACACACACACACACACACACACATACATACATACAAAACTGCAGGCATATATACATGTATATGGGCATTTTTATTTGTTTATATTTATATACACATATACACACACATATACATACACACACACACACACACACAACACACATATATAGACAGACATATATTTTATATATGTTACCACCCACATTAATAGATAGCCAAACTAACAGAACATTAAAACTATGTAAGATATTTTTTGGTACAGACACCCCAAAGTAACTTTTCAGTCCTCAAATTCTTTATTATTATATTAGCTCACATGAGAATTAGGATTCTGAGAGAAAATTTGACTTATGCAGTATTACAAATGGCTAAAGATTAGCACAAGACACTACCTAAGACTTCCACATTACATCATGCCAAACACTGAAATGCTCAACTACAAGGAACATGAAACCAAGTCAGAATACTTAGACTTAGAAACGGCCATTGGAACATCCTTGAAGGGACACTGATAAAAGTTACCTAAGAGAAGAGAGCATTAGTGCAGACACAAGATTAACAAATTCCAAACCAAAAGTATGATAATGGCTGCAAGGATAGATCTAACATTAGTAGTCAGAATCCAAATCAGGATGTTTTTTCAAAGTATGCAAAATTTATTTAAATTCATAGGGTTTACTGGGTTGTGTTGGCTCTCAATTGGCATTCAATCATTATTTACTGTGTGGGTATAGACGTAAGTTTTGGCTATCCAGGATCTGAACCCTCTTGAGAAATTTTCCCTTTTAGGAATCATGACAGAAAGAGAAACGAGCAGAGTCCATTTCTCAAAGCAAAAACACATCGGGTTTTTGTCTCTTTCCTTTGCTCAACAAATGTCCACTGCATACCTCACCCCCATACATGACACAACCTGATCAACTCAGATTCTTCCTGTAAGTCTTGCTTTTCTACATTCCCAGATGCTGTCTACTATCCTCATGTGTGTATCTGCCACAATTCATTCTAACTCTGCACTTGCCTCTCACAATGGACAGCAGGCTGCCTGAAGGCAGACCTTGTTTTAGCCATGTTTGTATCTTCAATATCTAGCATGATGCTCAGCACACGAATATTTGAAAAATGAATAAATTATAAAGAAATGAATAGCTTTGAGGACTGGAAGGTACCATTTGGCACCTGGTTCAAATTCCTGATTCCTAGGTTTGTTCCTTTTCTTTTTGTTAATTTCTACAGATAAAGCTACCATCGATAGCTTCCAATCAGGATTTCACACCCTTATCAAAATCCACATGGGACAGAACACAATGCCATAACTTCTCCATGAACTAAACAAACACACATCTTAAGGTTTCCTAAAGGCTTTCTCTGCTAAAAACAATCTGGAAAACAGGCATGCAGTGAAAACAACAGGCAAGGGATAAATTACAAAGTTTCAAAAAGTATAATTATCACTCTGAATTTACAGATGAAACAATTTAAGCTTTAAGAGATTAAGTAATTTGAAGAATGCAAGCTGACAAGGGCAGTCAGGATTTGAACCCAGGTGTATCTCTCTACAAAGTCTGAGCAAGGTGCTGCGCTGTGCTGGCATTATAAACTGAAATCTAATTAAATCGTAACATCCGATATGAAGCTGAAAAATCAAGGTAAAGAAAACAGAGAAGAATTTATGCTTCTGCTGGTGGGGAAAGTGATAATGATGATGGTAATACAAGAAACACAAGAGAGTGTGTCTGTGCATGCTGGCATATTCAGAAAAATAAACTGTATGAAATAAATGTAATTCCAGACTGTCACCCAAACAGTACTCATCAATATATACTGTAACAATGTTTTCCACACTTGGAATGGTGCTAGGCCCTACTCCAGACTGACAGAATATAGAGAAAGGCCTGGTTATCTGTATTTTAACAAGGTTCTCCCCTTCCCCCAGGGTGATTCTTATCAGGCAAGTCTGGGAACTAAATCATTTTCAAATCCTTCTTGCCTCTAATACATTTCTCATTTTCTTTCAAAATCATCCATATTCTGCACTGGCAAAAAAAAAAAAAATCCATAACACTATCAGATAATTATGTAACAAGACAAACACAAAGCAGACACAAACATGCCTACTGCCTTAGACTCTCAGTAGGAGACAGCAAGCCTTTTCCCTCTTTTCCAGTGCTGATTTTTATTGCTTAAATCAAGAGGAAAAGAACACGTTTAGGATTAGAGGGGATGGGGCGGAGTCACATTTCATATTGGCCCAACTCTGGAATAGACTGTAAAACGAGGTAGCTGACGAAGACAGCATTTGGTGACAGATTGTTTCATTGAAATAAAAATCACTTAAATAAATTTCACGATAGGAGACACCTGATCATGTGAAAGGACACTGAGCAATAATTTTCTTTCTCACACAAAAAAACAGAAAGTAGAATGGTTATTACCAGCGTTTCGGGGGTGGGAGAACAGTTCTGGAGATGGATGGTGGTGATGGTTTAGCAACAGTGTATTAACATACCAAATGGTAAATGTTACGTATATTTTACCACAGTTTTTCAAACTTTAAAATAATTTAAAGGACCATTTTTACATATTTGAGCGAAAAGGCTCTACCGAGATAGAAACAAGTAACAGGGCTGTGACTCAGGTGTCCTGTGATTTAGTCCTAACTTGTTCTCGGACTGTGAACATGCATCCAGAAACCTGTGTCTCAGGTTTCTCATTTCTCCTACAAAAAAATGAAAATCAAGGATTACAGAAAATCAGGAACTATAAGAATCGTCTGGAATTCCAGGGAGTGTCTTGAGATTTGTGTGCAGTGGAAGAAAGCCATTTTAGATCTGAAGAAGCCAACTGATTTGTCCAAGGTCTCAAGAGAAGATTTATGTGAAAGTACCTGTGAAACTAAATATAAACCACTATACACACGGGTTATTAAAAAGCATCCACTGGCATGTAACCAATGTAATGAAAATGTCACAGAAGGCCTAACTTGGCACTTCGGTAACACTAATTCTAAATAATTCTTCCCAGTCAACAAACTAGCAAGTTCATTCATTCACTCAACATTTAATAAGCACCTACTATGTGCTGGGCAGAGAGGCACTAAGAATATAGGCACTGGGCATACGAAGAGCTCAGAGCTCTAAAGGGAGTTCAGGAGTAAACCAGGAGAAAACCTGGTTGGAAAGAACACCCTGAGCACCAAGGCAGAGGGGGAAAAGCCTGCACATGTTCAGGCCTGGAGGCCACGTGAGAACAAGGAGACCACTGCCTGGGATGGGAGCCAACATCAGGAGGACACATGGTAAGAGACGACTGGAAGGATGCAGGGGCAGAGATGATGCAGAATCTCATGAACTTTTTTTTTATGTTTATTTTTGAGACAGAACATGTGCACACATGTGTGCACAGGGAAGGGGCAGAGAGAGAGGGAAGAAGAGGATCCAAGGCAGGCTCTGAGGTGTCAGCACAGAGCCCAATGCCGGGCTTGAACTCATGAGCCATGAGACCATGACCTGAGCTGAAGTCAGACGCTTAACTGACTGAGCCACCCAGAGGCCCCAAATCTCATGAATTTCTTAAAGGATTTTGAATATTTTTCTAAGAACTAATGCACTGAAATGCATTAAGGAGGTTACAGGCCTAAATGATCAGATCTGAGGTTACATGCAGAAGAAATCTCAAGTATTGAAAGTATTCCCACAGAAGCCAGTAGGGAACCATAGTGACTGCAAAAGAATGTGGCAGCAGTGGAGAGAAGCAGACAGGGAAGGAGATATTTCGAAGGTCAAATCCACAGAACTTAGGGGTGTGGGCATGGATGGGAGTCAACACAGAGAGAAAAGAAAGTCAACAGGCAACCCCGCAAAAACTCCCAACATGTATTGGCCTAGATCTGAGCAGGAAGAGCCCAAGAAACAGGAGGAAAACCAGGGCAGTGTGGAGCCATAAAAACCAAAGAAAAAAGACTAGTATTTCAAGAAGAAAAGAATGGTCAGTAGGGTCAAATACAGAGGAGAAAAATGAGGCCTGAAAACGACCCATTGGATTTAGCCACATGGAAGTCAGTCTTGACCCTAGAAGAGTTTTGGTGGATTATGGGGCCAGAGGCCAGAAGAAGTGAGGTGAGGAATAAATATGGAGTAAAGAAATGTAAATGGAGGGTACAGACAATTCTTTTGACAAGTCTGGCCTTTAAGGAAAGGAATGATGTGAGGCAGTAGACGGGAAAAAAGCATGGAGTTAAGAGAGGAATTTTTTTTGTTGTTTTATTAGCCAAGAGGCTTCAGCGTGCTTAAAATTCAAGGAGAAAGATCTGTTGAGGGAGAAAGGTTTAGTGTAATGAGAAAGAAGGCTTCTGAGGCAATGGTAGAGATGGGATCCAGAGCACAGGAGGAGGGATACAGGCCTTGGAGAGGTGGAGGAGGAATTCATCTGTCAAACAGGAGCAAAGATGGGCTGGGATGGATGCAAACGAAGTCAGGTCTGTATCTTTGGTAGCAAAGAGAAAGACATTTCACTTGCTGGTGTCAGTATTCTCTGAGAGCAGGAGTGCAGATCATCAGCTGATAGTAAGGGGAGAAAAGGCAGTATGAGTGAGAGAAGGTGTGAATTAACACAGATAGGAAAAGACTGCTGATCAGAACCAGTTGAAGCTGGTAAGCATGAAGTCACAGTGAAACTGATCATCTGCATATGACTTTTCCTGGTGCGCTTCACTGCTTGAGTACATGCACAGACAAAGCAGGTAGCTGGGCGCGCACAGGCTCAGGCTTTGCTGGAAAACTAGTATGTACTCAGCAGCATGCAAGGAATTGAAAGGAAATTATGTGGGAAAAAAAAAAAAAAAAAAAAAAAAAAACCCTCCATTTACCTAGAAATCAGTCTTAAAACAACGTCTGTACTCCAGAACACGACGCACCTGCTCACACACAGATGCATGAAGCCACATACGTTACTCAACATTTGTTCTCTGATAGATCACACAATAACAATATGTATTCAGTATGCCTCACTTATCCTATGGCAGTTCAGCAGTTACCATAACAAATTCCCGTAGATGACTGTTTGGATTAAATCATGTTCAGGCTTAGCATGTTTTTACTGTTCTTATTGGTACAAAAAATATCTCCCCTCAGCGGAAAAAAAAAAAAAAAGGACAGCAAATAAAGATGAACATGCAAGAGACCCACCCATAATTTGTAAATGGGTGTATATATTCCTTTATGCTCCTATTTGGGCACGTATTGTAGAAGGAAACAAAGCCATGAAGGTAATTTTCCCTTTCTCAGAACTAGATGCCTCAATTTATTTCAAATTTTCTTCCTATTTTTTTCTATAAAGTAACTCTCTACCAACAAGACAGAAAGCAAAGTACGAAAAATGCTATGATTTACAGCGAGTTTAGTTAGTACTTCAAGATTGGAACCTACCAATGGAAATTAAAAGATACCTAAAGAGTTACAAGTCTCAATTCACAAAGAACAATTAACCCCATAACAGCTTCATACACTTTAACAAATACAGAGAATAGTATTGATTTTGATAGAGACATAATTCTTTCAATACCTATATTTTAGTGAACTTAAGTAAATCTTACTCTCTAGGGGATAAATATGCCTCCAAAAGAGGGATAAACTTACTTTTTAGTCTGATAGAAAATATTAAACCACTTCATATCACAAAATAACATATAACAGGAATCTGAAAATGAGTCGAAATAAAGACATATTGCAACAAAACAGATGGACCTATCAAAGAAAAATAGATGGATAGAAGATATGTCAGCTACTCTTGCAACATAAGAGAAATCTTAGTGTTAGAGAAAGGTAAGAAAATGCCGAAGGGAGCCAGGACGAAGGAAGCATATGTCAAGTTTCAAAGTAAGGGGAGTATTTCAGCAAAGCCCAGCTTCTCTTGTGCTTTACAGTCACGTGCCCTGTTATTAGTGGGTGGGCAGCAGGAAGGGAAGGAATCTGATGTTTATTACATACTTCCCAAACCTCTGGCATTGTGGCCCACATTCTCTTGTATGTTACCTCAAGACCACCCCCACTGCTGGCATTCTAACGTCTTAAATGATCACATCACTCTCAAATTTGCCAACTTACTTGGTCATTTTCCCCTAAACTCTCAACACATACATGTTTAGACTAATAGCTTGCACACCAGAGGGAAACATAAGCCTGCAATTTCAGCTCTGGCACATACCTTAAAAGCTGAAAAAAAATTATATGAATAAAAGGGTAAATTAAAAAAGAAGAGAGGGCACCTGGCTGGCTTAGTCAGTAGAGTGTCTGACTCTTGATTTCAGCTCAGGTCATGATCTCATTCATGGTTCATGAGTTCGAGTCTTGTGTCAGGCTCTGCACTGTTGGGATTCTCTCTCCCTCTCTCTCTGTCCCACACCCACCTGTGCACACTTGCATGCTCGCGTTCTCTCTCAAAATGAATAAACAAACTTAAAAGAAGAATAGAAAAAAATGAATGGGGTTTAATATCTGCTAGGATGTCATTAACAAATAATGGAATGTTTCTTTCTTAAAGGCACCATGGAGGGGAAACAGTACAGAAGGGTATTTCAGTGCAACTCTTCTAGCAGACAATCCAGATATAGGTCTTAAAACTTTAAATGTGTTACCCTTCGACCTAGAAATTCTACTTCTAGGAACTTGTCAAACCAACACACTCACACATCTGCACAAACACACATACAAAGTCCAATACAACACTTTTTAATAGCAAAAAAATGTAAAGTCCATCAATACAATACTATTAAATAATGTTACATCCATACATCAGAACACTCTGTAGCATTTTAAAAGAATAAGGTAAACCCATTTCTGCTGATATGGAAAGACATCCAAAATAAATTAAGGAGAAAGAAAAATGTGAAATAGCATATATGCCATTCTCTCAACTGTGTTTTAGAAAAGATTATTTATAATAATGTTCAAGATTCGGTGCTTATGTAAATTATACCTCAACAAGCTGACCCTCCCCCCACCCTGCCCCAAAACACGTGTTTGTATATGCACAGAACATTTCTGGAAGACTATGAAAGAAACTGAACAGTTGTCTCTAGGGAAGGGGACTGGGTATCTGGGGAAAGAGATCACATTTCAATGCATTCGCCTTTATTCTATTTGAGTATTTTACTATGTTAATGTATTACATTTTGTTAGTTGCTATTTTTTTTTATATAAAAGTCACAGATGCAAGTCAAAGTAGGGTTGTGGCAAGAAATACCACAGTATAGTAGGAGAACCTACTATAAAATTTACCAGGCTTTCACGGTGAGCTCTCAGAATTCAACTGTGTTGAGTTTATCTGGTAAGGCAAATAAGCAATTTGATTTTGCCTCAAAAACTGAAATACTTGTGACTTTTCCAAAAATTATAACCTTCGGGGCTCTGTGTCTTTGCCTAGCCCATGGCCACACACACACACCAGAGACCATACTTGTGTGTATGCGCACACACATACACACACCCTCAGACTTCTGGGTTCTGCAGCCTAAGGGCAGACCTGGTTCTGAAGGGAAAAAAATCCCCTCATCAACACTAATCCAACTTCCTATGGGAACATTTCAAACCCTAAAGGGCCTCCTCCCAGTATTAAACCAGTCCAATCCAGTTCAGCTTGTAAGGTGTGACTGAATCCAAGCATGCGGCTTAATCACAGGCCTCCAGGTCAGACTATTAAACATGATGATTCTGACCACAGCCTTACAGTCTAATCTTCCCAATTACAGCATCTTTAAACATTTAATGTAATGAAATATGATGGTCCCATTAAGTTCTAATTCAAAATGCAAACAATGAACAAAATAATTGCTATCCAACTACACACTCAGACAAGTGAAAAGCTTCTGGCTGCCTGATTAGAAAATATTTAAATGGCGTGCTCCTGAACACAATCCATCCTAAGAAAGTGGAGTCCTCCTTGGTTACATAATGTATGTAAAACATGCTTATGAAAAGAATGCCAAGGGCCTCAAAAGGAAATTCAAACCAGTGAATGGCATAAACTAAAAACAAGACTAGGACAAACAGAAACTATTAAGCAGAAATAATCTCTCTGCCAAACACACCACCCCTCTACCATGTGAGTCGTGACATATTCGTACCTTTCCATCCTACCACCTTAGGTTTTCACCTGGCTCTACCGCACATATTGCCCTGTTCTTTGTGGCCTGTGGGCGAACATTCATGTTCATGCCTGCTCAGGCAGACATGTTTTCACAGTGAGTGCTGCTGTTTGGGAACTTGGCTTTCATCAATGTTCTGGGGCAGTTATCTGCATGCAGTGACTGATAAAGTAGGACAAGTCAGGGGCGGAATATCAAGCTAGAAGCCAGAGCTTTATTTCTCTCAAAAAGAAAAACAAAATCAGTTTTACTGTGATAACTGAGCACACTCTTAAATGAGAGCACAGAAAAATCAGCTGAACGGTCTGACTGTAACACCTACTATGAAGAACATGTGCTACTAATGGGAATTTTAGTCCTCTGTATCCAAACTCTAGGAGAATGATTAATCTACTGCAGTTTAGAATCCCAGAGGCTGTTGATTCTCAGTTAACTCTACTTCTCTTGCTTTTAAGCTACTTACTCATCAGATGCTTTTGTGACATCCTTTTGATCTAAGTCCATCAAATCCAGTCTACCTTGTTATTCTTTTGAATGAAAACCAAGGTTAGGGGCAACAGTGAGGCTTATTCACCTAAGATCTCTTACCAGCTGTGGTTTTCAGTGAAAAGATTTTAATACTCTTTCAAGAAAATTTAAACTATACAAACAAAACAAGTACAAGCTAGTACAGATATATGGTAGTTTTATTATTTGAATTCTTTCCACTGAAAACTGAACACAACAAACAGACGTTCCTAGAAAGAATCAGGAACAAAATTTCCTAAAAATTTATTTATTTTATTTTTAATTGATGGATAGTTGACATACAATGTTGTATTAGTTTCAGGCATACAACATAGTGATCCCATAATTCTATATATTATACCATGCTCACAACAATAAGCAATAATCATGGTTACCATCTGAATCAATGACCTATTTAAGTAGAACCTATAAGAGCTATCCTTTGTAATCTCTTCCACTATATCATAGTACTTTATCATTCTTATTACCCATTGCATAATCCAGGCTCTTCACCTTCTTGGGGATAATATGACATACCCAAAACTACAGAACAGTTCATTTGTGGTTTTGCTCTCACTTATGCTGAGTGTTTTAATGTTCTCTTATTATCTACAATTTTCCTCACATTATGAGTTGCTGCTAATGCCATTTTCACTGACGGCTAATTCTAAGTTATGTGACTGATGTCCCTCACTAATTTCTTACGAGGGACAAAGATCTTAGTTGGCATTTATATATATACTATTCATGTAGACATTTCTTAAATTCATCGAGAATTCTCATGTATCTTTGCTGAATATCATTAGTTTTCAACACTGCCCTAGCACAGTTGCTCAGGTCAACAGTTCCATTTCTGGATATCTAGTTTACCTGCAGGGTATTATGGTAAGTAGTTACACAGAAGCATATGAGGACTTGAGACTCCTGAGCTGTCACCTCCATCATTTAAAAGGTATGTCGTCGAGTACATTAGTTTCCCTTTTGAGCCCCAGTTTCTTCAGTAATTTAATAATGTGATCATTTAATACGCAGATAAAAATGGAAATAGTGTCATCTATTTCACAGGACTGTGATCATTTTAAAAGCTACCATATATAAAAACAGCTAACACAGAAATTGATACATGGTCAACAGTCCACACATATTTCTTGGGTGCCTTCTATGCAACAGTTACTTTCTTTTTAACTTCAGGGATGGTTTTTATTGTGTAATGTCTATAAATTACTCTTACTATAAAAATTTCTTTTTTATTTCATGTTAGTCGAGTACTGCTTACTGGGGTTAACAAACATTCTCTCCACTTCATAAGTCATATTCTATGTGGGAACACTAATAAAATTATGCTAGGCAATCCAAATTAATGTACTTAAGTTTTGACAGTATTGACAGCAATACAAAATCTGAAGGGTGCTATTATTCTGTCCCCATTTCAGATCAGTATTTCTAAATCTTCAGGAGATGTGTGCACAAAAATCTGACCAGATCATTTACTACAATTAATACTCATTTATTTTTAAATGACAAATACGGGGCATAGGAAGCACCTGGGTGGCGCAGTAGGTTAAGCGTCCAACTCTTTGATTTCAGCTCAGGTCAAGATCTCATGGTTCAAGAGATTGAGGCCTGTATGTGTAGCCCGCTTGAGATTATCTCTCTCTCTGTGTCTCTCTGTCCTTCACCCACTCATGCTAGTGCTCGCTCTCTCTCTCAAAATAAATAAATAAAACCTTTAAAAAAAATAGTTGAAATGACAAAGAGTGTCCACTTTCCTTGCAATCCCCAGAGAAATCTTGCATATTCTCTCTGGGGCGTGCAAACTTGCTTCATGAGTGGCACCACAATCCTCCACCCATCCACTCCAGGAATCTCAAGGTTCTTTCCTGCTAAGCCCTCACTCCCTGTCAAGATCCTTCTCAACCGAGTACTCCATACAGTTAGGCTTGGTATTTAAGTAGAAACCAAACCCATGTACCACCTCAGATCATTTTTATTACATAAGTCAAATGAAACTCATATATAAAAAACAACTTTTTTTTTTTTATTTTTTTTTTTTATTTTTTTTTTAACATTTATTTATTTTTGAGACAGAGAGAGACAGAGCATGAACGGGGGAGGGTCAGAGAGAGGGGGAGACACAGAATCAGAAGCAGGCTCCAGGCTGTCAGCACAGAGCCCGACGCGGGGCTCGAACCCACAGACTGTGAGATCATGACCTGAGCCGAAGTCAGCCGCTTAACCGACTGAGCCACCCAGGTGCCCCAAAACAACTTTTAATCTAGAAATAGACCCCCAAACCCAATTAAATGGATATGTTTCCACAGCAAGTCCAAATACATCACAAAATTTAGGGGAATAATTACCAAGTAAAAACAACTATAAATTAGACACTACTCTCTAAATGTGATTATTGCTGTATATCCAAAAATCTTCTTACAGTGATTTTTCAATTGTTTATAACTTTCTATTTCCCCTTTAGAGTATTTTAAAACATTCAACAGTGAAAACTATGTGTAGTTCAACCCCATCCATTTCTTACACATGCTAGAAGAAAAGTACTTGATCATTTTTTAAGTAAAAAGAAAAGCTAAAAACAGTTCTACACATGAAAAGTTTCTTCCAGTGAAAAAGGCCACAGTAGTATTTTATGAGGCACATGATGATGAACGTAAGCAACAAAGAAATCTCGTGAGCACTTAAACCTGATACTCAGTATTTCTACCATGAATTCTAACAAGGGAAAACAAAGCCAACTAGGAAATCAAAGTTCAAAGTTAAAACTAAACAATTCTTTTTTTTTTTAAGTTTATTTATTTATTTTGAGAGAGAGAGACAGAGAGAGCACGCGCACGCACGTATACACATGTGAGAGCAGGGGAGGGGCAGAGAGAGAGAGGGAGAGAGAGAGAATCCCAAGCAGGCTCCAAACCGCCAGTGTGGAGCCCGACATGGGGCTCGATCCCAAGAACCATGAGATCATGACCTGAGCCAAAGTCAGAAGTCAGATGCTTCATCAAATGAGCCACCCAGATGCCCTCTTCTCTTTAAAAAAAAAAAAAAAGATTTTAAGTAATCTTTACACCCAACGTGGGGCTTGAACTCACAACCCCAAGATCAAGAGTCACATGCTCCAGTGAGTAAGCCAGCCAGGTGCTCCAGTAAAGCTAAACAATTTTCTAAAATGATCACTCTGTCAAATTAAAAGTTCAAAGCAAATAATATTCAAAAGATCCAAATTCTCTCCTAAAGCAATATGAGCTCTATAATATTAAACTTCCCCAGGAAATTTCAGCATTTCTGTCACATATGTAGGAGAAAAACACATAGCATGTATATACTAATTTGTACTTATACTCTTTCACGAGTATTGAAGAGACAATGTCCAGAGACCATTGTTTTTAAAAGTCAATTATTTTAGAATAATAGCCAGCTTCTAAATGCTTTGCTTCTACTTAAAACACTTCAAAGAGAAAAGAGCACACACTCAAAGGTACATCATGACATAAATCCTTCAGGTATAACAATCCAAATATTTTTATTTAAAGGCCAAGATCTTATCATCCCAGGTATAAAATATATCCAATTATGCAGCCTTCTGATGGCCTCATGTTTTAAGTCACATAGAAGTGCAGTATGATGACAGCAATGTCTGTACCGACTAAACCCTCTTGGCACTGTGTTACTTAAGGAGATCTGATACTTTATTTTCAGCAAGTGTAGGCGAGTTGATTCGGATTTTTCTTATTAATCAGGCAAACTATACCTACCTCTACTGAAATGTCGTTCCATAAAGAAGCAGACTATTACAGTGTTATAAAGGGGCTCTGGGTGCGGATGCGTGGGAGATTCATTATAGTTTGATGTTAAAATTTCCAAAATAAAAAAGAGGGAAAGAGAAAAAGATCTCTCCCCTTTGTAAAAAAAAGAGGGAAAGAGAGTAAGGTCCTCAGGGGAGTGAAAAGAAAAAAACAAAGAGAAAGGAGACAGATGGGGAGAATGCGATTTTAAATCAAGCAGACTGAGATTAAAATCTCAGCTCTATGATGTATTAGCAGCGAGACCTTGGCAAACCCAAGGTTCCTCCTCTGCAAAAGTGGGATAATAACAGTTCCTGTTTTGTGGGACTGTTAGATTTGAATGGGATAACATATGGAAAGCAATGAACAGAATGCCCCACATGTAGAAAGTTATCAAAATATTAACTATTCTATATAATTATTATTTTTATCAAATAAATTTGTTAGTCCAATGAGCTATAGCTTAAGCTTACTCTACTTAGGAAGACATTCTTCAACAACATGATATAATGTTTTCAAAACTAAGAAAAGTTACTGAGATCAACACACGTATTGTTTTCAATAAATATTTTCTGGGGCTCTAGCTCCTTAGAAGACATTAAAAGCATGGAGTCAAAAGCCAGAGGCCCCAGGTCTGAATCTCAAAGCTGCCACTTGCTCTGTGTGACTGCAAGCAAGTATTTACTCAGTGCCTCAGTTTTTGTATGGTAACTGGGAATGATGATATAGGGATGCTGTAAGAACTAAATAAATCAATAATGTAAAAACTGCTTAGGATGGTGTCTGGCACTTTATAGTAAGTGCTATGTCAGTGTTAACTGGGATTCAGTTGTTAATAATTCTCACCCAGAAAACTGTTTATGACCCCAAAGTTGTCCTCTTTTGAACCCAGCTACTCATCAGAGTAACCAGTGCAGGAGACTGTAATTTGGACATGTGTGAGCTCTAAGTCTGAACTAAACCCTTACCCTACAACTCATCAGTTCTCCATTTGTACAATCATGCTCATCCACTTGAAGACTCTATATATCAGAGCTTACTGTCTTCCAAGTTACTAGCAAAATTCAAAGATATGATATAGCTCTGTGGTCTGTGTGTATGCACCAAGCTTAGAGTGATGATCTCGCAGTGGTAAGAATCTGATGTTTCTACTTGTACTTGGTCTGTATTTTCTAACTTTCTGCCATGCACATGTATTGCTTCTATAATAATAAAAGGTTATTTTAAAATCTGGAAATGGAAGAAACACTTCTCATATTTGTCTAAGAAAATAGACCCCACAAATTCCATACCTGTATTTATGAATGATGGCATTAAATAGTTTTCCATCTCTCCAGCAGGTAGTGAAATTTTCACACCGTATTCCAGCATAACCCTCTGTTGCCTGCTGTGTCCACAGTAGCAATCTCTCCTTCGCAGACATATCCTCTGACTCTCCAGTAACATGGATATCAGATATCTAAACACAACAGAAAGTGTTAAAATATTAGGAAGAAAGCCAGCTCAGACTGAGAAACTACTATGTACCAAGCACTTCATTAGTGTTATTTTACTTAGTCCTCATAACTCTGACTGGAAAGCTAAATGTATTTTTCCCATTTTACATAGAGGGAAACTGAGTTTCAAAGACGTTCATAGATAGAAAAGGAGGATTTAACCTAAGCACCTAATTTTTTTTTTATTATGCCAAAATGTCACAGCACTGAGAATTCTACATTCCTCTTTACTAATCAGATCTGTAAAATAATCCAACCAAAGGTTTTGCCAAGTTCAAATGGATCCAAAGTAAAACCTACAAACTAATCTATATTACCACCTGCAGAGCAGGATTTGATCTGACTGACAGGTATTCTGTGTAAAGAACAAAGAAGGAAACTAGTACTTTCCCCAATTAACTACATTACATAACAATTTGACCTAAAGTCTCTTTAATTTTCTCATGAGTCCTTTCTCAGTTTACTCAACAGGATACCTTTATTAACTGATTTTTTTCCCTATACTTTGTTCATTTTCATTTAATTTTCTAAAAGTCTCTTTCACTAAATAAAACAGGTCACCAGTTCACATGATTGATTTTCTTAAGAACCTCTCTAACAAGGGTCCTACTTAATCTGCTGATAATGATATTAAGGCACAAAGTGACTTTACCAGGGGTCACACAGTGATTCCAAAGCTGGGATTAACACCAAGAAACAACTGTTCCCTCCATCAGTGCAGGATGAAAGCCAAGGGATCAAGAAAGACAGGCGGGAAGCCAGGATCAGGATGAGTAAATAAAGAATTGGAAGCAATATATAGGGAGGCACAAGTCATTTTGTAACAGGAAAAAAAATCACTCAAGTCATGAGGTTGGCTTCTAGTTCTGGCCACTACTCCCACAGCTTTGAATAATACATTTCATGTCTGTGAGTCAACTTCCTCATCTATAAAATGAGGAGGTAGGAGGGAGAAGCAGATCATGTTTAAGACTCTGGTCAATCTAAAGTCTTACCCAGAGACTGTAAATACAACACAGAAGTCAGAGGTCAGAAGAGCCAGAGTCAAAGAACTGAAAGTAGAAAATCTGACAATCCCAGACTGAAGAAAGCCTTTGACATGCAGCAGTGCTAGGCTCAGACAGGAAGCCCTTTATTCTTCCCAGCTGCCACAAGAGCCGGAGGCCAGGCCAACCAGGAACCTGGTGCAGGCTGCAGCAGCAAAAGCCCATGCCAGGCCTGGCAGCCTCTAACACCACCACCTGGACATCATGGCGGGAGCCACACACACCCTTTCTCCAATATCCTGCATAGATCTCCATGCCCTGCGGAGCTTGCTCTCAGCCACAGTATGAGACATGCTCCTTGACAAATGATTTGAAAGATGAGCTCAGGGTGTGCCTGGGTGGCTCAGCTGGTTAAGCGTTCAACTCAAGTTTGGCTCAGGTCATGATCTCACGATTCGTGAGCTTGAGCCCCTGTCCAGCTCTGTGCTGACAGTGTGGAGCCTTCTTGGGACTCTCTCTCTCTCCCCCCCTCTTCCTCTGCCCCTCCCTTGCTCGATCTAAATTAATTAATTATTTTTATAACAAAAAAAATAAATATGAGCTCACGGTCTCAATTTAATCATCTTTTCTAAGAACCTGTGCTAATCTCCACAGCATGAAAAGAACTATGTGCATGCATGAACACATTATATAGTATATACAGGACAAATTCCTTTTTTTTTTTTTAATGTGGGGGAAAAAAGAGCAGAAAAATCACCAATGTTATTCCACCCCCAACTTCCAACTGATACCCTGATCTGAAATTATGCTAGAGAGCCCTTCTAGTACATCCCAGGAGTTTAAATTCCATCTCCACCATTTATGTTCGAGTTACTCAACTGTTTCAAGACCATCCTCTGACTTGTAAAATAATGATGGTAATAGTTATTATGTTATGTCATGAGAATTCAACACGAACACAGTGTAATGTCAGCAACTTTACTGTTGTGGTTATTATTATTCTTTTTTACAAAGGGAGAAGCAAAAATTTGGCTTTATTATTCTCCCAATTCTCCTACTGTAAAGAGAAGTAAAAAGGTTTTTTTTTTAATGTTTATTCATTTTGAGAGAGAGAGAGAGCATGAGTGACAAGTGGGGAAGGGGCAGAGAGGGAGAGAGAGAATCCCAACCAGGCTACCCACTGTCAGCACAGAGCCCAATGCAGGCCTCAAACTCACAAACCATGAGATCATGACCTGAGCCGAAATCAGGAGTTGGACACTCAACCAATTGAGCCACCCAGGTGCCCTGAGAAGTAAAAAGTTTTTAAATTTGTTGCCTCAAGCAAATCAACATTTATAAAAACAAGGGTTCAGAGAAACAAATCTAGGAAACTATAAACAAGAAAGTTATGCCTCCCGGCAAAATCTCACAAGAGGCTTCTCTTAGTCTTTACAAATTATAAAATCAACTGCTTCTGGGAACCCTTACCACAAGGGAGCTCCGTGGGTGGTAATCACAACTAAATAAAGAAAAGGGAGAGAGTTGGAAAGGCGGGGGACTATTTTCTGCTGGTCAAGAACGTTCCATGCCAGTCCAGTCACTGAATTATCTATTCACAAGGGAAGTCAGTAAATTTCAACTACAAGGTAAGTTTAATAGGTTCAAGTGCTGCTCAGCATTTTATCCCAGGAAGGATATTAAAGGGGGAGTTCTGAGGTCGAAAAATGGTCTAAATATCAACCAAGAGAAAGCAGTACAGTCTAATTAAATAAATTTCCAATGGATGAATTTCAGATTGTTACTCCCACACACTACTTCAGGTTATTACACATGTATACACTATTTAAAAAGCTGTGATTTTCAAATGTATATTCAAATATTATGAACCAAACTTTAACATAATTAAAGACTACTAACACATTGACTCATTTTCAGCTTTTCCTGCCATTTCCAATTACCTCAGTATTATTCCTATAGAGAAACTCAAGGTATTTTTTCAAATGTCCTGTTACCATTAACTACTACCTCTCTTGAGTATCTCAAACTTTTCATGATACTGTGCAATCAAAACCAAAATGAAAAATAAATTAAACCCTAAAATTTATGTCTGCAGTTGTCATTGATGACCCCTGATTTAAAATCTATGCATTCAGCACAACAGTCTGAACCCTCCCTCAGTGAAAGATCAGGGGTGGTTCTAGGAAGTAATCAAGCTTCCTCCTTTCAGATCCTGAAGTCAGTACTGAGACCAGAGAAGGTTTCCATTCATGCTGCCTGGGTTCAAATTCCAGCTCCAAGAGTAAACGGGACCACAACCCAGAGCCATCCACATCATCTAAAATCTGTTTTCCTCATTTAAAAAACTTAAATTATGACAGAATCTCTACCTCTTTTGAGTGGTTCTAAAGATTCAGTAAAATAAATCCACATCAAATGCTTAGCACAGTGCCTGGCATACAAATGTTAGCTTCTCCCACCACAATTTTACTAGTAGTATTTGCCACTTAAAGTTTCTCACCAACAATCTGTCAGCTAACACCTAAAGCAAACAAAACCCTTTACACCAGAGCTCCTTTTGGAAACTTGAAGCCCTCATGCCTCACATCCAGGTCATTGCTGGCTACCACCCAAATTCGAGCTCTTCCTGTCACTGAGCCTCCTGAGCCTGTATTTCATCCCTGTCTCATCTCTCCTGACCCAGCTTGCCACCACTCTCAAGCTTTCCAGAAATATCTATTCCAGGGTAAACAAAGGCTCCTAAAACTTCAGTACCTTCACTGCTTCTACTATTTTACTGAACTTGGTCTGTCCCTCTCACCTCCGGTCAAGTCCCACATACCACCAGGCAGGGCAAGCATATTCTAATCCCCCAGTGATGCAAAAATGATAGTTTTCAAACCGTGACCCATAGGTACGAAGACCTCACTTTTACACTGTAGGCCACTCACTCTTATATCACCACCTTCTTCTCCTTAAAAATGATCCCTGTGGGTGGGAGATGGGCTAGATGGGTGATGGGCATTAAGGAGGGCACTTGTAAGGAGTACTGGGTGCTGTATGGAAGCGAATCACTGAATTCTGCTCCTGAAAACAGCACTGCACTGTACACTAAGTAAAATTTAAATTAAAAAAAAAAAAAAGATTCCTGCATCCCCCAAAGATCTGACACCTGGCTCAGTGTGTACCTGGCTCCATGCTGTGTCACATCCTCACGGTCCTTCTTCTCTCTACTTCATCCATTCACACATCTATTGCTACGTCCTGAATCTCATCATCTTACACCAGAACTAGTCCGCCTCTGATATTTAACTTCCGATAGTGACTTCCTGTTCTTCTACCACTTTCATTCCCCAACCCTAGGTAAAAACCACTTCTCTGGCTTCATTGACATCTCACATTGCTTGATATGCCTCATTATGATCCATTCTATGAGCCCTCTTCTATCTTCACCTCTTTCTCTAGCTGGCCTGCAACACGTGATCCATCACTTCAACCAACTTCCTCAACTCCCTCACACCCTTCTCCTTGCCCTGCAAGCCCCCAGCCAAACCCCAATCCTGGCCAAGTCAGCTGCACGTCTCCCCTACTCTTCCCTCTGCTATAAAGCTCTACTAGAAAACTGCAGTCCCATGTGGACTGCTGCCACCACAGGTTCCAGGTCTGCAATTCAGCTAAGCACGCTAAGAAACCTGGCACTTTTTCTTGGTGTCCTAATTGGCCCGTTTTTCTATCCCTCACAATCTCTCTTTCAATATTGTTTACCATTTGCATGAAATTCCCTACCGTACCACTTCCTTATTTACGTTTAGCATTCACTTTTTAATCTCCTTCTTTATCGAGAAAATAGCAACATGAGTAAGAACTCCCTCACTGCCCTGCCCTGCTACCAACAAACTTGGCTTTTGCATGACCTGCTTTTCTCATATGCTCAGAATCCTTCCACCTCCTGTCTCCTGGGGAATTCTCACTCTATCAATCATCCCCTCCACATCTGGGTCTTGGCTCTCAGTATTTAAAAATGCCCATCTCAGGGTGCCTGGGTGGCTCAGCCAGTTAAGCATCTGACTCTTGATGTCGGTTCAGGTCATTATCTCACAGTTCATGAGTTTGAGCCCCACATCAGGCTCCACACTGACAATGCCCATCTCTTCCATCCTAAAACAAAAATAAACAAGATTTATAAACTCAATTCCCTCTTTTCTTATCACTGTCTCTCTCTCTCTTCCAGTAAAGCAACTGAACAAAAAAAAACCCTCTGTAACTTTCATGTTTTTTAAATAGACTTTATTTTTGTATTTTTTAGCTCTATTATCTTTATTCTTTAACCTGCTGTGATGTGGCTTCCATCCCAATCACTCCACTAAAACTAAGTAGCGGTGACCAGACAAGAAAGTGAGGGAGCTTCCTGCTCATGACTTGATTTTCCCAGGAGAAAAAGGAAATCAGATGGTAAAATGTAACAGAGCAAGTTGTAAGCACGAAAGGAGGGAGGTCACGTGGTACCTGAAGAGCTGAAAGATATTGTGAGCAATCATCTACAACCTCCTCTTCCATAGTCTCACTTAATCAATAAGCACTCACAAATGTCTGCTAGTACCACTACGAGGAGTTGGTCATACAACCACCCTCATGGAGCCTGCAATTTTATGACAGAAAAACATCACAGAGAAGAGTTCAAGGGTTGCTTTCCAATCTGTCCATTCTCCACTCCTGATCTGTCTGAGGCATCTGTCACTGGCAGTCTTCTTCCCTGACTTTCCTGATGTCACTCCTTCCTGGTTTTCTTCCTGCATCCTTGGCCATTCGTTGTCAGTTTGCAGTAGAGGCTCCACTGCTACCCTTCCTTTAGTGCTATTCCCCAGGCTCAGTCCTCAGCACCCCCGCTTCTTCTCACGCCTCCTGTACAATCTCACCTTCTACAATGGTTTCAACTTCACCCCTCATACCAATGACTCTGGGATCCCCATGTTGCTCCCAAAACTTACCCCTGAACATAAGAGCCATAAATTCTAACTCCCTAATGAACACTTCTGTCAAAATAGTAAAACCAATCATATATTGAGCACTTCAGTGAGCCCGTGTGTTGAAGCACTTCCCAAGTATCATCTCATCATCATTAGATACAATCTCATTTTACAAATGATAATGAAGCACAAAGTGGTTATGTGACTTGCTCAAGTGCACACAAACTACTAACAGGTAGAAGTAACACCTGAACTTGCATCTACCTGGCTTCACTGTGCTTTATCTCACAACCTCTTCAAACCCACTATAGAGAAAGCTGAATTTCTCTTTCTCCATCTCACTCTTCCTTCTGTATCTGTAGCTCAGAGGATGGCCCCATCATTTACCCAGTTGCTCCGAAATCAAAAACACTGAAGTCATCCTCGATGCCTTTATCTCCATCTGTACCTATCTTCAATTGGTCACACAGTCCTATGCAGCCTCTTCTCTCCTCCCTCCCCTTCAACACACACCCCCCAAAATTCCTCATACTCCAGCCCCACTGAACCACTTCTTGTTCCTTCAAGAACAATACATTTCCACAGGACACTATGCATTTATATATGCTACTACCTACCTACAGAATGCCCTCACCAGCTGCCATCCCACTCAACCCCTTCACTCATCCATCTCTTTGAAGAAGCCCCAGCTGATTCAATCTCCAGGGTCTGTGAGAGATGTCCCACCATCCTCTCTGCTTCCACAGCGGCGCATACACGCACTACTGTAATAACACGTGTTGTGTATAATTATCATCTGTTGATATATCTTCTGTCCCTCTAATATGTGAGCAAACGTACACAAAATGACAATGTCTTATTCATTTTAGCATTACACTGTCTTAACTCTGTCACTGCTTGGCACATAATAGACAGTAAATGCCCATGAGCATATATCTTTGTGATTGAGTTAGGAACCTCTGGAATTTAAATTATTTCATTCAGGCAACCAGGATACCCTTGATCAGTTCTGCTTTAGCATATACTTCAAGGTCGCACACAGGAAGGAGAGGCTTTATTACCTACACTGTGCAAACTCCAAGCAAAAAAACTGATGCACCCATAAAAATGTCACTCAACCATTTTTTGTAGGTTTTTGCTTACTATCTACACAGTAAAAATGACATATTTGGCAACATTTTCCAAAAAACTTATTTTGGCACTGTGTAAAAATAACCTAAATCTAGTATTCTCCAAGTTCAAGGAAGAGTATGATGGGAGGAAGTTGACATGTTTGAATTAAAATGTCTTTATATCCCAAGTCCAAGTGAATGCCAATGTCAATCTTGCAGTATCTTTTAAGACAAAATTATGATAAGTCTAGAATGGTATGGGGTTCAGCAAAGCTTCCACCTTCTTCTAGAACTGAGTCTCACTACTGGAAATCTGAAGTTTGTATGAACTGTCAAGTTTTGGTCTGGCTTTCCACTTTAGCTATAATCAAAATAATTCTTTCTGCTTATTTTCCTTAATTTTTCAACTAAGCAACTTCACTGACTTTGTTTCTGGCTTATCTGCTTTAAATGTGAAATTTCAGTAAGTAGTTTTCACTTGAATTACAGAGGAAATGTTATTTCCTTCCCATAAAGTCAAGAATGTGGTTGTGCCGTGACACGGCCAGAGCAAGAAAGGGTAATTGGCCTTCTACAACCACTCTATTTATGTGTATTCCTCTTCCAAGAGGACAGTCCAAACTGAAATTTGGAAATCTACAAGATTTTTATGTGAAGAGCAAGTATTTTCCAGAGCCCTGACAAAAGCTGGTTTACAGAGAACAGTTCCAAGCTTTAAAAATACACAACATAAGGCATTCTCAAAAATGGCATGGTCATGTTATTAGACAGTGGGTTCTCCAAATGTGGATTCTAAAAGTATTGTTCCTACTGGTAAATCTCAGAAAAATCTAACCATTTGGATAGGAAGTCCCGAAACCCATTTGAATTAAAAATATGCCTGCTGGCTATATATTTTAGCAAAATTATTTTAAACCATTTAGGGCATTAAAAAAGAATCCAGATACCGAGTATATGAAGTCATTTTCATAGTTCAGGATCCTGAGCCTTGAGAATAAAGAAGTCACCATATCTGTTTTTTTTTCTTTTCACTCCATATAAGATCAAAAACTGCAATTAAAAAACCAAAAAGCTCAGCCTAAAAAAAATGCTACCAACAAAACAAAAACCCTCATACTTTTTCCCACATTCACATCCCTTATTCCCATATCACCTCTACCCTTACACTCAACACTAAGATTTTACTACATAATTTCCCTTCTTCCTCTTGGCAGAGCTGAGACAACATACAATGATTGAAACATTAATAAATGGAAGTAAAAGAAGGTCCAAGGGGCTTTAGGAGAAGTCTCTGGGCAGGGGAGGGGGAAAGGGTGCAGACATTATTCAAACACAAGAAAGAAAGCCTGACCCAAATTCACACAGTTCTAACTGCGGTAGAACCAGGCATGTGCCTGCTCAGGGATGAGCTTTGTTTCATAGTGCACATCTGACCAAATGCCTCATAGAGCACCATCAGGAAATGTGAACCACAGTCTCACCAAACAGCTCAGAGACACAATACACACCCAACAACAAATGGACTGTTTGCTTCTGCAAATGGAACCAAAGAATCCAGTGTTGGAATTCTCAAAACATAAAAGCATGAGTTGCTCCAATGCTCCCCATGGATGTTGACTCATTGTGCCATTCAAACTCATGCATCTGCTAGCTTCCCACATCCCTAAGGAAGACACGAGCATCAGTAACATGGATATATTAGCTGTCCCAAGACTGTTTCTAGGGGAGAGGAGGGTCTTATATTCCCTGTTTTCTCTCTTTTCCCACTACAAACTATCGAGTGGCAATAATTACTATCCTTGGTCTGGACCATCACCTCTAGTCTCCAATGTCAATACTAAGGACATCCTTTAAGACACAGTCATGAGACACCTGGAATAATATTGGGCTCAAGCAAGCTTCCACCTCCTTCTGGAACTAAGCCTCAGTGTCTGGATTAGTAATAGTCTCCTAACTAGTCTCATTGCACCAAGTCTTGGCTTACTTTCAAATGCCATTTCAGGTTGTTCCTGACTCCACAGTCACAGTATTCCAGTTCAGTTTTGGCTGCTCTAAAAAAATTTTTTTAACGTTTATTCACTTTTGAGAGATAGGGACGGAGTGCGAGTGGGGGAGGGGCAGAGAGAGAGGGAGACACAGAATCCGAAGCAGGCTCCAGGCTCTGAGCTGTCAGCACAGGGCCCGATGCGGGGCTCGAACCCACGAACTGTGAGATCACGACCTCAGCCAAAGTCGGACACCTAACGGACTGAGCCACCCAGGCGCCCCTGGCTGCTCTCTCTAGACTCAAGCCATCTCCTTCCTATTCTATGATCGAACCATCTGAACTTCGAACCATGTGAACCACATGCTCCCTCTCTCCTAGGGTCCTCTATTCAAGCTACTACTCCCCTTGGAACATTCTCCTCATACTCTGCCTAACATGACACAGATTAGGTGCTCAATATCTGCTGAATAAGTGGAGGGAGGGAATATATAATGCAAGATCAGAAACATGTTTCATTTGAGATGAGTGAGTTTTAACCTGTCATGTCAT